>NW_027325363.1:29787349-30491610 GCF_036924035.1 Leuresthes tenuis | reverse complement strand
CTGATCATTGTGAATCTGCCAGAGCTGCGCTGCCCCAGTGAGACAGAAGCAGCAGACAAGGACATCTGTTGTTCAGTGATTAGATGGGAAAAAATCTTTGAAATAAAAATAATCGCTTTAGTTTAGAGTAGCGACTATTTGTTTTGTTAAATGTGGTCACTTGCTTAAGGTATTTTTTTCAGTTTTTGTTAAAGAAAGATAAAAAAACTCAAGGCTCACAGTCAGCAGGTAGACTCCGTACGTCAGCAATGTATTTTGTGCTTGTCCTTTTGTTAGTCATTTTGCTGTGACCCTGTGATTAAAGGATGTCCAGTAATATAATTTCCCCTAAGGGATTAATAAAGTATTTCTGATTCTGACTCTAAAGACCAGTTACTTTTGTGGCCTGCATCCATTTGGACCATCTCTCCCATGTTCCTCTTGCTGTTCACACTTCCTTCCTCAGTGTGACTTCTGCTTAGGTCATTCTCTCACAGTTTCAGGGCCGAACCTTTAACCAGTCACCATGGGACCTGTGGTTATGGTCTATGTCTCTGCGCCTTATGCTTGCTGGACGGCTGCGTCTGAGCCTGTCTCCACAGCTCAGTGTCCCATAGTCCTTCACTGTGAGCATGTGTACGTTTCCACCTCTATCAACGAATGAATGAATTGTATTATTTTGAAATTAATTAATTGGATTATGATTACAATGAATTGAATTCCAATTGGCTTGAATTGGACTTTATTATTTAAGTGCCTTGAGATGTTGTTGTAATTTGGTGCTATATAGATAAAACTGAACTGAACTGAATCAACCTTCCGGTTTGACTCTGTTTTCCTGTTGAGATTCTTGAAAATCGTAAAGTTAAGGATGAAACAGCATTTCTATTACTTCCACTTGGGCGACTGTTTGCCTTATGTCACACTTTCTCAGACGTTGAGAGGATACTTAAAGTTTCTCTCCTTGTGTTCATCATTATTTGTTCAATGCCAGATAAGTTATTTGCAGGAAAGAAGCAGATTGTCGAAACGTTCCCCTCAGCTGCCACTCGGTGTGCTCTGCTCCCTGTGACCCTCCAGAAATAAATGACATGTAAGCTCTGTCTCTCTTTGGATCTCAGCTCAGCCGGCTCAAACAAGTGGGAAGCTGGAAAAAATTCAGCCAAATCACTACGAGGTGACTGCTTGCCCCGATAAGTCAATGTTGACGCATCAACAGACATTATCGGCTGTGTGGGACTGTATGCATGTCTGTTGTGAGCCTTTCCGTGTCTCGAGTTGCTTTTACCCGAAACATCTTTTTTGATCAAGGTGCTCTTGTTGAAGACCCAGATGGCAATCTGTCACATTTTCCAGGGCTGTTAAAGGCCTTCACCTTGTCTGGATGATAAGATGTGAAACCATAATCTCCATCTGATAGTCCGTCCAGCTTTCTGTAGCGGGTCACAGCTTTCTCCCAGTCCATGGAAGTAAGAACACAAACAAAGCCAGGCTGAGCAGCGGGTTGAAACCCAGAACATTCTTACTTCTTAGACGGATTAGCTGTAGTGTGCTGCTCTATCAGAATTAACAACCATTTCCACCTGTAATGACAAAGTATTTAAGGTTCAGGGAACTGTGAAAACGTACAGTAGGTTTTGAGTCTGTATGCTGCGTTTTTCCATTACAAACCGTATCCTCTGGATCTGATCAGCTGTTTTTCTCAATCAGTGTGTGTGTGAAGCTGCGGTGACACAGAGATGTCTGTGTGTGTTTGATTACACTGATTACCACCCCCCCCCCCCCCCCCCCCCACCCCCCACATTACAGCGCTTCAATGTGTGCCTGATCATTTCCATCCTGGTGAACACAAATAAGACCTGCTGGTGCCTACCCACATCGGTATAACCTTACTCTACCAGCAGTCTGGATGATACCCTGTGCTCACCACTGTGTCACAAGCACTTTTTCTCTTGATACTTATCCATTACATTGTTTGCACATCAGTATGTGCAGAAGTTTCCACACAGATTCAGGATTTGCCACCATTGTCTTAAGAGGCAGCCTTTGTACTGATCTGTGGTGTCAGTCCTCTGCACTGAAGGGGCCAACAACCCTTGTGGCCTTCACTTCCCTATCACACTGTCCCACAGAAACCAACAGCTGTCCTGAGTTGCTTAAGCTCTTAACGTGCGTCACATCACGAGTTAAATAAGAAAGGTATTGTTGTCACATGTTTGGAATGTCCTTAATCTAAAATTAAATAACACCTGGAATGGAAAAAGGTTAAAAGATGACTGTTAAATAGTTGGAAAATGTTTTTCAAGCTTTGCTTTCCTCTGTGCAATCAATTTCAGTTTGATAGACGTAACCTGTTAAGATGTTAGAAGTAGAAACAAAATCTATGGTACAGATGAGCAGTTTTACTGAACACAGTGTGCTGTAGCCTCTATTTTCTGTTCAGAAAGAGTTCATAAATGATAAAGCAATCTCCAAAAATGCATTCTCTGACGAGTTTGTTTAAATTAAGTCTTTCTCAACCTGTTTGAACCAGTAGACCCGCGACTGTTGACTCTGATTCTCGGTCAGCCCCAATCAAAGCTTTGTGCCAGGTTCAGAGTGGCATGAATTCAATGTATCAGTTTAAATGTTATGCTCAAACTGTCCGTGTGTGTGTGTGTGTTAAGGTTGGAAAAAGTAGCCCAGCATACTTGTGGGGTCCAGCGTGTTTTGTGGGGACCGGATGTTTTTGTTTTTTTTTCTTTCCTTTTTTTAAGTGTTTTTAAAAAAAAATTTATATATATATTTTTTTTGAGGGTCAACTTTATGGTTAAGGGTTAGGTTTAGGCATTTAGTTGTGGGCTGGGGAATGCATCATGCCAATGTTGAATCACCACAGACAGAAAAACAACTTAACTGACAACGGGAGAACGTCATTTGTCAATCAACCCCTTTAACACAGACAGACACTCTTTATTTTCTGAACATCCTCTTTTACTGATGTTAGGCAGCTGCCAACTAATGTGTTTGATACTGTTTCAACATCTTTAACAGCTCTGGCACCTTTTAATATTGATTTCCAGATGGATCATCCCTGAATTTCTTTATTCTCCTGGCATTCATAACAAGAAAAGCTTTTACTGTGATGCTCCTGTTTAGTTTAACTTCCATATTTTGTGGTTTGCGAGTCGCCCTACCCCTTACTTGCAGTTTGTGGTCCACCTGTTTGATCTTGTTTTTTCTTGTGCCCACAGTGAGTGTTTTTTTTTTTTTTTGTTTGTTTTTTTGGTTTGTTTGCTTTTTTTCCCCTCCAACCACTGCTTATAGCATTTGTGCATTTGGTTGGCAACTGTTGTTGTTTTCTTGTGTCTGCAAACAGATTTCACAACATTCTTCCCTCCTTCTGAGAGTGCCTTTGAATGCTCCCCCCCCCCGAATTCTCCCCATAACATACGATTAGTCCTCCCACACACACATGCGAGGGCACACTGCAGAATCCATAGTGTGTGACTGGTTTGTTAACTGGTTAGTTCGGCTGCTGATCTGTCTTTCACCCATCGCACTCTTAGGCTCTTCCTCCTTTCTTCTCCTCTCTTAGTTTTTCATCCTCTTCTTCCTATAGCTTATTTTCAGGAATTTAGTTTTTCTTGTCAAGACCCCTTCAGTCCTTGTTCTACCTCTAAATTTGAAACTTGTTCAGTAATTTCTTCAGATATTATTGTTGTCAACACACACACACACACACACACAGACGCACTCAATGGCTCTCAGAAATCAGCATTTCATGTAAATGTAATATTTTAAGTTATGTCTAAGTTTTTATGCTTCATCAAGCCTCGACTCTATAGAATTACAGAGTTGTATAACTCTCATCTCAGCTGTTACATCACTTCTGTGGGTCTTTCAGAGATCTGAGTCGTACCAGAGAAAAAGGTCCCGGCTCTACTTCAGAGAGCTCCCTTTTACCCTCAGAGAGCCCCAGAACTCCTCAGTCCAAAAGCACCACATAATCAGTACTGGATCAGGGTTATTAGTCACAGTACAAGATAGATTTTTCATATATAAATGTAATTGAACTGCCCTTCAGTGAGGGGTTATTATTTCATCCTAATGTTGTCCCCAGAAAACGGGGACAGCTGTGAGAACCAGTCACTCAGTGCCGCTGGTACTCGGTTTCTGGGTAATCACTGGTGCTTAAATGGCACATTGATGTAATTCTATCCTATGGAACAGGTGCATTATGGCAGAATGAAGATGTTGCAGTGAGTGTTCATAGACGCAAACTGTTTTAAAACAACACTAGTTAACCAGACTAGTGATGTGTGTGCGGGGAAAACTCTGTTCAAATTAACTGTCAGTGCTCAGCACGAATTCAGAAAACACTAGAGGTTCAAACATGTTTTTTGGAGAGACATTTTTACATTTGATCTTTTATTTACCCTCAAGTTGTATGCAAGTATTTTTTTTTCTGTATGGTTCCCCTGACAAATGGATCATAAACCAAACTGACATCATCCACAAGACCGGCCCTGATGCCCACCCAGCTTTGCTCTGCACTTCTCGTTCCACTGTCTCCATCTCTGTGCTTCCACGGTAGCAGAAATATCTCCCCATGTTATTTCTACTGCAGGTGGGCGTTTGCTCTCTGTAAGTACGGCACCTAAAGCTCAGCTCATGCTTCTATAGCTGCTCCCCTACATCGCTACACCCTGTGTGAGTGATGGCTCAGTATGCGCAGGTAAAAGGAGCTTATAGCATCTGCACATCTGCATGTTGCCCCTCCAGTACATGTTCAACTGTGTAGTTATAATTAGGACGTGTCTGTGTGAGATGTTAGTTGTAGAATGGTGACTGGGCTGTGGGGATGCTTGAGTTCTATTTTCATGTTAATAAGATGGGTAGATGTTTCACTAGCCCCCCCCCCCCCCCCCCCCCCAAATCAATATCTTCACCTTAATCTCTCATTTTCTTTCACCCTGACGGTGTGTGTGTGTGTGTTGTCCTTCCATATCGTGCTGCCAGTGTTAGGAGCCCACACATTGATCTCACTATAATAAGTTGGCCCATACCTCAGCAGTTCTGCACCCCTCTCCCCCTCCTCCCCCCTCCTCTGGCGGGGGAGGAAAGCCTGTTGGGTTTAGCTCCTATTAAGAGCAGCAGGGCAATGCTGTGGTACACTGCACTGGGTTTAGGCATGTGAGCACTGGCTGATAGACCAACAGCAGCATGGATCACACACACACAGAGAAAGCTTTCTAATGCAGTGACTGATGCAGCATCTGGGTTTGCTGCGTTGGATGATCCCAGTCAGACACAAATGGAGAACCCACAAGGCCTTGGAGGCACCTTGCTGATGATGCAATATTTCTACGTTCTCTATCATGCGAACACACTCCGATATGAATGTGGACATTGGTCACTGTATCACCACCTGCGATGGTGTGTTGACTGATAGAGATTAGCCTGTGTTAATATCTCACTGTTTCTACCTGGGCAGTACCTTCATGCATGAGGTTGGCCTGGTGGTCAGTGGAGGATCGTTAAACTGAAAGAGCTCTTTGTAGACATTCCCACAGACTGTAGGAGTCACAGCCAGACCCCCTTATATACTGCAGGGATAAAAAAGATGCTGTTTTTCACACCTGTCCTGAATCTGGAGCTCAACATTGGAATGAATGGATTTCTGGTTGACTCTCATATGAACACAGAATATGGATTGCTTGGAGTTTCATTAACAGAAAAATCGAGTTCCTTAAACCCAGGATGTTGTCGCCTATAAAACCAATTGTACTTCATAGATTTACTTTTAACCTTTTATTTCAATGGTCAACATGGTCACAGAGTTGCCGTTGCACCTGGCATTAAAGGGGTTCAGTCACAGAAGAGCTTTTTCTCTCCCATCGTCCTTCACTGAGCTCTGTCAGTCGTCCTTTATTGTTACTGTAACTGTCCAACTTGCGTTAGATTTATCTGAGAGCTAATTCTAGATGAAAATGTCTCAGTGAAACTGGCTGGGGGTTATTAAAGCACCTCTCTTATCTCTCTCCTCTGCTCAGTTTGCTACTCACTGCCACTTGGTCTCAGTTTTGTAACTTTTTCTTAAAGAGGAAAATGAATTTTCAGTCAGTTCAGCTCAGTTGCTAGTTGGACACATTGGTTCAAAAGGCATATATTTTTTCACCCTATGAACAAAAGTGTCACAAACGGCTACTGTTAAAATTCCAACTGAATGTTTTCAAACTGTAAGTGTTTTAGCTTCAAATGCATCTGTTTTTGACTGTGACGTCTTAAAAAAAAAAAAAAAAAAAGCACAATCCATGATACCTAAAACTCCTGCATTGCCATATCGCACTGTTGCTCATTTATTTATATCCGTGTCCAGAATGGCCTCGCATCAGAGACCTGATGACTGATAACTGTGGACTTTTTTTCATGTGGACTTTATTAAGAGCATGAATCAGAAAGTTGTTTTCTCTTTACATAACAGTCATCTGCAGAGATATAATCTACCATGAGTAACTTTTAAAGCTGTGCAACAACGCTAGAAGCGATATCTTAAGACTCCTCACTGTGTATGCTATTTGTAATGCATGACAGAACTAGAAAACCTTAAAATGAGCGACACTTACTTGAAATAATTCCAGGATCTTACATCCTCAGAATGCATTTCACTGCTGTGTGACAGACTTATCGTGGATGTTTCTCTGATCGCACAGCCCTTTATTTGAATTGCTTCAGCAGGGAAAGTGTTTAATGTCCAACTATTGATTCATTCACACTCTTATACCTGCACACACCATTTAATCAGCTTTACTGACGATGCCTCAGCTGCCCATGTTTATTTTATAGACGCGCTGTGTGGACTTAAAACCTGAAGTTTAACTTAACCGTCCCATGGTTCTCTGCACTAACCACCTTAAAACTGTCTGAGTCAAAAGATGCATTTCAGCCAACTGCACCAGAACATAAACAACCCAGCTTTGCTTTCTTTTTCCCTGGAGCGAAAAGATTATTTCAGCCCTGCATCTTTTACATTTGCACTGAGCTTAAAGGTTCTGAGCGTCAACTTCAGCTGCATTAACTCAAGTTCTGTCAGTCTATTTTTATTTGTGCTTCAGTGCTTAAATGATGACTGTTTTATTGCTCTGACTTAACAGCTGAATGAGTTTGAATGTCGCGTTTACAAGCAACATCAACTAGTCTTGCACAAGTACGTTATCAGCCTTTATGAGCTATCGTATAGAAGCCAAGGAAATGCCATCTACAGTAACTATATAGCTCGATAGCTTCTTCCTGAAGCACCCAGGTCCGAATACAACTTCAGTTTTGTCCGAAGTTCCGAGTCATCCAGGTCTTTAAGACATGCTTGTAGTTTAAGCAACTGATTGGTTTCACAGTCAGACACAGGTCTGCAGTGGCTCACCTTCCCCACCATGTTAAGTGGTTCTGGTCCAGCCTTGTGTGACTGGAGATGCTGGGCTGCTGTCTCATGTGTGCGGCTGTTGTGCTGCAGTTTTGCTTTAGAGTACTTTGTTAAACACCACTGACTACAAAATGTGACGAGTGGTACAGCGCACAAGTTGCGGTAATTTGTTCTGTCATCGTCTGCTGACTGCAGACATTAGTTTAAAAAAAACCCCACCAAAAGGCCGTGGAGGAGATGAAGCTTGTGTCAGAGCTGTACTCGTTTCCCTGTGGATGTGTAAACAATTAACCAAATAAGCTAAAAAAGATTGAATTATGATAGCTCACAAATGGTGAAAAAAGGTGAATATAGTGTGAAAAGTTAAAGAGAAATTGAGTTAACAAAGAAGAAGTCACGAATCAGAAGAATGGAACACTGTTGGTGTGTTCTAATAATAAATGTTTAAATTTAACATGCCATGGAAAGGAGAGAGGGGAGCAACTAAAAGAAAGACAAATGCTAATGCTGCTCAAAGAGATGAGCATTAACTCCAGGTTCAAGGTCTCTCAGACTACATGACCGACCTGTGACACAGGGGTCACAAACTGCTAGCTTTTTTCAAAGTTTCTGTAGTGATGTCACACGCTGGAAAAATCAGGTAAAGGTGGGTGTTTTCGCCAGTGTTTAACTCAGTTCTATCCAGTTTCCTGAGCTGGGAGTTGCCTCTCCACTGTGCTCTCCATCATGCTTGTTGGTTTGTTTGGGTCACCTGACCCCCATCTCTTATGCTCTGCTTGGCTGGTGCTTCTCTCGCTACAATTTCTCTCTTGCCAACTCCTTGAACTATAAAACATGCTAAATATTTAGACTGGGACATTACTGTGCAGCCATTGATCTGTCATATCACGTCTTTGAGACTTTCACACACACCGATTTATGACCACTGATTTGTCTTTTTTTTATAACACAGTAAAGGGTTCAGAGGAACCCTAAAATTAGAAGGAAAAAAACAAAATTTTATCTAAAGTAACAACAAGAAAACAGAAGACCAGTTGTTTGGATCACAAGTAGTATATTTCAGAGCTTTGGTCCTTTTAGCCTCGGAGGAGCAGTCAGTCCTTGCTGTTTACATAGTTTCCTGTTTTCATGTGTGTGTCCCCAGATCATTTAGCAGTTGAAGAGTTGTTAAAGATTGAATTTGATATTCACGCACATGCGGGTTAAGTTCTAATCCAGTGGCCCGGCAGGTTATCTGTAGGCCGTTCCAGTTGGATTATGAAAAGATGGCAGGACATAAAGAAGTGAGTGAAAGCAGATGTGATGGTGGGTTCCCATCAAATCATGACATTTAGTTTCATCTGAGTGTGTGCTGACATTTTAAGCTCATATAAGACTTCATTCAGATGGAAGTGCTGTTTTGATCCTTTCACTGAAATAAAGACTGGACTGGTTTTGAGGTTCCATACACTGCAGTTAAATGGAAATTGAAAAGCTTTTTTTTTTTAAACTGTCCTTACCTCACATGCATATTAGGACTCACCTTCTTTTGAGTGAGAAGGAGTTGTAGATTGCTTTCTAATTTTTCTGCACATGCTCAGTTGACTTCATTATTATGGGATTGTCAGTATTCTGGTGGTTGAGCTAATTTTGGCTTACATTAAACAAATGGTTACACTTCTCCACACAAATGTTTCCCCTTCACACACATTATGAACTCATCTATTGTTACACTGACGCAAACTGAGTTGGAGATGATATTTACAAGTTCGTAAAGAGATGGGGACAAATGGTGCAGTCATGCTTTGTCTGCTGCTTTTAAAAATGTGCTGGTTCTTTACACGCATAACCTTTGTACTCTATGAAAGAAGACCAAAAAACTTCCTTTGACCCAGCAGGCTTTCATCAGCTAGCACCTCTCTGCTTATTATCTTGTCAGCCACAGTTCTGGTCTTATTTCCACTGGATCGAAGAGTTTGTTTTGGGATGCGTGTGTGTATAGATTAGGTTGTTAGTGGCAGGTGTTTGTGAACCTCGGGTATCTGCGAGTACAAGATGACTCAATGAAGTGTCTGTAGACCTCCAAGAAGTACAGCGCACATGCATAGATGCAGGGAAATTAATGCATAGATGCAGGGAAATTGATTTAATTAAATTTCTTATGCAGCTGTTTTATGTATCTCTTTTTCTTTTACAATCACAGAAATATCAATGGGAATTCCCTTCATGCACAGCCGGTAACCACTTTATCCACACACTACTCCAAGCAGCAAGAATCATGCACACACACCTCAGGAGTATCTGCAGCAGTCAGCAGCACGCGGTAACCACAGCCTGTCTAATGGGGCGCAGGCTGGCTAAATCAAAGAAGATTGGCTCAATGAGTGATCTGTGTGCTCTTTCACCACGGGCACAAACTTACTGGCATCATCCTCTTTAAAGTCATTACAGCACAAACTGTCTTTTTTTTTTTTTTTTTTTTTTTTTTTTTTTTTTTCCCTTGTCCTGTTCAGCATTATGACAGCAGAATTGTAGTCTGAATACCTTTGATGCCAAACACATTTGTTTTGCCAAGGGAAGTTTTATAAATGTAAAGCTCCCCTTGATGCTCATTTATTTATTTCTGTTGACAATATATGACAAGTAATAGAACTGAACCGGACCGGGGGACAAGGAAAGAAGAAGAGGAAACAGAACAAAAATAGAAACAAACACCAGACAACCAGCTGGTACACCTGTAAAAAACAAAACAGACAACAATCCATGTCCTCTGAGGGGAATACAGCCTTAGCGCCACCAGGAGCACCTGAAAGCAGACAAGAAGAGAAAAAACAAACACACAAACAAACAAAAACAAGCACAAGAAGCGGCAATCGCATACAACACAGGTGTGGATATAGATGACCTGAGACGATATGATAATACATCAACTGCTTAGCGCCACCAGCAGCCCCCACGGAGCACAGAACCCAGGAAGCCCACCACAGGAACAACCCCGCATCCACCCAGAGGACTGCAGAGGAAGCCCCCGGACAGAGCCCCCATAAGCATAGGGCAGAGGCCCTCCGGGAGCCAGGGGCAACAGCCCACCTACCCCACCAGGCCCCAACCGCCCAGACATGTGCCATACACTGGCCCCGGGAGCCCGAGCGCCCCCAAACCCCCCGGCAGAGGCCCCACCCAATACCCAGGAGGGCCAAGCGCCCCAGACAGCCACACAGTGGGTCAGCGCCTGCCCCAGCGCCCCTGGCCAAGTGCCCTGGGAGTCAAGACGTGCCCACAGGTGGGTGAAGTCGCAAGCAGCGGGGAGAGGCAACGCTGCCCCCCCATCGGGGGAAGCACAAGCAGGCCAGGCGACAGCAAGTCCCAGATCCAGGCCCAATCATCACCACACACACTTTCACGTCCCATACATCCACACGTCCTCCCTCCCTCGACTCCGCTGGGGTGTAGCGCAGCGGGCACACCAGGGGGCCAGCAGCCCCCCAGCCACCACAGACCCCGAACCAGCAGAACAATTAATTAATCCTCTTGGCCCCTCCCGCCCCGAGCAGCAACCAGGAAGCAGGGGTGTGGGAAGAAGACCCCTCCCCTCACCCTTCTGGCTCTTCAATATTTTCTAATAGTGAGCGATTAAAATTGAGGGGCAGCCAAACTTATAGAACTGGGAGCGCGGCCCTCTGGGCAGCCTACATACCCAAAGAGCCCCGCCCACCACATGCCACTCAGTGTAACCACCCCCCAAGACCTAATGTGTGTGTGTGAGTGTGTTTGATAAGTAGTAATGTCTAAGGTGTAATTAAAACAGGGGCGGGGAACTGCAGAGTGCAACCAAAGGGGACCACCTACGTGGCCCCATCCACTACACCCCACCGAACACACACGCCCCCAAAACCCTTCATGTGTGAGTGTGTGCTGTGTACAGGAGCCAGAAGGGAGAAGGGTATGGGGATATACACCGGGGGAGCTACTCTCCCCCGGAGAGGGCAGCCAGGGACTGGCTGCAATAGGCATCCCCGCTACCTGTGAGCCAACCCAGGGCAGGAGGGGCTGATGTCCACCAGGCTCTGGGCCTGCAGCGACCATATTCCGGGAGCTACTGTACCCCCAGAAGGTACCCATCCCGCCCCACCCCACCCCGGAGGACCTCTACAAAAAACAAACGAACAAACCACCCGGTCACACCAGTCGCAGCAGCCCGGGCCTGAGACCCACCATCACCCAGGCCCCCCCCCAACAGGGGAAAAGCAACCCCCCCCCAACACCCTGAAAAAAAAACAACCATCTGAGGACACCTTGGAGGTCCCAGAGCAACAAGCCCGGCACCAGGACCTGCACCAACCCACCCATACTGTGGCGCGTCCAGGGCAACCCAGCCCCCCCGGACGCAAGGCAGCGCCCAGCCACCAGGGCCCAGGCCCAGCACCACCACCCATGCCAGAGCGGCCCGGCCACCCGGCATAGAGCCAGCAGCCACCACCCCAAGGCCCCTAAGGGACCCCGCCCCACACCGCAAGACAGTCCCCCCCCCCCCCCAGCAATGACCAACCCGGTCCCCACGACCCGAGAGACCACCAGACGCCCGAAGCCACACAGCCCCCCCCAGCACACACCCAACCGCCCAGAACGACGGGACAGCAACCCACCACCACCACTATGTGATAAAGCTAATCAGAGGGGACCAGAGAGAATTAAATTCTGCCAATTGATGTTTTGAGGAGGCAGACATTGTTTCCATGCTAATATAGTCTAAAAGAAAATTTCTAAACTGGTTAATACACAGATTGTTCTTCGCTTTCCAGTTCATGAGAATAGTTTTCTTTGCGATACATAACACTGTGAGAACCATGTGTGCTGAGTTAATTTCCATGTTGATGTTGTCTAAGTCACCCAGTATGCACAGTCTGGGGCATGCAGGGATGCTACACTTTAGCCATGTTGATAGGTCCTCACAGACTTCAAGCCAGAACTTCTGGACAGGCGCACAGAACCACAAAGCGTGTGCATAATCATCAGGTGTGTTATCTGTGCAATGTGAGCAGATGTTTGAGTGTGTTAGACCCATCCTGAACACCCTTTGTCCTGTATAGTGTGTTCTATGAAGAATTTTGTATTGTATGAGCTGTAAATTAGAATTCTGAGTCATTCTGAAGGTGTTCAAACATATTTGTGGCCAGAAGCTATGACTAGAACTGATGGATAAATCTGCCTCCCATTTTGAGGATGGAAGAGACATTGTGTCATCTATTTTAGACAATAGTTTATATATTTTTGATAGTAGTTTTGGGGTGCAGATGCTTAGAAATTCTGCTACCCTAGTCGGGAGTTGTAAGTCTGGTTGGTGGAGGATATATTTCTTTGTTATTATAGACTTAAGTTGTTGATATTCTAGCAATTTATTGCTGCCTATCTCGTGTTGTGATATGAGCTCATCAAATGAAATAAAATGTCCATTTTGGATTATATGTTCCAGATGCTTGATTCCTTTGATCTTCCACAGAGTAAAGTTTAGCATTTTTTTGTTTTGCAGTATGTCAGGATTGTTCCAGATGGGTGTAAGCTTACATGGGACAATTGAAGACTTTGTTATTTTAAGAAATTCCCACCAGGCTGTCAGAGAGGTGCTGATGTTAATGCTTTTGAAACATTTGATTTTAAGTGGCAGGTCAGAGATTTCCAGATTATCACACAATGCTTGTTCTATATTTATCCATGGTTCATCTATTGGGCTAGGTTTAAACCATTTTGATATATACTGTAACCTATTGGCTAAGGAATAGTGCTGAAAATTAGGTAAATCTAATCCACCACAGTCCTTGGTCTTCTGTAGGGTTTTTAAACTAATACGTGGTGGTTTGTTTTTCCACAGAAATTTGGAGATGCATGAATCTAGTGACTTAAACCAAGTAGCAGATGGTTTCATGGGGATCATTGAGAACAAATAATTAACTTTTGGTAGTATCATCATTTTAATGGTTGTAACTCTCCCCATAAGTGATATAGGTAAGGACTTCCAACGAGAGAGATCGTCCTCTACTGTCTTTAATAATTGCACATAATTTAGCTTTGTTAGCTCTGAGAGCCTGGAGGAAATGTTTATGCCTAAATATCTAATATTTCCTGACTGTAAAGTGATCACAGGTATATTCTGGACTCTGCAGTTAATGGGCAGAACTGTGGTCTTAGACCAATTGATAGTTAATTTTTTTTCATATTTTGAATAGATACATTAACTATTAGAAATCTACCTTACAGATCTATAACTGTGTTGTTTACGGTGAAATTTACTCTTCTATTTATCAGAATGGTTACACCTCTTTGTCTGGAGTTGTAACAGGCTGAGTACACATGAGGAAACTATGCTGTGGTGAGAACATCAGCTACAGTCTTTGATAAATGAATCTCCTGTAATAAAACAATGTCCGCCTGTAAATCCTTCAATTTATTGGAGATTTTTAATCTCTTCTCTCTGGACCCAGCTCCATGCACATTCCATGAGATAAACCTCAGCGTGGACATGCTCAGACTAACGCAGTGAGTGCTGGATGCTTGCTAAAAGCATCCCGTGCGTGTGTGTGCATATATGCTTCCATGAACATGCCATTGTTGGGGTTTCAGTTGTCAATATGAGCTTGCTACAATATGTACTTGCGCTGTCGATGCTGTGTGGAACTTGATTATGTGCTCTGCTCAAAACTATATGTGCGCCGTGCTTGTTAACATTACTTATTAAGGTGGAAACGCAGCGGGTTGGGGAAGAAAGACAGAATAGAAAAACAGTGCAAAAGAGTGGAAGTGTGAGATAGAAAAAACAAAAACAAAAAAACTTACCCAAATAAACAAATATGAACTGCATATATCCTGTGCTGGTGAGACTGGCAGTGAGCTATATATTTTGCCCTGATAGATAACTGTGAATTGGATAGATTATTTCATCTTACTTATGTCATCTACAGTGAAATGATTCACACAAGTTAACGAATACAGATCACCTGGAGTTTAGAAGAGCCAAGGAGTGGTTTCCTGGTCGCGGTAAAGCTGTCCGTTGATGAATAACTTATCCACCGCGATGACAGCTCGTGAGCCTCCTTCCATGAACTTTCTCCGGATGGGGAACAGAACCCTGCGTCTTTCCAGGATTTCTTTGGGAAACTGGTCGTTGACGCTGAAGTCCGTTCCTCTCAGCTCCCTGCCGCGTCCCCTCACCTGGACCTTCTGTTGATAATGCTCGAACTTGGCCACCATTGGTCTCGGTCGGCGGGCATCAGGTCTCTTCCCTCCCAGGCGGTGGACTCGGTGAAAAGTAATGTTTTTCACTACATCTCCTGGAAGTTTCAGCTGATTTTGGATGAAGTTTTTCACTGCGAGTTCAGGATCCTCGTCTGCCTGCTCCGGGATTCCAGAAAACACCAGATTGTCCCTCATACTACGAGCCTGGAGATCAATAATTTATTCTTTTATCCTCTTGTTCTCATCAGAGATCCGGCTCATTCCTTCGGTGAGTGTTTTCACCGGTCCTCTGAGGGCTGCGTTTTCTGCAGCCAGCGTCTGCACCTGTTGCTGGCTGAACTCCAACGACTCCCGTAATGCCTGGAACTCTCTGTGTAGAATCTCCAACAGAGACATACGGGCGTCGAAGCTGGATAATTTGTTATCGATCGATGTTAAAATGTCCGTCGAATCATTACCAGCTGGAGACGTCGCTCCGGGTGACTCTTCATTACGACTTCTCTTTGAAGTTGAAGCCTTGCTGCTAGCAGATGGGGTTTGGTTAGTTTTCCCCATGACGATCCTGTCAAAACACTCGTCGATGAAATCCGTGAGGCTCTCCAGGCTTTCTTCCCTGTACTCCAGTGTTTTGTTTTTGTTTCACCCGATAATATATTTATTTAAACAGTAGTTATTGGCGTAATTATAATCTTACTATATTGTTTGCTCTATTTGAGGCGCGCCTTGTTTGAATCTGCCGATAGTCTCACACAATCTCGCGACACTACAGCATCACACTCACACTCATGCTGACTGTCTTTTTTTTTTTAAAAAAAGGTTCTTTATAAGTTAAGGCATATTCAGGTGTAACCACATGTTGTAGCTGCCATTAAGACGGATCAGTGCGGCAGCAGAAACGGGTGTTCCAGTTAAACCAGGTTCCCACATTTTGTTTCACAGTTAATCATCTCATTGTATTTATAAGGCAGTAAAGAGGGTGAAGAGATATGAGGCAGAATCTGTATTGATGTGAACTGTACTGACGAAGTTTTGTTAAAATGTGGACAGTTAAGCTGCGTGTTTCCACCTCCCCAGAGTTGGCTCACACTTTTCCTTCATTCTTATTGATAATACTTTCATTAAAAGCAGAGCTTCAAGCTTTTGGGGGGGGGGGGGGGGGGGTTGAGGTGTGTGTGTGTGTGTGTGTGTGTGTGAGGGCCACACTTTATTGACTGTTATTCACCTGGAATAGTGAACTACTTATGGTGCATTTTGATGGAATCACACCGCGTATATCTGTAAATTTGAGCGTGTTCCAATAAAAGCGGCAGGGGTAAAGGTTACTCGGCTCCATGTGTTCAGAGGCCCAACAGTCTTCCCACTGTGGCCTAAAACCATGAAATCCTGTGCAGACAAGGTCCTGTAGCATGTGTTTACAATCAGTTAATCTGTCTGCATATCTGACTGCTGTCAACAAGTCTGAACAGATTCTGCAGAAAATGGTAGCAGCGACGTGATCCCTGCAGCTCACCCCTTTCCCCTCACGCTTCCACAAAAGACTGCACTTTGAGTCCGTCTTCATTACAGTTTAGGACTAAGATGGTAATATTACCGTCCTTACAATTTTGTCCCAGATGACAGCTGCAGAACTCTGACCTTGCTCAGCTGTTGTTGACCCCGAACTCCGATCTGGGACCAGTCACATGTTGGAAAGAAGTAACTGTTCAGTGTCGTGTTGGCAGTTTGATCACGACCACAGCATGTGGGATTATTAGCATTGACCTTTTATTCTCCTTATTAACAGTATCGCAGAGGAAAAGGGTCCATTTGAAATCATTAATTTAGTTGGTTTCAGTCTGCAACAACAGACTGGGATGAATTCTGTCCTCCTACTTGTGTCACTCTCTTGATAAATTGTCCTTTACTTTATTGTTATTTTTACGATCAAGAAGTCAGACCCTGATCATGATTCAATTTACCTGCATTTTGCTATTACATGAAATAATGTTGGAATTTATTTACATTTTGGTCATTTTCTTTGGCAGAAAACCTACGAAAGGACACTGCTACCAGATACTGATTTTATCATCACCAGAAATTGTGGTGAAGAAGTTTTCATTGAGTTGACCAGTTTTACATATTGAAAATAATAGATCTATAAATGTTCCATGCAGGTGTGCTTTGAAGGGAATATGTCATGTTGCATTGCAATAAAGAAGATGCTTACTTTTCGTTACTTTCTTCAGTATCCATTTGTAGTCTCAAAGTGCAGAGGTAACTGTTGGCTAACCGTTTTACCATGGCACCAGTGTGAAGGAATCTTCCTGTCATGTAAAGTGCTTCAGCCCTGTGACTATTTGGGAGAATGAGGGCTGAGTGGGGGCCCTGCTGAAATGATGCTGGAGGAATATTAGAAGAGTGGTCACTTTGGCCATTTTCTGATTCAAGGGACTTTGAAAGGCTGCTGTTGCTGTTATTGTCTGCTCCAGTTATAACAGTATCTGTGTCCTGGCCCTGAAATCGGAGTCAGAAAAACTGTCTGCCAAACAAGTGAAATGATCAACACAAGCCTGATAATATCCAACAAAATCAACGAAGGTCGGAGTGAATCAAGGACAGCCAAAAATAAGTGTCTCTGCAACAGAGTGCGTACTGAACAGTTGGTTTAAAAAAAAAAAAAAGAACAAAAAGACATTAACACTAACTCTTAACTTAAAACTCTTAACTTCAACCCTACAACTTCAGTGTCATTAATTCTTAAATGGATTAAGTAATCAAACTGGGAGGAAAATAGTGAGTTGTTAAATTATGCAGTGAGGTTTGAAGAGTGAGGCACAGGCACGTCGGTACAGGAACAGTTCTGGTTGACAGATTTCCATTAGGAGAATAGTTCAGCTGACAGCCGAGTAAAGATGCACAGGGATGAAAATCATCTGCTCAGGCTCTCTGGCCATGAAGCAATATTTAACCCAGTCTTTAAGCTCCATAAAACTGTTCTAAGAGGCTAAACAAGCAATGGACAGGTGATCCAAAAAGGTTGTGCCATGTTCCAGTTCTCAGAAGTATCCTTCCTGTTACACATGCTCACAGAAGGTCTGTCAGGTAAAGCAGTTCACGTTTTCATGCTAAACACCACTTACAATCACACCTGGAAAAAACAGATAAAGGCTTTTATATGGGAAAGCAGATCAATCCTGTTGGCTACAGGCTCAAATCTTTTCAACATGCAGATTTTGAATTTGAAATTATCAGAAAAAATTTGTTACATTTGATATGTTACCATTGTTCTGTGATCTATCAAATTCAGTGTATGAATAGTATAAGATAATAAACTGGTCTGCAGAGGAAGGATTGATATGAGTAAGTGGGGCTAACTCTGGTCTTATTAATATGGCACCAGTCGGTGTCATCAGTAAAGTTGGACCAATGTGTCACCACAGAATCTCCCTGTTTGGATGGCAGCACTGAACTGAAGATGAAATTATGTATGAAAACAAAATTGAGTGGCAGTGAGAAAGGGGTGAGGGAGGAAAGGAGGGAGAAAACATTTATACACAATGACACCCTGTGTTGCCTTCTCTCCTCCACTCTGCCAGTCACATGTGCTCAGTCAGGACGTGGGAAGATGTTGCTGTGGCACTGCCCTGTACGGGGCCCATCGCACTGAAACGCACACAGCTCAGGACACACTGTCCAGCAGACTCATCGCTGATGTGTGACGGAGGAAAACACAGCTGTGACAATAACTGTACTGAGAGAGTGATGCACAAAAACCGTTAAAAGTGAAAAGACTAAAGGATCTTAACAGGAAAAGGCGACGGAGGCACAAAGTAAGAATGTAGGCGAGAAAGAAACTAAGCCGGTGAGATCCATAACGCAGACAAAAGAGAAGGCAACAAAGCTTGATTCAGCCTGTTGATGGGATCCTTCAGCGTTTCAGAGCTCATGAGAAGACACTATACAGCCGAAATATGAGAGTCATAACATAAACAGGACTCCACAGAGTGTGAGAAAGGGGGGTGAAAAACATCACGTGGGAAAGTCCGACACAGACCCAGGTGAGAGGATGAACAACAAGGCCTCACTGAGGGCTCAGAATCAGCCAGCTGCAGAGTCTTTCTCTCTCACTCACACAGCTTGATATGAAGGGGGAGGAGAGGGACCTTGTTCAGGGTGAGGCAGGCCAGTTTTATGTCAATATCTGTAATGAAGTAAAGGCTGACTGAAACCATATCCAATCAGCTGGTTTGTATGTGGTAGAGACGAAGGTGCAGCCATCAGCAGAACACCGCACCACAGAACACCTCCAGCTCAACCCCTGAACCCATCACTTTAATAACAATCCTTTCACTTTGCTTATTAAAGCTGAGCTCATATGCTCCTAAAATCCCTCACAGCTCGTAGTTAGGGTACTAGTATTATGAGCATAAAGTTGAAATGAGTTCCCAGAGTTTTCTCAGAATGTAATCTCTCCCGAGCTGAACTATTCCTCTTACTGCAGAGTTGATTGTGTTATTTTGTGCTGCATAACCAGGCCAGTTCAAACTGCTGTGAGCAAAGAATATGAACAAGAAACTTTATGATCTGTAACTCACTCTGTCCATACAAGTGCAATAAAACCAGTGTGAACTGATTTAAAAGCAAAGATGAGCAGATCTAATCAGTTTCCTCTGGTTAGTTGGTTATTTATTTTGATATTATGAATCTGGTGTCAGTGGCCTGGGTTACTGATGGCAGGTAAGCTAGTTTGGGAAAACTAGTTTGGGAAATAAACATAGTTTATTTCAACATCAGCTGTCTTAATGTTTTTGGTACAGAACAATGAGGAGAACAAAAATGAGGAGCCAAGCAGGCGATCTATCAGAAACACAGCACAAGGCATCTATATTTAGGGTTTTATTCTGTGATTTAAATAAAGATTAGGATATTGTATGGTAATAAAACGATAATAGTGGAAGATGAACGGAAGATGGAGACAGAAATGATATAGATAAAATAAAGTTTGAAATGAGGGAGACAAGATCTAGAAGAAGGGAAGGAAAGACGGACAAGGCTAAAGGAGATGGGAGAACAGAAATATAGCTGAATTGATAAAGACATTGAAAACAAAACTCTGGGAAAAGGAAAAGGGAGGAGGAATGATGGAATGGAAACAAAGAAGGGCTTGTAAGGTAGAAGATGAAGAAGACAAAGGTCAGGAAAAGGACTCCGAGAAGATGCACATACTGTAAGTTTATAGTTACAAATACTGTTTGAATCAACTGGAATCAATATTGTGGATGGACAGATGCCTTTTAATGAATCATGGTCACACAGAAAAGATTGTTTATAGGAGGTTTAAACTGAGTTAGAGATGAGGGTTCTGCCTCAATGCTCCAGCAGAACGTCGATATGAAAGCACAGAGAGGCTCACATGTACACACACAAAAACTTACTTTTAGGCCTTTTTAAGGGATTAACTCCCTTAGCTTTATCACGCGAGATGAGATTAGCTCAGTTAAGTTTACCCTCAGACAAAAACAAAGCAAATATTTAACACCATGGCAGAGGTAACGTGAAAGGAGTACAAATGGAGAGACAGAGTGTACAGAGAGGATTTAACTACCAGATCTATTCACTGTTTCTTTCCTGTGAGGCCCTTTCTCTCCCAGCGTTAATGTCGTACTAAAAGTGACTTTTATCACTTTAGCTGGAAACTGTAGAAAACCCCTCAGTTCAGCTCATAATCGCACAGAGGCACTAACCAAACCTGCCCAATCAGTCGATTGTTGACCAATCAGCCTAAAGTTAGGTTCCCTCTGGTTAAATGTCTATTTCTTGTTTTTCACTCAAGTAGTTATCCTCATTAAATGTTCAGCCACAAAGTCCTGATCTATGGAACAATGACTCTTAAAGGTTTCTGTTCTTTCTACCACTTGAGTTCTTGAAATCAGTGACGTTTGTCTAATCTGAGGTGCTGAACCTCTGAGGCTTGTCCTCCGTAGCTGAGGAGACTCACGGTCTTCCTTGACCTGGGGGGCAGGAATGTTTCACTTGTATTTAGTTTTTTATGCAGCTAAAAACAGTGTAAGTTATTTAAATGGCCATGACTGACATACTTGCAGTCCATCATAACTTTAAAACGTGAAGCTTTCAGATAAGTTTTCAGCATTTTTTTCTCTTCTACACAGAGAAACGGCAATAAAGTTCCAATAAAGTCCCAAACTATTTCGTCATTGTTTTGGTTGTGTACTATCTTGTTATCGGTCTATTGCAGTCTCAGTGAAATTACTTGGAAGAGGGCAGCTTGGGCTTCAAAACAAAACAGAATTTGGCTTTAAACTTTGGAAGGAGGGACAAAGGTTGAATGAAGTGAAGTAATTGGAAGGAGCAGGAGTGCAATTTGCCAGCAGTGCTCAATGTGCCCAAGTACATATGGATTTTTGAGAGTGCACCTGCTGCTCGCATGCTCACAGACACACACACAGGCAATCAGTCCACATGTGCAGATCAGAGCTTTGCAGTTTCTGTGGATTTCCTTGTTTCGCTGCTGAAGACGTGGCACTAATGCCAATGTGCAGCTGCAAATCTGCTGTTTAGAACTGATTACTGAAGTAAGTGGACAAAGCAGGAATGGACAGATGGGGTGAGGCTAACTGAGAGACAGTAGAAGAATATGAAAAGAGGGAATAATGTGGGAGATGAATTTGTTTCCAGGTAGAGATTATTCATATACCTGATCCTATGGGACAGAATTAAAAGGATTTTATATTTCAGAATATTTGCATCAATCTTTGGAATCGACTACTGCAGGATAAATGTGTAAGCAGCTCACAGAGTGCACAGTTGCGTGCGCTGGAGTTGACTACATCTGATGCTCTGATATCAGACAGGTGTGAGGCCCCTCACATGAATCAGTGGTCATTCCTCCAGTGTTCACAGCTGCACTCTTTCATTCTTCTGTCCTTTTTTCTTTCCAACCCTCCTAAATGCACAGTTAAAATCTAAATTCAGCTCACACTGCAGGATGGTTTCAGTGTACAGTGCCAAACACTCCCATCGACACACACACACTGAACCCTCCCCCCTTCTTTTTATCCCTTAACCTTTCTGCAAGTCTGTCCATCACTGCAATGCTGCTTCTCTCAAACACCTCCTGCAGCTTCCCTGCATATTGATCATATGTCCATCCATCCTTCCTTCCTTTCTTCCTTCTGTTTGTGCAGCTCTGGGTCCGTGTAAGAAAGGCCCACAGGGTTGGCATGGCAGCCTGGCACAAGCACACAAGACTCTCTAGTTGCCTCCTGGGATGCCCCACGGGAGGAATAAAAAAAACTCTATTTATTTAAAAAAAACTATTTACTGTAGATTCTTTTCATCTTTCTCCTCCACACTCCACAGTGTTCAGAGAATTGAGAGAAGTGAGAGTATCCTCACGCACATTTGTGCTGACAAGTTTGAACAGAATAAGCGTTTGGGCTGTCTTCTATTGGGCATTTCATTAAAACGCAGTAATGCCATCACAGTAATGTTTTTGTCATTTTTATACACCAAAGTGGCCTTTACCTCAGCCCAGGCCTGCTCACAAAATGGCATATTTACTGTTGCTGCAGTCGTGCCCCACAGAGGGAACGAATCTTTAATGACCATGAAGAACTTGGACCATGGACCTTTGCAATCATTTAGAGCGAGCACTGTGGGCGGTCCAACTCTGTTCCAACACGTTCAGGTTCAGTGGAAGCTGGGAGACGAGGAGACACATCACAGCCATCCATGGGCCGCGCTCTCCCACAAGTCATGGATGCAGTAAATCAATTGGCCGCACAAAACGTAAAGTGTCCACATGCAGCTGAAGAACACAGTCATGAGGAGATTTAATTCTACACCATTGATGCCATAGACTGCACACACGTGCACATTAAAGCACCCTCACCAGAACCATTTCCATACCATAACCACAATCGGTATCATGCCATAAATGTCTCTCATTTGGACTCTCAGAACCAACTAATGAATGTGGTCTCCTGCTCCCCAGGAAGAGCACAGACTCCTTCATCTTATAGAACAGCTCCGTGAGCATGAATAAGGAGCAGCTGATGACACATGGCTCATTAGTACATATCTTTTAATAATTCAAATTTTTGTTATTATTAATTGGGAGATCGAGGATATACCTTGGTCTACTGGTTTATGACTCCACTGACCAACCCACAGACTCACCAGGAGGTTTTATTTAATCTTATGCACACACATGCTCGCATCTTAAAAGAACGCTTGATGTGGGCACACGGCCCTTCAGTCTCATGCCATTTTATGGCCATTTTCGGGGGGGGGGGCTTACTTATGCAAATTAGGGCCAGCTGGGACATCCTTTCAGTTTAGAAGAGATTGGCATACATCAATCTCAGAGCTAGACTCTAGAAATACATTCATGAATCTGAGATTTCTTAAGAAATTTCTTAAGAAATTCTGTTTTGTCTCATTTTTTTTTTTTTTCAATAAATAAGGGCACAGCGTAATATGCCATGTGTTGTTGTTCATCTGAGGTTGGAGTTACTTTATTAAGACCTGGTAAGGACCAGATGATTCAACTGGATCCATACCTCTGTAAACCTGCCAGTGCTTATTACCTTTTTTTTTTTTTTTTTTTTTTTTTTTTTATTTTCGATCGGGATTCAGATTGCCATTATTTTTTAGTAAGCCAGAACATTCAATAAGAGTGTACCTGAGAAAGACATTATGAAGTTTACGCAGTGCAAAATTTTCTTTATGTCCACATCTGAAAAAGTGAAAGTCCCATTTGTAGAAGGACAAAAGTGCTGCTGTGTTCATAACATTCCTTGAATACTTAAATCCTAACAGATTATAGTGTTTTCCTTCCAAATTGTCCTTGTTAAGGCAAAGCGTCACCCAGTTGAGTTCCTTCTTCTGCTCCACATATTCCCACTTCTGCATCTCTCTCCCTTTACTATACACACACAATCTGTGTTTTTCATTAATTGATTCTTTTTAGATGTCCTCTTTCCTTCCACCCCTCATAAATTCGTTAACTCATTTAAACTTGTGCTTAAAAAGAAAACAGCCCATTGTTGACCTGCTCCTTCTACCTGTTATTGTATGGATGAATGTTTTCAAAAGGAAGGTTGATCATCAAGAGAGAATGCCAGCTCATCTGCTATTATCACTTTTTAGTCTACCACGCAACTTCACAGTAGTGGACTCGCACGCACACACTGTCAGGGAGCTGATTGGCTGAAGTAAGCTGTAGTTGGTGTCTAACTGGCCCTGAACCGTACAGTGTCCAACGGAGCCACACTGTCATACAGGCTGCTGTCTCACTCGGTGCTTCCATGTTGTCTTTTCTCATATTTCTCTAGCACTTGTACACTGAACCCTGTCACATGTCTTCAGTTGTTGGCTGAGTGAGTAGTTCTCAAATTCAAAAGCCACAGATGCTTCTACCACCAGGCTGTCAGGGCACTCAACTCCTCTCTCTGCTCTCTGAAATTTCAATTCTTAATATGTCTGAGTATGTATTACAGAACTGAATAACTTTGTGACTTTGACAATCACTTCAGAGCTCCTTCTGCGTTCTGTCTTGAAGTGCACTGGCAAGGCATCAACTCTTTGGATGGCTCATTCTTAAAGCTGAAGCAAAGCAACGATCGCGATATAAAACCTCACCAAAATCACAACACGTTAGCACAGCATCCAAAAAATGAAAAAGATAAGTTGTGGGTCTTGTTTTTTTTGGGGGAGTCAGCAGTTCAACCTCCATCACTGTGGTGATCATGTTGGCTAATGCTAGAAATAACACAAAGCTCATATAAAGCAAGGCTGTGACAAAAGTAGAAATGCACATCTCCGCAATTTTTGGGTCCTGATCCAATTCTTCCACGTGAATTTGATCTATGTGCTGATATCGCCAGTGGGAGCTCTTTTGCTTGAACTAAAATATTAGAATAAGCTCAGCCTTCATTTAGTCCCGGTGAAAATACAAAAGCTGTTGCAGCAAGAGGACGTAACTATAAGCCTAACGAAGTCATCTCAAAATTGGAAAAAAAAAAATAATTATAACTGAGAATCAAGCAAAGGAAATAAAAGAAAAGTAATTAATTATAACAGTGGTATCAAAAAGTGAACTATAATTAATTTAAAAACGTATATTTGGCTGAACAGTAACTGCGCAGTCTTTTTATGGCTGTTTTTGTTGATAATGGTATCATGGAAGGATACATGAGGCTGTAATAAACCAGTCAGCACTGCTGGCTATACTACTGTAATTTTTGATTTTGTTTGTAGTTATACCATTATTCCAGTCAAAGCCAGTAAATCCAGCGACAAGATAAGATACAGTTGGTAAACGTTTTATACAAATAGCCTCCTCTTCCTGTGTGTGTGTGTGTGTGTGTGTAAGAGGGGAGTGATGTGTGTTTGAGACGCATGCAGCTCTACAGTAGAATAAGATTTATCTGTTTTTAGATGAGCAAGTAACAGAATGAATATGGATCTGACATCTTTTAAATGTATTTTAATGGCATTTCGAGAGGCTAGCTGTGATAACACTTGCAGTGAAGCCAGTTCAGATCCAGCAGGCTGCTTGTTTCATGGACAGTAAATAAAGTTTAACCTGGCTGGAAGGTTTCCAACAGCCTGTGAAATCCAGAATCTTCCACAAAAGGTGGTTGATTGCTCATAATGGCTAATTGGAGAAACCTTTCTGTTTCCTTTAACCTTTCTGCACTCTGCTGAAGTTCATCACTCCTCTGGAAAGCATCAGAGAGTGTCCGCTGCACACAGTTTCCTCCTCTGCTGTTACAAACACAACTTCCACCTCGGCACATTCACCTTACACACACACAGCAGGGTTTCTCTGTTTCTACACTTAAAAGCTTGTAGACTGCTCACTCTGTAGCAGGATGTCTGTCTCTGGCAGCAGGTTCATGGTAGCAAGCTCCACCTTCATCTGAACAGAATGTTTAAACTAAAAAAACTGATTTAACTGATGGATAACTAATTATTAATCCTGCACGATGTCAGTATCTGGGCCTGATATGGATGGGATAATGGATAATGGATGGGATCAGACCCAACTCTAGGAAAAACGTGCATTTATATTCAACAGCAACTTGTCCTACGAGCTGCTGTGATGAATTACATGAAGTTATAGATGTCTCAAGTTTAATTTTACATTAAACTTTGTTTTTGCTGCCGTGCCACTGGAGTCATCTGTTGTGGAGAACTTGGTTTTCAGGCGATCATCAACATTTCTCCGGTTAGATCTGCTGACATGTCCAGCTTTGAATTCCACAGTACAACCAGTTCAGTGAGTGTTGCTATTGTCAGATTAGAACTTGTGATCAGCTTGGACTTGTCTCTGTCCGTGTTTAACGCACTGCAGCGGTGACACAGTCTTAACATGAATCGATGGTTTGTAATACAGACAGGTAATACAGGTTCTTTGGTAGTTTGGAGTTTGTTACCTGACCTGATCGCTCCGTGCTTTATCCGTCAATGTTACACAATGTAGAAGGGTTTAGATTAGTTGATTATGGCTAGATTAATGGACGGTGTCAAAACTTGCATCAAGACCGCAGTATTAAATGCTTTTCTGTGGGATTAGATAAATTACAGAATCTTGTCAAATGATTGCAGAGAACAGGAGCCGTGAATATCTGCCCTGGTCACAGGGGGAACTGTAGGGGCTATAAACTATGGTAGTGTCTGTTGGAAGCAAAAATATAGATGATGCTGTGACTGCAGGAAAAGAGATTCACCTCTGTACTTTTGAGGCTGTGAAGCAGACAGGATTTGTGGGCTGGCAGCAAATAGCCATTTTCAAGGTATCTAGCTTCAGAATTAACTCTTGTCTCTTCCCAGTTACTTATACCATTTTATATCTAGATGTCATGGTCTCGTAGGCCTGTTATGCTGTGTCCTTGTTTCAGAGTTAATCTTGTCTTTTGGGTTTGTTGTGTTCTCTGTTTTATTGCCCATCTCATTCTTTGAATTTCCATGCCGTGTAATTTAGTCGCCTTTACTACTTGTCTTTGAAATTTGGTTGCCTTCTGCTATTGTTGGATTAGCTTTTGTTAAGATCTTCTGGCTTTGTTAAGTTGCTTTTTCTTGTGTTGTTTGTTTTTGGAACGCTCTTGCTTCCGTTTAATTGTCTCCTCATCACATCTCCGGTTAGGCTTGCCTTCTAAGGGTGATCTGATTGGTTGAGTGTCCACCTTTATTGGCTGACATTTGTCCTGAAAAATGTGATCTGTAGTTATTAAAAAGGCAGATCTGAATTGCTGATAATTTTTTTTTTTTTTAAATAAATTAATTGAAGAAATAATCAGAAATAATAAAAAGGGAAGTTATATCATTTTAGATTTAGATTTTCAGCCATCTTTCAGCTGTCGTTTCCTTCCCATCTGTCTTACTCGACCTGGTTTTGTTTCACTGACTGTCACACACCTGCCTTACCTTACCTTACCTCAGTTCCCTGAGTGTATGAACTCTACATGTTTCCCTTTGGACGTTGCAGACCCTTGTTGGCGTCACCCTCCCTGTTCCTGTTTGGTTCATTGCTCTTTTCTTCTGGGGACTTCTGTTCAGGACAATTGCAAACCTAATGTTTTGTTTTAGATCTGGGTGGTTTTTTTTTTGTTTTTTTTTGGATTCTCTGCTTTTTCTTTTGCAAAATGAAAGTATTTAATAGATGCAGGCTTGAGTGAGAAGGAGCAAGATGAACGGAGTTCTCCATTGATCTCTACCGAACTTGACATTCAACGGGCACAATTTGCCACCCGTGCCCTCTCCATTGCCCCTATGGCATGGACAGTGAGTGCAAGACGACCCATTCATCTGGGATCAATTAACCAAGGCGGGCAGACAGGCTCAGCCAAAGCACCCTTTTTCGACTATGCTCAACATAATGACAGGCTTTCAAGCAATAATGCCTTTGTTCTGGATGGGTCTGTTTGTTTTCTTCCTCTGGTTAGATGCAAGTTTCAATGGGGGTGCATCTGAGGAAGCCTATTTCTGCCCTCTTGTTTTTGGGTTCTTCAAGTTTCCGTTGCTTTTGAAGTCTCCTTATTTAGTTAAAACTTAGGATTGACGATCATGGATGTGGCTGAGAATGCCATGCAGAATGGCATCTTGGGTGAACAGTGGTTGGTATTTGATGCCAGAAACCCCAAATCACTCCCCAAATGTTTCCCTTGATTTTTCCTCCATTGCCCACTGTTTGAGGTCATTCCTTCTCTACTCCCATGTGGAACCTTTACATTTTGCTTTTCAGTCTATTAATCTTTTTGAACAAGTCAGATCTGGTATTACAGAGTGGGTTTGAATGTAAATAAGCTTAACCTTTTAAAAACAACAATTTAGTAAAGGTAAAAGCATTTCCCCATATTGTTTCCAGGCTTGCAGACAATGACACACTGTTGACTGTCCAATGCCTAATCGAATACAGTATGGCTACTGATATTAGCTTTAACACCAGCGATCGAGACTGCTGGAATTTCATTGAACTTAATGACAAGCATAATACTAAGCATGCTTAATATGGACAGGACTTGCACGAGATGTGATTGCAGTGCTGGGAAATATGCCCCCCTTTTTACAAATGGGTGCAATAAGATTCTACCAAACACAATTTCACACAGTTTGATTTTAGCTCCTCTGAAGTATGACTCTAACCCTTTAGCCCTGTCATTTGAATTGCCTTTATTGAACTGCATAAATGTCCTTGATCTCCTGTTTCGACTGACAGTTTTGCAATTTGAAATCCTGTGCTGCTGTCAGTCAACCTGCTCTGATCGCTGACCCCAAAGAAACAAAACTAAATGGCCTTTGCTGTTTATACAAACTTTACAGTGCGGGTTTGTGTGTGCATGTGTGTCGCTGAAAATAGCCAGCAGGCCTTTTTCATCATAGCAGACCGTGTTTTTGAAGCTCAGCTGTGTGTATGTGTGTGGGTGGGCGGATGTGTGTGTGTGTGTGTGTGTGTGTGTGTGTGTGTGTGTGCATACCTGTATGTCATCTAAACGGTTTCTTCTGTCAGGTGGTAGCATTCGTATTCCAAGAAACATCCACCTGCCTCCTGCGTCTGGTTCATTCTGATATACATGGAAATCTAAGAAATGAACACCTGAGCACGAAAATAAAAGTAGCTGATAAAGTCAGGAGGGAAGCGCCGTTATTGTGAAATAGAAAGTGTGCGTTCCTTTTTTCATTGTTGTCCCGAGAAAACGGATCAGATGCCTTTTAGGATGAGTTGTGAAAAACAAATTAGTCTTAAGAAAACATTAAAAGAGTTTCCCTCTATTTATTCCTTTGAATTATTCATTCAAACATTCATAGCGTTCAGAAGATAAATCCGAATGATTTTTCAACAGGTGATAGTAGGATAAACATTAAAATTTATGCATTTTAGTTAAGATATTTACAGTTTTTGTGACTTTTGGTCTTATTTGGTCGTTATTATTATTATTAAACTTTCTATCAACAATGTGACTAATATAGCAATTAGCTATTTGATAGTGCCGTTACAGCCATGAACTCCATCAACCCAACCATCATCAAAGCAGTAAAACTGAATTTAAAACTTGTGACTTAAACTTTTAAAATGAGAACACATTGCAGTAAAACCCTGCAGCTGAAAACACATCTATGGTTTTCTATCTGAAAGCTGCAGGTGGATTCTATGGTAGGTTCTGTTCAACATGACTACAGTCAATCACACACAGAAGCAGGTCTCTGGATTTTAATGACCTGGTAAGGTAAGACCTGGAATGTATGTGCTCCAAGCATGTTGGGAGCAACATTATCTGAGCATTGGATCAGCTCTGAAAAATCTCAAATATTTTGGTTTGAATTCAGGATGATGAACAATTTTCCTTTTTTTCGTCTTTACACCAGTGAAAGGAAATGAATAAAAAGGATTTCAGATCCATAAATGTTGTATTATTGTGTAGTTACTGTTGTTATAAATGGAGCAAAGTGTTTCCCCACCAACAACTCTCTCAGCCTCGATGGCCCTGATTGACCTGTTGGATTAGTTTAGAACCTTGTTATGATCGGAGGCCAAGAGGAAATCATTAGTGCCTCTGTTCCTGTCCGCCATCCAAGAGCTTTATCGGAGGTGGAGCTGCTGCATGAGTGGTTAACAAAACTCTGCTTCCTGTCTTTTGTACTGCTGACTTGACATCTCCTCTGTGTGTGTGTGTGTTTGTGTATTTGTGTGTGTTATGTGTGGATATCATGCTTGAGTCTGAGTTAATGTTGAGATTTGGCCAGTTTAAAGTCCATAATATTCCTGTGCATACTGCTAAGACTGAGTCTGGTAGCTTTTGAGCATACATAAAATCAGGAAGACCATTTTGGATCACTGTTTGAGCAAAAAGCTTATGATGTTCAATATGCCTGTTTACATCACAACTGGAAGCCTATTTTTGGGCTTCAGGTCTCTTTTTCTCCACTTTACATTAATAAATACAGTGATTATATGTTGGGCTCTGCTTGTTGGATAGGCCTGTGCTTTGAAGGATAAATGTGCCACTTTGTTTCTCTCCAGATGTATGGGCGTTACACCCAGGAACTTGGGGTGTACGCTAAAGAGGAGGCCGCTCGGCTGAGGGAGAGCGGACAGAGGCGGTCAGTCACTGAGCGAAGCCGGACCCTCGACCTGCTGGAATACGAAAAGGGTCGCTGTGCCAAGTGTCGCAGTAAGTGTTAAGCCTCAGCAGCTGATAAGCAAGCAACTGCAGATAAGGTGTTTTGGTATATGGTAATCATTCATTACCTTCAAATTTAAGGTTTTATTTTTAACCACTGAATTGGGCGACAGTTGGAGTTTTTGCTCTTCAGGTTTTATCAGTTTGTACGGAAATGATCCACCTCATCACGTCTCTTCCTTTCTCATGTAGCTGACTGTGATATTTCCAAACGCTCAGTAATGAAGTCTTGCCTTGCAAGTCAGTGTCCTGTAGTACAAAAAAGGTCAGATTTTTACTTCAGTCAAACCATCATTCCACTATTTAAAACAATCCCTGTAAAGCATCTGTAATGGAGTAAAAAAAACTCCTGAAAGTACCAGTCAGACAGCGGTGCTCACATTAAGAGGTGCCACTGGTCGTAGGTTGGCAGCTTTGTTAAATTAATAAAAGTCTGATGTCAAGAATGGAGAAAATCCAGAATAATGAGACAATTCAGAGCAGTCATTACAGTGTTATTTTACGCCTCAGCTGTAGCATGTACGCTCCATTAAAAGAAAGAGCAATGGTTTATGCCCCATGAAGCAGCCTGAATCACACTCAGCACCACTGCTGAAATGTTGAACATAAGTGGAAAACATTGTGATACTAAAAGCACTCTAGTGAGCAAAGAAGGACTCACTGCTTCAGTGGTTTTTGTGATCATTCTGTTGTTGGACAGCAACAGAAAAGGAAAATAAACGTTACAATAGCAGTCTATCGTCACAATAACAATCCCTTACTGTACGTCTGAGGACAGCATGTGGACAGGCACAGCATTTCAACGCACGAGTGGATTCATATGAACATCCCCTCGCTTTCCTCTCTGTTCTGTTGGTGGTGATCATAACAAGTGTGTGGGGTGTGTGTGTGTGTGGGGGGGGGGCACTCTGAGGCAGATAATAATGAGATTAGATACAGGACACATAACAGGATAAAACAGAATGTAAGCAAAGTGGGGAAAGTCTTTGTTATCCATGTGGAAGACGAGAAAAGGCATCAAACTCTTCATTAAAACTTGGTTTTCTCTGTTACTGTGCAAGTTAAATCTTAGCCCCAAACTGTTCAGCACCAACTTGTTTTGCTGGAATTTCTGCCAGCTTGACCATTTGTCTAATAATGAACCAACAAGTGTGATTAGCTTATGAGTGCTTGTTTTTGTTCTTCTTCTACTTCTCCTTTTACTTGTTCTTCTACTTTTGACATTAATACTGTATTTTATTGTTATCTTTGGAAAATACAGTAAAGTCCCTATAATTTATGACACTACATGCTTTGTTTTGTGATTCTTATTTGCATCACTGAGCATTACTTATACCTAACACATAATCATTTAATTTTAACACCGATATAATTTCATGACATGACATATTTCAGCCAGCGCACCACTGTAGGTATGTAAGATAAAGAATAGCAGTGACATAACCACAGCAATGTGATTGGCTGCTGTCTGTATTGCAGGGATATAGATTGATATCAGGGGTATTGAAATGTCTATTTTCTATTTAATGTGATCCCATTTACTGACTTTGTCATTGTTGAAGTGCTGTTGAGCATAAAAAATAGCTCAGTTCAATGTAGCTGCTGGTTCTGTGTAAATGGAGGGCCCTCTACTGTTTTTCATTAATAATTGCACCCAGCACCAGTAACATACAGTGATGTGTTTCGTGCACCGGTGGTGTAGTTCTTAACTCGTCACCTCACAGCAAGAGGAAGCTTGTTGGGTTAATTATTGTAAATTGATTCGAGTTGTGAGTGTGAGCGTGCACGGTTGTTTGTCCCCTTTGTCTCTGTGTGACCCTATGATGGACTGGCTGTCCAGGATGTACCCTGCCTCTCACCCAATGACAGCTGGGATAGGCTCCTGCCCCTCAGCGACCCTGAGTTGGATTGAACGGCTATAGAAAATGGAGTTTCGTGCACAGGTCCTGTGCTCTCATCTCACTCGTGAGCTTTAGTGTTTTAATGTCCATCTCTTTCACCTCCTCTCATGGACAAGGACACCAAAACGCCGATGGTTGAATCGATCAGTGCCCCTGCATGTAGCTTGAGTGAACTACCAGAGATGCACCACAGGCATACGCACACTTTTATTTTTGCAGGAGAAAAATGCAAATATAATCACTCCGAGCAAGGCAAAGAAAAAGTGACTGTCTCAGAATGCTGCTCCACTAGTGTAGCTGAATGCTGCAATGAGCATCAGTCTCTGGCCTATCATCTGAATTATTTGGCCCCACAGGAGCTGTCAACAGGTGTGTGTATGTGTGTGTGTGTGTGTGTGTGTGAGATACAGCAGTAAACATCGCACAATAGTCAGGCTGTCCCTGCTGCTCCAGACTCCAGATGTTGAAATGTAATGAGAGTGGAGCAGCTTGAGCAACAGGTGTCACCTCAGTAATTATAGCCAGCGGTGCAGCAGGATGTGTGTTTGAGTTGTAAGATCCTGCCGGCTGTTCACTCCACTGTAGCCTGTTAATATGTAAACAGTGTCAGCTCTAATGCTTGTCAGTGTTCGGGGACAAGAGGAGAGATGGTTCATTTTAGATCAGCGAGTCTTAAGCTGGGACAGAAGCAGTTAAGTCAGTTTCAGTATGACGATATCACACGTTGGTATAATACAAATTGTTAAACAGTTTGTGGGCAGCTTTCTCTTTGTATTTTTTCTTACATAATAGTACATTGAGACATACTGCCCTGAAAACTCAACATTCTAACAACATCTACCAACATTCTACCAACATACTAACTTTCAGTACAGAATAAAGAACATTCTGCCAGAATATGTCCTTAAAAGTACAACAAAACCCAGATCTAATAAATTCAAATTTACAGTTTCAGATTCAGTGACACTGAAGTCTTCCACTGTGCCTCATACCAACAGGTATGAGGTGTACCACAGCAAATACTGAGACCCAAAGAAACAAAATGTGAAGAAGCTTTACTCCTGAAGATGGTTCCTTTATTAACGCTGGGTTAAAGGATCATTTTGATAATTTCATGTCACTAAGCTCACTTTGAACCTTGTGTTTTAGCTTGGATTCCTTTGACCTTATCCGAAGAACTGCAGCTGTGCTCAGATTCTGAACCTGAACTTCCAACCCCCCCCCCCACCTCCATTAAGTTTTATTTTCCACTTTAAAGCTTGAATACCTCTGCCCTATTAGCTATACTCCATCACTCCGGTGTGATCCAGTCTTACATCAGCAGCAGGACCCTTTCCCTTTTTCAGGCTGTCAGAACAGCTGAGTTGATCTTCATTTTTAAGGAGCTGTACGTTGCTGGAGATCAAACAGAGTAAATATTTCTAAATCACTATACAGAAAATGGACATTTATAGCCAGTGCGCTGTAAAAGTGCTTCCATAAATTTTGATATCAGTTTCTTAACCACAGCTGATGCATTAAAGGCTTACACAGAAATCTGCATGTTCCTCTTGACACGTTGCATCACAGAACACGACAGAGGTGGGTAGTCTATGGGAGTCCAGGCATCAGAAAACAGCTGATGCTCAGGGCTCTGAGCGTAAAGACTTTTCGTCTCTTTTCCAGTTTTCATAATGTGGCATTCATGGAAAGCGCTTTTAGATCTGGTAACTTGAGGCCATAGATTGTTGTGATAAGGAGAAACAAGTTGTCAAATCATTGTGCATAAATCCAGCTGATGGTAAAGGCCCTATAATTTACGAGACTGTCAAAGAATCTCCTTCATGTGGATTGGTTACAGTCTATGTTATATACAGTTGTATAAGTAGTGGAAAAAATCCTTTTTCAGTTGTTATAAAATTCTACCACATCCCTGGTGAGCCAAACTTCACTCCACACCTTCCTCATATCCAGGTCCTCTTTGGTGTCCTATCAAAACAGACCAGTCAGTTTTTTTTAAAAACATATCTAAATTAGAATTTTATAAACTGTAAAGTTTTGCATATTCTCCAGATGAACCACACAAAGAAAAAATTATGAAATCATAAAATAAAAATAAAAAAGTCTAATTAGTCCTTAGTTCCAGCTCCTCTGTCTTTTCTGTCAGCTTGAATTCTATGAGGACTTCACTAATGGAAAACGACATTCTTCATCGGTCAGGTTCCAACTTTCTTGTACAGCAGTCGACAGATGAGCTCTGCAGGATGGAGCCTTGTCATTTGTCAGATTCAGACTATTTGCTGGCCATGTCACTGAGCCAATAGGTCTTTCCTGAAGAAAGGTTTTAACCCTCTTTGCTCTGAGGAGAGGTGCATCATCATCCTGAAGAATGAGCTCAGCATCACCAAACCTCCTTTGGATTGATGGAATGGGAAAAGAGTTCAGAATGTCAGAGTCCACCTGTGCTTTCCCTGTAGAGGTATTGGCTGCCATCTTCCCTGGTCCTTTACCTGACATCGGACTGAGTGCATTTTGTAATAAAACTTCATTTTAACATTTTGTTGTGTGATCTTCTTAAAAAGTTTCAAATGTGCAGTATTTCTCAATTGAACTCATGGTACTGACAGGGTGTTGGATCTGCTTTAGTTTTCTAAATGTACTGGTGTTATTTCACAGTAATATTTACAATTGCACCTCCCGGTTAGCTTTTGCATAATTTAAATACTGTGAATTCATTATGGGAAGAATTTGAGCAAAGCTGAACATTGCTCGTACCCACACTGTCTGTATTTGGAGACCATTAAGCAGAAACAAGTGCCACAAGAGTGAACATATGTTATTTTCACTAACGGTTGGCTGTTTAACCATCTAGTGCAGTCTTTGGGGGAAAATCTTTTTTTTTTTTCGTTCTGTTGGCCAGCAGGGTGCAGCATTGAACTTCACACTGTCGCATTCAAATGAAGGCTGAAGGTAGAAATGAAACGGGACCTGCGTGTGTGTGTGTGTGTGTGTGTGTGTGGTGGGGGTTCTGGCAGGCCTCTCTTCCTCTGCGGGTGTGCTTTCTGTGTTTGTGCTGAGGAGTGGAATCTCTGGACATCAGGAAGCATCTTTTCAACCTCAGCTAGTCGCTTGCTCACACTACTTCAACAACACAAATGCACCATATGTACTGCGTATGTTTCCCACCCCCTATTTAGTAAATTATTCTATATGTTGAAGTGAAGTCATTCTACTTTATAATTGTGAGACTTTTGAATAAACTGTGCAGGTTCATGGTGAAAAGATACTGTGTCTAATGAGAAAGTGACTATTTAAACTGGATCCCTGCAACGGATCAGGTTTAAAGGCAAAGATTACACAAGCACTGATTATATTACTGATTATATTACTGCAGGTGTGTATGTGTGTGCTTCCATGTAGTGTAACATTTTTTTTTTTTTACAAAGAGCTCAGCCATGAGAATGGACATGAAATAATCAGGTGACAAGAGGAATTTACCCGGGCACACACACACACACACACACACACACACACACACACACACACACCATGCAGTAGTAGAAGGTAACTGACCTGTGATGCTCCAGTTCAAATCCCAGTCAAGCTTTATTTATCCACAGATGGGACTTAGTGACGTGGGACTTGCCAAAACAAATCTACATTCATTTTTTTAACTTCTCTCAGCTTTTCTCTTTCTCTTGGTTATTGTTTTCTCTGTTGCTTTTGTTTCAGTTTCAACTGGTGTAAAAGAAAGTAGAACATGTGTTAGTTTTCTTGAGACGAGTAAAAATGTTAAGGTGATAAAATGGTATTTTATGTCATTACACTCGTTCTCTTTCTTTGTGGAAAAGGAAGCTTTTGTTAGTGTGTGTGTGTGTATGAACACAGAGATCTACACTCACCTTTCACTGCTGATGTCACAGACTCCCTTATGGGCACCCAGTATGCCAGAAGTGACATAGTGCACGCACACACACACACACGCACACACACACACGCACATTTTTGCTTCAACAGGTGTGATGTCAGCGGGAGCTCAGCATGGCGCCACATGTTACCATAGTGACCGGCAGGCGCCTAGCGACCAACAGTTGCTCGCAGTCTCTTGTCTCTGTTTTTTTTTTTTCATTTTCTGTTGCTCTCCACTCCATCGTCCTGCTATGTTCTCTTTTCTCTTCATTCATCATTTTTCTTCGCTCTGTCTTGTCCTCCTGCCTACATCCCTTCACTCACCCTTCCATAAGCCAGTACTAACCAGTAATTGTTAACTAGTGACATCAGTGACCACCATGGGGATGTAGGTTCACACGCCACAACTGAATAGACCAACTTACAATGTTTTATTTTTCTTTTGTCAAGCTTCTTAGTTGCCTTTGCCATGCTGTCACACCAGTTTAAGAAGAATTTGAATTAAACTTTGAACTACCAGTGTTGAACATAGCTAAGGCAAATTTGTTTGGCCTCAGTTTCAGACCTGTTAGGGCTCCTGCACACCAAACTGATATGCAAACCTGCTGGGTCTCCTGGAGTTGGCATCTGACAAACTAAACAACACATGAGCACAAAGCAAAGAAGACTTGCAGCTACCAGCCAGGATGAACAATCTGCTCCTGTTCAAGAGGCCATAACTCACTGGTGCCGAAGGGGGCAATGACACATGCATTATACAAGAAGAGAAATCTGAAGACTGCAGATTTGAAAAATAAAAAGGGTGGGCTTTGCGTTTTTGTGTGAGACACAACTTGTCTCTGCTGAGTCATGATCATCAGCTGGTTCTCAGTTTCTTTACTCAACATGTTGTCAAAGTCTTGCTTGTTTTGGGGAAATGAGAAACCGGTAGAGATTGTGCTTGACATGTTAAGTTAGCCTTTAGCTCTCTATTGTCACTGCTGCCTCCCATATTGCACTTATTTGCTACGCTGAGCAGCTGATCAGAGTTAGCTCCTTCACCAACAGCCACAGGGGCGATTCTGCAAGCTAAAAAAACACCCTGACTGTGTCTGACAGTAGGGACGGGGTGCACACACCGACTGGACATGCAACACACCAAGCCTAGACCAAGCCGACTGGTGTAGCTCTACTCATTTAATTTCACCATTAGGGCTCATTTCACCCCCAATGTTGTATTACTGAGATGAACATCAGACAAAGGCACAGTGTCTGCTGCTCTACCAGAAGTTATGCAGCATTCTTAGTAACTGAGAAAAATCAACCCACCAAAAAGTACATTTTCACATCTCAAATCCTCCGAAATAGCATCTTACACTGAAACGCAAAATTGATCTCATCATTCACACAAAAAACATTTGGTGCATTCAGCAACACAACTGTTGACAATTATTTATTGTCCATAAAAAGTAAACCCGTACAGTACTGGACAGGAGAGTGTATGAGAATTCTGAAACAACCACCACCCCGAACTGTTGCACACCTTAACACGTGTTTGCAGGAAGAATTGGACAAAATAACACCTAAAACTCTTCATCACCTCGTATCCTCACTGTCATTACGTCTTTTAAGGGTTGGGAGAAGGAATGGAAACATTACAAAGTGGGAAAAGGTTTACTGTCCCAACTGTTTGTGGAATGAAATGTAAAAACGGATCAAGGCGTTTCTACTTTTTCTTTTGAATTAGATTTTTTCATACCATCGCAGCTTTTTCAGATTTGGAGTAAAAATTCCCTGCAAAAGACTTCTTTCATGTTCTCAATGCATCGCCATTTCAAAACTTTCTGATTGATGCTGTGATCAGTGAAATAAAATGTGCCAGATACTTAGTTGTGATTGTGAGACACTCTTTATTCACTGCATTTAGCTGATCAGCATCAACCCAATCAGTTACCAAAGAATACAGGCTGTTCCACCATGCATGCGCTCATCTGTTTAAATGCATACATGAGACACATTAGTGCCCTGCTTATGTGGGTGGGTGTGTTGGGGCACTATGCTGACACATTGTGGGGGCGTTCAGACGTCATTCACATCCAGCCATCAGCCAAGTCCAGGAAGTGAGACGCACACACTGACAAACCTGCAGTGTTTTACTGCTTGTGTGGGTTTCACCATGGTGTGTGTGTGCCAGATGGAGAGGGATAGAACTTTCACTTTAATGTATCAAGTAACCAGAGAGACTTAGGTTCCTGATCAATATTTGATTCTCTGCCACTCGAGCAAATTGTGCGTGCATGCATGTGTGTGTGTGTGTGTGTGTGTAACTACGTGAAAGAGAAAAGGGAGATCTTGAGCTGCTGTTGTTCAGTTATTCTACCACAGAGGTTGTGGCGCAGGTCCAGCATGTGCGTTAGCAAACAGGGAAGTCACTGGCTGCATTGTTTGGCTTACACTGATTTTGCTATGTAAGGAATGGCAGGTTGAGCAGAGATGACACCCATAACCTCACTAGCAAGGAGAAATAAGATGGTGACATCATACTTAATATTCTTACACCTGTCCCAAGATGGCAGCAGTCTAAATCATGATTTGTGTGGCAGCAGGAAATCTGCTCGTTCTTTAATTCTTTCAGCAGGATAGGAGCTGATTCAGAGTTTGGTTGGATTGTACTCAGGTTTTACAATGAAATGCACAACAGATATGTATAAACTTCCTCCTGCTAATCCATCATTTTTTATACTTCTTTTTTCCTCTCTTAACGTATCTTCTTCCTTGATTTTCTGACCTGTATGTCTTCTTCTTTTCCTCTGTCATCTTTTCTCCTCCATCTGCCTCTTCTCTGTTCATTCTTACCTCTCAGCTCTCTTCACTCCCCTCTTGGCCATCCATCCTTCACCCCTTCTTCCTCTCCCTCTTCTCTGCTCGGTGCTATTTAAAGTGTAAGTGTCTGTGTGTGCCTTCCTCTGCATCCATCTGAGGGCCATCATCTGAGTTATTACCTTCTAATCATCAGTGAGCCCAGGGTCATTCCACAACACACAGAGATTTGTCATACTTTTCACGTTTGTTCCCAGACATGAATGAAACTGGTAAACCTTTCATTTTGTCATCACTTTTTTTGAAAGATGGTGTTCCTGTGGGAGATGCATATAGCAAGAGCTTTTTGAAGTGCAGACGTCTCAATGAGTACTTGCTGTTTAATGTGTTTGTTCTGCAGATCCATAATTTTCACCTCATTTAGCTCCTATTTTCAAAACAGAATATCATCCTTTTTGTGTTTCTAAGTTGATATGTTGGAGGTGTGATACATGATCAATAATCGAATACCTGCTAATCAATATCATTCTGCAGAGAGAATTGTTGATATGTTGATAATGATATTTTGTTATTGTTGTATCACACATCTCTTTTCAGATTATATTGTAGCAGTCTAATTTCCCTTGAGGAAATTGTTGAAAATATCTCGTTTGAAATATTTTTTGATTGCTATGTTCACTTTGAAGAAGATGCTTATAGCTCAAATATTTTGGCAAAATGAAGAGGATTTTTCTAAGCTTTTAGCTAGGATTACTGTGCCTGGCATGTGTGTGTAATGCAGTGATATTAGCAGTTAAAAGCTCCCAACACACCAGTATTCAGTTTCACACAGAAACATAAACCCCTCTTATTTGTCACGATAGTAATTTGATGTTTTAGAGGTGTGGTCTCCAAAGGTTTTGAGCCTAAGGCGCGTATAAAGTAAAGTCCAAGTTTCAGGGCACACAGTAAAAAGGAAGCAGTTCCTCAACCACCTGGTGTTAGATTATCTTTTTTTTACATTTCTGTTCGCCTTTAAATCAGTCTTGAATGCAGTCGTAGCCCGAGATGTTGGCAACCTATGAAGAACCGTGCTTTTGATCTGTTGCGTGACTGTGAACATCAGAGATGTTCAGAGTACAATTTTTTTTCACAAGCATTTTTTCTGATGACTAACCTGTAATTGAAGGGAAATGAAGCACCATAACCTATGCAGGGAAATGCAAAACAAAAGAATTGGGCCAAGCTGCAGTGCAAAGGAAGAGAATTGGGACTGGGCCTAGAACCTGGATATATGCGGTCCTGAGGGATGGTTATAACAAGAACCCGTGGAACGTCTGGGAATTTCTCTGGGCACTTACTGCACCACACGCTTCAGGAAGCATTGCTTTGTGATAGTGTGCGTGTTTTTTTTTCTTTTTACTATCAGATGTAAAACATTTTTTAGGATTGAAAATAAGGGATTTCGGCAAGCATGACAATCTCTAAGTTTTATCTGATGGCACCTGAATTTTTCTAAACTTCCAGCGTTATTCAGACATTCTCTGCACTCACTACACCTCATTGAGAACAACAGCGCGCAGTTTGACAACGCTCATCAACAGCCTGACAACAGCGTCGGTCCAGCCTGTGCTGCTGATTGGCTAATTGTTATATCTACGGCAACACTGGACTGTTAATCTGCTGCTGTTTCATATCACAATGCCGTCAACTCAGTGGAGTAGACGTATTGAAAGGTCTGGACCCATATTTAATCTGCATTCTGACACTTTTGCTCCACTAACAAGTGCAGTCTGACTATATTTAAAGTCTTGTGCTGTTGATGTCATTTGCAAACAGACTATGAAATACTGACTTTTAGGGACATACCTCTGTATACTAATTAGTACCGTTTACTGCATAACAACCCATTATGTGTTACACATATGACACTTAACCACACGGTCGAGGAGAGATGCAGATATTTAAGGTTTATATTTAAAAATGAAGGAAAAAAGGGTCTGCAGGTGCCTTCCATGACGACTTTATTCAGAACAGTCAATCGTGACACTGCGCATCCTTTTAACTGATCAAAAATACTAAGGTTTGAACAAATATTGTAGAGATAATGGTATTCAATATGCCATAAAGTATACAGAATGCAGAAGAAATGTCTATGTGCCGGATATTTCTAGTTTGGAGCAAGCTCAGTCTATTCTGTTGCAGTAACAGTGATATTAAAGAAAATCTAAGTTAAAAGTACACATAATGTTGTGATTTTGTATTTGCAAGCGTTGTATCAAAGACTTATGTTGTGTCTTCTGGATCAGTTACCTGATCTGGTTACCTTTTCACTGTTATTAAGTGTACTTTACTCCTCACACTGGTATTCACACTGTTATGTCGTGAAAAAGTGTCCGAACACACATGGTGGTGGTCAAGTTGTGGCTTCACTCCTGGGAAGCTGTCATGTTGTGCTGTTCTCTGTACCGAACAGTCCAGAATCTGGAGCTTAACAGGCCAGCCAAGCCAAGCTGATGTTTGGCAAACAGTTCATTTGAAAAATGAATATATTGTAATAACTGAATACAGCCCACCCTGTGATGGACTGGTGACCCATCCAGGGTATAGAAAATGGATGATTACGGCCCCCCCCATTTGATCGTGCCATAACGTTTGTTGCTCTTCTTATTAAAGTGTTATCTCTTCTTCTCCCTTTCTTTATCACCCTCTCACCCCCACTCTTCCAGCACATACACTTCTCTGCCTCTGGGTTTACAGTCTCCCATCACTCCTTTGTCCCTCTCCCCCACTTTCCTCTGCTCCTTGTTCATTTGTTGTGCTGCTGAGTTTGAACAGCACTCCCATCAATCACAAAATAATGATGTTATGTAGAAAATGTATGTTTCTTTCTGCTGATGGAAAGTTTTTTTTTTTTTATTTTTAAATGAAGGATCATTGTGGGGAAAGAAACTCGCAGACGCACAGTGGAGCGCTGTTTGTGTATTTTGTAACAGTGTCATATGGTCTGTTTGTCCTCTAGGGTCAGGGTACCCGTATGTTCTGGAGGCTCCCGCCCGGGACTTTATCTCTGGTAAACAAACAAACAACAAATGCATCATTCCCAGTTTGCCCCCCCCCGCCCCTTCTCCCAGCTACCAACTAGGCCTCAAACTCAACCTCGCAGTACTACAGCTGCACTGCTTTTCCATCATTAATCTTTACTAAGTGGTCATTAAGTGTTGCTGCAGTGTTATCATGCTGAAGAACCGTCTCCCTTGCTTTGCAGTATATTAATGCTGTCATTATCTTCAATTAAATCACATGGTTGGCCTCTGTACATTTAGCCATAAGTGTTTGTCTTGGGGAAATAAAAATGTCTAGGGATCACGTAGTTTGCAAATTAGCACCCAGGAGCACACACACACACACATAAATACACACACTAAGCTTCTGAGTTGTTATTTATCGGCATCCAACATTAAAAAGTACCCGTGTGTGCATAGTATTGCTGTTCTGCTGTGTCTCTGTTGTAAAAGACTAACTCCTCCACCAGCCTGGCCTTATTACTGCTAGCCTCAAGCCTTAATGGAAAGTAATCAAGAGCTCGGAACATTATAGTTTTTGTGTGTTTTGTGTGTGTGGGACAAAGGAGAGATGAATCTTTCTGAAGCAGTGCAAGTTGCGGAAAGGTGTTGTGATCAATGTTTCTTTTTTCTGTTGTTTATGTCCATGTACGATGTTTATAGGCTTTTATTCACTGGCTGTGTGTGTGTTTGTGTGTGTTTCTGCATTGTGTCTTTGCTTGCAACTTTAAATACTTTGTTCCTTTCAGTGCTGCCAATGGTGTATTTGCTTCATTTCTCATGTGTATGAAGGCATGCCTGCATGGTGCAAATATGTACATATATAGTGTGAATTTAAGTGTCAGTGTTGAAGGATGGCGTAGGTAATACATGTGCAATGAAAATTCTCTAGAGCTGGTTACAGCAGGGTATAAAAGTGTAAATCAGCACACTAGTATGTCTGCAGAGGACTGCAGAACGGAAGTGCTGACTCTGCAGCGGCAGAGCATTGTGTGTGTGCGTGTGTGTGTGGTAGGGGTGTGGTATGATGGGGGAAGTCTATAGCGAAATAGAAAGCAGAAGAAGCGTGTGGATGCAGAGCATAAATAGAAAGATTATTTGTGGTTGAAAGAGGAGGAAAAGCCAACATGAGAAAGGAAAGAAAGAGATGAAGGGGGAGTTGATGGCAAAGGTCTGGAGCAGGGATCGATGAAGAAAATGGAGACAGAAACAGAGAGGCAGAGTGAGACTGAGAGAATTAGTGTGGAGCACGTCCTGTAGCTCGTGGTTCACCAGGCTGCCATCCAGGAGATGAAAGGACTCACCGCTCCTCTGTATGATCAGTCTAAAGACGCACACACACACACATACAAACACAAAGTGCGGAGCACATTTCTCCAAAGCATTTTAGCCACACACATTAAACAAAACTGATGGGCTGTTATCGTGCTTATCAGTGCCACTCTGTAGAAATCAATGTGCCACTTCCTCATCCTCCTCCCTCCAGCTTCTGTGCACATGCTGGGCTAAACTTCCTCCTCATCATCAATGCTTGACTGTTTTGGTCAGAACCATAAAATACTCATTACTGACCTTTCAGATAGTATGTGAATATGTGCATTTGTGCATGGGAGCTAATTCCCATTTTCAACCATGATCTGTATGAATACTCAGTTCTGATTGGCTGCAGCGTGTCGTTTTATTTCTGATAAAGAATTAAGGAGCTGCAGTGAAACGGCATGTTCATTTCCTACATTACCTTAACCATAATCATGGCAACATGTTTACAACACTGAGTAAGTCATCTTTGGGACACATTATCTACAAATGTGCACACCTCCTTTCAAAATCTTGACATACGTAATCATCTTAAATCCCAACTCTCTGCTTCAGGATGCAGCTGACTGCACACACATGTTGACATCTGTTCATGAAAGTGATTCAGTATATGTTAACATGATTTGACAGTTTGCTAGTCTTGTTGTTAAACAGAATATCATTATTTAGAGGAGGAGTGACTTCTCAGTTACTTCTCAGAGAAGCAACAGGGTTATGCTTTGTAACCAACTTTAGATTTTAATTGTGAAACACCAACAAATTTACCCGTCTTGATATTTTTCTTTTTTTTTTTTGTTTAAGTAGGATGAAAAATAAATGTATTAAGGATGATGTACGGGCTATGATATTGATTTTGTGAGTGTGTGAGGTTGAAGATGAGAAATGTTGTGAAGTGAACTGTTGAATGGGAATATAACAGAATAGATCAACTCTGTAAAGTTAGAGCAAAGGTCTCTAAAGTGGTCAACAAAAGCAATGGTTGGATTACAAAGAAGAGGCAAAAGAAAAGTGCATGAGATCACACATGGAGAGCATCTTGAATCCACTAGAGCCAGTTCTTCTCACATCACAAGAAAAAACACCCAATGAAACCTGAAGCATTTTCATCTTGTGCCACAAAACAAAATCCATCTAAAAGCTGGTGCCTCTCATTTGCGATGTTTTCCAACACCTCCAGAACAGCTGTCCTGACACCTGACTTTGGGCTTTACTACGATTATTTATAGCACCCACTATTGAATAAGACCATACTATATATATCAATACTGGTAGATTAAAAAAATCCAAAACAATTTCCAAGATAAGGAAACCAACAGATTGCACAGAAACTTCAATTCAATCCAATCCCCCGTTCTGAGCATGCAGGAGGCGACTGTGGAAAGAAAAAAAACGAAAAAAAACTCCTTTTTAACGGGAAGAAACTTCCATTAGAATCGGGGAGGGCGGCCATCCGCCTCACCCAGCTGGGGGTTGAGAGGACAGGAAAGAGGGGACAACAAACACCATGACACCAGGCCAGGGATACCTGCTGAGAAAGAGAAACACAAGTTAATGAGAACAATAATGTCATATGTACACGGAGAGTAAAGAGAGCAGAGGGAGGAGAGGTGCATCATGGGAGGTCCCCAGCAGTCTTGGCCTATAGCAGTATAACTATGGGATGTTTCAGGGTTATCTGAGCCACCACTAACTATAGGCCTTAGCAAAAAGGAAAGCCTAAGCCTAATTGTAAAGGTAGAGAGGGTGATGTCTCCTTCTTGAACCCAAACTGTCAGCTGGTTCCACAGAGAGGGGCCTGATAACTGAAGGCTCTGCCTCCCATTCTACTTTTAGAAACTCTGGGAACCACAAGTAAACCTGCAGTCTGAGAGAAAAGTGCTCTGTTGGGAAAATATCCTACTATGAGATCTTTAAGGTATGATGGAGCTTGGTCATTAAGACTTTATATGTGAGGAGCAGAATTTTATATTATTTTCAGAATTTAACAGGGAGCCAGTGAAGAGAAGCTAAAAGTGGAGAACGCATCATTACTCACTGAGAGATTGATCGTAAGAAGAAAAGCTGTGCCTGCTCGCCAGGGATTGATACAGAGGCTGTTGCAGAACATTTACATAAACATCACCTCCCTTTACATCTCATTAGCATACATAACACATCAGCATGAAGGAGGGAGTGGAGGAGGAATGGATAGACAGTTTATTGAATAAATGAATTTGGAGAAAGAGCCAGACAGCGATGTCACAGTTGGAGCATTCTGAGAGGTCTCATTAAGTACCAGAGCAAACATTTACAGATGTATTGTTGTTCTTTTACTTCTCCAACAACATTTATTTTGTGTATTTAGGGCCAGTTTGTTCTGTTAGCTTCTGCATTTTCCTTCATTCATTTATCTCTATTCTCCCCCAGCTGCCTTTTCATTTTCTCTTGGTATGCAGCTGGTCCATCTGCTCGTTTCCCAAATCTGTTGTTTTCACTGAAATCACAGAGGCAAGGTAGGTCTTCATGAAGCTTTGAGAAAAACAAAAGCGTAAAAGTCTACAGTATGACCACCTCTCCAGTATGCTGCTGGTCTTTCTGATGCTGTCAGAATAGCCCTGACCTGCTGAGTCATTCCTCTACAGGACCACTGTCGGTGCCTTCTGCAGCAGATTCTGGTACTTGTGTTAACATCAGGCCAAAGTCCATAGACATTTCAAAATATAATTTATAATTCATGTTATTTATTGGATTCTCAAGTGTAAAGTCACTGCCAACTGCTTTTACATAATTTATTTCGCCCACTGTATCTTACATTCAGCTTTGGAGATGCTCTGTTTATCTCCACTCTGGGTTTTTGAATAGCTACTCTTAAACCTGCACACAGCTGAGGCAAAAGCCTTATGGGAGGGTAGCAGATGAAATGATGAGAGATGTCACACTGTGATCATCTGCAGACTGTTGCTTAGACAGGTAACTATGCAACAAGTGAAGCAGATTTTTTTTTTCTTCTTCTTTTATTTTTTGCCGAATGGGCGGGTTCCTGTTCTATTCATTCTGATCTAATAAAGTGGGTTGTCCTAAACTCAAAGCATTTCCAATGGAATTGCTCCTATACGCATGAAGCTACATAATGAATGTAAAGGCACATACATCCGTAAAGAAGGCAGGCCTCATAGCCATGGCAGTGCAGAGATAGATGCATTAGTGGTCGGCTCTTTCCCATTTCCTCCCATAAATAGCTCTCACTTTGCATAACAAATGTGTTTTATATGGGACTGTTAGCAGAGAATATGCACCGGTAGTGGTTTTACTAAAAGGTGTGTGTGTGTGTATTTGTGTGTTGACTTTGGCTCTCTGCTGGCCTCATTTTCACTGTATAATCACACCGGGGGGAGGGGGCTCCAGTGTTTTATTTAGATTGATTTCTTATGTTCCATAATGATATGGATTGATTTCCTATTTTATATATAAAAGATCAACAGGACCTCTTTTCTGTCTGTGACTGTCTAAATGTCGTTCATTAAATGGTGAGTTCATATTATAAAGATCAATTATGAGTCTCGAAGCATTATTCTGAAAGAGCAACTCGTAGGTTAACTAACCCAGTTACTTTAAAAATTAATTAGTTTGAAGAAATACATCTATATCTGCCCAAGTACAACATATAGAGCTGTTATCGTATCAGACAACTCAGTATCTCGGAGCAGAAGAGTTAACAGCCAAGCGAGAACAAGTTTAACAATATGAAACTTGTGCGGATCCACACTTGAGGTTTGATGCTGAAGAGCTAGAAAATGTAAATATTTTAAAACATGATAGACCAGAGCTCTTTAATGATGATCCTGAGAGACCTCTAATAGACCAGGAAAGATGAGGATCAGGAGAAATATTTTCCATCACAGAGAATGTGAGAACATGTGAAGAAGTGAGCTGGTGTGCTGAGTCAGCCACATTAGCTATAGGCAACATTGTTTTCACAGTACTGTAAAGGTTGCCATCACATGTTAGAGTCTTACTAAAATAGAGGTGGTAATTTTCTGCTGGAGAATTAAAAAGCATGAAACAGAACCTAAAGTCCAGCTGGTGGGTTATCAGCCACATTATACGCACTGTTTAACAAAGCAAGCTGCGTTTTACGGTCACTACCAGAGATGTCTGAGTAGGAGAGGTAAATCGGGTGATAAATAAATAAAACTTTTGAATTAGAAACCAAGACTTGCATAGTGATGTTCACGTGTCTGGGAGCGTACTGTAAATGGCAGTGCCAAGTGAAAAGCTATCTTCTATCAATAACACACCATTCTATGTCCCATCTGGAACTCCCTTAAAGTCTCCAGGTAAAAAAAATCCTATAGTCTTAAATGAGTGTCACACATGGTCTCATGACTGGATATATCTCTATAGAGGCATCAGCACAGTTCAATCAAATTTTGAAAAATTCGACTAATTTTCATCAATAATCAGTTTTATCAGTCAGACCATTTATTCCACAAAGTTTGTATCAGCATTGGCCCCAAAAATCCAGCTTGTATGATGCTCCAATCAGGATGCAGATGAAGGTGCTAATCAGCCGGTGGAACCCGTTTTATCTTCTGGAGCCTTGAGTTAATCTTGGTAACATTTTTTTACACAAGCACACATGTACCCACATTCACAGATACCAGGCCAAGGAGCTCGATGGGCTGTGTATCCAAGGCAACCTAAATTGGTCTCAGCAGGTATGTGGGCATTATGTGAGGAGAGAGTGAGCAACTGGGTATGCAAGAATGAAAAGGAACAGAAGGACAGAGCGCAAAGATAGAATGAGTGTGGAAAGGAGGAGTGGAGGGCTGCTGATAAGGCCGAGAGGGAGAAGAGGAGATTAGAGGGGAAGTCAGAGGTTGAATGTGATTAGACGAAGACTGAGGTGAGGGAGGGGGAGCAGGGCAATGCAAGGGGTGACTCAAAAGGCAATGAGAGTGACTGAGAGCTAGCATGCTGCTTATTGCACACCACAAATAATAAAGGCAGCAACCAGTCTGCAGGAGCTGTGTGTGTTTCTGTGTGTCTGTGCACTTGCAGAAAAAGCTATTAAGCAATACTGGCACAGACTCAGCTAACTAAATTACATCTCCAAAGGGACAAGATTACACTTGCAGCTGGACACACACACATCCACGCACAAACTTGCGCACACACACACAAAAGTGCTCATTTATGTTTACTAGTGTCTTGATGACAGAAGGGGTCCAAGAACACAGACGGCCCGTGGGTGAGATGACGCACAAGCACACACACGTGCTCACATAACGGAACACATACAACTAAATATACACATGCAAAACTCTTTCTCTCTGGCTTGTCACATAAGTGTCTTTGGAGTGATGGAAAGCAAAGGCAAATCTAAGTGTGTGCACTCGTGAAAGCGTTTGTCACAGCTTTTGCTGCCATGTGTGTTAGACAGCCCCTCAGGGTGTTAATTGGAGAATGTATGTAACATTGTCATCGCAAACCAGGGTACAGTGAAATTGTGGGTGCTCCACATAGGCTTGTGCGCTGAATAAACAAAATAAAATAGAACAAAAAAAAGAGTAAAAAAAAATTATACAGATGTTTATAAACATATACACGTACTATGTGCGCACACGCACCTACATATATATATATATATATATATATATATATATATATATATATATGTGCGTGTAAATACAGGTGTGTGTACACATACATATACATATATATGTATGTGTACACTGTGTATTTACAGTCAACCAGTAGAGGAAATTTTTTTTTTTTAAAAACCTGTGTGGGAGAGCAGGGACATGTCAGTGATTATTTGCAGTTTCTATGGCCCACGGAAAGAAGCTGTTTGTGAATCTGCTGGTGTGACATTTAATTAACCTGAAGCACCATGAGCGCAGCCGGTCAAACAAGTGAAGGCTGGGGTGGGAGGGGTCTCCTTGGTTGACCCTAATTCCCTTTAGACAGTGGCATCTGGTGTCATCCAGGGATGGCAAGCGGGCACCTGGTGATGTTTTTCATCATCGGCACATTTGATGATGCTGTTGGTTGGGTGGGTTGGAGTACAGTCATAGATATACAGGGCATACAGTAGGGGGCTCAGCACACGGCCCTGGGGGGAGTTACGCTGAGCTGTAGTTCCCGAAGAGCATCCTCACATGGCTTTGCCGGTTCTCCAGATGACTGTATCTGCATTTTTCCTTTCATCCCTGCAGTATCAAACTTGCCACAACTTTTAAAATGTTTTTTCTGATGCTTTGAAAGCAATTTTAGTTGATATACTAAAATGTGATTCAAAGTTAGTATTAACAGAAAGATTTTGGAGACTATCTAAGCTGTTGGGATTCTGTTGGTGGTGATGGGCGACTGATGCTTTCAGTATTAAAAAGCCACTGGCAGTCCTTAAAATGACACTATGCAGAATCCAGTATTTTCACAACCTTGAATTGAAAAAGAGAAAAGTAAGCCTGATGTGCATTGGTGCTCTGACAGTCCACTTCAGCCTCAGCATCCATGAGAAAAACCCCAACACAGACCAAAAATAAAAAAGCTGAATTCGTACTCTTCCCACATTTTAACATTGAATGGACAGTCTTTGGTGCTGAAAACATGCTGAAAGTTGCATAAACATTTGTTCTACATGCTGTGTGACATCAGTGTGGGGGGGCACCCCTGAGAGAGTTAAGGGATACAAGGACGGGCTTTGAGGAAGAGGGGAGCGGGTAATGTGGTGTAACAACAGGCAGTATGAACATTTATGTGCATGAGCACATTGGAATGAGTCACCATCAAACCGAAGTTTGGTTCCAACAGTTAGTCATGATAACACCAAGTGTTATGTTTATCAGCAGTGAATTAGTTTCCTGGTGCCTTAAGGTGAGTATGGCGGATCTTTCTTTATGTTTGCCTGTGTGTGTGTTTTGCTTATTAGCGCCTGTATTTGTGCATTCAATACAAATTCATCTCTGTTGTAGCTCAACGTTGTGCATTTTGTTTTCAATGTCATATGTTGTACATTTGCAACACTAGGTAATAACACGTTTTGCCATAACCTCTGCTACTTATAGCTGTAGTTGGCCCTGTGAGAGTCACAAACTGTTCTCCTCTGTGTTGATGGCTCTTGGTCTTTGTATAATAGTTGGCTGAGTTTCCATCCCAGCTTTAATCCTAAATAACGTTCTCTATTATTAAATTCTGAACCTCATCGTTACGTAATTGAAGGACACGTTTGTTATGTTGAATGGAAATGCATGAACTGTATCATTAGAAATAAACAGGTAGTGTTGAAGTACTTAAGAGATTTTAGGCCTTTGGTCTTAAAATGTTATTTTAGAAATCTTATCAGTAACTCTGACGCAGACTGAGCAGTGAAGAATGGGTGAGTAAGCGCAGATAAACAACAGGTGATGGGGAATCAACTACGCAAACACAGATACACAGCAAATGAGACAGAAAGCAAAGCGAACTGCTTTAAGTAGAGAAAAACTTTTCAAAATAATAAAGGAAGAAAAGCAAACTGAAGAAGGACAAAACTAAAAGCACCACATTACAGATGGACAGTGTACACCTGGGGAATCTGTTCTCCATCGAGCTACTGCATCAATTAAAGAAACTTGTGTGTAGCTTCAAATCCATCACAAGGTTAGTTGGAAGTTGAAAGTAAGTTTGCACACATTTCTGAAAGATTTAAACTGCTCATTCATTAAGCAGATAAACCTTTGTGAAGCAGCCTTTTACAGAATTAACTGAACTAGAAAAAAGGTCAGATCAATCCTGTAGTTTCTTTGTAGGCATCTGTGGGTTGTACATAAGTGTGTTGTTAAAATGAATCCGATTGCTTTTCATGGATTTTTTTTCTCAGTTTTTCAAAAGGAGGATGGAAACTCAGCCAGGATGTTGTTAGTGTGGTTCTGCTCACGTTATGTCTTCCTGCTGTCCCTGTAGTCTGCACAGTCCGCTGTCAGAAGTTTCTGATCTCCCGAGTCGGGGAGGACTGGATCTTCCTCATCCTGCTCGGACTCGTCATGGCCCTGGTCAGCTGGGTGGTGGACTTCTGCATCGCCATCTGTCTACAAGGTGAGGGAGGGAGGAATGGCAGAGCAGGCCTTAACAAAAAAAGTTCCTATTGGTTGGTGTCAGAGCTTTGGGTGATAAGAAGAGTTTGGATGGGTGGATAGCATGTAAAGGAGAGAATATATCCATGGTTCACATGCATGGTCTCTTGCTTCTCAGATTCTGCATTCATTTGATTGTTACTCACATGTCTGCTGTGTTTGTGTTTTTTAAATTTTTTTTTTTATTCGTGTGTGTGTGTGCACACGTTTGTGTGTGTCTGCGCGCCTGTATGCCCACAGCACAGAAGTGGATGTATGGCGGTCTGGACAGTAATGTGTTCCTACAGTATCTGGCCTGGGTCACCTACCCTGTGGTACTCATCACCTTTTCTGCCGGCTTCACTCAGATCCTCGCCCCGCAGGCTGTTGGTACGGAACACACACACCTGCGCATTTTAGCTGGCACAGAAGAGACATGCCTTCCCGTGTTCTTGGTTTGACATAGATGGGGTTTTTAAAAGTGAACCTTGGAATTAAAATCGAGCTAACCATAATTAAACATTTTTGTTGAACTCTCATCAACTAATTTAATTCTGGATATAGATTTTTACAGTTGTAGAAAACAAGTGTTAATTTGTTGTGAGGCTGACAGTCAGCTGTAAGCCACTCCTGCTCTCTCCTGCAGGTTCTGGTATTCCCGAGATGAAGACCATCCTGCGAGGGGTGGTACTGAAGGAATATCTCACCTTCAAAACGTTTGTGGCCAAAGTCATCGGCCTCACGTGTGCTCTGGGTAGCGGCATGCCCCTGGGCAAGGAGGTAACACCCGCACACATAAGCTGACGCATAAATGGATTAAATCTTCCACCTGCTGAAGTCCTTCATGTAGTGAGTGGGTGTTAGTGTGAGAGCATAAAATCTTGAAGGGAACTGTTTGTATGAATGGGAAGATGCACAATGATGGGACAACATGTGGCACTTGCAGCACAAGCTGGGAACTTTGTCAGTCATTATACTACATGACTCACAGGTCTACAGGCTGCTCCCCCCTGTCCTGAAGAAAGGCTTTGGTAGTCCGAATTGTTCATATTCCAATTATGTTAGAATTAAAGGAAGTGTTCCAGCTACATTACCTGACCCCTCAGCAGTGAAAGAGAAAGTCATGGTACAATATTTCCTTTTTTTAGTATAAGACTATCATGAGAAGTTAAAATATTAAAATGTAAGGTGACTGTGTAAGATACGCAATGGATAAAACTGCAGCTAACAAAGACAGAGGACCACGAGTGTGGACCAACCTTTTACACCTGATGATTGTTGGACTGCTGCTGTGTTCCCGCCTGTTAATTTGACTGCAACGGTATGTGCTTTGTTGTGTTGAAAAAGACACTTATGTGTAAATAAGGTCTATCCTATTAAGAGTACCATCGCAACCTTTATGGGAAATTACCCATGGAGCACTCAGAAACCCGGACCAGGCAATACAGCCAATAAATTGTATCTCAATATTTTCAGAGAGTATTGGAGATACACAAATATCTCTCTTTTTTTCATCGTGATAGTTTGGCCTTGTTCTTGTAACCCTCTCCAACACAAAGAAGCCTTGGTTTGTCCTACACATTACATCATTTGGGTTGTTTGTTGCTTAAAGTATGCAAACAGAGTCACTGAGTATCTAACAGTAAGGAGAACCGATTGATAATATTGATAAGAATACTGTTGACCAGTCACATTTAAGCAGACTTTGGTCACATGTGGTAAACGAGTCCAGGTGGAGCGCAAAAGAGACAGAAGACATTATGAGATAAAAGTAGGAAGCTGTAAGCTATTACTGAAAAACAATCTTTTTTTTTTCTGTTAGGTTTTTAAACATTATTCACATTCATGAAATGAGCCGCTTATAGAACAGGAAGTCTTGGCTTCGATATGAGATGTTTGGTTAGCCGCTAGTTACACCAAACCCTATAACATTGGCATCAGAAGGCAGACAAAAGGCTGTATGAACTGAACGATCTGTGTGGCACTGACAGATAATTGTAGAAGTTCTGGTATCACTGGAAAACCACACTCTGTCCCCAGCAAGGCCTGGAGATGTGTAGATTGAAGCAAATTGTCTGAATACTGTTAAAACAAGTTAGCTTTCTGAGTGCAGCTGTACATTGAAGAACTGCATCTGTGAACTATATAATAATAAGCAAGCTCAATCACATTCCAGCCTCCTCAACCCTGCTGCACGAATTCCATAATATTAATAAAATTGGAGATAAGAAGAAATGGGTGGACAGGGAGGGGAAAAAATATACAGCCTGGAGTTGATATTTGATCTCTTTCATCCCCAGAAAGAATGGAGAGTTCGTTGAGCACATGCTGTTCATATCCTGAGGCCTTGTATGTGTGTAATGTATTGTAGGTGCACACACCTCAGGCCTTTCTGGCTGTGCACCACTGCAGCCAGTAGCATCCATGGTCCATAGATTCTGCACGGGGCTCTTGCTTTCTTACTCTCATGCCTCACCACTCTAATGCTCACTTTTAATCATTTTAGTTCCACTTTGAACTCAATCCTGTTCATTTTGATGTTTTCTGCAGACTTTCTTGTTGTTGATGTGTTTCCAGACCGCTTCACATGTGGCTCGCAATCAACAGGAGTTGAGTGGTGCTTAACCTGAAGTGACTGCAGCTGTTTAACAACTTTATTTTATCTCCTGCCAGGGTCCTTTTGTACACATCGCCAGTTTGTGTGCTGCTCTCCTCAGCAAGTTCATGTCTCTGTTTGGAGGAATCTATGAGGTGAATTATTTTTCTACATTTATTTTGTGTGACTGGTGTATTCCTTCACTTCATCCCCCAAAGCGTTGTTCTGACTGTGTATTATTGTTATTCTTGAAAAATTTCTATAGGTGCATTTATTATTGATGTTCTTTTTTTTAAATTATTATTCAATCATTTATTGTATATTTTTTATCAAAAATGTCCTGCCTCCATCACCCAGAGGTGATTTTAGTGTTTGACCAGAGGACACAGCAGTGATGAGGTGTGTTTTTTCACCCAGAGATTCACCTCTCGGGTTGTAGACAATACATGCCACCTGCCCTCATCAGTTCTATTTATTGGCTTTTTGTATTTTCTCAATAATATTGCTGCTACTTCTCCTCCTCTGCCTGTGGTTCGAGGAATGTGAACATTTAAATAGCAAGAGGGAATTTATTCATTAATGTTTACGCGATCCTCCTGCTGCAACCAGGATTCTGTAAGACAAATTATATGATCACCAATTAAGTCATTCACTAACAGAGACTTGGAAAGGAGAAATCTAATGTTTTTTTCAGGATCTGTTAAATGTGGGTGGTCTTGGAGCAGACAGAGTCATTATGTGGTTTTGGGGATGATTTTGAATGACTTATAAATTCAGCCATATTTCTAGATATGAGAGCTGCCCCTTCCAAAGTGGGATCGATGTTTTCTTCCAATCAGACCAAGTTTTCCCCAGAAAACCTGCCAATTATCTGTGTAGCCCACGGCTATGCAGTCTAGACTTTTCTTCCCTCACTTGTCTCTGTCACCATAAAACATTTGTGAAACACCTGTCTGATGGCTAGTTAGGGCTTTTTAAACCAAGAATGTGAACGTCTGTATTACACGCCACCATTTTGACCAGAAAAATAAGGAGGTTGTCTTTCTCTGTGGGGCCCTGTGATGGTTGAGCGAATTGTCCAGAATACACCCTGCCTCTCACCCCTCTGGCAGCTGAGCTAGTGGCTATGGGAAATGGATGGATGGATGGATGGAGGAAATAAACTTCAGCTGCTTCAAAACAAATAGAAAAGCAACATTTATTAGTTTACAACCCTCCTTAACAGTCTGTCCCTCAATGCCCATCATTTTTCCTCTCATCCTTTCCTTAGTGTGCCCATCTTCTTTCACATCACTCCTCTGTAACTTTATCCTCATCCATATTATGTTGTCTCTCTGTAATCCTCTGTCACTCACCCTGTTGTCTCTGAAGAGTGTTGTGCTGCATTTTACAGCATATTAATATAAAATGTGTGTGTGTATGAGTGTAAGTGTATGAAGAGTCCCACTGCAGCAATATCTCCCTCCCCAGAGTTTTAAGTACAGTGTGCTAATGTAGCCTGTGGATTGTACTTTAAAAACCAGGATGAGTGCTTCGCATTTTATTTTCATAAGGGCTGACTTTAGATCAGATATAATTGCAATGTTTTTACATTCAGATCTGTGAATGTGAGTTGATATGGTGGAAAGTTTGCTGATGTACACACAGTTTTGTGATACATTCTCTGCTAGTGTAAGTCTCTTTCTTATTCTCATGCTTCCCGAAGGAGTCTGTTCTAATAGGGGTTAAGGTAATCCAATCGCACAATTCCCGGTATGCTCCCCATTCCATGTCCCCTCTCCTGCACTGCTCATGTCTTGTCAGATATATTCACACTGCAAGAACATTGCCGCATCTACTCTTTACATCGGTATCAACTCATGAGAGTTTTACAGAAATACTTCTGTTCAAACTGTTCAAATATTTGTTTTGAATGTTCATTGAAGTTAAACGGAAGGAGGTAAGGGACTGATTCTGACCGTTATCAGGTTTTACTTTGCAATAGTTTCCTTTGAATTATCTTTTCATTAAGAGAAGTATTGAAACCCAGCTATACTTGGGTCAGTATATGCATTATTTGCTTTCTGTGGTTATTAGAAGAGATGTGTGTGTCTGTAAGAAATGGTATCACATGCCAAACCAGGATAAGCCACAGCACAATGACAAACTACACTTGCCCCTCTTTACCACCACCACACTTATTGAAGGATATACGTCATAATGCATTAAAAATGCATGATTTATTTTACTTTTATTTGCTGTGTTTGTTAAAAGCTACAACTGCTCCCATGCCTATTCCTTAGGGAATTGAATGTATTTATATGAGGTCAGAAATTTAGACAGTTAACCCTCACTATTCCCTTCTATCTGCTTACACCTACATTACTGTCTCTAATGAATATATTATATATTTCAACAGTGCAGCTAAGTGCTACAGAGAAACTGTAGAGTCAAATGTTACTAATGAATGTCCTGCCTGTACTGGCTGTTCGGAAATATGCTTAAATGGCAGACTGACTCAGCTCTAACTGCGTGTGTGTGTTTGTTTCAGAATGAATCAAGGAACATCGAGATGCTGGCAGCAGCCTGTGCAGTAGGGGTGGGCTGCTGTTTTGCTGCCCCCATAGGAGGTGAGTCTGCAGGGAAAGAAGTCTGTCACATACTGTAACTAACTAGAGAAAAAAAAAACACTGGGCCTCATGCAAGAACCACTCGTACGAACAGTACGAGTACTGAACAGTACTGACTTTAAGTGGTGTGTACGAATAATTTAAGAGAACTTGCCGCATTCATCAATCTTCTCGTATTTTGAGTTTTCTTTCAGTGTGATCCAGACCTGTTGTAGGAGTCATGTAAAATTGTCTGCGGTTATTCGAATCAAGTTTGCTAGACTAATGGATTGTATATTTAATTACTTTGAAGATATCATGAATAAATAAATATATACATTATACACCGTAATTATGCTGACATTACGGTTTGACTTAATTTCACCGTTATTTTACTGCTGACACTGCTAAAATTGACAGATTTTCCTTTTTGAATCTCTGAAAGCAGAACTTTAATCTGAGAGCCCGTAAAGTTGTTCTTTTTGTGCCTTGATGCCATTCTCATGACTCAACTCTAAACACTTTGTGTCACAGGAGAGAGGAAGCGTAGCCTTATATGGTATCATTTTGGGCGTGGAGTGTGCAAATTTACTATCCTCTTGCACTTAAATACGCATGGGTGGCATTCATCATGTTTATGCAGTTTGTTTACACACTTTTCCGAAGTTAAGAGCATTTGTTGAATCTGACGTGGCGTCTTCGTACGAAAAAAATGAGAGAAATTCAGAATAAGAATATGAAAATGTTCTTACATGAGGCCAATTGTATTGGAGCAATTGTATTGATATTTCAGAGAAGAGCATACAGTGAAAGGGGCAGAAGTCCAGCTTTGATTTCCTAGCAATGCCGGTTACATTGGAGAGCAGATGCTAGCTAGCTGTTAACATTTATGAAAACATGTGACAAAAAAGTCACCCATTGTCATAACACCTGTACAATGTGGTCAACAGAATTCTACATGTCGAGAAGTGACAGTTTGTTTATAAAGGGTGCTGTATTCTATATTTATCTTTGTCATTATGACTGCTTTTGCATCCTGGTGTTTGTGTGTTTCAGGTGTCTTGTTCAGTATTGAAGTAACTTCTACATTCTTTGCTGTGAGAAACTATTGGAGAGGTTTTTTTGCTGCCACCTTCAGTGCCTTCATCTTCAGAGTACTGGCTGTTTGGAACAGAGATGAAGGTAAGAGAAATGTACTCAGGATTGCTACATCCATTACTGCCGCCTTCTTCTGTAGTTTGTTCACCACCACAATGGCCGGTTGGTTAGCCATAACCTGCTTATCATTCTGGATCTGGAAGTCCCACAGGACCTTAGCTTTGTCATTCTCCACTACCTTTGGAAGTATGGAAGTATTCCCATTTTGACTTTGGAACTTCCAACCCATACTCGGTGCAGATGTTCCTGTACACTATTCCTGCCACTTAGTTATGGCTTTCCATGTCTGCATCTTCCATGCGTACTGGACTGATGAGACATTCACTTAGCAGTTCATTACTGAGGACCATATTCCTGATGTATTCCTTTAATTTTTTTTTTTTTTTTGGCTCTGATGCTCAGTAGCCCACGAGCCTTCCCTCTTTCAGATTGGCCAGGTTGTCATGCCAGCAGGGTAACTGATGACTGTCAGGGAACACATTTTGATGGCTTTGACTTTATTCTTTCCATTCAGCTGACTCCTAAAGACCTGCCTTACACTTTGTAGGTACTTGATTGTGGATTACTTCCTTGAGGCATCTCTATGGTTGCCATTTGCCTGTGATTATGATAAATGGACTGTTTTTTCAAGCACTTTTCCCTTACAAGCCACATTCACCCATCCATCCACGTCCATTCACATAAAATATGTTGTTTTTTTTATTTTACAAAATTTTCTTCAACTATCTGGCACTGTGAGGTCAGAAGTTCTGGTCAGCACCTGCAGAATAAGCTGAATCTTTTCTTCTCACTTATCTACCATCAGAAACTAGACGTTCAGGCCTTATCTTAGAACTGACATTATGATTGAGATGATTGGTTGATGTGATAGGGGCTTGCTCTGTTTAATAACTCTTGCTGTACTTTTTCTTTTTCCACAGAGACCATCACAGCCCTTTTTAAAACTCGTTTCCGGTTAGACTTTCCATTTGACCTCCAGGAGCTTCCTGCCTTCGCTGTCATTGGGTAAGCTTTAAGTAAAGTTTTCCATAGCTCCATCCTGATAACGTAAGTGAGTTTGGCCATTTAAATAATAATTAAAAAAATATATATTTCAAATACATAGTGCTGCGCGGTGGTGTGGTGGTTAGCACCGTCACCTCACAGCAAGAGGGTTCCAGGTTCAATCCCTGCCTGGGGCCTTTCTGTGTGGAGTTTGCATGTTCTCCCCGTGTATGCGTGGGTTCTCTCTGGGTACTCCAGCTTCCTCCCACCATCCAAAAACATGCATGTCAGGTTAATTGGTGACTCCAAATTGTCCGTAGGAGTGAGTGTGAGTGTGCATGGTTGTTTGTCTCGTTTGTCTCTATGTGGCCCTGCGATGGACTGGCGACCTGTCCAGGGTGTACCCCGCCTTTTGCCCGATGACCCACCCGCTACCCGATTAACGGACTGTCGGTATAGAAAATGGATGGATGGATATTTCAAATAAATAACTTTTTGCCAGTCTGCTTCTTCTAACAGATATTCCCACTGATTATGAAAAATGCTGTAATAGAGGTTTTATTTAGGAGCTCCTCTTTCTAGAGCATTTGGAGGTGTTGCCTCAGGGGGGCCCGAGTGAGTCACCTTACATGGATAATTTAGCTGGCAACAGCTGCCTTATTTTCTCCTGCTTTAGCTTCAGGGCTCTTCTCTGGCTTAGAATGAGGACAAGGACCTAGGAAGGAAGCTCATGGACACATGGGAGGGATGCTCTTTTCCCCCTCAAGCAGCTTCTTTAAGATGGAAGTCCCTGCCTTTTCATAAGATCCTTAAGCTGTTTTTGTCCTTTTAATTTCTCCTGACTTCACTCAACAACTCACAACTCCACATTTTAGTCTCTTACTATGTACTCATGCATTGTGCGTTTGTATCATTCATGTAGTTTCCATCTTCCCCTTGCCATGAGCTGTCAAGCAGGGAAATTCGGTCAGTGTCTCAGTCAACTAGGGCAGAAACAGTTTGTTCTGTGCTACATGCTGCCAAGGGCACGTCTTTGTAAAAAGTGAGCGCCTCTTCAAAGTGTTTATTACAGCTTCAGGCTGCAGAAGTGAGAGATTCACAGAGTGAAATACAGCCTCATTACTGCACACAGAAACAAGCACACATGCGAATGCGTGCAGTACAGTAATATTACACAAATGAGGGATAATATACCACTTGTGTCCATATTTGTACCCGCTATATAACACTCCGATTCTGTTTTTTTTCACAATAGCCTTTGAGCGCTGTTGTACTTTGCTCATTTAAACAAATGCATTTCAACTTAAAGTTGCTCAGTGAGGTCTACAATTACACTTTGTTTTTAAAAATGCACAACTCAGTTCAACACAAAACAAAAGAAAATAGCTGTAAATCTTAGTTTTCATCCATTCAGATATTCATCTATTAACAAGGACTTGAACAAAAAATAATAATTTTACTTCTGAGGTACGACGTCTGCAGCACGATGTGAAACGTTGGGTGCAGATAAAGATGTGGAGGCTATTCTTCCCTGAGCTGGTCCTGTGATATAACAGAGCCCTGCAGATCTAAACCGATCATTGAAAGATTTCCTTACTGAGTTGGCGCCAAACAGAATAACAGGGTTGTGTTTTTTTCCAACACAGACAAGACATTCAGTTAATTAATCACTGTCAGACTAATCTGAAAACACTAAAGTATTAAAAAAAAATAAATAAATTAGTCCAATCAAAAGAAATGACGCTTGTCAAAGCTGGACTAACACACCCTGATAATGAGGTTGAGGAAGGATGTCTTCTTCATGTATAGATTCAAACGGACTCAAATTAACTTTAGCATCCTGTACACGCTCCAAAATTCTATCTTTCTGCATCTTTTAGTAAAAACAGTCAGTGTATGCGGAAATTAATCCAGCTGAATTTCCAGTAAAGATGCTCCCATTCACATATTTTTCTGTTTCTTCTGTCAGAAACTGGGATTGAAAATCATCCCATTAACAGACACATGTCAACTGACGGTCATTTAAAGCACTTCCAGACTGTCGCTCTGCTCTAATAAAATCCTGTACTATGATCTCCTACAAAGGAGGTTAGAATTAGCAGAGTGCCTCGAACAATTTCTTACACAGTTCACAGCGTGCTCCTGTGCAGGTATACTGGGACAAGAAGGGTGGTCCCGTTAAATTGCCTTGTCAACTCCAATCAAACTGTGCAAGTAACTGTGCTGATTTAATCTCTGGTGTTAATATGTTACCTTTCAAGGCAGCCTGATTATTTCCTGATTTCGTGGATCACATTAATGAGAGAATCCATCTAGCCTGTGTTGTTTTTGACAACCATCTTAGATTAGAAATGTGTAGCTCAGGAAGAAGAGCAGTCGCCCACCAATCAGGAGGTCAGTGGTTCGACTCTGGCTTCCCCAGGATACATGTCGTAGCGTCCTTGGGCAAGACACTGAACCCCACGTGTATCATTGGGGGTATGAATGTGTGTGAATGATTAGAAAGCACGTAGTTATTTGTATCTTAACGTGCTGTATGAGTGTGTGTGAGTGAAGCGCTTTGAGTGGTCAGTTAGACTAGAAAAGCGCTATACAAGTACAAGTCCATGTACCATTTATTAGTTTTAGTCAAATTTTAGTCACTTCTATATGTGATGTGTGTGTCAAGTTTTAGTCGACGAAAACTCAAAAAGGTTTTAGTATAGTTTTAGTCAAAAAAAAGAAAAGAAAAGAGAAGTATAGTCTTTTAACAAATTAATTTAGGCCAATAGGTAGTGGAGAAATAGGTTGTGAAAATAGCAGATCTATAAGTTCAACACATTATGAGCTTGCAGATTGGCTATTTTCCCCAATAATTACAATAATAAAGGAATGGTTTTAGACAGATGTTTCCACCCAACGGCAAATACTTTCTGATCTAAGGATTGTGCATTACACACAGATAAAGTGGTAACAGTGGAATCAATGTTCATTACTCCAAAAAAGCCAAGCGCTGCATGCCAGGTGGTGGGTGGGACCAAACAAGGAAAGGATGCAGCAGCAGATACTATTTAGGTTTTAAGATTGCACGCACAAATAAGCAGCAATGTCATGCATTTTAAACGTCTGACAGACCACCCGCTAACATTTACGTCCATTCTCGTCTCGTCAATGAAAACTCACACAAGTCATGTTTTAGTCATCAAAGAGCCATGTTTATCTCGTCACCATCTCATTATCATCATGAAAAAAAATGGCGTCAGCGAAATGATTTCGTTATTGTTGACATAAACAACACTGCATCTAGCCAGGCTCCAAACTATAAGTTTAGCTAAAACACCAAAGTTCAGACCAATCAGTATAATGTAAAGGCTGCAGCATTGTAGTTTGTGGTGTCAGACCTGCCCCCTTTCAAACTGTTCCTAAGGAGGACCTTAGTGATGGTGAAACAAAGCATGTAAGCCACACACTGCAGTTCTTTGGTGTTTCTCTTTAGGGGGAGGTATCACCTGGCCACACCCCTCACCCTGCTTGTCTTTAAGCAGTACCCTAACCTTCACTCTACACTCCATCATAAACTGGAATTGTATTACTGAGCTGCCCACAGGGAGAGGAAACGGTGATTTTCCTTTTTAAAAGTAGCATCAATGAATACAAAGAGGCAAACGTGCAGTGTTTTCTTCCTGCTGCACTGGGGGGCAAAGACTCCCTCATCATGCCGTTCATTATTTATTTAAAGGTATTTGATGGAATTAATAATGCAGTAAGATAAATTTCTAAGGATTAGTTTGCCTGCAAAGCTGTCTGAGTCTATTTTTTTTCTTTCCCACCTCTTTTCTGTTTCTTCTCTTCTCACTGCTATAAAGAAGACTCCCACTGAGCTTTTAAATGCACTTATATAAAGCTGTCTTACTGCGTTTTTCTCAGACTCACCCACACATCACAAGCTGACGCTGTGCTCGCACTCTCTGTCCTAGCTCTTAGCAGCAATTTTGTCTTTTCATTTTAGCCTTTGTTTCTTGTCGTTGTATGAATTTGTTTTCTGTTGTTGGCCTTCTTCTTTACTGACATGTCTCTGTTCCTTGCTGTACACACCTTATGACTTCTTTGCATCACATTTGCTCTTATCACAGACAGCTGCTTCCAGTGCCTTGGACCCTCATTACATTTACATTGATATTATTCTAGCCAAATGTACTGGTGGCAACCTGTAGCGGTGGTTCAAGAGAGAAAAATGTTACCCTTGTTGTTTTGTTTACACTTGAATTAATTTATTGAATTAATTAATTCCATTTAGTTTATCTGATCACACAGAGTACTTTCTCATGCCAAGTAGAAAAATATAGATCTGACTCTCTGTTTCTGTCTCTGCAGTATTGCCAGTGGTTTTGGTGGTGCTTTGTTTGTCTACCTGAACCGGCTGATTGTCCAGTTCATCAGAAAGCAGAAGACCATCAACAGATTCCTCATGAAAAAGTAGGTTCAACAATTATGGAAGCGGGTTCAGTTGTATTTGAGAGACATTCCCTCAACGTTTTTGGACTGTTTTTTTTTTCCCTAATATTTTTTTTTTTTTAACTAATTTTAGGAGAGGCTTAATTTTGTAAACGTCAGTATCTGTTTCTCAAATTGGCTGCATTTCTTTGTCACGAGTCCTTGTAAACTTCAACTCTGTTAAACTCAGAAAAACTGGAAATCTGGAAATCATCTCGTCCCCTTGTGCACGAAAGGACGGAGGGATTGGAGCGAAGAGAAGTTTCGGTGCAATCTGTTGGTGTCCTTAGCCAGGCTACTGGACTAATTGGACTAAATTCGATTGAAAGGATTTGATTGGATTATGATTGTGTTACAGTGAACTGGATTCTAATTAGTTTCAATTGGACTGTATTTTTGAAGTGCCGTGAGATTACATTTGTTGGGATTCGGTGCTATATAAATAAAACTGAACTGAGTTTACTTGAATCGAAAATTGAATAGTTTCCTCTAATTCAAGTTTTTAACATTATGTTACAAGACATGTTTCAAGCAAAATCAGCCATTGACACTATAACTAAGGATTTCTGCTTTGACAGCCATAGAAAGGTCAGGTCAGATTGCTTGTATGTAGAAGATGGGCCGAACCATTCCCAACTGTGCTGGTTGGGGTGAATTGCACGTGCTGTAAGGAAGTTTACAAAAGACAGTAAAGGCAAAGCCAAAAAAGAGGCGCTCAGCTGCAGGCCGTGTGCCAGCAGAGCCTGCGGCCGTGTGCTGGGAGCAGGGCCTGCTAGTGAAGGAAAGTAAACCCGTTACTATTCTGATTCTCCCGCTTTCATCTGACCTTCTATGATAACCTCTTTCTTCTTGAGAATCGCTCTCTGGTTTTAGACTGAGATACGTCGATGTTTGAGGTGCTAAACAGAGTCAGAGTAAGCGGGTCAGGCAGAGATTTCCCCATTTATTCAGTGAGGAAAAATAGTAAATACAATAGAGTCCCACTCTTTTTCTTTTTAAGGCTATTATATTATTATTGTTATTATATAGGTATATATTAATTTCTGTAAGTGCACTGTATTTTTTAACGTTGTGTCTTTTAACATGCTGTCATACTGTGTGTTCAGCCCGTGTTCTATGAAACAGGCTGTCCTGTTGTGATGAAGGGCCCTTTAAGCCGTGTCATTGTACAAACAGCACACACACACAGATATTATTGCTTTGGATCATTTAACTCGGCAGCGTTTACTGAATGTGCAGCCTGCCACATTGTGGTGAATGTTGAGCTGTAAAGATGGAGAAGCTCTGTTCTGGACAAACACTGATTGTTTGTCCTGTGTGTATTACTCTCCCTCATGCCCCTCCTTTTCCTCTTTCTCTCCCTTACAGGCGTCTGCTGTATCCTGCACTGGTCACTTTACTCATTTCAACGATGACATTTCCTCCTGGCTTTGGACAGTTTATGGCTGGAAGGGTAGGTTTCCCACACCTGTTCAACATGTACTGTTATTTTCTATTCTTTAGCCACACTGCAACCATTACAAATGTATGTGTATGCATCATATTGAAGTTCATATTGATATTCTGGAGAGAAAATAGCTACAAAAGCATAATCTTCAGATAAAAACAAGAGTTTAAAGTGTTCACAAGCTTTGTGCTGTAACCTGTCACTGGCTAATCCACAGGCCGTTGCTAAAGAATTTTAACGAATGTACAACAGTTTTACATTTTGAAAAACTTACACATCTGAATTATTTCCCCTCATTTGAAAATCTGACCATACACACTGTACACTAAAATAGCCCCAATGTGGCATCACTTTAGTAAATAGTTAAAGCAATATAAAACTGAAATATTTCATATGTGTGTTCTGAAAATAAATACCTCTTTATTCCTTTGTTTGTTTGTGGATTGAACAATGGATTTGCCATTCATTTACCCTGAAATCATCATACACGTGTAGGCCTTGTTTTTATAAATACGATGTACAGTAACAAGGAAAACATTAAGGAAATGTGCAAATGAATGATTGAAATTAAAAAGTGTGAACTACAAGGATTAATGCAACTTACCTTGCCTAGATGTTTGCATTTCACTCCAAAGAAACCAACAAGCTTGCCCAACTTATTTTGTCTTGAAAATAATGTTATTAGTTTCTGTCCCCGTGGTGTACATGTTGCACTTTGTCGTTGTGGTTTTCATGCAGCTGAGCAGCTTTTCAGATCATTATGCTGTTAACATAACAGCCTGATCACCATTCATGCCAGTGTTTGATTGTTTCAAAGGTTAAAATGTGCTTGTGTGTGTGTGTGACCTTCTAATTGTACCCCTGTCATCCATCTAAATATCAGAATTAGAAAAGGAATAGTCTGTCCATCTTCAGGCTTCAGACACACATACATTACAGAGCCGTGCACTCTTGTGCACAAGATCCTGCTCAGTCTTGGCTCCTAATGAGGGGTGATTCAGGCCTCTGAAGCTCTGCCCACGCTGGCCCACTCTTCTTAAAGCTCTTCTCTTTGGAGCACACTCAGAATTCTGTGCCTGTGATCCGTCTGTCCTACCCTTCACGTATTCATCATCATATCTTTGGCAGCAGGCAGCATCCTCACCACCAGTCATCTGCAGAGATTTAAACAGCTGCAGATTAATTTATCTCCTTATGCTCCTTGGACTGGTGACCCTTCCAGGGTGTACACTGCCTCTCACCCAATGACAGCTGGGATAGACTGTATTGAACGGTAATTGGATTGAACTGAGTTGGTCTTTAAATGGGCTTGAACTGAACTTGTAAAATGCTCTTCTGTAACTTCTGTTGTGATTTGACTGAGTCCTGAACTGAGTTGAAAATGGATTAGAGAGTTCCACTTCCATAATTATTCGTTGAGTGATGTAATTCTACACCAGTGTTAAAGGCATCTCCCTTTGCTCAGGCTCTTTTTGTCTGCTGGGTTTAGTGAATTTTGCTCTGGTAGTTTTTTGTCATTTTCGCGATCAGACATGCTTCAAATGCCTAAAACATCCAAATTAGTGTCATAGTTGAATTATAAAGCAACAGATTACAACTTTTAGTAAAAATAGAGGATTGCTGTGTGTGTATGTGTTTTATTTGAGTTATTTATTTATTTTCATGGAACTGACAGATTTTGTATAACTTCTTATGTATGAAATGTATAGCACAGAAAATAAATGTAACCTGCTCAAAATGTTTTGCGTTTATGAGTCATGAGCATCGCCTCAGGCATGCTCAGGATGGGAGATTGGACTGAAGACAAGTTTCGGTGCAATCTGTTGGTTTCCTCAGCTAGGACATTGTTTTTGAATTGGCTCTATATGAATGAATTGGATTATTTTGAAATTAATTCATTGGATTTCATTGGATTATGATTACAATGAATTGAATTCCAATTGGATTATATAATTTAAGTGCCTTGAGATGACAGTTGTTGTAATTTGGCGCTATATAAATAAAAATAAAAAACTAAACTGAGTTCAAGACCAAAATTTTATTGTTACAAATGCTTGTGAAGTGGAGTTACTTTGTCATGACGATTTATTGCTTTTACTTGACAAACATAAATGTTCCCTCTTGTTATAAAATGAGTTTGTCCCTTCTCTTCTCAGTTTTTACATGTCACTTTATCTGGTTATATCCCAAAACCTTGTTTCATTTTTTACAGCTGACATTTCTTGCTTTTACATGCAAGTCTGTAGTTAAAAAGTGAAAAGGTTTAATCCCAGTCTAGAGAAAAGGAATAGGTAAATATATTTAGTCTGACCATATGTCAATTTAGCAACATAATGACATAAAATGAGATGAGATGAGATGAGAAAATATGTCATCATAGAAAATAGATGTCAGGTGAAAAGGATCTTGGAAAAAACAAGAAAGAATGCAACATTGAAATTCTGTGATTGCGTCTCTATCACCAACTCAGGAAATATTGTTTAAAGTTGAAGAAAAATACTCACAAACATAAGTTTTTCTGTCATCTATATTCCAAGATGGATTAAAAAACAAACAGCCCCCTGCTGTTTATATGTATTAAACTATGTTATTTTCTGCTGTTTGTAGCTGACTCAGAAGGAGTCTCTGGTGACATTACTGGACAACCGAACATGGGCCAAACAGGGTATTGCTGAAGAATTTGACTACATTGGACACTCCCAAGCCTGGAAACACCCTCAAGTCAATGTATTTGTCACACTGGTCCTCTTCATCGTCATGAAGGTAAGAGTGAAGAACTAAAAAGTCTGCCTGAGATTTTAAAGAAACTTGTAATTGGATTTGTAACACTTGATTTATTCCATCACTTGTTTAATGTGCCATACCCACTGAGCAATTAATCTGATAAAAACTTGTGTACTTTCCTCAAATTTGTACATTTTGAAGTTTACTATACAAAACAGAGATTATAAGCTTACAGCACTGATGGTTGATTTTGCTCATGATATGTGTTGTAACACATACAAGAATGTCTTGTTTACTATTTATCATCTGTCCAGCATTTCCTCTGCTTACTTGCTTTTTTTAGTATGTGTCCTTATAAAACATCTAATCTAGCCAGTTTCTTTGTTTGTGCTTACAAAGTTTGTAAAATCCATGGATACTGGAGCTTGGGGTTGCAGTGGTTTTTTAATATAAAGGAATGTCGAGGAGATTTTGACTACACGAAGAACATACTGTAAAGTTTTAGCAGTCGGACTGGTTTTGCTGATTTTTAATCCAGTACTGGACCTGTCCTTATGAAAGCAAATTGGAACAGAGTCTGTGTCTGCTTGTCTCTCGTCATAAACAAAGGGACGTCCCATTAAAAAAAAAGAATAAAGATAAGAATAAAAAGGCAGTTTCCTCTCACTATGTTATAAAGTTACATTCCCAGCAACCATTTAAAGTTTCAGTCTGCTTTTAATCTCTGAATGAAAGAGTTTATGGAATCCATGTGAAATGAAAGAACAGGGCCTTCATTCATTCGTCTGCATGCTTATAAGGTCAAACTTATGATTGAACCAAATCCAGCTCTATAGAGATTTGTGAATGGTGTTCATATGTTGAAGTTAAAGTTGGATTTCAATAGCTAATTTAGTAGCAATGCTTAAAACTTCTCCTGGCAAATTGCTGACTTAGTACAGTCAGAGGTGACTTTTTATTGTTTTCCGTTAGACACTGTGACTGATAGAATTATTATTTCAGCTGCACACACAGACACAGATTTTGACCCTTTAGTGTTTCAAAATTTGGAAGTGGCTCATCGTTTGAACAGGTCCGTATATCATTGTGAGACAGGCGGTGTCACGGTTTAACCTGCGTCCACGTTAACTGGCGACCTTTAGCTCAAAGCGTCGGTGGTTGCTGGTAGCTACGGCAGCTGTTGGAAAACTGCTTAGCTGTCCTGGTAAATGCTGTATAGTGTGTCACAACAACGTTTGCATGTTTGATTGCATATGGTCAGAGTGAGCAGACACAGCCAAGAACAGGACAAGAGAAAGAAGCTCTCGACACCACCGCCTATTTTGCCTACTTTTATTAAATTTCCAAAGTAATTTGTGTCGTAAATGAAGTTTTGTTTAAATGAACATTTGCCATGTCTGTTCAGATGCATCAGAACAAAAAAAAAAAGTAGTATCCCCTGTGGGACTTGAAATCAAATGCGAATATACAAATATAAAAAAAGAAATAGTCATCACTGACTGTGTTATTCTGGGCTAAGTCAGCAATTTGCCTCAGTTCACTCTCAATCTCCTGACGGGAAGCCATTATCTCAGTAGGGCAGAGCAACTTGGTTTACTGTAGATTTATTGAGAGCTGATTGGTTGACACCATTTCTCACTGATGAGAATCATGCTTTAGACCAATGGAAGAAACGCCCACCTTACTGAAGGAAAAAAAGGCTGAAGAAATGTAATAATGTGGAAAAGTGGGAAAATGAATTAATTAAAACCTGGAAATAAATAAATAAATGTGAAAATGAAAAATGGATGAGGAAATAAAGATAAATATTGAAATACAAATAAAGTAAGTACAAAAAAACAACGAATGATTAAATGTAAAAACACTTGTATTTAATTATTTATTTCCTCATTTATTTATTAAAAAAAATTTTTTTTGATAAGGCAGTTTTGATCCTTGATGCAAATTAAGTCCAACTATAGAAGGATTCCATTATATGCCTTATGTTTGTTGTACAACGAATGTCAACTTTGGGGCTATCATAGCAAGTGTTGGATGACGAGACATTCAGTAATTCTGGTAATGCAACGTCTTACGTCCTGGTGTTGGATATATTGGGTTCAGGTGATGTATCTTTTTTCTGAAACCTTCATCCTGGACTGATTTCATGATTTCCTTTTTAATGTCTTTACTTCTTTCGTTGCGGTTGTCAGTGAAAGACGGCAGAGGCTGCTGGCTGTGTGCTCTCACTGGCTTTACATCTGTAAGTTTCATCACACTGAGCATGTGCAGCAGTGTTTTTGGAGTCGAGTTTGTTGTTTGTAACAGTTTGGTGGTTGTTTTTCCAGACTAATGGTGAAAACTGTTGTGTGTGTGTGTGTGTGTGTGTGTGGCTGTCTGTTTTACAGTGCTCATGATTCATTCATTCTCTGTGAGCCTGGTCTGCCAGTCACTGGTCATAGCTGGTCAAACAGAAAATCATTTAGATTCTGGTTCATTGGGTGAGCGGTCAGAGGGGACAGATGCTGATTACAGATCTGAAGTTGCAAGTAGCTTGTAAATGTTGGAAACTGAATCCAATATAATTTGGTTGTAATTTAATGCTTCCTAACCCAAATCATAGAAGGCATCATAGCCCAGTTACATTCATTTTAAAGTGTATGGTGCACGAGAGAAAAAAGCTAAAGAAGTTGTTGGAATCCAGCATAAAACTTCTGGAAGATATTCATGATTAGATAATCTAAGATTTAATGTATTCAATTTTTAAATCTCTTAGAGTTTAGAGTGCACCAAACATGCTCTTTTAAAACCACAGAAGAGTAGGAACGGTTTGTCCGTGTTGGGGTTGTTTGGTTGGAGGTGACTCACTGCTGATTGTACACAGATGGGCAGGAGGATAGCAGCCTCTCTGCGGTGGGGGGGTGGGGATTTGATCTCTGCCTTCAAGTTAATCAGCAGCGACAGGTGTTGAGAATGAAACTGAAAAGCACGCAGAGGATGGAGCACAGCCAGAGGTTAACATCATGGCTACAGCAGCCACTACCTAACAACAAAAAATGTTAAGAAAACATCGTAAAGTTACAGCCTGAGGTAAATTAAATGGTAAAATCCATCCAAGAGGGTCCAACATTTGGATCTCAACATCTCTATGCAGGTGAGAGGCATTTGGGAAGCACATTATGTCATAGAGGTATCAGTACCAGGCTTTGGATCTACTCCTCCGGGTTTCATTGAGCGTGACGAGGAGTGTTGGAATCAAGCTACTGCATCCTTGACCTTAGTGGGGAAAAAAGCTGAACATGTACTCAACACTGATTTTCCTCTTTGGCCCCCTGTCCTCCCAATAGAAGTTTGGGGTCCCAGATGAGCGCAGTGTCCCCGCTTCCCATCTGTGTATCAGGATTAGATTGTCCTTCTTAGCTGCTATTTGCTGCTGAGCTCATATGCAAATATACTGTCCTAAAATAACAAAAGCTGAGTGTGTGTGTACATGTGTAGCTGTAAGGAGTGGGTGCAGAATAGAGTGGAGTGGGGTTCTGTGGGATTGCGTGCTCATGAGCAGTAGGCTGTGGGCAGGATTCAAATTCTGGTTTTCTGAACCACAGCTGCTGTTCTTGAAATTTAAAAGAAATGGTTTTAATTAAAGTAACATCCACATAATGCAGTTTTTGTCAGCTTAAGTTACATAGATGGCAAAGAAAAGATTATATACACACTAACAAAGGACCACAATGCTCCATCCCAAAAAAATCAGCTCAGAGGAAGATGTTAACGGAAGAATTTCATTCCAAACCTTAGAATGTTAAATCGTTTTATTGTTCAATTGAAAATTTTGCAGTAAAACACACCGTCCCCCTGACAAATGATTAGAGATGAATAGACTTTTACAGGTTTATGTGCAGGGAACATATCTTTGTGTCAATCTATCACTTTGTTGTGGATCTTTTAAGAAAAAACAAAGTTCAATTTGAGTTGTGGAAAAAAAAAACAATGAATATAAGAGGGAAAGAGAGCCCTTTACTTTCCTGGAAAGAGTCAGTTTGTAAACTATCTGCTCTCTGCTTTGCTGCACCACTTCAGGGTATTTTATTGGTCTGTCCACTAGTTTACAGGTATTGTCTCCGGTGGCCACTGGGTTGTCTTTCTCTCTGATGAGGGGAGTAAAACTAAAAGTCCACGACATGTAGGCCACTGGATCATACTGCAGAAGTAAATGCACATATTTTCTCTGTCTGGGAACATAAATAAGCTCATTGCTGTTCTCAATACAGAAGACATGGGGCAACACAGGATGAGCAATGAAGGTAGAGTTTTACAAAATTATTACAGTATGTAGAATTTATCGTTTTAGTCACCCTTTGTATTACATTCCCAGTTCAGTCTGTTGTTGAGCTGAACACCAGGTATCTGTAACCCTCCAACAGTCAGTTTTAAGTTTACACCATTTAGAATCCTACATTTATTAACTTAAAAATTTAAACGACACGACCCAGACCGATTTGATTTAGTCAGTAAATGGCACTGTGTGTCTAAGTTTAATATAGCTATAAATAAGTTGAGAAAAGCATACCCACACTGAGACATAACTCCTGCTATTGTAATCCCACGGAACATGTGGGTAAAGAACAGAGAACAAAAACAGAGACTGACAGTGTGATGGAACAGTGTTACAGCAGCTGATTCACTCGGTGATGAGGACAATCAAGAATGTCTCATCCATCCTTTTGTCTGTTACCGTTGTCTGAGTAAACTTTTCTTGGCAAAAGCAGCCATCTGTCCTCTCCTTCAGCGTGTGTGTGCGTGCGTGTGTGTGTGTGTGTGTGTGTGTGTGTGTGTGTGTGTGTGTGTGTGTGTGTGTGTGTGTGTGTGTGTGTGTGTGTGTGTGTGTGTGTGTGTGTGTGTGTGTGTGTGTGTGTGTGTGTGTGTGTGTGTGTGTGTGTGTGTGTGTGTGTGTGTGTCTCAGTTCCGTCCTCCTTCTCCTTCAGAGAAATATTCTTGTAGCTTTCGGGATAGATCCTCTCATTGTGAGGATGTCTCTCCAGTGTGTTTGTGGGTCTCACCTCTACATGTGCAAAGTTACTTAAAACAGATGCATCATTTCTTGTAGGTGACCTATAGGTAAGATACAACACGCACTCACACTTGTCTAACTTTAAGTGGACAACTCCAATAACCTCATTGAGCACCTGTCAACATGTGTCTGTGGGCACACACTAACTCGTGTGCTCTCTCTTGCTGTTACTCACACCCACACACACACACACACACACACACACAGAAACTTACATGACACACACTGAGCATTCAAAGTAAGGCTGTAATGGCCCTGTCTAATTACAGCCTTTGGTTTTCTTGCATTCTGCCTGGTGATTTTGAAAGGCAAGATTGCTCTCACTTCTCCTCCTTCTTGGTAATGAATGGTTATTTTATTCTGCTTGGCAGCCATCTTGTCTTGTTGCTGTTTTTCATGCTGAAACTTCAGGAAGACCATCATTCCATCTACTAAAGTTTTGAAAGGAAAGTTGCACATGCAGTGCCTAGCGTCAGCTTGTCCATGTCAGCTGGTCACCAAGTGAAGCTGTGAAATGTGTCCATACTGAAGACACTGACATGTTGTACGAAGATTTAATGCACCTGATGTGAGGAAGAGGGCTGTTAGATGTGATGCAGAGAAAGTTTGTGTTTTGATTGTTTGTGCTTTTCAATCCACCTGAAATCTCAAACACTCAATCACACACCTACCAACTAATTTGCTATGTTTAGTTGTTGAATGCTATTTTTAGTGGTGTGCAATTATTCACACATCAACAGCTCTCGGAGAGAAATGCATTTATTAGTACAGGTGTGGGTACTAAGTGATGGGGAACGGTGGGGCAGTAATTGGAGTGGGATTATAAGAAGGGCCTCAGAGGCCTGCGGGCGATACGCTGTCCTCTGAAAACGACACACACATATAAGCACTCTAGGCTCCCAGCTGAATGACAAATCACAGTATAAATGTATGCAGTAGTGTGTCAGAAGTGATACCCTTGACATCAGTATCCTTCACTTCTCCCTGCCTGCCTTCTGTTCTGCTGGGCTTCGGTCTGTCAAACAGAATTCAGTCAAAATCCACATCCAGAACAGATGAATGGTGATAGATAAATTACTATATCTATTTAGAACATTATAAAAACATTATTCAGCAGGAAAGATGGATTAAGAAAAAGTGTGAACTTGTTGTAATGTCAGCTGCAAATGTTGCCATGTCTGACTGAACTACAGTAACCCATATTTGATATTATTACCGTTCATACTGTGACAGAAGCTCAGTTTGTGAAAGCACAATCACTTAGCCTTTTTTTCCATCCATTGAGAACAGCCTATTTGCTTTAGTGAAGTGTGGCCAAACCCTATCCAGACTCATTATTTTTGTGTTGCGTTTTGGTGACCTCTACATGGATTATTGACAGCTCATTATCCTGGTTTTAAGTAGTGGCACTCAGCTGTGGTCCTCATGTTTTTTAATTACATCATATACTGTATGTAGCCATCAAGGATTTTTTTGGATTGTGCATATACAATAAATCAGGTCTTCACTTATTAAACGGAAGTCAGTACCGAGCTGTTATAAATAGTAACTGCTGCAAGTACCTTTAGTCATTAGGTCGGATTTGCTGGACACCTTATAAGCTGAATGATGAGTTTAACTTTCAGCAAATGATCCACAAAGTAAAAAAGGTTCATGTGACCCTTAACAACTGGTCCACAAACATTTGTTTTATGCATTTTTTGTAGGTCATGATACATTTAGGTTACATTACCCCCCCTTATTGCGTTTGATAAGGATTATCGTTTCAGTCATCCTCGCTGTTACAAGAAAAAAACTCTGATAGAGGAGAAGCTGGTTAGTAGTAATAGGTCATGGTTTGAATATTTCATAACTACCTTAAGATTACAGAAAGTAATTATACGACCTGTTATATTACATGTTTATAAATCATGAAAAAGGTCATTTCCAGCTTTTACGTGAGCGTTTAGTCAAAAAACTTGCCACAGGGTTGAGATTGAATGGTCCGGCTGATTTTGATACAAAATTAGATTAATAAAGGGGGTCATGTTCTGCACAGACTTTCTTTGAAAATGAGCAGCAGTTGCAAAGGCATTTCACTCATCTTATATCTTGATCTAACTCATGTCTCTACAGTTTATTGAACACTTTTTGACTCTGGTCAGTGTTGCTCAGCAGCTGCAGAATAAAAGTCTGAATTTTTGTACAGATTTAACTCACCAGTACCCACTAGTTTTTAGGTAGAACTGATTCACTTTAAACTGAATTAATTGTAAGTCTGTTTTTAAGTGGATAACTCTGAAACCACCTTAATCCTGCTCATTGTATTACCTATAGCTTAAGTAAATATCTGGAAAAAATGTCCTTTTGCAAACTATCTAATTGTATCTGCTACAATTCGGGTCTGTTATTAAGTCCTTAACAGTTGTTCTACTAACCCTTTTCCTGACTAATTATTTTTGTGAGTTTAAATATGTTAGCAGCACCACCTAAAATTAAATAGATGCTTAAAGTTTTTTAATGCTCAGCAGTTTTAATTTGCCTCTCTGTTTCAACATTGACTTTTATTTGTCTTTAATCTTCGTAGAACGACTTCAGGTTGATATCTTTCTGCTTGACCTTTAATTGCTCAGGGGTCTTTTATGACATTTTAGTATTGACACATCTTGCTGTTGAAGTGGCCGATGGCTTCACGGGGAGATTTACACTGCTCTTGATTTGTTTCCATTTAAACACGATCAGACTGTGGATCTGTGGAGTCCAAACTGTTTTGATATTTTTTTGCAACTAGAGTTGCATCCAAAAACTTTTACAGATTGTTGTTGATCAAACTCTTTACTAAATGATATCCACTAAAATTGGAGTTGCGTATATGAACTAATTAGTTTTTTCTAAAAGCAGCTTCAGCCCTGAAGCAGCTTTGTAAATGATCTATTCTCATTAAAGCCATCTGTAAAATTCATGCGGCCCATTAAGAATATTTACTAAGATGTTGATGTAGGCTTATACAGAAGACGTTTTCCCTTCTCTCACTTGTTTTTGAGAAAGGAATCAAACAAGCAACCCAATCAAGTCTTGGCTATTTTCCTGCCTTCTGGGCTTCGGCTTCCCCTGAGGGTTTGTCGAAGTCTCTGCAGTTTAAGGTCAGAGATCCTCGTACATTTTGATCGCCATGCACTATCTCTGTGTGATGTACAGTCAGTGGATTATATTAGATTAAATGAAAAATTAATGATTCCTCCCAGTGGAAGTGAAATCATTTCTGCTGCAGAGAATCTATTACAACAGTAGTTGGGGCATAAAAACTGAGGATCGTGTTAGTTCAGGCAGGCCGACCCGGATCAGCTTGATTGATCTGTTCTGTCCTTTCTAAGCAGTTAACCGTTAAAACTCATATAGAGAGCTTCATTCAAACTGCCACAGAGTGCTTTTGTTGCTCACCTCGTGCAGAGTATTTTGCAAGCACCCGCTATTATTCCTGATTCCCGTTTTCACCCATTGGCCGATCACGTCACACCCAGAGACCACCTGCAGGAGAAAATTCTTTATGTAGATTATACTCTGCCTGTGCAGAAGAGAAGCTTGTGTTTCTCTTTGCATGGTCAGATTTAGCTGCTTGCTATCAAAGTTTATGCATTAAAAACTAGTTTTGAAGTTGTGGTTGATGACAAATGAGCTTTGGTTTAAAAAGCATCTAAAATCCAACAATGATTGGGTTTATGTTCAAACGAGGTAGAAACATAGTTTTAGCATCTAGAATTTTTTTGTCAAAAATGTAGCTGCAGCCCTCTCACCATGTAGACTGCCACATGAGTGCTTGAAAGGATAGTGAGTTGTGCTCAGAAGGATCTTTCTGAAGGATCTTCTTCCTGCTCTAATGTTGAGTGCTCTGCACTCCAATGCCTGGAGGATTGGATCAAACATTACAGAATTCAGGGGCATTGAAAAGGTTGAAGAGGTTTGGAAAAATGAATTTACTATTTAGAGGCATGTGACAATAGTATGGTGACTTATTGTTATGTGTACAGGCAGACCTTTACAACAATTGTCCATACGAAATAGATAATCCTCTTGTTATATTAACTTAATAGGTTCGTGCATAATATTATGTAATATGACAGAAAAAAATCAGCATTCAATCGATGTCCAGTTAGTTTGGACTCATCAAAATAAAATAACCAGTTTGGTTTTCTGGTTATCTTTCCTGTTGACATTTCTTTTTAATTATTCTGTGTTCTCCTTTTGTCACATGATACACAGTTACAACAAGAACAGTTCTATTAAGTATGAATGAACTGTAAACTGTAAAATTAAATTTTTTTTTTACCACAAAAACCCCTTAAAAGCAGTAAATCCCTTAAAAATTTCCCTCAACTAAAGATGCATTTCAAGAGACCCTTAAGTGAGACCCTCAGCTGAGGAGAGATGGTCATGGTCATACATTTTATAGAAAAAAGGATTATTTCTATAATGTGACAGTACAGCACAGTTTTTACTTGTTGTTCGTACATTCAGGACACAATTCTTTAACTGGCAAGATAGACATGGGCCCACATTTACAGCCAAAAAGGATAATTTCGTAATTCCATCTCCGTGGTAACCCCGATCCAGCTGAGGGCGACTCGTGTGTAACTGTAAACGTCAATGCTGTTTCCATGGTTCAGGCTGCTGTGCTGTGAGGACAGAGAAGACACTGCAGGCAGCACCTTGTCACACTCACCTGTGTTCAAGGATTTGTGATTGTGTTGTTATGAATAAACATGTGGGTGGTTCAGATGACACCACCATCTACACACAATAAATAAAGCGTTCTCTGCTCTTTTCAGCTGTGTGCTGTATAACAGCTGTAAACACCTGCTTATTCACATGTTGAAACTAGTGTGCACAGCAAAGTGTTATTTCCAGAAAAGTGCCTGAAAAACAAATCTGAGGGTCATAGGCATATTTCAGTCTCTGTTGTCTGCCTGTTTCTCTGTGGTTTGTAGGTTATGAGTGTCGTTGTTCCTGATGTCCACATGGTTATTATTGTATCCTTTAAAAACAGCTCCCACTATTCTGACAGAGTAGCTTGATTCTTCTTTTTTGTTTTACTAAGATGTAACAGTTAACCATAACTTAACCATTATGTCATACCAGAAAAAGTCTGATTTGTGGAGTTATCCATGCTCATGAATTGTTCTCAAAGGTTCAGTTTTTGTCAGGAATCATTGTCAGTATATCACACAGGCTCTGCATTTGTCACAAGCATTGATTAAATTATCCTCATTTTCTTATGTTCAAGCGATATTTTTTGTTTATTCTTGTAGCTCATGTAGCGTCAGAGTGATTCTAGAGAAACCTCAGAGCAACTATGAGCAAGACAAAGACAAAAACTCTCATCTTAGTGCTGAGGCAGGGCTAATCCTGGTATGCCACAACACTTTGAAGACTTTGAGTGGTTGAACCAAGGGCAAAAACCCAGACACACACATATAAAAGCATTCTGGCATAGTCGTGCAGCGTTCTCGACTTGTGTGAGCATTATTAGATATGCTTGAAAAGGAAACATCCAAAGCTCACACTCCTGCAACAAAGCAGAAGGCAGAACAAGTAAATCTAAAATTGACCATCTCAGATCACTGCAAAACAGAAAATCATAAGAACAGAAAACCACAAAATTCCAATGCTGGATCAGGGAAGCCAAAGAAATTAGGAGACATGCCCAAGGGACAGTAAAGCAAGGATGAGGAGGCATACACACTTTCACACACCTGGGATTCTGTCCTAAACAGAAGGTCAGATGGGCTGAGAGATGGTCATCCTGTCAATCAAGGTAGGACGACCAAACCTGCTTACGTCAGCTGAAATATATTACAAACAACATCGCATCAAAATCAAGTGACACTTCTGAGGAAGACTGCAGGTGTGCAGTCAATGTAAAAACACAAAAACTATCATCCTATAGATAAGAAACTACTAGAAAAATTATCTTTAAGGATTAGGCAAATTAATTTGTTCAGTTCTTTACCAAAGAGCTTTCTGTAAACACAATATATAAAAACACATTTATATATTACCTAACAACAACGATACAGTCCAATTCCAACCAATTACAATCCAAGTCAGTTCAATAAAATTTAATCTCCTAGAATCCAAATTAGTTGGTAAATTTGAAAAAAGTTGCTTTGTTCAGGAAACCAACAAATTTTTAGATTCAGTCCCACACCCTGAAGTTGCACAAAGCGACAGTTGAGCGGGAAAACTCCAGCAGAACCAGAACCAGGAAGAGTAGTTTTCATCCTGAGACCATACATGGCCGACTCTAATTTTACAATTGGATTAGATTGCACTGTTCTCCATTTAGTTTGCCTTTGATAATTTTGCAGTAATGTCCCACATGTACACTGTCATGGACTAACACACTTTGGCAGTTGTTACTTCAGACTTTTAACTGTGTGTCAGATGGCTTTTGTATTGAATTCAGGCTTTTGTTAGTCTACAGATCCATTCAACCTTTATAGCTCTTTATAGCTATAGTTGGCAAAGGAAAAGAAAAACATTAGGCCCCCCCATCAAAGCCGTGTTGCGTATTTAAATGTTTTTGCGTTTGATTCTTGTCTCGAAGTCTGTGTTATGGTGTGTGCGTGGAGCTGTGTGAACACCTACACACACGTGTGTTTGCTCAGGGTGGGAAAACGGCAGCAGTGTGGGGTTGCAGGAGGAAATTCATTACGTCACCATGGCAGCCAGCCTTAATTACAGCTAACTATAGATGGAGCTGAGGGAAGAGGGAGATGAAGCAGTGAGTGTAATTAAAAAGTCTATTTGAAACCATGAGATTATTACAGCAATGAGGGTTGTGTAATGGCTTGTACGATGCTCTAATTCATGCGTCTTACTTTATGCATGCGAAAAGCTGAATATGACAATCTCAGCTGTGTTTGCCTCTGCTGAATAGATGAATGGCCTTGCTCCATATAATCAGAAAAAAAATTGTTTGGTTGTGCGCATTATGTTCTTTTAACATCTGTTCATTTAAATTTGTTCATTTAAATGAACTTTTGTTCATTTAAATCCATACAGTAAGTTTGACCACTGGATTTTTTTTTATGGAGTTTGGATTTATTTGCTGGTTTATTAACCTTACAAGTGTGCAAGTATTAGTGCCAATACTGCGGCGGCAAGTAATTTAATTTTCATTCAATATACAAACACCTTATTGGATTTTATAAGTCACAGAGAGACGGCTGCAGTACAGTGTTCAAGGTACATTTAAAAAAAAAAGACAAGACTTTAGCTCTCAAATCAATTGAAGTACACTGAGAAAAAATCTGGTTGGTGTATTTGTTAAAGTACCTGAGTTTTTGCAAAAGTACAGAGATTTCCTTGAAGACTTTACATAAAAGCTTCTTTTGTTTACTGTAACCTCCGAGCAATGAATTATGAAGTCCAAGATGAGAAAAAAAAATCAAAAGAACAAAATCATGAACTGCTGAGAAAGGGACATACAGATACATATTTGATAAGTTAGTACTGTGCATACAACATAAACTCAAAACTGTCTGGCTGTATCATGTCTTAAGTCATGCTCCTGGTTTATTTTGTACAAAACAATCCCTGTCCATGTTTTGAACCACAGTTGTAGCATCAGCCTTAAAACTGGTTTGTTCAAATCTTCTCAGCGGTATTGCACCCACAGAGTTGACGGTTTAAAAACTAACCCTATATTCAAACTGATCATGACAGCACTGACTGGATAAGGCCTAAGTGGAATTTTGACGAGACTTCTAATAATCTCTGAGACCAAAGAAGCAAGCTTGGATGTTTTTGAATGATTGTTTTTTTTATTACTGTCCCCGGTTTCAGTGCAGCCTTTTGTTTTCAAACGCTATAACAGACTAATTTCTTCTTAAAGATAGGTGCAGCCACACATGTGTGCTCCTTGCTGACGATAATGCTCACACATTGTTAGCGCTGACATTTCCCTTTTTTGTTTGTCAGGCCTAATTAGCAGTCCCTTCCCCTCGTCTGACGTGGTCGGCCAATCAGCAGAGCCTGCTCATTACCCAGGGTTTATTTCAGGGTCTTTATCAAATGAAAAGTGAATGTGACAGTTCAATCTAACCCCAGCAGTAAGCTGCGCATGGCCGCCCCCTCGCTGCTGCTTCAACTCGGCTTTCATCAGGGGGCACACCGGATGGTGCTCTGAAGCTAACTGAAATGCCATCCTGTTCTTTCATTTTGTTCTTTCTCTTTCTGCTTCTGTTTTTTCTCTCATAGTTCTGGATGTCTGCCCTTGCCACCACCATCCCAGTGCCCTGCGGAGCCTTCATGCCTGTGTTTGTCATTGGTAATAAGCTATACTTGTGTGTATTAGAACAGCGAGAGCAGGTGTCTGCTTGAAAGAGGTTAGGTTGAAATGGTTTTTTTTGGAAATGATACACCCACTCAATGTCTGCAAGAGGGAGAGAAAGGAAAATAAAAAACGGCTATTCTCCATTATAGGAAAGTTTATGCAAGAAGAGTCAAACAAAACAAAAATTAAAGCTGAATATGATTCAAATATGTGCACTAATAATTCTAAATAATAAAATCATTGCACATTTTCTTCAGCTGCCAACATATAAATAATAAGTCTGTTTCGACCTAGTTTGTCCACAGGCTGAATAATGTTTCCTTCTTGAGTTACGGTTTTCTCATAACATATTGTTTTGTGATGAAAATTCATACAAATAAAAAAACAGAAGTGGTACTGTGACTAATAAACCTTTTACTGATTGTTGTTGTTTCTGTCTTTGTGTGTGAATTTCAGGGGCTGCATTTGGTCGTCTGGTTGGAGAAAGCATGGCAGCGTGGTTCCCAGATGGCATTAACACAGATGGTACCATCTACCCCATAGTACCAGGAGGCTACGCAGTTGTGGGTATGTTAGAGTCCTGTCAACACATCCTGACATGTCCGTTAAATATGCAGTAATGTTGTCTTTTCTGGGACCAACAGAAAAAAGTCAGCTTTTTGGTCATTTGTCATTTTGGTCTGCCTGTAGATCCAGATGCACAAACTAATAACTAAGTGGTAGAAATAATTGTTGTTTTTTGGACAGAATTTGAAAGGGGTCCTCTAACAAAGAACGATCAGACGTAGAAAATACTCACATGCTTTCAGAGGTTGCATTTCCACTGAGATGCAGTGTTTCCACTGAGATGCAGTGTGTCCACAGAGATGCAGTGTGTCCACAGAGATGCAGTGTGTCCACAGAGATGCTGTGTGTCCACAGAGATGCTGTGTGTCCACAGAGATGCTGTGTGTCCACAGAGATGCTGTGTGTCCACAGAGATGCTGTGTGTCCACTGAGATGCAGTGTTTCCACTGAGATGCTGTGTTTCCACTGAGATGCTGTGTTTCCACTGAGATGCTGTGTTTCCACTGAGATGCTGTGTTTCCACTGAGATGCTGTGTTTCCACTGAGATGCTGTGTTTCCACTGAGATGCTGTGTTTCCACTGAGATGCAGTGTTTCCACTGAGATGCAGTGTTTCCACTGAGATGCAGTGTTTCCACTGAGATGCAGTGTTTCCACTGAGATGCAGTGTTTCCACTGAGATGCAGTGTTTCCACTGAGATGCTGTGTTTCCACTGAGATGCTGTGTTTCCACTGAGATGCAGTGTTTCCACTGAGATGCTGTGTGTCCACAGAGATGCTGTGTGTCCACAGAGATGCTGTGTGTCCACAGAGATGCTGTGTGTCCACAGAGATGCTGTGTGTCCACAGAGATGCTGTGTGTCCACAGAGATACTGTATCCACTGTGATGCAGTGTTTCCACTGAGATGCTGTGTTTCCACTGAGATGCTGTGTTTCCACTGAGATGCAGTGTTTCCACTGAGATGCAGTGTGTCCACTGAGATGCAGTGTGTCCACTGAGATGCAGTGTGTCCACTGAGATGCAGTGTGTCCACTGAGATGCTGTGTTTCCACTGAGATGCAGTGTGTCCACTGAGATGCTGTGTTTCCACTGAGATGCAGTGTTTCCACTGAGATGCTGTGTTTCCACAGTGCTACTTGTTGACAGCCATGCTGATTATTCTGCTATTTAGGCTTGGCGCAGGCAGTTTTTCTGTGTCTGCTGATGCTGTTTATGTGGAGCACTATAGCTGATGACTCAGCCCTTCACAGGCCTGACACTCTGATGAGCCTCTTTCATCTCACAGCGGAGCTCGCTCCAAGGACTAAATGTGAGGACAGGCAGAGGGAGCAGAAACATTTATCTGAGGGGGAAATGCAGACATGTGCAGCTTAATGAAGTCACAGGCAAGAACAATGAAAGCTGTCTATGTAAACACTCTCCCCACCATTTAGTTCTCTCTGCTCTGCTCTTTATTTTAATGTTCCCATTCTCTGTTTTATAGTTTTGTTTTTTCACTGGTGCTCATCTAACTCCTTGAATTGGAGTCATCCATTTTCTCTCTGTATGAAGGCTTACTCATATGCTCTGTCGGCTTATGTTCAACTTTTGTGTTGCTCGTTTTAGAGTGTGGGGGGGGCTTTGAAAATACTGAGGTTCCCTTTTTGGATCGAGTCTGTTGAGTGAGTTGACTTTTGTCTGATGGGTTTAAAAGAGAAGTTATGTCAGGAAAATGGGAATTTGCTTAGCTGAGAGACTGCTAGGGGTGGTCAGTAAATCTGATAAGAGGAGGGTAACTCGGGGATCTTTGAGTGAACCAATATTGAAGGCCGAGTTTGATTTGGGGATTTGGATGAATGTTTATGGTTATGCGTTTAGCAGTCGCTTTTATCCAAACATTACACCTAACATCAAAGCTAACCAGAAGGAAACCACTAGTCAGACTCTGTCAGATGTGACAGGGGTGACAGTGTAGAGATAGAGTGCAGGCATAGAGGGAAGTACAGAAAGAGAAAGTGCAGTTGAGGGGGTAGGGAAGTACAGGGTAAGTGCTAGGATAGGAGATGCTCTCTTCAAGACTTTCTTAAAGATAGACTGGGACGTCCCTGTTCTTGTGGCACTTGGTAGGTCATTCCACCATCGTAGAACAGCACATGAAAAGATTCTGAATTGTCTTAAGCGTGGTGTAGGCACGACTAGACGACAATCCTTTGACTGAGTCGTGACATAAGCCTGGCATAATGACACTACTAGTACAAATATTCATCTGATCTGAATCAGGAACATAATGTAACTCATATTTATACAATCTACTCTTTTGCTGTATGTTGGTTGCAGTGTAAGACAACCATAAAACCACCTATAGTTTGCATATTATACAGTGCTTTAACATTTCTAAGGCACCCATCAGTGATCACTTTAGTGAATGAGGTTCCATTAATGAGTGAGAGGGACATAGAAAAGTGAAAGGACTGTTGAAAACCTTGTGCAAGATTAATCTTGTGCTGTCTTACATGGAGATGTTGTGACTTTCAGAGCACGTCCACTGAGTGACAACTTCCTCTGTCTCTTCCTTCTAGCTTATTAAGAGTTTGCCACCAAATAAACAGCATGGAACGTGTGGCATAAGAAAATGTCAAGCAAAGCATCATCAAGAATGTATGGAGACATTGAACATCAATGTGATGACATACAGAGGTGTAAAAAACATAGTTATAAAAACTCATTTTGCATTGTGGACCATCAAAGCTATGCCATTTCCTGTTAAGAGATTGGATTGTCATATTTTTTCTGAAATGTTGTATTTGGCTTTAAATTGTCCCGACTTTCTTCTGTTACTTCAAGGAGACATAGTCTGCCCTTTTTTCACAAGCTGACACAGTTTCCTAAGTTGGCAAATTGACTGTGACATGCTTTGGTTAAAATACCGCAGCCAGTACAGCAGCTCCTTTTTCTTCCGTTTATTTATACCTCTATACCAGGGATGTCCACATCCGGTACTCGATGGCCACTGTCCTGCAGGTTTTACATGTTTCCCTGCTTCAACACACCTGATTCAGATCAATGCATCATTAGCAGGCTTTTGAAGAGATTAATTTAATCTGAATCAGGTGTGTTAAAGCAGGGAAACATCAGGGGACATCCCTGCTCTATACAAACGAATCATTTTAGGCGGTGACAACGCCCTTGACAACTTGCATCATAATTCTATCCATCCATCCATTTTCTATACCCACTTAATTCAACTGTCGAGTTGCGGGGGGCTGGAGCCTATTCCAGCGGTCATCGGGCGAGTGGCGGGGTGCACCCTGGACAGGTCGCCAGACCATCACAGGGCCACACAGAGACAAACAAGACAAACAACCACACACACGCTCATAAGGACAATTTTAGAGATGCCAATTAACCTAACATGCATGTTTTTGGACAGTGGGAGGAAGCCAGAGTACCCGGAGAGAACCCACGCATACACAGGGAGAACATGTAGCATCAGAATTCATACGTCACTGCTTGTTGGGTCATAAAATATTAAGTATTATTAGCTTCAGCCAAGTGAACTATATAACTAATGATGAGGTTTGATCTTCAAATCAAAGCAAAGAGCAAAAGCATTTCAACTTCCCTCTTCTGTGGGACTGTGAGTCTTCTAAAGTAAAAAATCTGTAGAATCTGCAAAAATCTGAACAGGTCACTGAATGTCACATTTTCAGATACATGGGTTTGTATGAGTTGAGTTGGTAAAGACTTAGAAAATAAAATATATGCACAGAAATAATCGATTTTTCCATATTATGTCCCCTTCACTGTTACTTTAAGCGTTACAGTTTGGCACACCTGAAACAAAGACAAGGCTGCACACTATTTATGACCTGACCATTCAGAGCAGGGTATGTAAGGAGCATAGGGCTCTTTTATTTCTACAACACATGGACAAGAGATCAAACGGTGTTTGTCTAAAAATTCACACGACACAAACACCAGTTGTTATAGAAATTATTTCAACAGCCAACCTTCATGATGATTTGCTTGATAAACAGCTCTGAGCTCAGGCTCAGGCTACAGTTCTTGGCTTATCTTTGAGGGATGGGGACGTCATACATGGTTTGAACAGAAGCATGAACGCGACAACAGTCTTTCCAGTGGTCACTGGGTGGCTGACTTTCCAGTAATTACTTGGCTGCCTGTAAGTATTTGGCTGCCTGTCCCTCCTATGGTGTAGAAGAATAAAGCAATTATTGGGGCTTCTTCTTCTAATATTGGCCTGACAACAGACTGGATGCAGTACTGACTCATTTGATCATCCTAATGGTTACAGTAGTATCACACGAGGTTACCGGTTGTGATAGCTGGTTACAATGCTAACTTCAGTAGCTACCTCTGCAACACATTACACTTCTGACATCATCTCAAAACTGTTAATAGGTAACACTTTGTGGTTAAAATACCACATTTCAACTGCTTTAAGCCACCTTTCAACTAACTATCTTCCACACTGCACCTACTTCCTTTCTGCAGAAGTGTTGTACAGTGTTAGGTGCCACATTTCGAAAAGTCTGGAAGTCTTCTGAGAAAAAGCTAATTCTGTTTATCTCTTGGTCTTTGATTAAAGAGAAGTGAAATATAAGTTTAAAAAAAAATCTGCTTTCAGAAATTTTGTCGAAAATGACATTTGACACGTCAGCAACTAGATACGATCGTAAATCTCTGGTACTGAAATTTGTTTTATGATGCCCTTCAACTCCCTTTGAGGACCCCGGAGATCAACCCCACCTTGAAAACAACTGATCTGAACAATCGCATCACTGCACAAATCCTCTGTTGTTTTGCTTAGCCCTCTGTCCTTTACCCCTCCTGTAGGAGCAGCAGCCTTGTCGGGAGCGGTCACCCACACAGTTTCCACTGCAGTCATTGTATTTGAGCTGACTGGCCAGATCTCCCACATCCTGCCAGTGATGATAGCAGTGATCCTGGCCAACGCTGTGGCCCAGTCCCTGCAGCCCTCCCTCTACGACTCCATCATCAGGATCAAGAAGCTGCCTTACCTCCCCGAGCTGGGCTGGGGTCACCATGAGTACGTACAGCAGAATATGCTAGAAATACAAAAAAAACCCACTAGTTTTTCTTTATACATACATATGACGTGTATTCTGTTTTCTACCTACAACAAGAAAAATGAATCCATAAAACAAAATGCAACTGGTAATAATAGATAATTCAACGTTCAAATGACAAAAGATCATAAAATTATCTGAGAAGTTTTGTTAGAGTTCAAAGTAAGCACATTATAAAACTTCCAAATACATTCAACGACGTGGAGATTTTATAGTCATGTGTACTAGATTTCATGAGTCACTATATGTAGTAATACAGATGTGTTTTAATATAAAACTCTTTAAAAAAAAAAAGGTGATTTCTTAGACATGTATGTTTAACATTTGGATATGAGGGTTATAAATGGACTGATATTGTTTTAGAGCCTGAAATACAGAACTCAGAGTTTGTTAACACAAAAAACAGCATCAAAGCAAGCAAGAATACAATGTGGCGTCCCAACAAACCTATATGTGATGCCAACTTGGCATTCTCTGTTAACGATAGCTGTCTCATATCCACCTAACAAACGGAAAGCTTCTGCCTGTTGATTTATCAGTTCAGCTTTTTACAAAGTGAGTTTTTAAATGGTGTAACAAAGAATTTGTTGAGCTATCGATGTGGTCGTGCAGTTGATTTGTTAATTTAACCTTCTTAACAGACTCTTTTAAATCTGTTGCATATATGGAAGGGATATATGCTCACTGTATTGTAAAGCACTTTGAGTGGTCAGCAAGACTAGAGAACACTTGATGAATGCGGCTCCCGTTGCATTTGGATTCGAGCAAGGTGAAGAGGCAAAGTGGACTGGTGCGCAATGTAAGAGATGAAGCTAAATGTTGAATTAAAAGTCAATTATGGAGGATAAAAGGCACAAGTTTGCTGATGCCATCGTGCTGGCCTTTATTCACCAATATTCAGCTCACATCTTTTTATCATTTGCCTTCCTGTATCGTTGTTGACGATTAAAACTTTTTTCTTTCCTGTACTTGAAGGTATACATGTTAGTTTGCTGGTTTATTTAGTCACACAATAGGTTAGGTTCTATGTATGCATGGCCAGTCTTCATCTTTTTGGTTAACAGGGGCTGAGTGAACTGTCTTCTATTATGCTATTAGATCTTGCTTTTAATTTAGATAAAGTGTCTGAACTCCAAATAGCACACACTGTCAAAGATAAATGAAGGTGAGGGTGCCTGGATCAGTAATTATGACTTGTAATTGCCTTCACACTTATTAATAATTTAAATCATCACACAATACTGACTGGATTTATCAGGTGCTGGGTGTCCTCAGAGCTCCAACAATCCATATGAAGCACTTTATTTTTAATTGTTTGGAACTGATTGTTTTTATGGATGTCTGCAAATCGTTAGATGGAGATGCTTCAGATGCTTCATTTGAAAACTTAGAATAATGAGAATAATTTGTATTTCACCCTTGATCATTTTCAGGGGCCATCAACTGCAGTCTGCTTTCTGTCTGCTACATGAATCCTTCACTTACCACGCTAACAGCTCAGTTAACCCTCACTGTCTATCACTTCCTTATTGTTACTTCCCACACTTTGTCACTCTGCTCCCCTCTCTGACCTTATCTCCTCTTTGTCGTATCCTTACTCACCTGTTCTGTGTGCAAGCATGAGTATGAGTGTTTCTGTGTGTGGTTGAGAAGGAATCTGTTTGATCTTTTTTAATATATTGAACAATCAGTTATAGAAGTACTTATAATATCATACTTATCATGTGAGATCTTAAAATAGAGCAACAACACCAAAAATGAGGAAGAAATGCAAAGACTTACCAGACCATATAAGTTACAAACAACAAACATGAGCAATTTACTGTAAATAGTCACATTAAAAAGAAAATTTTACATATCAGGAGATGATGATGATGATGATGAAAATCATCTGGTCCTCAGCAGGTGTTTAAATAAGGTAAATCCAATCTCAGCTGAGCAACACATGACATATTACACTGTGTCATTAAAATGACAAAATGCAGGAGCAGTGTGTGAAAAAACAGTCCATCCCATTATCCAACAACTTGTAGAACCACCTTTAGCAGCAGCAAACCAGTAGGCCATGTGTTGTCAGGCTGAAACGTCAACCATTTTTAAAATGATACGACTTACTCTGACAACCGGATTTATTCTGTATTTAGTACCAGCAACCAGTGATGTGTGATCCCACAAATTTCATTCCGATCCGATACCAAGTAAAACTTAAAGGTGATTTTGTCAATACAGATACGATACTTTTTGCAAAAGTAAAAGTGCCTGCTGAGGCCGCAAAGCAGAAACACCTGCTGCAACTGCAGATGGTGAGCACATTGATGAGTTGCACATTGATGAGTTGCACATTGACGAGTTGCACATTTGAGAGCGCAAACATGACATTACATAACTGATGTTTGGTAACCAGCATGTAGGTGTGTTATCACCACGTACTGGACTGCTCACGTTTCATGAAGACAGTGGAACATGTCTGGCCTCAGGCTCCCAAAGCCAGTGATGTTAGTGGTTCGGACTTTGGGAACAGCAGTTTTGTGGAGCTGCACTGGTCTCAGCTCATTAGCACCAGAAGAGTTTCCAGTGTTGATGCATTGACCTGGCTCTATCGTTTTCTCATAGACCACATTTATCTCATTGTATAACTGTGACACTGCTTTGTCTTTTTTTTTGGCATCCATTATCTTTACAATTTCATCCTGTCTAAGTTTGGATAGGACTGAATTTCTCACAGAATGAGCAGCAACTCAGGTGCACTCACTGATGGTTTATCACCGAAAACAGCGCTTTAGGACATTTGGTTTAACTGTAACTCCTAAACTTCTACTGCATATACTTGTATTTATATTGTAATATAGATGCTTTATGATTGTCCAAACTACAAAAATAATACTGTAGTTTTTATAATGCAGATTTACCTTAAGTGTGCTTTGAAACGTTTCTGCAATATGAGATGCAGATAATCATTAATAAACTCACAATTATGTACATGTAATCATAAACGTAAGGTTTCAAAGTGTTAAAAGATGTGAAGGCATAGATGATCTCTGAAGTGCCAGAATGTCCCTTGTGTTTGATTGCGTGCGCATGTACACAGTAAAAATAATGCTTGGCAGCCTCATCTGTCATCAGAAATGTCAAAGGATCTTGAGAGAATGACCTAATTCAAATGTTACAAGTTCCTGAAACATAAAGATGATTGAGAAACCGTCTGTAATCTGTGTGTGTAGCATGAACTTCAGTGTCTGCAGAAAAATCTCTCCTTCATCCTCACTCTCTCTCACACTGTTTGGGTGGGGTAGTGGAGAATGAGAATCTGTAGGTACTGAGGCCCCCACCAAACTGAATATGTTTTCCACTCAAACTGGAAATGATCCATCTCACACCCACGCAGGCATCCACCCACACACAGTTACACATATATATGCAGGAACACTTGTGTAACGCTTGGTTTGACACACACACACATGTAATGTTCATTCACCCACACGGACATGAGGAAAATTGGATTTCTTTTTTTTAATCTTGTATTTCTTTGCAGCTTTTGCAGAAACAAACAAACACATACACACACATTCACAGATCAAACGTTTTCTATGTGCATCCCACAGCACATATAAAACATCTATCCCACATTTTCTCCCTCTGCTTTATTCAGAATGCATCTATCTTAATAACTGGCAAGGCATTTTTTCTAAATTTTGCTTCGCCGCATCCTCATATTTATGCAGATGTTACTCTTATAGGCTCCACCAACCTAAACATTGATGCAGACCACATAAGCTTCCTCGCTGCATACATTGTTCAGAAACAGTTTTAGAAACAAGTCCAATCCACAGAGGCCCCACCTCACAACTTATACGATCTATAGGCTTAATGCAAGATGCCTGATCAGATGCTTTGCTCTGTAGTAACAGAGCAGGAAGGTTCTGTTAAGAGGAAACTGATCAGTCTTCTGCCTTTGATATCTTTGAGGAAATTTTCCTTGGCAGCTACTATAGCCGGTCCAGAGGCATGCATATACATTATTCTCTCAGATCAACAGACAAATTGAGAGCAGCGCTGCCACTGCACAGGAGAGAAGAATCTTTATCTAAGGATGGTGGAGGTTTTTTTTTTTTCAGATGTTTTTTTTCTGCTCCCATGTTTCTTTTTCTACTTTGTGTCACAGATAAATAGAGCGTAGGAATGTTTCAAGTTGGATCCAGTTTATGAAATCATTCTGGATAGTTTGTTTACAACTGTAAGTATCTGGCTGGTGGAGGAATCTTTCTGCTCCTTGTCAATGGGCTTAACGGAATTCTGTTTGCGATCCTGACCTTGACAAATACAATTTTTAACATTCAACAGCAAGATCTATGCCCAACGACGTGTTCTTGAAAGGTCCAGTTGCGTTTCTGCAAATTATTTCCAAAAGAAATCTTTTCTCTTGTGAGAGGTGGTTACACTGAAAGGTTAAAGCTGGTGTCAGTGATGCATTGAGGGAGAAAAAGCGCCACAGACAGGATTTGGATCTTGTCTTTTGTGAGTATGACTCAGAAACCAAACAAATACTCTCCTTGCAGCGAGTTACCCAACATTTAGCAGAATCTCAAAGTTATTATTTTTGGATAAATATTCTATTTAATATTGTAGGTGAGCTGATGCTTTAAAGCTTTTGCTGGAGAGGATTTATTTATTACATTCTTCAATGGTTTACCATTCAAGGCTTTCATTTTCTTAAGCGATATCCTGGACTAGCTTTGTGATTTATATGTATTGAATTGGACTTGAGGTGGATGGTCATCGATTTCCCTTTGTATTTCAAATGAGGTCAGTGTATTGAGTTGTCACCACAAAAAAAGTGTGGAGGCTTGGTCGGAGTCGGAGCTTGTGTTCTGGCATGGCTGTGGGGCTTGGCAGCAGAAACCACTGAGCGTCTGCTGTCGTGTTCGCAGGTTTTGGCAACCTCCAGCAGGAAGAGAAATGTGAGTGTTAATGACTGGTGTGCTGGGGTGTACAGTTCTGCTGAGCATAGACTGCTCACACAATGTCACCCACTTCCACCTGCAGTATACACGGTCATGTCGTCAATACGCCAACATCCAGATGATGCGTTGACAGTGTGACTTACAGTGTTACAGGTTTGACCCGTCAGCTGAAAGGATGTGCTGCCAATGTCGTCTACAAAGAGATGAAGTTATACATTTTTATGAGTTGTTCTGACGGAGCATGAGAGAAATAAATAAAAAAATTAAAAAACAATACTACCAAAACTTAATGGTCAGTCCAAATTTGTAGAAGGCTACGTGTTTGGACTATTCAGGAAAATCAACGGTCTTTTTGTTTTCTTAGTCACCTCTATACCTCATCTCCATGACCTCTTGTAATACCAATAACTATTGTCACTCGCTCATTTTAATCACTTTTGTCCTCTCTCTTCTGTCATCCCAGGAAGTATAACATTCGTGTGGAGGACATTATGGTGCGGGATGTACGGTACATCACTCTTAACTGCTGCTATCGAGACCTGCATAACGTCCTGCTGACAGCCAACCTCAAGTCTCTGGCACTGGTGGAATCAGCTGGTGAGACAAAAAGACACAAACCACACAGAGGATAGAAAACTGTTGCTAATCATTACACTAACCTTTCTGTACAAGAGACCACACATGACTGGACCCCATAATACAATAGAAGGCACCACACCAGCTGGCAGCATGTTGCCAGCAGCTCCAGTCTTATTGTGAGTGGGTTTTTTTTGTTTTTTTTTGGAGATTTTGCACACAGCTTTTTTTCTGCAGTGCATAGATTATTCAGAGATTTTTCTGCAGTGGTGTTGAAGCTGTGCTGTTTGAGTCATTTCTCCTTGCATTTAATCGGTTACCATCAATACCATTCACCATTCAACAGAAGTTGTTTTAAAGTGGGATCAGCCTTCCAAATGCCAACTAATGCCCAGAAAAAGACCCAAAATTGGATGAGGAAATGCTGTGGTTGTGGGGCATTAGCAAGATGTAGAAAGAGCCATCTGTTTCCTCAATCAGCAGTTAACATTAGCTCCCTTCACATTTGCTGTACAGACAGGGAAAGTGATGAGTGATGAAAGAATTAGTTGTGAAAGGCTTGCACCCTTTCTGAAAAGTAGAAGATCCACATTTCAGGTAGGTTGATAAAGTCGTTTATATAAACATAGTCTTTTCTAAAAGTAGTTTTCTGCAACGGGGGCTAAAATAATTTAGAATTGTTAAGTTGCTTGGTGATATTTTTTTCTCAGTTTTATGTTATATTCACATTATTTGGATGGATTTGACAAAGACTTCAGTTTTATTAATATACCACCAAGTCACAACAAATGTCATTTTGAAAGATACAGTCGAATTCAAGCTGAAGTCCATACTCATGGTCCATAAAAATCCTCAGGTACACATAAGTCATACATACAGCATGCAATCTGTAAGTACAAATAAGATATCCATGATTTATATTTTAAACTGTGTGCCACACTTAAAAAGAAAAGTTCATGCAACAAGTGTGTGTGTGTGTGTGTGTGCACTGCTGTAGAGAGATGTAGACACTCACAGGTTATGATTCATTCTGACTAATCAATTTCCAAGTAACCATATAGTATCAACCCGACTGGCATGTCTCACCTAGATGTTTCTACTTAAAACCAGAAGAACTCCAGCCATGCATGAAAAGCACCACTTGTTGACAACAGATAGTATAACGCCAAAGACATTGTACTTTTAGCTGAGTTTCTGTCCATATTATTTATGAAGCGAGTTCACCAGTGTTTTTTGGGTAGCAGTGTATATCTTATCCTGCACCACTGCTGAAACTGACTGTGATGTCATCGGCTCAGTTGTTGCCAGGTGATCTCTAGAGATTTCCCCCATGTTTTGCTCGTCACTCAACTTCCAACCTTTCAACAGTTTGTCAACTGCTCCACCAGGGAAAATAAAAAGTTGGATTTATTCTATGTAAATGTGAAAGATGCAAACAGCTCCTCTTCCCATCCACCACTGGAAAAATCCGACAGCAATCTGGTTATCCTCAACTCCAACTATCCTCAACTTTTTCTTTTTGCTCTTTTGCTGTTTTACCATAAGAAAACTAAATAGAGTAAGTAAGTTACACTACTTACACTATTTAATTTTCTTATGGTAAAAACCGTAAGTAGTGTAAACAGTTGAAAAAATGGCAATGTAGTCTAATTCAGTCATGTCATGGGGTAATGATATAAGCTTAAACTTCCACCTACTCCTGTTTAAACACGTTAGAAGTAATACGCTGTTGGGTGTATCAGTTATGGATAAGAGACTTAGTACAGGGACAATGTCTGATTGACAATGGTCAATCACTTTGTGACATGGTGTGGGAACAGTCCCTTTATCTTGAATGTGAACAAAACAAAGATGATGGACTACAGATATCTGGGAGTCTATTTGACCAGATTGGACAAACAGACCGAACTGTAAATGCAACACTGAGCGTGCCTATAAGAAAGAACAGAACAGACTACTGATGTTGTACATCTTCTGGTGGAGAGTGCAATCTGCTTTGCAGCAGCACCAGAGCCATAGACTCAAAGAGACTGATAAACAAGGCCTGCTCCGTGCTGGGGACTGTTCTGGAGACCCTGGAGGTAGTTGCCCCAAAATTAGAATTTCAAACTTGATACAAATACTCTGGAAAATACTCCATTCTCATTACCATTTTTGATGCCACAATGAAAAAAAATAAATAAATTAAGAGATCTAAAATGTTTTTGAAGTTGTAAACTTTTTTTTTTTTAACTAAATAGGACCATTTCATGTCAGAAGGAGGAGATCTTTGATGACTGTACAGTTTATTCTCATCTTTAATTCATGATTTGTTGTGTCATGAACTGGAATGTTACCAAAATCAGGAGCCTCCTGAGAAACTGGTCCATGCATTTCTTACATCTAGCCTGGAGTAGTATTTGAACTCTTTGTTTTCAGCGACATTTAGTTTTTATTGTTTAAATTTGACAGTTTTTAGCAAGTTGCTTTTATGAGTTGTTAGTCTTTTCTACGTTTTTATTCCGTGCACTTTGTGTTGCACCTCTGCTTGTGAAGTGCTATATAAACTGAGTTAGAAAACAAGTAAGTCAGCTAAAAATGGAAGTCTTCTGAAACTTGTGTGAAAGTGAGTTTATTTAATGTGTTTTTTTTTCTTTTTTAGTTAGATTACCCAAATGAAATATGCTCGACAACTAACAAACTGCATGTCTGTCGGAGAGAAAAGCTGCACCTGTGTTTAGTTCCTTATGGTCTTCTCTTGTTTGGAACTTATCACTACTTTTGCTGCATCTGACAGACTGCTTTGGTCTTTATTGAATATAGCTGGTGATGCAGTATTCATAGTTAGACCCACAGAACCGATGCTCTTTCTGCACTGTGACAAAACACTTATACACTGTCTTATAAATCTGTCCCTTAGTCATACTGGATCAAAAACATTGTAATGTGAGGAGCAACCTCGCAATCACTCTTCCAGCTCTCCTGATCCTATCAGCTCTGTGTGTTATGAATGAAGAGCTCACTGAGTCAATTTTCTTGTCCTACAGCTGAGTTCATGTCACCTTTGTTTCCAATTATAGCACACAGCGGTTTTCAGAGTTTTAGACGACAGCTTGAAAAGCTGCATATTTGTCTGAGGAGTTAACAGTAGTCTGATGTCTCACGGATGTCCTTGTTTGATCTTGTTGGACTAAGTGTCCCCTTCATTCAGTAACAAACACAAATTTCTCTGACTTTGGTGCCGTGTCATTATAGTTGTTGACTGACTGACAAATGGCTAGCAGTGATAGCAGTGGCCGCATCACTGAGGTGCAAATGAGGTATTCCAACACTGTTACAACTTTGCAGTTGTGCAGGAACAATTTGCTGCGGCATTTAACCAAATACCTAATTAGCAAGTACTGTCACACAGGCAATTACTTTAAGTAAGCACATACATTTGCTGCATCTGGGCCTCTTGTTATGCAGCTTAGCTGAGCTCTCTGCAACGCTACTATGGGTGTTTGGAATCCCCTGTACTCTACTCACTCTCTGTTAATCTTTTTCCTTCTCTTGCTCAGCATTCCTCCACAGAGCTTCCTCCCACCTTTTTTATTCTTTTGCTTTTTCTGTAGTTCTCACCTCTGCCCTCTGTCTGTGTATCCTGTCCCAGAGTCAATGATCCTTTTAGGCTCCATCGAGCGTGCCCAGCTCCAGTCACTGCTCTCCCATCAACTTGGTCGCCCCAGACGGCTGGAGTACATCAGGGAGCGAGCGGCTGCAGAGAAGAAACGCCTGTCTGTTGTGTCAAACACAGGCAGTGAGGACGCCGGTCCGCGGGCGAGCCAGGAGGTCCGTTTCCAGGTGAGAAGTTGGTCAACAAATAGAAGGGATGTATATGTGATCATTAGCAGAAAGTGAGCCTGTGAGGATCAAAGAGCAGAAATGTTTGACTCAAGCTGTTAGAGATGACTCTTCTATAGTTTGAAAAATGCCATGAAATTTTAAGATTAGTCACTTTTCATTTAAGGAAAATAGAGAAGGAAAAAAGGAGTAGTTTGTATGAGTGGTTATGGCGAGTGAGACTGAAAGATTGAGCGCAGGGTTTTTATAAAGAAAAGAAATGTACAATACTGGATTCTCTTTGGGGTTTGCATGGTGATGTGGTGGTTTGCACCGTCGCCTCACAGGACGGGGGTTCCTGGTTTGAATCCAGGCTGGGGCCTTTCTGTGTGGAGTTTGCATGTTCTCCCCATGTATGCGTGGATTCTCTCCGGGTACTTCGGCTTCCTCCCACCACCCAAAAACCATGCATGTCAGGTTAACTGGTGACTCTAAATTGTCCCTAGGGTGTACCCCACCCTGGATAGCTGGGATAGGCTCAAGCCCCCCCGTGGTATAGAAAATGGATGGATGGATTCTCTTTGAAACTCTTTATTACCCCAAACTTGCTTTAGAGTTTCTTTTCTGTTTCATGTGAAACAAGATTTGTGAAGGCAGACGTTACGACAAAATCTCCTATTAACACATCAAAAACAGGGACGTTGTATAAGGCAGTTTGTGTGTTCTTACAACAGCCAGGTTTAATGTAGATGTCTAAATAATTAAATCCAGCTAAATTATCAGTGTATTTTTCTTCCTCCTTTAATTCTCTTTCATCACTTTGCAGTGAATGGCTGAGTAAAACACCCCTAGGCAAGGAAATGGGAGGAAGGAGTGTGTTAGTGCACCACACTCATTTACATTATCTTTCCTCACTTTTCTGACCTCATGCCTTCTTACTCCTTGTCCTAATGTTTGTATCAAGCCTTGAAAGACTAGTAATTTTATAGATAAGCTTATAGTGTCATTTTATTTAGTATCTATATGATGACACAGCAGCAACCAGTGGAATGGCATTTGAAAACATCGAGACCTGACCCACTGAGCTAAACATGGGGGTTTACCTGCTTCCATGTTTGGAGCACATCTGAGGACTTAATGTGTTCAAAAAGTAGAATTGTATTTGTGGTCTCTCTGCAGTGCATAGTGGCATCACTATGGTCTACTTAATGGAAACAGTGTGAGAAACACTTATCTTCCAGAATCTTCACTTATTCACTTCCAAACGACAGAAAAAAAATTCATTCAGCTTGAGAAGACAGACACGCTGCTGTTACTACATTGCAGTTCAACATTAGATTGAAAAGCTCAGGTCCACCCAGTCAGGAAAGTTAATAAATTTGCAAATGTTCAACTTTCCAGAACTTTCAATGAATTGAATCATACATTTTACATCAAAACAGAAAGTAGTACCCAGTTCAACTCATTTTCTCCCAGTTTCATCTCCTTCTACCTTTTGTTTTGTCTCTTCCTCATCACACCGCAGAAAGTACATCCGTCTGTATATTGAGTCAAGTGTCAGAGAGAAGGTACTTACAGCAGGACTGAGAGTTTTAGAGCTGTGTCTTTTGTGTGTCTGTGTGTGTGTACAGATCTCTACTGAGGAGTCCTCCTTCAATCCCACCCGTCCAGTACCTCAGAAACCCCTCAAACCTGCACTGAAGAGATCCTCTGTGGTGGAGAGACCCACTGAACTGCCCACCAGTAAGAAATGCACCTGCAAAACAGAACACAGACAGCAGTTATTAAACAACACATCAGGCAATACAGAAGAAAAGGAAATTGAATAGTTCTATGAGGAGTGTAGGTAATGGCTCCTTTGTCTCTTAATGCACCGATACTGTTGCACCTCTCTCTCCCTCTGCTCCTCAGATGATGTCAGAGCTATTTTAGGACCCAATTTTGCTCCATTTCAACACGACCAGGTTTTTGCCATTTCTCAAATCACCATTTTCAAATGATAACTAATACCCTCACTGTAGAATTCCAAAGTATAACTACTCTAATGAATTATTAAGTGTGGTTGATGCCAGAGCAGATTCCATGACGCTTTCAGTATAAATAGAATTCAGTCAAAAACAAGTCTGAGCATCAGTGATCATTCAAACAGCTTTTTGAAGCTGCTCTTGTGCCCAGAAGGGCTTTGAGCACAACCTCAGAGTGCCGACATGTTGACTGATTATTTTGGTATGATAATAATAGCATGTTTAGCTTCTTAAAATACCACCTTGGTCAAGTGTCAATTTTGATTTGTTGATTATACTACAGTAGATGAGTTTGAAACCTGAAGGAAGTGCTTCTTAGTGCTGGTGGGGCACGGGGAAGCACTTCCTCCCAGCCGGCACATACCCTTATTCCACAGTCTAAATCGTCATCATGGGGACGACGATTATGAGAGTGCTAACGCAGAGAAGGGAGGGGAGATTAGTTAGCTTTGCAAGAATCATCCTTTGAGATTCATCGCAGTACCAAATAAAAAGTCTTACAGAGGTCTGTGAAGTAGCTACAAAGGGATTTCCTTTTAGACTACAGAGTCCTGCTGAAATCGCAGACAATGGTAATTTTATTTGTTCACTTGACTTGACGTGTTTGAGATTTCTTTCAGAGGATGAAGATTGTTAAACATCTTTGAACTATTTGAACATCTTTGAACTATACAGTTTGGTTTTGCTTTTCCACTTTACCTTTAAAAACAATCACATTACATTTCAAATACTATGTTTTTAAAAAAGAAGCGGGATAGGTTCATTTTTTTTATGTCCATCATTCAGTTGTATTATTGTTTAAGAAAATGAGCAAATCATTAACCAGTTTCCAAAAAACTGCTGCTAGATTTAATGTAGCTCAATAGTAGATGGTGATAAGAATGTATTGGGTAGAATATTCTAGTTTAACAGCTGTAGTTTCAGGGCTGCTGAGCAACATCATAGCTGAGTGTCAGTTATGTTTGATGTTTTATTTTTTTTCCAATGAGGTCAAAAAAATTATAGGACGCCATTCTTCTGAATATTTGAACATTCCACTTCTCTCTTTTTTTTCTTCCAAATAACAGTTCAAATCTCAAAGCTACTATTTTTGTTATGATATAAAACAGGGCAACTCCTCAGTTTGTTTTCAAACAGAAATTTCACAAAATGGAAACACACCTTCAGTGTGAACTCTGCTCAGAAGGAACCAGTAAGATGAGTTCTACAAACAGAGGTGGAGCTAATGGGTTTTGATCTGTCTGTTTCTGTTGCAGACCCATCTGATAATTCAGGCATTGCGTTGAAGAACTTGTTCTGCGCCAGTCCAGACGCAGAAGGCCTGGAGGTGAGAGCAACATGTCCTCGAATATAACCAACGGCAGCAGCACCTTCTCACGCACACACACTCGCAGTGACTCAGGTCCTGTCGTTCACACATTCTGTGCACCCACACAGTCCTATGCCATCTCTCACATAAAGTCCTTCACGCTCTGCAGTACAGTACCTCCCTCTCAAACAGGAACACACACTCTCATATGTACAGAACACACTTACTCAGTATCTCCAGCATTAGAATATAAAACCTCCCTCTCAGCCCTGTTTTCTGGAGCACTTTATAGAAAAGCTCTTCTCACCTGCACCACCCTGCTAATGGCTTGTTTCATCAAAATAACATTTAAGATTTATTTTTCTGCAGTACTGCTGTGAAGTTTTTATTTTTTTTATTTATTATTATTTTCAATTATTCCTTTATTTTAAAAGTCAAAGTGACTGTAAGGTTTTTAACTCTGTATGCTTGTTTCTGGTCACCCTGGAAGAAAAACAACAATGTGGAGAGCCCTGTGTCTCCTGAGCTCAGGAGGCCGTCCAAACGAGTTCGGATATCTGTTGTGGTAAGAGCCACCAATCCGGGCTACTCAAATGCCTGGAGTCCGCTCTGCTACAGGTTCATCAGCCAATCGACCATTCCATTTCAGGGCTAATCCCAAAAGCCGATGGACTGTGACCTGGGCCAGGCTCAGCCAAAGCCCGTCTGTGCCATCGTGCCAAAAACACCCTCTTGTCCAACCTGTAACCTGACCTCTGACCTTCCACTGCCTCTAGTTGCTGATATTGTGAGCATTGGCTTGGATCCATTCAATTTAACCTATTTTCATTGGTCTGTCGGTCAGGTTGTACAGAACACTTGACCACTGAAAAACCACTACTGTGTGTTCTGATGCCTTGGTAGAAAAAAAGAGCATCTTTTGGACCTCATGTTGTTGCTGGCTTTTGCTACCTGAAATATTTTAAGCATATGGTGGCAAGAGAATGATTAGTCCCCATTTCTTTTGTGCTGCCATTGATTTACTAAGACATCCTGTGCATCACATGGAGCCAAAGATGAACCAGCCGTGGATGAATATTTAACACTGATGCAACAGTAACATTGAAACAAATAAAAACATTTCGGTTATTTCAGGCTAAAATGAATAGATAAACAAAAATGTCTTTCTTTTATGAGTACATGATGACAATATACGTTCCCCGTCTTTATTTGTATGATTACTAACATTTATCTTTCTGTTTTTGAACAAACTGGACCCACTAAATGTTTTTTTTTTTATTTAATATTTTGTACATAACTCCAGATGACTGTTGTTTCTAACAGTTTTCCTAAAAAAAAAAATCCTTCAAAATCTGAGTTTTCTCCAATTTGCAGATATTTACCAGAAAGCCACGTTGATATGGTGACATTTTGGTTTGCTTTAATAATACAACAGAGATGTGGTTGAGTTGTGGTCAAGTGTTCTGAAGAGTTGACATATTTCAATCAAGCATGCTGTGCTGTCCATCATCAGCTGTGTCACCTGAGGTGTCCAATCAGTGACCACCTCCCAGAGCGGGCCCCGCCCTGTTCCTGGAGTGACCCAGAAATCCCATTTCATCTGCCGTTACTGAAATAGATCTGGTAGCCCAGGTATGTAATCATTAGGGGGAATGAAGAGCTGGGGGGTCTCTGGGGGGGGGGGGATTCTTCTGCAGCGTTGAATATCAGGACAGGAATATTGTGTCTTAGGATCAGGCAGGTATTTGAACGACAGCATTCCAGCACCAGCTCAGATGATATGCTGATGCTTGAGAAGTGCTGGAAGGGATCAGATAATGTCATTTCAAACTGGGATGTACCCTACTGTCGAATTATCTCAGCAGTGATGCATGTCAATCAGTAAAATAGTTGTCTAATTTTGAATTAAGAATAATGATTCCAGACCACCCGGCTTTGCATGAACAACAGCCCGAATTCCAGAAAATCAAACACTGTTGAACATCACGTGATCATGCATTCTGTCAGAATGTGCTTACATTTGTCTGATCGTTAACATCCATAATTCATTCATAATCCATTCATATTGTTTTACACTCATCACATATGATGTCATCTTGTTCACCAGGAGCCACCACCTGGCCTAAAGAGTTTCTCTGGGGTGAGCACATTTACCCTTCAAAACATTTCTGTGTCAGTTCAGCCAACATGAAGGCGCACAGGCAGCATCTTAATATACACAGTGGTTATATATCTGTGATTAGTTGTTTCTATTATGTCAGTCATGGCTGTTCAGTGCCACCTCAGCTCCTCTGATTTCCTGGTTCGACGATTGACACAATGGTTTGTTAAGTGCACTGTTGTTGCATAATTTTTCCACTCAGGTGAGTCATTCCAAATAATCAGCCAGTGTACTGCACCAGCTGTACACTTTAAAGACTGTACAGAAAATTAATGGAATCATTTAATCTTTTGTAATGTACAAGTTGAAGACCTTAGAAATTAGGAGGATTGAAAAGAGCACGCGTGTTGTGGGGAATCTGCAGCACAGTGCTGTGGCTTATCTTTCAGTTTCAGAGTCAATAGACTTTTTATTTTAAATGTTTTTTTTACTCTTGCGCTGCTGCAGATCGAGTATGTGTTGAATGTGGTTATACAACTTTAATTTTCCCTCTTTTTCTTTGTCTGGTTATTATACTTGTTGTGAAGCCATGTAACAAGCTTTCAGTCAAGTTGAAACACAGAGATTCTAACAAAGAAAATGTCTCTCTGCCGAACCATAATAGGTGCATTTAGCAGAACTGCTTTTGCTTATTCGTTAGGTTCTTTGACCACTAGATACTATAGTATGTTACACCACAAAATAATGATCATGTATTTGTTTTCCAATTTATTCACCTCTCACTGGGTTCAGCTGCACCTGCCATGGTAATGTGATCTTCCCTGCACAACCTATATATCTCCATAAACCATTTTGTTTCCATTATGTATAAATATTATAGAAATTAACTTTCAGCTTCAGACCACTGAATTGAGTGTCTGTTTAGTAGCAAAAATGATAAAAACTCATCCTGCAGATAAAAGATTGTCACCAAAAACTAAAACTACGATGATTGAAAGTTCTTTGTAGTCTCATAAAAAAATATATTCAACCCCTAATATTTACAAATCTGCATACAATGAAAAGGATCTGATCCTTACCAGGACTTAAAATGAGGTCAATCCAACCTCAGATGAACAAAAACACATGACATATTATTCAAACCATTGCTTCAAGTTATTGCTGCTAAAGGTGGTTTCCAAGCTGTTGGATCATGGGGTTCTCTTAGTTTTTCACACACTGCTTCTGTGTTTTGTCTCAGTTTGTGTTGAATGAATGATGACACAGTATAATATGTTATGTGTTGTTGTTCTGAGACTGACCTAATGTGAAGACCTAATGAGGACCAGATGAGTTAGTTTTTATTGAGTCATAATGTGTAAAACCTTAGAATTGACAGATTTTTTTACTTTTGTTTTCTCATGACTGTATCTCTTAAAGTTACATGACCTGCCTTTTAACTTCAAGGCTTTAAAGGAACTTATTTCTTGTCCTTGACATCAGTTTGTTGTGATAAAAGAACAAACTATTCTCCGTTCAGATTCTCAGGTCTTATTGTGTTGGTGTAACTATTTTAAGACTATTAATGACTGGACTATAATTATTGAAAGAGCTCCTTTTGTCCAGCGATTGCAGTCTGTACATATTTTCAGTCTAGCAAATGAATATCAGTATCCAATCATTTTCCATCTATCACCTCAGGCTCTGTATGTAAAACTTCTGGGATTAAACTGATAGATGTCATGGAGCAGTTTTGTTGACGAATAAGGAAAAACACAGATTAGCAGTGTGTTCCTCCTGCACCATATCCACTGTAAATGTTCTAATATCCAACTCTGCTCTGAAGTCACCTCCTTTATGTATGTCCTAAAGTCTATATGACTATATGCGGTCCATGCTGCATAGGCACACTACACAAGAGGGTTACCTCAAGAAAATTACAGAAAAGTACAAAATGAGTTACAGCGAAGACATGCTGGGAGTGTTTGTTTTTTCATTTAGTAAAGTGTAATGTGAACCTTGAATAACGTGAACACAATACCACAGTTCTCCTGTTGAGTAGTAATGCGCTATGAGGCCATGAAGGCTGTGATACAAGGAACTTCAGTATGAGGTAAGTGACTAAACCATATTTTTCAGCTGCTGTAATGAAAGCGACTAATCGGAACAAAATGCATTCGTGTCGCACACCAACAGGAGAACCTCTCATTACATAGTCGGTCTCTCTTTGAGACCGTGGCTGCACAGAATGCAGCTCTCCACACTGACTGTCCTGATGAGGAGCTGCATCAAAGGTCACACTTCTATAAACCTCTAAAGGCGTCACTGCTACGCTCCTGTTTTCATTTTAGTGAAATTGGAATCTCAGTATTGTTTCACCACTGCCTGCTGTGATTCCTTTAGAAATTTACATACTTTGTTTAGCCTGTTTTTTGCGGCAGTACCGTGAAACATCTAAACATTCTGCATGGGTTTATTCCACCACCATCACACCCAACAAATCCACCATTTTAAGTAGGATCTGCAACAGACCTCAACAAACTTTACTCGATGTTTGGCTGAATTGCAATCTTAGTAGAACAGATTTTCTCTGGTTAAAAAATCAAAAATTTATTTCGGGCTTTAAATTTTCACAGTCTTCTTATTTGTGCTGCACTGAGAGCTCAAAGGAATTTCCCCAGTAAGGTAGTCGCTGCATTTAGTGAGTTTAATTTATTCTGACTGATGGTGCTGTATTCAGGACTTCAGCTGTTACTATTGCAACAATACATCATCAGTAGGGTAAAACTAACCTGTCTCACGACGGTCCCATCGGGAGGTTATAATAAAAAGTTATTTGAAAAAAACAGACTTCAGACTTCTTAGTGATTAAAGTTGGCTTCCTTAACTTTTCATCTGAGGAAATATCTTTTTCTTAATCCGGTCTTGTTGAGTAAGAGGGACTTTTTTTCACTCATGCTCCACATAAGCGACTGGCTGATCATTTGATGAGCGTTGTTTAACCCAGAGAGGCATCTCGTAGTCACTCAGGGTTGAAAACAAATGTACAGCAAACTCTTGCTTTTCATATACTTGGAGAACAAGTCACATGTCATCATTTTGTAGGCAATGATGAAAGATGTTAGAAATGATCAAATAGTGTAATGTCATTACAGAAATATTGTCTTTATCAAAGACATTAAAACCATTTGTTTCTCGAGCTAAAACAGAAGCAAGTGGCTTAAATAGGAAATTGTCCAGACATTTGGATGTATGTATACTGTAGGATGTATAAACCGCCAAAGTTACTTTCACCTCAGTGGACAGATTTGTAGTATCTGCCACATTCTGTGGGCGATTGATAATTTTATAGTGTTAAGTAGAGCATCTGCCCCTGATACGATTTAAAGAAGTGCAGTGACTGGGTAAATGTACCCGTGTGGAACATTTTATACGGTCAGTGCTGAGACAGATGGTGCTGTATTAGTACAGTGAATTTTGGATGTGTTAAGTGGGCCAAGAAGCATGTTGGTCATTAGTACCTTGCAGTGAGCTAATTTGTAATGAGCCGTTGTTGCACACAGATGTGTGTGCTTTACAGTAAACGTGGTCTGTGTGCTTGTTTCCCTCATCACCATGTGTGGTTGCTGTTCACAGCCCTGCTTGTAGAGGATCAATCAAGTTAGGTCAGTTCATTTATTATTTTGTCTGTGCAGTTAACTTTCACACATTCATGTCCATACTTACAACTTCTCTGAGACCCTCTTCCTGTTTCTTTATCTCCATCATTGGTTCACACCACTTACTCTTCTCCATCGTTCTATCCAGTGAAATATTGATGATGGATAAATGACATCAGTAGTCTGTTGCAGAGAAATAATGCTCTCTCTTGCTGTTTTTCTTTGTATTTTTCCTCACACTTTCGTCCCCTATGCTTTATTTATGATGGCTTGTGCGCTGGGATTTCTTGGCACCCCACCTTCCCCCTCTTTATTTCTTAGCATATTTTTTGTGTAGTTTATTTGAATCAATGGTGAATATATGCACTTTTTTTCTTTACATACTGTGTGAACATTGGTTGGTGGAGGATTATTTCCTCTTTGCTTGTCACCCTAACACTGTTATGTGTGCATATGTGTAATTGACCCTCTTGTAGTTTCCATATCTAAACTGAATTCAGAGTAGTTGTTTGAATGTATTCCTCCCACCTTCCAAAAGTATGCATGTCAGGTTAATTGGTGACTCTAAGTTGTCCCTAGGAGTGAGTGTGGATGGTTGTTTGTCTCTTTGTGGCCCCGTGATGGACTGGCGATCTGTGTAGGGTGTACGTGTACCCTACCTCTTCCCAATAACAGCAGGGATAGGTTCCAGCCCCCTGGTAACCCTGAACTGGAATGAGCGGGTATTGACAGTGGATGGGTGGATGGATGTTTATATGGTTGCATCAGGGTCATTTGGGAAAGAGACAAAACAAGGTGTGTGGAATAAAAGGAGTATGATTACTGGGCTGATTAAAACTTTATATTACTGTATTACTTTACATTATAAAACTGCTGTTTTATAATAGATGTGTATATTGCAAACTTGTCGTCTTTTGACAGCAATCACAAATAAAATCCATCAATTGTTTCACAGAGCAACACTGCATAAAATGTTGAAAAAAATAAGTTGAAAGTGAAGAAAAGCACAAAAGACTCCATAGAATCAAATTAACCTGAGGAAAGCAGAATTTTTAGTCCTGCTTGTTTTAATAACGATAAATGATGAAAAATAACTGGAAGATAAAGAGCTCAGCTCCTGTAACACCTGGAGCTTCCAACTGCTTGGCCATTTTACACAAATTAGTATTATTTCAGGATTAATATTATTATTAGACTTCTTTTTTTTCTTTATTTATTGATGGTATTGTTTATCTTTTTGTTTATGGGACCGTCCATTAAGAAAGCATTTTGCAAAGTACTACACCTTGATGGTGGATGCAACCACCATCCACCTTGATGGTGTCCATTGGTTTGTAAACTGTGATTATGTGACCTTGTGTTTAGTATTTGAGCATTGGCATCTTGAGTTTTCTGGGAGCTGGACCATAGAGACCATATCTGGTGAAGAAAGTTTAAAAATTATTGGACATTAACAAATCTTATTCCTGATGTGAATGTATTATTGACTTAATTTCACCTCAAGTGACCACAAGTGCATCAGTTGCAAACATTAAATCTAGATAATGTCGCCATGTTGACTCATGGGAAAATAAATAATGTTGATTCGAGAAGCACAATCAGATATTTCTGTCCAGTCCTCTCTGCAACCCCATGAAGCTACTAAACAAGAGAGTTGTAATAAGAGGTCTACATTACTTCAGCTCAAACGTTTACTGGGTCATCAGACACTACTGAAAGGGAATATTCTGTCAATGGAAGCAGATTCATACTTGTTACAAAGATACTGATCCATTTAAAAATGTCCTTCATGCATCTGAAAGGGAGAATGTTCAGGGGACACGATGAAGTTATTTCTGGTGTAATTTCAGATAACACTGTGACATCAGAGGAAGATGAGTGTTGCAGACCAAGCACAATTAATTTTCAGGATGTCCTGATTTTGATATTGGACACAAAAAGGAATTTTTTTTGCCATTCTGCAGGCATTAGCTGAATTTGTCATTCACTACTTTAAAAGAATTTTGCGATTTTGAAAATTTTCTGCCCAATATTCCCAAGTGTCCATGGCACAGTCACAAAGTGTGTTACCTACCAATAAAATCCTTCTCTACCGGACCAACATAGCATTATGAATCCTCAAGATTTGCTTCTCACCACTCACAACTCCCAAAGCTCTTCTGATACAGCAACATTGGTTTCACATAGTGGAAAGACACAATTGCTGTGATGTTTTCCTCTCACATTTTAGTGCAGCCAGCAGTTGCTGTTCAGATGGCAGAATAGCAGGGACCTCATGATGAGCATGGTTGTTCTTGCTGAGCTTTTCCTTTTTCAACTGGACAGTTTTTGGGTCATTTCCGTTTCCCTCTGCCATGAAATACTTGAAACAATCACTCTTGTCCTCCAGACACTGTCGGTCTTACCCAACAAAGTTGTTGCACCCACAACATGACATGCAAAGAGGGCCAGGAGTTGGACTGCATTGGTCCAGCAGCCATACAGACAGTTTTGAGATTTTGATCTGTGAAAATTGGCCCAGCACTGCTTCTTTTAGCTACTTAGTAACATTTCTCTCTTGCCCTGTGATGGAAGGTGTCCACTGATTGGCTAACCACTGTGTGGGAGTAAAGATGGATCACTGTGAAAGTGAAGGAAAGGAAGAGCAGTTCTCATTGTTATCTGGTCAAGCAACACAGCTTCAGTAGCCTATTGTTGGCACTCTGACTGCCTCACGTGTGTCTCCACACACTTGTTCACACACACACACACACTCACATGACCATGCAGATCTCATTTTGATACTGTGTCCATGCAGTTTGATTTTACTGTCAGTCACATGAAAGTCAACTGTTTTTCTCTCTCTCTCTCTCTCTCTCTCTCTCTCTCTCTCTCTCTCTCTCTCTCTCTCTCTCACACACACACATGTACACACATATTCCTCTGCGTTACGTTGTGTTTGCTCTCTCAGTGAAGCAGCTAATCGTTCTATTCTTTGCACTTGCGTTCATAGTTCTTAACTCTCTCTAACACACACACACACACACACACACACACACACACACACACACACACACACACACACCAGCTCTGCCCTTACCCATACCCTTTTACAGCTGAAACAGCAGTGTGTGTATTCACGGTGCTTTGTGTTCTGTGTCAGGTGAAATGCTTAGTGAGATGGCTGCTCTGAGGTGTTTGAGTTCCTGTTTGTTTTGTTTCCTAAACTCAGGGCACATCTGGCCTCTGCTTGCATAATACTACTGTAGGGCACCTCTTCCTGCCCCAAGTCAACAGTTGCTAGGGTTACCACTAGTTCGGCCATCACAGCAATGAGGATAGATGAGCTCAGAGCTCTTATCAACCCCTGGATCACATTCACACTGCTTCCGTCTCTCTCACACATATGTTCTCCTTCATTCAGTACTGCGCAGGTACTCGAACACATGACTAAACACCCATGTGTCACAGTCTATCAGACACACACAGAGGGACACATACACACCCTGCAATAATATCCTCATCCGCCCAGTATTCCCCTCTGCAAAGCTTATGGTTGCTGGTTCAACTACAGAGTAAGTGCATCAACTCTATGTTCTGAGCAGTGACCTCAAAGTTCACCGCAGATCCATCATTATAATGATCATCTGCTCTGACATCTCATACATCACATCCCCCGCACTCATTAAATGTTCTGTAGTCGCTCAGTTAGCCACCCATCCCATTTTTGTCCATCTGTCACAAGATAGCAACATAGTATAACACTTCTGATGTGATGCATGGGCACTTGTGTGTCATTTTGTCTTCTGTGCACAGATGTGTGAATAGGGTGCAGTTGAAAATGAAAAACAAACATTTGTTACAATAACCCACTGTGTGCTATAGCCTGTGTGTTTAGCAGTGCTTGTGTCTGTCCCACAGTAATGTTCTTTTTAATTGTCTGCACTGTTTAAACTGAATAGTTTTTCTGTATTCACTGTTCATGTGTCACTTCTCATCTGCAGGATGACGGAGATGTGGAGGATGACATGACCCTTAGGGAGGTAAGGTTTACAGGAGTGCTGTTTTTGACGGCCTGTTTTAATTTTATTCTTAGTCTAGTTTTTGTCATTTTAGTTTTATTAGTTTTAGTCGCATTCATAGTCTTTTTAGTCTAGTCTGGTTTCAGTCGACTAAAGGTTTGAGCGTTTTAGTCTTATATTAGTCAGAATTATCCATGACTATTTTCGTCTAGTTTTAGTACCTTATAGACTCAAGAATACATCCATTCCAGACAGGGAAGACGATCTGATTTGAATTCACAACATATTTATTTTACCAACCAAACATGTTACAAGCAATGACGAAGTCGGCCGGCCGGCCATCGCTCCCTTTCTCTGTGTCAGTTGGTTGTCTGTCAACCCACCGCAGTTGCATCATCTAAATCGTGCTGTGAGCGAGTTGAGAAATTTTCGTCACATGCGACTGCTCAGAGAGACACAGGAAACAGAAATACTGCAAAATAAAATGATAACAAGGCGACTTTCGTTTTAATCAATGAAAATGAAGAGACATTATAGCAGCATTTATTTTTTTTTGTTAACCACATTTAGTCTCGTTTTTATTCGTCAACAATATTGTATTATATATTTAATTATAGTTATCATCACATGATCAACATAAAGGTTTGTAGACGATGATTTTTAGTCATAATTTTTGTTGACGAAAGCAACACTAGTTTACAGCCAGTCACACAAGTATACTGTTGACGCGCATCTCCAACCAGTGAGAGCACAGCAAAGCTGTCGAGGAGAGGCTGTTATCAAGCCAAAACCGAGACTATCTCTTGAATAATCATTTCAAGAGTACAATTCAGTACAATTCACCTCAAAGTTTTTTAAAGTCTTGGAAAAGAGCATGTGATAGTGATACCATGAGTTTATCTCAATTTGAGCTTTATAGCAGGAAACTTATTAAACTGATTATAAACTGGGTGAGAGTTTAAGGCGCTACACGCCATTCTGAGGTATATTTGAGCCCAAATCACAACAAATGTCATCCAAAGGCCCCTCCGGAATACACTTTCAATTCAAGCCAAATAAACTCAAGTTAATTAAAATCCAGTTTAGTCCATTCCATTTCATACAATCCCATCTCAAGATAAAAGATGCCTTGCTTAGGAAACAAAAAAATTCCACAAAACCTTCTCAATCCAAGCGTGCTCGAGGCAACATGTGCAACAGTATGCTCCAGTCTGTTTGGAGGAGGCAGTTGGGTCCAGATCAGGCGGCTCATAATGCACTACTCACATGGGGTTTCAGTTACTAGGCTAACCTGTGATCAGTTTTGATCTTGCGGATGACTTAAGCAGAATACCTTCTCCGGAAATTATTTATAAAATGTTACTCTGTGGGGGAAATGAGCTTATCTCGGAACAAATTTTAGATTTTATGGAAATGATTTCCCTCAAGGTTACTTTAAAGTGAAAACATGAACTAGTGTTCCACAGTCTGTGACCCCGCTCAGAAATAAGTAATCACAGCTGTTCTTGTACCTTTGGAAAATTATGAAAACTTTATTTGGAGATGAGAGTTTTCAGAGACCAGAAGGACTTTTTGAAAATGATGATCCTTGGTTTTATATGTCACTATTGTTTAATGCATAAATTATAACAGGAATTGTTGGAACCTGCTCAGTGAGGCTCAGTGCTCAGCGTTTTCATCAAAAGGCAGAAGCACTCTACCTGGTGTCAGAATGTTAGGACTTATGTCAAGTATAAATCTCAGATTATATTGATTAGTGAGGTGTGAAAAGGCTGTACCAAAATGAAGAGGTTTACCTCTCCTAATGATATGACATGACCTTTACTCTGTTGACAGACATTTACACAGTATAATAATGTAATACTCTCCACCACCTGTCTCCTTGAACTGATTTGGAGCATATTTTCAGTGCATGAAAAATAATGTCACCATAGTCACGTCCATTATATACTTTTGAGATTCTGGCCAAAAGAAGAGTTTGGAGGATGGACAAATGTACTTGCTCACAGAGCAGATTCATTCTACCAAATCTTCAAACCAGCCTGGATGCTGTAGCCTAGCATTATTGGGTATGGTATTCATTTATTTAGTGAAAAGGTGATTTCTTTTTTTATTGGGAACTATTGGGAACTACAAGAGGATGAATCCCTGTTCAGTGCTTTATTTAATGGTGATGGGGCAGAAGAATAATTCACTTCATGCTCTGGATATACAGAGTATCTGTTAGTAGAAGTAGCTCTGCAAGGTCATTTGGTCAAATGGACCTTCATAAATCTACATTTGTCTTGCCATAATCTCAGTTTGCACTTGATGACATCACAGTCAGACAGACTCAGCTTTTCAGACTTCTCAATATACCCAGATAGGTCAATTACCCTGGAGCCTTATATTTTTGGATATGACATCATTTATAATTCATCCATCAACAGCAACTCTCATTTCCTCTCTGTCAGTAGCACATGCCTCATACTGAACTGTAGGTTTGATATGATTTATCATATCATTCTGTCCTGTTCCTGTTTCTTTGATTGTCTATGGAGGGATGGCATTTCTCAGAAGTCTTCTAATTAGTGGTTGACTCCACTCAAAAAGCCATCTGTCAACTGTATCCACTGCATGGCCCGTCAGTCCACTTTTTAATTTCTAATACTCTACCAAATGTTACCGAGGTTCTTTAATCCAGCAGAGCCCTTTCAATTTTTACTCCCTCTTCAATCATCAGTCATCCCCAAAATGTGTTTGATTTGCAGATTGCAGAGTGGGAGGAGAGGCAGCTTGATGAGCAGGTCAACTTCAACACATGCAAGATTGACCCCGCCCCCTTCCAGCTGGTGGAACGTACATCACTGCATAAGGTCTGATTGTAGATATAATCCTGTTAAACCTTGTGTGTCTCTAACCGCAGATTTTTCTGCCAACGTTAGAGCACTTACACCTGAGATTTCCAGATTTGAACTGTGTACTTTCTGCAGCCTCAATGCAACGTCAGAATATGGAGACAGTATTGACCTGTTTGAAAACTGTCAATGAAATGTGGTTAAAACACACCCACACAGTCTCAGTGAAGAGATTAAATGTTTTTTTTTCTCCTTTTTTTTAATGAAATAGTCCGTTTGAGTGCAAAGAGACAGGTTTAAGTGTAATGTAAGTGAAACTCACTGGTATCACCACAAGCTTTGCATTCCCCAATGAGCAAATCGACCTAATGATATTTAGTCGAGCTTCATTCCTTCAGTGTAGACTGGAGCACTTTGAAAATAAACTACCACAATACTCCATATTCTCTCAGTGCTGCTGTGGGCTGTAGTGGCTTGAGGTTACTTGCAAAAAAAAAAAAAGTGCACACACACTCGAGTCAAAGTTCCTCCCTTCTGAGTGAAGGAGAAAGTGAAAGTGCTGTGTAGAGAAAGGAACTGTAGCTCTTCAGAGTTGATTTTGTTTCCTTACTGCAGCACATTTTTACACCCGGGAGGAGGTTTTGTCTTCAGCACACACACACACGCACACCCCCACATACGCAGTTGAGTGTTGGAACATTCACTCCCCACCAAGCATACGTGCACAAAGAGCTGTGGCTTGCCAGCAGCTGTGGCAGCACGTAATGTCCTCCATTCATAACGCTACCTCCTCTGTCCACTGTCCTCAGGGCTCTGTGAATACTCTTTAAACATTTAAGAGAGAGATCCTGCACCAATCCATCTTGCTCCCTTCCCTCCACTGCACACTGCCAAAAGCCAATACCACACACAACCTCCTTCAGCAGATTAACGACTTCCTGGCATCTGTGTCTGGATTAAGATATTTTCTGTGTTCCTACAATTTCTGTGCACTTTAGTTGTTGTTTTGCTTATCACTGCCACAGACAGACTTTGTTTGGAGAGAAAAAGAGAAGGAAATGTATAGTTTTTCCTCTTTGATCAGATTCACTTTAACAGCTGTAATTCAGACATTTTTATTTTTTATTTTTTTTACAAGAAGGAGCACTCTGTATAACCCTTTGCCACATTTCCCACTGTGACTGTATCACATTTAGCTGAACATTAGAATAGTTCAATGAATACGTTGTGTGCTGCGTTTCCATTCCTGAGCTCCATTTTGTTTCAAGTCAGAAGCCGTCACAGTGCTGCCTTTGGTTTGTTCTAAAGTTTCACTTCTCGTCTTCCTGCAGACTCATACCATCTTCTCCCTGCTGGGCCTCGACCACGCCTACGTCACCAGCATTGGACGCCTCATCGGGGTGGTGTCCCTCAAAGAGGTAAGAATTATGAAGAGGTCTTTTTGGGGGAGGCTGCAATCTGTAGTATTTTCGACATAACTGTAAAAAAGTCGAAATTTTATCTTAAAATCTTAAAATCAAGGCCAAGATCTTAAAATCAAGGCCTTGCTGAAGGTCAAGGAGAGTGGTTAGTGTTCCGAATAAAAATGTAACATCACAAGTTTCTTTGATTGCATTAGATCTGAACTCTGAAGTGCATAAAAACCTCCTAATAAGAACTTTAAACCTTCCATGCCTTTTGACCTTCTATTGTCATTGTCAGATCCATTTTTTTTTTAAAGTTGTGACACTTAGCATTATTGTATTGTAAAATCACTGTTGCTGTCATCAGGAGGGCTGTCAGTGCTGTACATGCACACACGCACGTACACAGTCATCAATAATGATTTCTCCTCCCTCTGCATGCGATGTACTACGACAGACAAAAGGCTGCTGAATATTCCGTCTCTGTCTATTGTCTCTGTCGGTTCTCTGCCCACCTCCCTCTCCCTCCACCTCTCCTGCCTCACAAACAACTGAAAACCACTTACTCTTTGTGAATTGGCCAGGAGCTGGAGAGAGGATTGCTGCTAATTGCAGTACTGCGTGCCTTTCCCTGACATTTAGTCTTTTTTTGTTTTGTGTTCCACCAGCAGACGAGTAGCACTTTTTTTTTTTAAATGGTAAAAGCAGATAAAGCACATTTGTAGCTAGTCTGCCTATCTGTCACACAGGCATGCTGTTGTATCACAGCCTCGCTGATCCATATGGAAGATAACAATCACATTAGTGTGCATTCTTATTGTGAATTATTTCTTCCCGACAGCAGGCAGACTGTTCTTCTTACTGCTGCCATAAGGTCTGTTAGATCCAGACCCGTCACTCATCAGCCAAATGGCAAACTTGGCCTGACCAAACGGAATATTAGTTGATGCTCTGAGCAGAGACAAAGGGGCTGAAGGTGACTTAAGCATCCTGGCACATTTTGACACTGCTCCACTGTGTTGACGAGTCTGAGACTAATGTCAGAGACTGAGGCCATTTACACCCAGTACATTCATTCAGGAATTAAGATGTTCAGTGTTTGTTATTTTCTAAATTAATGCTTCTTGTTTTTGATAAGGCATAGTTCAAATTAGTTAGCAAAATGTATCCTAGTTATGAAAAATGGATATACAATTCAGGTAGTTAGCTAAACTTAGTAAGCCAAAAGTAATACCTGAAATTCAGAGGTGGCAGTTTTTTGGTGAGACATAGACAATGTGTGGAGACAACACAGTCTAAGGACTGTTTATGAAATGCATAAGGAAAGCAAGCTTTTATGGATTTGAGCAATTTTATTCGACCAGACCTCTCTGGTTATACAGAATATATTTGTTTCTGTTGTCTGTAAGAAATGGCCTGTGTTCCTCAATAAGTCAGGCTGCAGTACAGCTGAGGCAGAAGCAGCTCTGAACTTTGCATTGCACAGGACCTTTTTTCCATCTTCTTCTATTCCTGCCATATGAATGTGGCAAAGAAGTCTACAGAGATTAAGGAAAGCACAAACATTTTTCTGTGACATGCTTCAACACACCAAATCAAAAGTCTGAGTGACTGACTACACGCTTCTGTGCCATCTACCCTCTGACTATGGTCTCTTCCTCCATTACATGTTACAGGAAGAATTCCAGTCTGAAAAAAAAAATTCTTTGTGTCCCTTTGCATCAGATCTTAAAATCAAGGCCTTGCTGAAGGTCAAGGAGAGTGGTTAGTGTTCCGAATGAAAATGTAACATCATGAGTTTCTTTTTTTGCATTAGATCTGAACTCTGAAGTGCATAACAGACAACTGGGGGTTGATAGATCATTCTAAAGTACGTTGTAATTCCTCCATTGCAGTTGGTAATGGCTCAGTGAACCCCATCCTTCACTGTCAGTTCATTACTCTGTGTTTGAAGTTGATAGAAAAAGATTGGTTGTTTCTATCAAAAAACTGCAGACAACTGTTTCATAGAACTCCAGTAAAAAATTTTTTTTTTTTTTTTACATTGACATTGTGACTGCTGAAGACAAACTAACTGTACGCTGATTTATCTAGACATTGTAAGCAATTGGTAAAATATATTGACCAGAATCCAACATTTAAGAAAAAAAAAAAAAAAACACGCTTGTAAATATTGGCAAAACATATATATTGCCCATATAAACAATATATTTATGCATTTGTATGTATGCATACAGTTGCATCTATGAAAAACACTGTTCCAAAACAGCTTGTAAAGATTCAGGCTGCAAAGATAAAATTTGTTTACATGGGTGGAAATGGGGAGTTGACGTCTTACTCAGTTAACTCCTTACTGTGTTAGTGCTGTTGACATGCAAATCTTAAGTGTGAGCAGCCAAAAGTTGCTACCTTTTGTGCCATCTACTGGTATTTGGGCTCTCTGTACCTTCTTCTTTAACTGTCTTGTCTTTCTTCATCCAGCTCCGCAAAGCCATTGAGGGCTCGGTGACTGTAAAAGGTGTGAAGGTGCGTCCCCCTTTGGCAAGCTTCAGAGACAGTGGCACCAGCAGCAGTGAGAATGAGGCCACTGAGCTCCACAAGCTGTGGGACCGCCACAAGAACGCGTCGCTGCCACGTGAACACATCCCATCAGAGTCTGACGAGAAGTCCCAATGAGGGATAGTCAAGAACGAGGAGGAAGAAGAGCAGGTGGAGGAAGAGCATGTGTAGAGGTCTTTATCCGCCAAAGCTACAAACGTGCAAAAATCCTCAGGGCTAAGGATCAATATTTAATTATGAAAAGAGATCTACTGCTACGCCAGCCTCCTCCTCACCTCTGTCCTCATCTGCTCCTCTACCTCCTCCAAAGCCACCTTCCTTGCTTCATGGCCCAGCCAGTGCTTTATCCAGGAGCTTTGCACTGACCCAGCCAGACACTCCACAGGATGAGTGGAACACAAGTGTGCCCTGCTCTCCATTTACCCTTGGGATCCCACAACAGAACACATTAATTGAGTCCAAAGCTGCAGGTGAATTGAAATTTTGCTAAAAAGGGATGTTTTTTTAGTCGACTCTGTTTTTCTTGTGTATCTTTAGTCTGAGTCAACCTACGAAAGTTATCTGTTGAACGAGTCTTCCACTTTAGTAAAGAAATTCTGCAGTGATGGCGAGGGAGCCTACTGTACTGTATGCATGTACTGGAAGTGCGAAAGAATGAAATGAGAAAATGTGAGTGCATGACGAGAGGACGTAGCAAATTACTTTATCTTGTGAGATTTTTTTACTACCTTTAGAAAACGTTTCCGTCTTTATTTTCTTGTGTAACTAGTTTTATTCTTGACTGATCAGGGGTGTGGGTTTGACTGGAAATGACACAGGTCGTCCTGCTGACAAGCATCAAATTCATAAGGGGACTCTTTCCATCTCTTTTCCTCCGCATGCCCATCCCTTTACTGCGAGTCTTAATGGTCAGGTTGAGGGGGGAAATTTGCAAGAAGACATGCTTGTTAGCAGTGTTGGCGGCACTTGTTGCCCTTTTAATAATGTACACTCCTCTCATACTGTAGCTCCTGCCTTGCATAATGCAAGGCAGATGCATGGAAATGCACATAAACTCTCTGCAGCAATGCCCTCCTAGAGTGTTTTCTGTTTATCTAAATATATTGCTTAATCAGTGTTCCAGAGTAGTTTGGGGTGTGTGGAGAGAGCAGGAAGTGAGGGGAGGAGGAGCAAAAAGCAAATGGAAGGCTGAAAGAATGAAGACATCATTACCCAAACAGCTGCCGTGGGCTTGCTCGTCAATCTTTCTTTGATCAACATGATAACTAATCTTCATTACCATTTCTCAGAGACACAATCCAAACATATACCGTTATGATTTAATGGTGCAGTAGACCACACTGGTAACACATATTGTCAGTGACAATGTGTGAGTGGATTAATGTAGACCATCATCGTCATTTGAGTGAATTGAAAAATCGTCCTGTCAGATATAGTGGTGTAAAACCACTTGAAGAAATCCATAAATAACAGTAGAGTTTGAAGATGTAGTTTATTAATACCAGCCAGTTTACCAGCCACTAGATTATTAAATCATCGCTGCAGCATCATCAACCTAGTCAGCCAGGATGTTGAGGCATTAATGTTTTAACAGCATTGTGGTTTCTGATTTTTGGCATGACAGATAACATAAAATAACTTTTTTTTTTGTCAGTGCGTTCTCTGCTCTGTGATCGAAAAATATTGACCTGATTTCCATCTCCTCCAGCTCTCCATCTTTTGTTGTCCTTTCTACTTCCTGTTTTTGAACTTATTTGGGCCAGCCTAGATACATCCTTTTTGATATGCTAGCTGATATTGACGATATTGAAGTTTGAATCTTTTCTGGCTTCGTGATTAGATTTTTATCATGTTTCTGATGTAAAGTGTTCAATGCAACTGAAGGTACGTATTTATGTCATGCATCCTCTAATTTCTAATTGGCCACTTGTAGGAATGGATTCCTTAATAAATACAGTCAGATCAACCTTGCTTTATTTTAAATTCTGTGCTTTAAAGTCAGACAGTTCCCTGTGGTTTCAGATGTTTGGTTGTTATTTCATCTTTGCGAGGGAGAGATTATATACCACATACGTCTCATCTAGTTTGTGCTTTCCCCGGGAGTTCAGAAAAATCTAAAGCGCGATCTTTGGTCCCCTTTATAAGTACTTTTTGAAATTTTTTATCACTATTGTGATTGAAAAATATTTACCCAACATATCACTTTAAAACTACCATGACATTGTTTGTTTTTGACTTCAGTGGTCCTACTGAATTCTGGGTCCATTGCTTTACTTTGTCAGCATATTTTAAGAAAAATGACTCTTTCTTTTCAAGCAGCAGAGCAGGCACAAGCCAATCAGATCGCCTGACTGATCGCATGTTGGATCTCACAAGTTATTGTCGCTTCCAGCTGTGAAGCTTTAATGCATCAAGTCCATCTTAATCCTGCCTAACTTCATCGTCTTGGACTTCCTCAACCTTGTTACTTGTGTCAATAAATTACTAATTAGTGACTTTGAAAGTTAGTTTACTTGAAATCTGGGTAGGCTGCCAACCTTTGATAATGCTTTGTCCCTACACCAATGTATTCACTTCCACATAAAGAAGCATTTGAGAATCAATAAATTTGCACACCTCTATTATAAATACACTCACCGGATGCAGTGGATTGAATTTTGTTGTCTTGTTTGGTCCACTGAACTTAAATGCTGTGCACTGAAGAAGCATGGCCTCGCATGAGAGAGTGCATGTAGCTTTTTTTTAATATAATTAAAATGTACCAAAAACAACTGCTTGACAGATTTGAATAAGGGATGAGAGGACAATGTTGCATGTTTGCCATCTTGTGCCTGTATTTTCTGACATTTTCCACTTATCCATTGAGCTTTATTCAATGCCTGATTTTTGAACTGGGAAAGGGATCCTTGGGTTCAGAAACTTACAGATTAATATATTTAATATTATTCCTGTAATATAAAATCATAATTTAATGTCTTAACCAATCCTTACTTGCTGACTGTTCTCTTTCAGGAAGAGATTTTGGGATGTTTTTATAATATTTGTTATATTTTTATCACATTTGATGATTTAAAGTTGATTTTCATGCTGTCCTTAATGGATTTTTTTGTTTAATATATTTAACGTGCTGTCTGAAACATTTCTATTATTAGATTTTATGTAAAATAAAAATAACACTAACAGGGTGAAGGCTCCCAATGGCTTTCTGATGGCAAAGCATAAGAAATGTGATAATGAAGTCAGGGAAATTATGTTTAAGGCACCAGGTTGTGGTCTGTTGTTGACTTTTCATTCCACAAGTGCCTACTCCTCTTAATCAGTGGGAATAAGTAATTCCAAGTGTCTGCAGCTGGTTTCTCTGGTCATATGCATGTAGACGAGGCACTTTTCACACACATACACTAATATGTAAGTGGTGTGGATGATGTTTCCAAGCGGTGTGCAGTTGTCATTATAGCAACCTGTGCATATACTTGCTCCGGAGACCGACTGTGATAACACTGATTCAGTGTAGTTAATTTGTTTGTGCATTTCATCGATTTTCATTGTTCTGCCAGATCCCCTTACTTTCCAGACCTTTCAGAGTTTCATCTCATTTGCTAACAGACAGACACAGAGTGAGGTAGATTAATCTTTATAAGTCTGGATTTATCAGAATAGATGATGTACATTTTTTTTCTTTCATTTTATTGATGATCTTTTTATGTGTAATCAGTTTGTGCAATAACTTGTTCATCTCACTTTGTAACCCCATTTACATTGATGACACAAATGCAAGATATCCATATTTTGGAAAAACGGCTGAAAAGTTGATTAACTAGAAGTGGACTGAAGTCAATGAGGGGGAGAGGGGAAGGTTTACTAAAAACCTCCATAAATGTTTACTAGAACCAGCATTAAAACATTAAAATCACTGTTTGCACTGTTACAATGTATATTGGTTCAAGAGGGAAAATGGCTTTGACATTTTGGCACACGGGGAACCTCCTTAAAAGGCTCTGCGGTGATTCTGCTGCATGGACTGTAGCTGGCACTCTCATACAGTGCCCCACTAATTTGTAAGCACTGTATCTGAGTCTGTTTTTTGTTGTTCCCCTCTGTCCTCTCCTTCAGCCTGAGGGACTTTCATAAGACTAGAGTCTCACACCAGCTGCTCATCTTTTATCCACTCCTTACGGAATGTGCATTACTACAAACCCTGAGGGCCAAACCATAGAGCGCTGAACAAAATCCAGTGCTTTTTTTCACTGCGAAAATTGAAACATTGTTTTTGTACATCGATGATGAATAAATACGATTTTAACAAAGAATAATTTTGTCATAGTGCTCTCTGTCTTTCTGCAGCTGTGCTTTACTCCTGTCTGCCCTCCTCTTTCTCTTCAGGAACAGCTGGAGAGCACCTGGAGCCTTGTCTTTCACAGATATTCTCTGTGGAGAGGCACTGCAAAAACATTCAGATTAGTTCATTTTGTCCCAAGAGTCAAATGCATTTTTTTATACACGTGTTCCACTTTTAATAGAACAAAAAGTCCTAGATGGCTACTCACTATGGTCCTGTCTGTTTATACCTACAAATCCAACCTGGCATAATATGCCTCAGTGCATGAGAGAATAAAACTTCTAACAATTTAGTATTTCTCTTTCATTGGACTAGCCAACACTCCAATACCATGGTGAGCCATCAGGACGTTGCCACAGTACCTCTGAGTGTTTTGTACTGGGCCATTGGGAGTAGGTCTTTTGGTTCCTGTGGGTTGTGGACTCAATGTTACATTTAGTGATGCTGTAAATAGACTGAAGTGGGGATGGATGGACAATAATCTCTTGTGAGTGTGAGGTTAAACCAATCACTGAGCCAGTCTTTCTGATGAGCTAATTGATCTCAGTGATGCAGACCTCCCCATCAGAGCCCAGCATAAATGAGTACATTTGCCAAGATTTCCTTTTTAAAGGAAGAGGAAGCCTCTTTCTGAGAAAAAAAAGAAGTTTTACTGACACCCAGCCATACTGATTCCTGTAGACAATGCTCAGACTTCACACCACTCACTCTGGTGACAATGAACAACTTTATATCCCCACATATATTGTACTAAAGATTATTTTGTATACATGTATGAGAAAACAAATTACACCCTCTTTCAATTCCAAGGTTGTACATATCAGGAAATAATGAAAGATCATCTGGTTATTGCCAGTCATTTTTTGTCATTTATGTTATTACCTAAAGTTAGGTTAAAAACCAAACACCCCATACTATCAAGCATGTGGTGGAGGGCTGATGGTTTGGGCTTGTTCTGCAGCCACAGGACCTGGGCACCTTGCAGTCATTGAGTCCACTACAAACTCCTCTGTATCCCAAAGTATTTTAGAGTCAAATGGGAGGTCATCTGTCTGACAGCTAAACCTTGGCTGAAACTGGGTCATCAACAGGACAATGATCCCAAACACAGCAGCAAATCTACAACAGAATGTCTGAAAAAGAAAATAATCAAGGTGTTGCAATGGTCCAGTCCAAGTCCAGAACAGAAAACCATTATTTCAAGTTATTGCTGCTACAAGCTGTTGGCTCATGGGGTGGACATCACACACTGCTTCTGTGTTTTATCTCAGTTTTTGTTCAATAAATAATTACACAGTGTAATATGTCAAGTTTTGTTGTTTATCTGAGGTTGGATTGACCTCTTTTATGGACCTTGTCGGGACCACATGTTTTTTTTTGTTTGTTTTTGTCTGCTATGTAGCTTTAAAAGTGAAAAAGTGGACTTTCTCTTTGACATGATCATATGTACACATACATGTGATACATGCATCCAATGAAGTAGCAGTGTATGTTTATGTCGGCATGGTGGGACATGACATTAAAAATTGTTTGAACAAAATAAGTGTATGCAATCTCCCCATTAATGCTCACAAAACTACAGAACTATTTAAGTGTGAGGTGCAACACTTCTTCTGGATTGCTCATTCCCCATGATCCATTTTAATAGTTGGTGAGTTGCACAAAACTTCTGTTCAACATCTGGCTAACGCAAACATATTGATACACAATATACACAAGTAGCTGCATGTATTGCATGTGTGACATTCATTGTTGGCTCCATGATGGTGTGGTGGTTAGCGCCTCCATCTCCCAGCTGGTTCAAATCCTGGCTGACCCTGGGAGTGAGGGAAGTTTGTGTCTGTGTGGCATTGTGATGGACTGGTGACCTGTACAGGGTGTACCTTTCCTCTTGCCCAATTACAGCTGAGATAGGCTCTAGTGACCCTGAGTTGATTAAGATATTACAGATGGATGGACATTTATGATGTACTACTGTGTCACAGCCAGAACAGATACATCAAAGACACATTCTCACTCAGTCAGCATCAGCAGCAGCGGGTGACAACTCTGTTGAATCAGCTCTACATGGATGTACAATTAAGCAAGATTAATGGTTCAGAGCCCAGCTTTCACTGTGATAGAATCTGATCATTTCACTTTGATTTGGCCAAAAGCTGAAGTGACCAGTGCCCATCTTTAATTGTTGCACAGTGTGACATCAATACTGCATCAGAGTTACAAGGACTTGGACCATGTTGTGAAACAGCGTTGCTCCATGAACTGTTGGTTGAGAACAGTGACAACTGTGAACTGTTATTAGATGCTACCTAATATTAACTGTTTATTAGATATTTGAGGTTTGAATTGTCTTAGGGGGCTAAAAATTTGTCCTTCTCCTGTCCCCGTTCTCAGCAGCTGTTAGCTTTGCTCCCCATCAGAATTCTTGCCTGAGACTCTGACATCTGTCTACTGCAGGAAAGACAGTGGTTACTCAAAGCACTTCCCCCAGCCACACTCTCAAAAAGAAGATTTTTTTTAAAAAGTAGCCTTTTTAAAGGTACAACTCTGGACTTCTAAATGCAGACTTGTGACTGAACAGAGTCTGTGGTCACAAACAGGGTGGTCAGCAACATGAAACTGTATTACAGCACAGCTGAGCCTTTCTCAGAAGGTGTACACACTTGCAGTTAAAAGTAGATCTCAAAGAACTTTCCCATTTTCACCACTTTATTTACACAAAGACTTTTTGAAAATAGCTGTCATTTTCTTAATGCTGAAATAAAAATGAATAAAAAAAGGTTCTCCAGGAAATGACGTATGACGATGTAACTCAGTTAGTAAAGGCTGACGCCCTTATTATTTCACTGGGAGAGAGAATGTTCCTCAAAAATGGAGAAGTTGGACGACATCGAGCAGACATCAGAAATAAAATGAGAATAAAATGAGGGAACTAGCCAGACTTGTTCTGATGATTGACAAGGATATTGTCTTTTTGAAGGACTTGATCTGCCCAGGAAAATTCAACACCGTCCTGAAGGCCGTGAAACAGATGACTGGGTTTAATTCATCATCAGATTTGCAGTGCCCTCAACAGCACTCAAACTGCGCCATTCCCTTGTGAAAGTGTCATACATTTTGCAAGAGAAGGCCATGCAGCAAGAGGATTATGATTTAAATTCAAAAGCAGAGCATGTTATGAAGTTAATTGAACTGGAATGGACTACACATGTGTCATCCAATGCCCTGAAAACTCTGTACCAGAAGAAATGGAATATGCCCCAAATACTACCCTTGTCAGAAGACATACAAAAGCTCCAGGACCATCTGAAAAGCTTTGAGGTGGTCCACAAAAATAATCTAATTGATCAGCCAACGCAAAATTCATGGAATCAGCTCTCAAGTCACTTTGACACAGTTAATACTGTTCAATCACTGTTGTGAAGGAGAAATGTCGTCCATTTTATGGCTCCCAAGAGAGCATTCGTGGATGTGACTGCTTAAAACGGTTTGCAGAAAGCTGTGGAGCAACACGACCAGAGAATCTCACATCAAGGAAACTTCGAAAGTTATTACCTATGTTTTGTTCAGATTCTTCAAAGGATGAACACTGCAAAGAGAGCATTGCATCATACAAGGCAACTGGGGGCATTAAAAAGTCATCATTGCCATCAACTCAAAAGGGTATGTTATTCAGTTCACTCTAAAGAATACTATATATATATGAAAAAATCTTGACTTTTATTTAACAGATTTGGTGATTTTTTCATTTTTTTATTTATTTATCCATTTATTAATTTTCTTCCATTTATTTACAGGGAAATCCAAAAAGCCTTGGTCAGAGATGGAGAGAAAAGTCACCGAACAGCATTTCAAGGACTTCCTGAAGGAAATGAAGATCCCTGGAAAAGTGGACTGTCAAAGATGCCTAAATGACAATCAGATCCTAAGGGATAATGGAAGAGACTGAAAAGCAGTAGAATATTTTGTGCACAACAAAATTACAGCTATAAAGAGGGGTTTGAGTTAATAAGTTTAGGTTCGAGGGGTCACCATGGCTCACTTGAACACTGGACATAACTTAGTCTAGAGAATTTTTTGTGTCATTGTCTTTTACTGAGTGCTAAACCTTTTTATAGCGTAGTTATTTGTTTTTATAATAACCTCCTCTTGTTTTTTGCCTTTTCATAAGTAGTTTGTGCTTTGTATTATTGGCAAAATATCAAAACAACTGTTTTTTAATGTATTTATTTTTTAGCATTGATAGTGTCGTGAGCTTATGAGATTTTTCAAGTGATAAGCTGTCTTGATAGTTTATGTGAAAGGCGATTTCCATCGTCAGGAGTGCAGCAAAAGCAAGTGAGAAACTCTCAGTTTAGGAGTGTGTGTTTGCTTGTAGTTCAAAGTATTTCAAATAAACTTTGACTTAAAATACAAACTGTTCTGCAGTTCTTTCTATTTAGCCATTTTAGAGTTTATATATCGCTTTATGCTAACTCAGTGGGAACTGTCATTATGTGCCAGCCATCAGTGGACCCCGTCAACCCATATAATCCATTTGGTCCTGTTTTCTGTAATGCAAATCAACAAAAAAAATGCATTCCGATAATTATAGATTGAGACAACAAGTGTATTATATTTGACTAAACAAAATCACTCATGTTTAAAAAGAAGACAACTGTTGACACGTTTCTCCCACAGGGAATCATCATTTGCCAGCACTGAAAACTGTGGGGAACTGCAGATAATGGTCTTGAACTTTGTTTGTCAGTGACACCCCTCCCCCGGTGTCTAGGGGAGGCTTTCAAATTTAAAGGAAGTTGCTGTGAGCAATACAAATGCTAATCAAGTAGTCACCCACTGTAGTAAATGATTCTGTTGCCATGTAAATTATAATTAATGTAATAGGTAAATGATTTTCAATATCATTATGTTCTTGCTTTTATCACAATAATTTAAGTAAAAAATCGAATAAAAATGTTAGCAGAAATATCTACTTATTCTAGTTAAACAAAAACAAGCTTTCTGTTTGTGTGAAGACCACTTCCTGTTGAAGCAAGCTTTTTTGAATGCTGCATTGCACGCCTACAAGACACTGGAAAGCACTTAAATGGTAAGTACCCCACTTTTTCCATATTGCTCTCTGTTATAATTGGCTTTGATCTTAGACATTATAAATTCATATTCTGTATTTTCCTAAATAAATGTTCCTAGCTGGTACTTTTCCACTCTGCTCATACTGCACAATCGATGACCTCAAATGGTCCAAGACCTTAGAATGACATAAACAACTGGGTCAGACAAAACATCTCTATTAGGGCAGATAGGTCTGGTCCATTAGATCCACACCTAAAACAGCACTCACACTTACACACACATTGTTTATCACATCCAAAGAACACAACAAGGACAGCAGCTGGCCTGAGCATGTCACCCAAAACTGGCCAATTATACTCTGACAAGTGTGAAAACAACTTCTGTGAGATAAAGCTGAATATAAATATGAAATGTTTCCGGATAACGGGGCTCAGCCTGACGGATTTCCTGCGGGAGTTCTGGCACTCCGAGTCCAGCGCTGCAATACACTTTACTTGTGACCACTAATAAATACTTTTTTAATAAACGATTTCTCCAGCTTGTTCTTGAGCTTCCAATGAAAAAACCGGGCTAACACTCTCTAATAAAATATTTACAAACTGACTAAGTTATAGAAAAATATATTGTTTTCTTCCGTAAAAATGAATGACATGGATATAGGTTGCAGTATTGAGGTTTGAAGCTTAAAAGTACAAGTATGGTTTTGTTTTTGCACTTCCATTAGCTTATGTCCTCTCCATGTCAGTACATTGCACAGGTAGGTAAATGACCCCAGTGCTGTCATCATTGGTGTTGTTTTTTGTAAAAAATTGGTAATTTGTGAGTGTTCCAGACCTGCACACGGTCCGCATTAGTGTTTACTTTGAAGACTTTTAATTTAGTCACTTTACTCCGCTGTGAGGAATCTGGGACACATGTATTTTCTAAAACGTTGTTTTTGTTTCTGTTTTAGATAAATAGAAATGAGATGGCAATGTAAACTTTGTGGATTCAGAGAAAAAATGGATGAGCTTCTGCAACACGACAGATTACAGCACAGGACGCTTGAGATTGGAATCTTGGTACCATGTGTGATCATGATTGTCCATGGCCTTATTTGGAACTGTGGCTTGACCACTTAGTCTTGAGCTTTTTTTTTTTTTTTTTAATTATTTTACTGAAATCTGGTTTAAATCAGGCACTAACGTGATCTTATTCACAAAAGAAGGAATAAGATTGATAGCATTGCGATAACTTGAGTACTTTGTGCACCTGAATCCACATCTAGACTTTTCAAATCTTCAAATTTTGCTTTTTAAATTATTTTATGAACTTGTCTGATCAATGATATATCTTGTCCATTTTTTTTGTTATTGACCAATTCTGGAGTGTGTATGTCGCTTCATGCTATCTCAATGGGAACTTGTGTCATTATGTACCAGCCAACACTGGACCCCTGTCATCCATATAAACCAAGTGTGGACCTTTTATGAAAAGTATTACTCAGTGCTTGGTCAGTTTTATCACTTTGTACATCTTTTCTTTCCCTCCATGTCTCTTCAGAGGAAAAAAACATATTTTCTTTAGATTATTCATTCAGAATTAGTAGAAATGTAGATGGACAGTTTGTCGAAAGGGGGAAAACAATACAATTTTATGTTGCTTTTTTTCTCATCACTTTAGTCTTTGTCACATCAAGATTTAAATGTCTTGGTGAACTAATAAAATGGATCTTAAGATATTATTTTATCATATGTATTCCAGCTGTACAAGATTGTATCCACATCTTGTGTGTTGTCTACAGATATAGCTCCTCTACAGTGCTGCTATCTTGCATGGCTACCCAAATGATTGTTTTTTTATCATACTGGAGTTTAATAGTCTATGACTCGATTGTTATTATGAGAAAAATAGCCAGCACTAATCTCACTAAACTCAGGTTTTGACATGGCCTGATGGTCTGGATCCACAAAAGCACACACACACATACATACACACACACATATATATATTATATGCGTGTGTGTGCGTGTATGTATGTATTATTAAATTTAATTCATGAACCCATTTAAAAAAAAGATTAGTTAAGTTCATTTTTTTCTTTATTGACCCTTTATTCTGGAGTGTGTATGTCGCTTCATGCTATCTCAATGGGAACTTGTGTCATTATGTACCAGCCAACACTGGACTCCTGTCATTCCATATAGACCAAGTGTGGACCTTTTATTTTTCCTGTAATGCAAAACAATGAGAAAAATGGATTCCGATGAATATCGATTGAGAAAAGAAGTACAGTAAATTCTAAATGTAAAAATCCTGTTTTTACAATGTAGACATTTAATATGAACAGTTAATTATAGTTCCATAGAATTCAACAGAAGACCAGTGTCATTTTATACAGGCAAAGTGGGGACTCAATTCATTATTTTTCTCTTCTAAAGAACAAAGTTCCAAAGAAAAATCAATAAATAAATAACTTTGTATTTTGCAAACCCAGTTTCATCTATCCAAAATGCCTTCTCTATTTGCCAATAAAATTCACATCATCAACATTTTACATAGACTGTCAAAGTCAAAATATTCAGTACTGTCTTTCGGGACAGTATGAACTATTGGAGCCGTTTAAAACCAAGGTCAATCTGTACTCTACATAAATTATTTCTTGTATTTTAGAAAAGCAGGTGCTTCCCATTACTTTTTTTTATGTACAAGCCAACACTGGACCCCTGTCATTCCATATAGACCAAGCGTGGACCTTTTTATTTTTCCTGTAATGCCAAAACAGTGAGAATAATGGATTCCGATGAATACACATTGAGACAAGTATTTTAAAATTTTATTTAAAAAATCTTTTTTTGCTCTGTATCTCTTCAGAGGAAAAAACATTTTGCCTGAGAGCCTTTAGATTATCTATTGTGAAATGGATTTTTTTTGTCACATCAAGATTTAAATGACTTGGTGAACTGATTAAATTAATATATATGTTATTTTATGTATTCCACCTGTTTAAGATTGTATCCACATACGGTGTGTTGTCTAGAGCATTTAATTTGTCACAATTTAGTCTACAGAATGTTCACTCCTTGACTGCTAAGAATGATAGATTTTTTTTAGGTAATTTGTTTTGCAAAGACTTTGAATAATAACACTTAAGTTAAATGATCATTTGAAAAAAGAAATTCATTGTAGTAAACAAATACTCATTAAGTGAAAGAGTGGGTACAGGCAGTTCCAATGCAGTATGTGGGGGTCCACACTTTGATATGTAGACAACGTTTTGAGATCAAAGTCCCCTCTTGGCAATTTCTTTAAAAATAATTAAAAGTCACATTTTCAGTTATATTTTGGTAACACACATTAAAAGTAAATTTTAAATTGTGTTTTTATTTTTTCAAAATGACCAGAAACAGAAGTCCACTCTTGGCAGTTTACTCTGATAGTCCACTGTTGGTGATATTGGCGTGTAGGGGTGTGTGTGTGTGTGTATTTTAACCCAAAGCGCAGTAAAAGCTGTAACTGGTAAGACCAGTAGCTAAATACTGTTACTATGAAAAAATGTTAATTTTATGATAAAATGTTTCAGAGCTGAAGAAAATGTTTGTAAAAAGCTTGGGTCCAGGTTTGCTGTTACTCTTATAGAAACAGAATATCACAGTCAGAAGTCAATGACTACCAAAGTTGAGTTTCACTGGGAACAGTACTTAGAATCAAATATATAAGACAGTCACACATGGCTTGGGAAACAAGTTATAAAAGTATTTCTTTTTCTCTGTCTTTCAGAGCACATATTTGGGTCTCTGAAGTAACCACCAACTCAAAATCTCAGAAAAAACACTGTCTCTGTGCCAAGGTCTGAAAATGTCATTTAGTCTCATCAGCAAGAAGAAATTAGCTGAAAATACTCAATATTTAGTGTAATGCTTTTTATCCAGACTCAGAGTTCCAACTTCTAACTGGCATTCTTTCTTTCTTTTTTTTCCGAGTTGAATGCACCATATGAGCAGCTCAGCATAAACCTTGGTTAAAAAGTAGCCCAAAATGCATTTCCTAATATTAGCCTCCAAAAACTTAAACAAACACAAAGAAATGAGATGCGGTGAAGCTGAGGTTTATGGAGCCAGTATTGACATTAATATAATTCCTTTTTGTGAGAGGAATTATTTAGCTGTCTATCAACCCCAATTTACATCTGCCATTCTTTACTGCAGTGCAGTGTTTAAATAACCTGGGCCAGTTCAACATATTACTACTACAGACTGTGCCAAAAAGAGGGATCAGTACAACTGTTTGTGGTCAAACTGCAGAGGAAGAAAATGTGAGGTTTGATGAAGTGGTCTGATGATTGGTCAGTATTAGCTCTCAGGCTAGTTACTGAATGCTCGCTCAAACACTAATGACATGCGCCAAGGGTTAATAAGTGCAGTTTGTAACCATTTTATAGTTGTAACTGAATATTATGAGATAGATGTCAACTCATTTCAGTTCAATTTAACTTAACTGAATCCGAGAGAGTAAAGTTTCTCCGTCCAAGCTCTAAAACATGTTGCTGTGAAAAGAGGTGTAAAACCATACAAAGGGTGAGTTGTACTGTCGCTTCATATTCATTCATATTTTGACCACAGCATGTCAAATGTCCTCAGGGAAGTGTGTCTGCTTGTGAAGAAAGGGCAGAAAATGTTTAGTAAAACATTTAATATTTGCAGCCTGTGAAGTAATACATATGTTACGGCTTCCTCATACCACAACAAGTGGTAAGTGTTCTGAAAAAAAGTATTGCATTCATGCCAATAGTTTACAGTCACTGTGCTCTTTATGTTGTCTGTGCTCCATTTACACCACACACAGTCAAACTCAGTAATGCTTAATCTGAAGTAACAACTAACCTAACTACCATATGTAGTTTTACAAAAACATTGATTTCACATCTTAAAAATGCAAATGGGAGCACGATAATTAGCCTCTTAACACAATTGTACATCCTTTACTTCACAAGATGAGCATAAAAAATGAGACACAAACTTATGAAGACACAAAAAGTCAACCATGCATTTTCAGAGGGTCTGTAAGTACAGTAATGTGTAACAGCAAAAGTATGGACTCAGCTTGAAGAAGTTCTAACATTGATCTTGTTTTTTTACAGCAACCTTTAAAGCAAATAAAAATACATGTATTTATATGATAATTCTACACAGAATAGCTTGACATTAATAAATTATGGTTATAGAGAGAACATTTATTTGGTTTTCAACACTTCCAAAACCCAGGTGACTTATAGTTAAACACTGAACAAGAAAAAAAAACAGGTGATACCCCTATTTTATCCTCCACCATGTCTGAACCCATACTCGATAGAAGCAAATCAACTTGAAGTTAGAAAATACTTGGTATGAGTTTACATTTGGTAGATTACAAAAGAATAACCTTTATTATCCCACGAGTGAGAAAATCGCACGTTACAGAGCACTGTAATTACAGTAAAACAATTACAGATCAGTTTAGTTAAGATACAAGTTTAAGCTGGATTTATTCAAACTGGAGAATATCTGTTCTGCCACACAGGCTGAACAGCAAAGTCAATTTAACTTTGAGCTTTGACGCCACAACATGTCACTTTGTAAATATCATGACCGAATGCTCACCAATAAAGCACAGTCATTCCTTTAGAGGAAGAATTATATTTGAATCAACAAAACCTAATGAGAACCACTTGATAGTTTCCCTAAAGATGCCATTCATATGAAGGGGAAAAAGGAGCCAGGGCACCACCAAAATCAATGTAAATGTAAAGAATTATCATCAAACAATAATACATTTTTTTTTTAGAAAATTATAATGATTATAGTTGAGATATCATCACAAGCCTTATGAAGACAAGTCAAAAGTGAGTTTCACTCAGTAGGTTACCCAGAGGCTCTGGCCCATCCTGTGCTGTGCTCCGTCGAACAGTCACCGTCAGGATGCCGTCAGGATCAAGGGTCGCACTGACTGTCAGAGGATCCATATCCTCTGGAAACAGGGATTTGTGGGTGAAAGTGTCACTGACATTACCATCCCCCAGAATCTGAAGGAGGGACACAGAAGATGGGGAGAAAGTGAGAAGAGCAACGAGGACACGAGAGGCACAAGGGCGAGAAAAGAGGGTGAGAACCAGTGAAAGAAACAGAAGCAGAGAGGTCAGTGCTGCTCAGCAAAGGAAAACGGAGGAAACTAACCCTGAGTAGTTTTCGCATGAGACACTTAATCCCTGTCTCAGACCTTCAAGAAGACTTGTGAATTTTTTTTCTTGGCCTGTTTGTTAGCTGCCCCTGTTAGAATCATGCTCCTGCACTGCAGGGACCGAGGCACGAATAATATAACAACTCAAAATCACAATGAATCACTATGAAACTATTCAAGCTCTCCTTTAACGGATGCACAATGAAACTTTGAAAGAAACAAAAACTTACTCCTTCTAACGGAGGCACTATGAAACTTTACAATTAACTAGACGCAAAACGCTCCTTTAACGGAGGTGCTGTGAAACTTTAACAAGAACAAAAGATCACTCCTTAATGGAGGAAACCAAACAGGCTGTGAAACGTAAACGAGACTAGACTATGACTATGATGCAGAACTTACAAACAAAAACCACTCTGCTGAAGGGAACGTTTAATCTCATGGACATGGAATACATGGTAACGCTAGGATGAAGAACTCTCAGAGGAATGTTACAACACACCGGCACGGGACATAGGGAGATGCAGACTATATATATAAATGAGGGAACATGGGGAACAGGTGGAAACACACTGGGATCAGGGAAGACAATCAGACACGTGACACAAGAGGAAGGGCAAGATACCCGAAACAAGAGGGAAGGTTAATATTTCAAAAATTAAACAGGAAATGACTAAACAAAACATGGTTCAAACCAAAATACATCAACGTGTCATGACACTCTGTAGACTGATTGTGGAATCAATCAGTATGTGCTGGTTTTGCCTCAACATCTGCAGTGTTACGCACACGAGGGCTGCAACTATTCAGGGTTGTTATTACTGAAAAAGTTCACAGCCATTTTGCCTTAGATCACTTAATGTCTGGTTATGAAATATCTGATGGGAAATGTGAGTAAGTACATTACTGCAGTTTTAGGTACTTTTTTACATAAATAATTTTATTATTGCTGCTTGAAATTGGGGGGCTCAAACATGAATGTGGTAACTATGTCAGCACATGATTATAAAACACGTTCCATGTTCACATGCACTTTTAATTCCCACTCTGCTTTTTTAACTCACCTTCTGGGCGTGAATGACAACATTATGATTGTAAGCCATCACAACTATGTCATGTGGTTCAAACTGGCTTACATCAGCTGACATATGATAGGTGTCACCCAGACATCGCACCCCACTGCCTGTACCGGTCTGCCGGCCCAACACAGTGCCATCTACAGGAGCTGCAGATACAGAACAGAGAAGGGTTACCAGGAATCAGAATCTGCTGAATAACATGCTGAGTAAGAAAAAGGTATGTCTGTGTGGTTGGTTAAACTTTTAACACATATACATGTAAACGCCAATGAAAATAGGAAATGTGGAGTAGCATAACATAGCAATATACTGTAAATGTCAGTTAAGGAGATTTTTGTCATATGAATGTCATAGAGAAAAAAAGAGAGTGTAAAAAAGAAAGGTTTCCAGGTAAAGTTGGGATCTAAATTAGTAGATAATGTATTCACTCTACCACTGATACTTCATACTTTTACTTTATTGCACAAGACAAGAACTAGGTTAGGATTGCATCATGGGAAAGTATAAAACACACATGACAAACTTTCATATCTTAAACTCTTATTGCAGAAAACTTTGTCAGCATTGTCCATGTTGCCATGGAAACAAATTTAAAGAACTATTACCCTACCCGCTATCTTAAAAAGAAATTATACTCTGGGGGTTCTCTGAGCATTCAAAACGGAGGCGGCAGACTCCTGACCAAGAGTCAGTATAATAATGTATAATAAGTCGGGAAGAAGAAATTCTGTGAGACTGTCACAAGATGAAATAGTTTTACAGATCAGTTAATTTCTCAGTTGTACACAGTTTATCCTCATTATTCACAATGCCTCATGTGATCAATATAAAGTTGTTGGTTTTTTTTCAGCTGCCATCTCAGAGCCTTGAAATTCTTTTTTATTTGATTCGACATTCTGTAATATTGGGAGAAACATCCTCAAATGGCTACTAAATATGATGAAATATTTAGTGACGTCACATTTAAGGGCTGATTATTGATTATATTTTAATCTACCTGTAACATCATAAACCTTTTTTTATTCTGGTCATTACTACAACACTTTAACACATCGTGTGAAGTCAGTGTTTTATCTTGGCACTCAGCCCTCGCTGTAATGTTTCTTCTTGCTACAAGTTCTTTATGACACCCAGCAGACGACGTCTGCAGCCATGCAGACTGTCTCACTAAACACAGACGCTCTCATGAGTTTAGCTCATTACTGTTTCCGAGCCTCAACTCTTTTCTTCTCTGCATCGTTTTTCTTCCAGTTAACCAACTCTATAATGTACAGAACAAATACCTCTTTCCAGCTTGTGGGCACCCACTCAAAAAATAAATAATAAAGCTAAATATCTTGCAGTAAAAATCAAATAGATAAACATTTATCAGGTTATACAAAGGCCCTGAAATGGTTTGATTAATAAATTTCATTAATCACTGATGGTGATTGTAAAACCACTTCCCTTTTAACCACTGTCCAGTAACAGCATGGCAACCATTGTTAAGCACAGGAGGTTTCACATAAAGGCAATACAATTGACTTTTTACAGGACTACATTATCGGATTGTAAAATAGGAACTATATTCACACCATATGATATTTAAAACAGGTCAGATTAGATTGTCAGATTCTACTTTACATTCTACTTTAACATGTTGTAATGAAGATGGTTTAATTGGACCAATACTAAACACTAAAACGCTAAACATTGTAAATGTTTTACTTGTATACTAACAGTAAGTAATGGGCACAAGGATAACTGAATGCTTGATTTCCTTACCCACATGTCCATATGAGGTTCTGTTGGGCTTGTTGTAGAGGGCCAGACAGTTGGGTCCCCCAGGGTCCTCATCTCGAAACAGACTGGAACAATTGGCAGAATCAAGAAAAGGCTCAAAAAGTGCATCAAGAGAGTCAGATGATCCACTCAGTGATCCTTCTGATCGATAGGAGCTGGTAGTGCTGTAGTGTGATGAGGAGCGGTATGATGAGGAAGATCTGCGGCTGGAAGATGTCAGCGACGCCATAGCTGAAGATTTGTTGTAGCCTTTCAAACTTGCAGTGGTGTAGAAGACAAACTTCTACTCCTGAATAAGGAAACCTCAGACAAGTTGTCCTCAAATGCAAGTTTTCATTAAACACTGATGAAGAACTATGTTACCAGAAGCTATAACCTCTTACTCACCATCCTGTGGGCTTTGCTGGGGAGTTTTATAAAGACCTGATGCATTGTGGGTCTTTGGAGCAAAGCATGAGCTATTCTCTATCACATTCTGCATTCAGCCATAAATGGCAATTTATCTAACCACTTGGACCAGGAATACGGACAAACTGATAAGAAGAGGAGACCCCTTCTTATTTACACACATACACACACATGGACACCCACACAATAGAGATAACAGTGATGGGAGCTCTTGGAGATGGTTCTGGCATGTAGTCAAAAATAGCAAACTACTTGAGTGGTCAGGCTGTCCGTTAGACTGACCCAGCACACAATGTGAAGCTTTATAAAACTGCCGTTTTACATTCTTCCAATCTGCTTTTGGAGTAACCGCTATGCACTGCAGTGCAAATCAGAAACAAAGAGTACTTTCTGTAAGGATTCCAGGACAAGATAGCAATGTTCTGAATGTTTTCATATTTTCATTTTTATGTGGCAAAAGCCAACAAAAACACACCCGTTGTTAACCTTCATGTATCCTTTAATTGTTGTGACATTTACCTGCTGACGGCACAGTTGTTTTCCCAACTGGGCAATACAACAACATGACATTCAAGACTGTCCCATCAATACATTTATGGCATGTGTGTGTTTACCTTCCGGATATGAAAAATTGCATTCAGCTGCATTTTATTTAATCCTTCAAGCCCCAGTCATTACAGGGACATTTAGCTCACACAAGCAGCACACATCAACATGGCAGTCCCTCTATCCTCATGTAAAATATAATTAGCGAACCTTGAGAATTCGACCAAACACAAGCCCCTCTTGGGTGTCGCTTCCCCTTAGAAAAAGCTCTCCCTTTCTGAACTAAATGAAGTTTTGAATTGTGCAAAGTTAAACTAGAGGTACCAGAGGTTGAGAAGTAAATGACTGGAAATGATCATGTCCCAACCACTTTATAAAGCTTCAACAGTACAACATAATAATGTGTGCTATGACTATTTGTGCCTCTTTCCTGCGCGAGCAGTGGGGCATTCTGAGCGCAGACAAACGTATTTTGCGAGCGTATCAGCTGTAGAGTGAGCAGAAAATATTTCCACGAATAACTTAATTTGAACAAAGAAAAGTCATTCTGAGCACATACAATTTATTTTCGTGTTTGCACCTCTGTCTGAGGACACACAACGATATAATTTCCTCTCGGTTTTATTCAGCTGCTTGCTCACTGTTCTCAAGCCTTCAAGCGCGCGCTCTGGAAAGTTTTCTGCTCGGTTCCCTCCACGCGCTCACTAAACGTGGAGCAGTGTTACATTTGTGACACAATTCCAACCAATCACATGCTCGGAGAAAGTCAACCTGATTGGCTGTTTAAAAAGTCTACTTCTACATCTACTTCAACTGTACATCTACTTTTCATTTCAATCAGGAATACATACATTGGTCAGTATTTGTCACATTTACTAATCATTAAGTAAATGATAGCTTAATTTGGCTAATAAACTAATCACATTATTTTTTTGTGTGGGATGACATATGGTGAAATTGTTCCTCATTGTTTTGATGAGACAAGGCTAGCTTTTGGAGGTTATTCAGGATTTATGACAGGGAGTCAACCAGAATAGCATCTAGAAAACTTCTCATCATGTCCACATGATCATGATCATGGCCACAAGTAATTTATCTTGCTTGATAGGTGAACATGCCTATTTTATTTGGGACTATCGTTTTCTGTCACTCTGGGAGGTGCTGTTTCACCCTAAATTGAAGATCCCACGCAAATAACATGAAGTCATATTTTGTTGGGTGAAAAACAACTGCTCATATACTCTGCTATCTTCCTCAGCTCCACAATGTCAGCAGTGGGGGAGTTTACGTAATCAGCTCCCATATTCGAGATCCAGTATCACCAAAGGGAATACTTTTATTCTCTCATGGCACATTATGGACACTGGAGCCCAGAACAGTGTCTGTCTTCACCTCTAACAGATGGTGAATCTTCAGTGGAAGTGCAGTCGCTGAATTTAGAGGAGATAAAATTATGGTGTTAATGAGGCAAGGAGAGTACATCAAGAAGCCACAGTTAGTTTTTCTGGGGATCGCTGCATCGTTGACTGTCATGTTTTTTAATTTTTTGTCATGTTTTATGTTTCTGTCTAGTCTTTAGTTTTGCCATGTCTTCACCTTTTTTACTCAGTTCCTCTGGTCTGGTCATCAGCTCCACTCCCTTCACCTGTGTTTCATTACCATCAGCTGCACTGACTCACCAATCACCCTCCACAGTATTTAGTGTCCCGGTTCACTCATTGTCAGATCCTCACCGTGACGGTGTTGTTAAGTCAGGTTTGCCCTTGTTGCTGGGTTCATGTCAGGTTTTGTCAGTTTTTTTTGTCATAATCCAAGTCATAGGGTTTTTGTTTTGGCAGTTTAGGCTTTTGTATTCTGGCTTTATGTTAAAGTTTCTTTAAATAAATCAAGTTTACATTTATTAATCTGCATTTGGGTCCTCTCTCCTCACCTCCACTTAAAACTTTGTGACATTGTCAAATCATCCTGTGTCTTATCCCAGTGTATTTTTAATGCTGTCACTCTCATGCAGACCTTAGAACTTCTTAATTGTAGCTGTTTGTTCTGAGAAAGCTTTATTTGCACATAATTCCAGCAAAATTGCTTCTAAATGTAAAGCCTGATATATTGTGAGGAATGTAGGAATGGAAATATTGACCTGTCAGATGGCAACTTTTAAATAAAACAACTAAATGTTTTATATTCATGACCTCCAGTCACCATCCCGTAAGACATAAGAAAATAACTTCAAACAGCTCAGATATCACTAACACGGTCCACACTGTTACCTTCCTTCTTGCTTCTCCTCTGTCTGTCTTTTGGGGGACAGTGTTTCACAGTTTCATGGCCTTATAATGAATAATTCATTGTATGAATTTACTTGAGTTATAAATTGAATCTAGAGTGGGGTCAATTTACTTCGTATATCTATAGATCACCTGAAGTCCTATAGCCTAGTCATTAACTCAGATACACAACAAAATTGCAAATAGAAAATCAACCTGGAAGCAGCCATCTTCTACTTCCCCTCATTGAGAGTCAAACATAGGTAAAAACTTATGCAGTTTGAAGTTGCAACTTCATGTAACTTCAGGTATAGTGAATACAACAGATGTAATCATACTGTTTTGGGGTTTTTTGTCAATACAAATGCAAAGACATTACGTAGTCGACAAGCAACTTTTAATTCAATTCAGTTCAGTTTTATTTACATAGCACCAAATTACAACAAGGCACTTGAACAATATGATCCATTTCAAGACAATTGGAGTTCAATTCATTGTAACCATAATCCAATTAAATCCAATGAATAAAAAAATTGTTCAATTCATGCATACAGAGCCAATTCAAAAACAATATCCTAGCTAAGGAAACCAACAAATTGCACCAAAACTTCTCTTCAGTCCAATCTCCCGTCCTGAGCTTGCCTGAGGCGACTGTGGAGAGAAACAACTTTCTTTTAACAGGAAGAAACCTCTGGCAGAACCAGGCTCAGGAAGGGTGGCCATCTGCTTCTACCAGCTGGGGTTTGAGAAGACAGAAAAGAGGGGACAGCAAACACCATAACACTATTCAACAGATACCTGTTGAGACATGGAAACACAAGTTAATGATAATGTTACATGTACATTTTATCATTTGAGAATTAAATGGGGGGAAAAGAGAGCACAGTGAGGAACGGTGTGACATAAAAAGCCCCGCAGCAGGCTAGGCCTATAGTAGCTTAACTATGTGATGTTTCAGACTCACCTGAGCCTAACTGTAAGCTTTATCAAAAAGGAAAGTTTTAAGCCTAGTCTTAAAGATGGAGAGGGTGTCTCCTTCCTGGACATATACTGGCACCTGGTTCCATAGAGAGGGGCCTGATAACTGAAGGCTCTACCTCCCATTCTACTTTTAGAAACTCTGGGAACAACAAGTAAACCTCCAGTTTGGGAGCCAAGTGCTCTGTTGGGAAAATATCTTACAATGAGATCTTTAAGATATGATGGAGCTCGGTCATTAAGAGATTTACATGTGAGGAGAAGAATCTTAAATTATATTCTGAATTTAACAAGGAGCCAACCAAGAGAAGCTAAAAGTGGAGAAATATGATCTCTCCTGCTAGATCTCATCAAATCTCTGGCTGCAGCATTTTGGATCAGTTGGAGGCTTTTCAGAGAATTTCTGGGACAGCCCAATAACAAAGAATTACAGTAGTCCAGTCTTGAAGTAACAAATGCATGGAGCATCACCCTGAGACAGGATGTTCCTAACTTGGCAATATTATGAAGGTGAAAGAAGGCAGTCCTAGAAACCTGTTTTATAAGTGTGTCAAATGATAAATTCTGGTAAAAAATAACTCCAAGGCCAAGGAAATACCATCTAGAGTAACTATATAGCTAGACAATTTCTCTCTGAAGCACTCAGTTCCAAGATAATGACTTCAGTTTTGTTTGAATTTAGAAGCAGAACATTTTGAGTCATCCAGGTCTTTATGTCTTTAAGACATGCCTGACCAAGACCAAGGCAGATTATTCATTTACAAGAACAAACTGAAATCTATCAGATAAATATGACCAGCCAAATGCAGACTTGAACATGTTATTGGGATTATAATAACATGTTGTTGAATCCTGACTGAAATCCTTCAAACACACTATTTCTGTGTATATGATCAGAAAGTTGAGTTGCAACTATTGTTTTCAAGAACACATTTCTGTGTGGAGTTTGTGTATGTGTGGGTTCTCTCCGGGTACTCCGGCTTCCTCCCACCATCCAAAAACATGCATGTTAGGTTAAATGGTGTCTCTAAATTGTCCCTAGGAGTGAGTGTGTGTGGTTGTTTGTCTCGTTTGTCTCTGTGTGGACCTGTGATGGAGTGGCGATCTGTTCAGGGTGTACCCCGCCTCTCGCCCAATGACCTCTTAGAACTGCACAAAGGCAGCCAATGTCCTCAGGCAATGTTCTCCTTTTTCATGATTGTAATATTAGTCTCTAAGGCAATGTAGGAATAGATGCTATAGCTATTGAAATTGAAATGCTAAATATAGCACCTGCTAAGAAGTAGCTTCAGCTCTACATTCCTGTCTGGATATTTTGGATTCAAACATCCACATATATTAGTAAAACTTTAGATCAGGTTTTATTTCAGTCTTGACCCAAATACTGCTGGATATGTACAGTTCACAGCCACTCAGAATCATGTTTTTCAGTCCATGCCAGAGATCAGATTTCTTCAGGGCTGCCTAAGCAGGGAGGATGAGATTTTTAACAAATGAGATTTGTACCACAAAGAAGTCTTCCAAATGGTGTAACTGTTAAACCTGGTGCCAATATCAGTTGTGTTTTTGCAAAGAAAATGACACATGTACTTGTCCTTAAATGAGATTAACTGTTTCTTGTTCTCTGTTCACCCTTACATGGCCCTTTTTGCCCATAATGCCCTGATATGCTTCAGTTTCCTCAGTAATTTGCTTTACAGTGTTTTGGAAATTGCAAGAAAAAGTACAAATTTTGTATGAAATCATTATTCGAGTTTTGCTATCTTTTTGGCTCATTTTGTTTTCATATGATTGGGGTTAATTTGAACAAAATATTCTAGCTAAAGCAGGGTCATAAGGCACTTTCAATTTTGACCTCTAGAATTTGGTGGAAAAAACCTTTTAAGGGTAATCGATGCCCAAATTATTACATCAACAGAGTTGTTGGCAATTTTCTTTTCATTTACTCAGTGTGACTTCCACTGACTAACCAACAGTTGCTGAAATCCCCTCAGAGTTAAAAGTACCAACTAAAATTCCAAGTGAAATTTTTGTTCAAAACAGTAACTCCAACAAGTTAGTCTTTCAGCACAAGATTCTGATACTGGCAGTATTTTTTATACAACTTAAAAGAAATGTCCTGATTTTTTTCCAATGGATTGGACTGGACAATATGATTATCATCAAAACAGAGATTAGGCTGGCGCCTATCCCAGCTGTCATTGGGAGAGAGGCGGGGTACATTCTGGAGAGGTCGCCAGTCCATCACCACAATTCAGCTGAGGAAATGAAGAAGTTATTGTGTTGTACAGTCTCGCCAGAAAATGTGTAATGCCTGCATTTATCCACCGCACTGACATCACAGATAAAGGGATATCATAAAGCATGAATGTGTCACAAAGGTCCACTGATTAGCATCATCTCCTTCTTCCTCTGTGTGAGTATTTATAGCCAAGTCAACACTGGCGAGATATGGAAAGGGGATGTGATCATGTAGGAGCACATATAAAGATGTATAAGAGCAATATGCTGAAATTCCAAGTTTAGGCCTGATTTATCGAAAATAGACAAAGGACAACGTAATAATAGTATATTTTCTGAGACTTGATTGTTTTGTGCGATATATGTGCGAGGTCGATATTTCAAATTCTATGATGAGAACGCAAATGTACGAGTGTGGTATGCTCTTGATTCCTTCTAACAGCTGTAATACAACTCTGTGATCTACTGTATTAAAGGAATCACTGAAATCTAAAGTAAGTCAAACCAAGCACTCCCTTTCGTCTGTAGTCAGCCGCAGTTCATAAGTAGTCTTGACAAGTGCAGTCTCTGTACTCTGAAGTGCTCTGAAAGAGGGCAGGAAATTGTTGAAAAAAAATACAATACAATTATTCTTCACATAACAGATTAGTTGAACAGTGTTGAAACTGTGTTGCATTGACTGTAAAAGAGTATCTCCTTAAGCTTTTTACAAGAGATGATATTTGGAGTGCAGGAGAAGTCCATGTGGGAGACAGAACTCTGTCAGACTGACTTTCTAACTGGTTGAAACTGCATGAAGAGACAGAAGGAACAGAAGGATCTGCATTGATTTGGGACCTGAATACCTCTTAAACCTGATCCTAACTGTAATCCTCTGCTAACGAGGTTGCTGTGCAGTAGCCTAGGAGGATGAGAAGTTGTCTGCCAGGTGAAAGGTCAGCGGTTTGATTCCTTGCTACGCCAGACCACATGTCTACAGGTTCAAAGCCAAGATGCTGAACCCCACTTTGCTTCTGATGTGGAGAAAAAGCACTGTAAGACTTTATGAATGGGTGATGGTGGCTTGTAGTGTAAAAGCTGTTTGAATAGTCAACTAGATTAGAACAGTGCTATATCAATATAGTCCATTTACCATAACTTGGTTTTCCACTTATGCCATCTGTGTCAGTTTCTAATTCACTCTCATTTGAGTTTTCATCTTCATTGTTTCTGGATTACTTTTAGTGCAAGAACAACTTTTCCTACTGTTTTTGCTGCCATTTCCGGACTTCTTATGGATCCTCCAACAAATGCTGTTGCAAGCGCCAAAGAAAATCCATCTGTATCACCTGTGTCTCTCCCCTACAATGATAATTTGTTGTGACAGGGTTTATCCTGGGTTGTCCACAGTGACGTGGTGTGGAGAGAGGTGAAAGTAATTGGTCATTGTTTGACCAGAACCAGAAAATATTTCACTGCAAGTAATCCTGTGAGATCTTCACTACAACATGCAAAGATAACCACTCACACACCAGACTTGAGTTGTTTTTTTTTGCAAAGAACAATAAGAATATTTTATTAACTTGAAACAATATCAGATGCAGCAAACAAGGATTTTTTTTTATCAATCCAAAGTAGCAATATTCAAATAATTACATTCAGCCAAAAGAGCGACAAAAGTATTCAAGGAAATGAAAGAGGAAAAATGAGACAGGATTGAGATTCAGAGTGTGTGTTTGATGCTGGTGGTGATATGCATCCCACTCAGGGTGTGGATGGGATGATACATTCATTTCGGGTCACTTTGTCATCATACCCTGTTAGTTCAAGAGTGTCTGTCTCTGTTGGGGAGTTTTATGGCTTTGCTCTCAGAACTCTCTCAAGTCCTCTGTAATCTAGTCTCACTCTGTAGGTACCACAGTGTGGACCTAAACCCATGAAGATTGTGGGATGTTCTAAGTTAAGAATGATGTGGTCTGTCTTTCAGAATTCCAGTCTACATTCAGTTCCAACAGCAGCTTTCACACTTTTTCATCTTTCTTTTTTTCTGTCTGGGATGTGTCTGCTTGGTTTTGTTCTACTGATGGGAGCCGGTGGTGTGAGGAGTACGGTCCTGAGCCCATGAGCTTTGTTCTGAAATGGTAAGTAGGTTTTGTAGGGTTGACAAGGGCACCACCGACAACTGAATATTCATACGCCCTCCTGCCTTGACACTGTCCAACAAATGTTTTGATGTCTTTTTATAGCAGTGGGTCCCCATGCAACTATAACACACACACACTCACAGATGCACACAGTCAGAATCTGGAGCACTTCTCTCTGATAAGTATCCAATGCCAGTACTTGCCTGAAGCAACAAACTAAAATACGCTGCTCAGGGACACAAACACTGGTACAAGAGGGAACGTGTTTCAATCTAAAGACATCTGTCTGAATCAAAAACAGGAGGCTTTTCTTCTATTATAGGGTGAAAAATCAATATAATATCAATAATATCAATCACTGCCAAATAGAGAAACCCAAAACAAGAAGGCAAGGAGTTTTCTGGAGTTTTCTCTAAAGCTGTCACCTGGAACCTAGTGATGCTGAGAAGGAGCAAGACAGACAGGTTTGGGAGTGCAGATTGACTGAAGAGGGGAGAAGTTAACAAAAAAAGATACATCTTCTGATCATCAGCAAGTTTAAAAAAGCCGGATAATTGGCCGTCAACAAAGGCAGCACTCTGAAGTCCTCTAAATGATGTAATAAACTGCCTGCAGTGAAGGATGGAGTGAAAGAGAGAATACAAAAAAAGTGGGAATGACAGACAGGGGTGAGGAGTGGGGAAGGAGAAGGATGAAGAGGGGACACATTTATCAGACACATAATCTGTGCGTGTTTCAGCTGTAAATGTTCTATTTCTGTTCCCATGAGGACAAAATGTTGTCATTGGATGAAAATATGAGGAAGTACACAACAGCACCACCTCTGCTGAGGGCTCAGGATGCAGTCAGGGTAAATATCAATGAATAAAGTCATGGTCCTCAGATGTATGATAATAAAGACAAAACCCATTCATGTGCATGTGAGAGAAGGAATAAAAGAGCTGAGCGAATGAGAGACACATCACAACAAAGTGCCTGCCTTTTCTCTCTCTCCCTCACACACACACACACACAGACACACACACACATAGAAACACACTGTCGAGGGAGAGGACACTGAGACAGACAGCCAGACAAAAAGCATGCACAGGGATGAACAGAGTGAGCTGATAAGTAGAGGAAAGTGGGGTCGGGGAACAATGGCACACTCACGTCATGACGCCTGGTCAAAAGCACAACCTCACTGCACCAGCATCGACCATCTTTTAATTTCAACCAAAAGGACAAGGAGGCAAACCTGCACTCTGTAACCTCTCCCTACATCAGCAACATATACAGGAACACGTGCTACAGGGTGTTTGATACCTCCATCTAGCTCAGACTATCACACTTGCTCTGATATTCATAATCTTTGTAAGTGATGTAGGGGAATAAAGCTAAGCCCTGAGTGACGCAATGTAAGATGTGATGATGATGATGCAATTTGGGAGGTCAAAGGTGACATATGGGAGGCACAGCTTCAATGGTTCCCCCTGAGTTGTCACGGTCTATTTCAACTCTCTTTATTGGGATTCCATGTCTTCATTAGTTTTAGTTGAAGAAGTCAACATTTATTTTTTTATCAATTTACTGTATTTAGTTGTTTCAAATCTCCAAAAGCAGCAAAAGCTCAGTCACGGTACACCAGACACTGTTCTAAAGGGAATAGCTGCATCTAATGGGTTTGGAATGGATACACAGTGCAAGTATGAAGCGCTTGCTGACATCGCACACAGCCACTCACACACAATCACGCACACAGTTTCACAAAATGTCATATACAAACTTTCCTCTTGAGGCTTTTCTAAATAAACAGCATAGTAGTGAAGACTGAATCTGTGCTTTGATTATTTGTAGAAAATAACTATACACAAAATCACACACACACACTTACACACACACACATATGCTCACATATGTGCAGGATGCCAGTGACCGAGGAGTGGTGTGTGCATGTGGGTGGGATGTATTGATGCTCTGGTCCAATGGGATTTCCTGAGTTGTATGAATGACAACTCCCTCAGGGAGTCCCTACAGCACTCCTTATGTCACCGTGGAGATGGAGAATTCTGTATGTGTCACATGAACATACCCTATTGAGGGGATCTTAGAAAAGGAGGGAAAATATAGAATAAAAGGCAAAGCTTTTCAAGAGTCAGCACAAGAGGAAAGAATGAACAGCATTCGGAAGAAAAACAAAACAAAAGTTCTTCATGAGGATCATGAAAAATGGCAATAACAAACCATATCACAGTATCCTCTTTTGAAATCGAAAATGAAAAACAAAACTCTTCTGTTCACATTTGTACTGTTACTTTTTCCTAGAAGACTATATCACACAGTGATAACAAAGAAAAGAATAGATCTACAGCCACGTTAGCTTCGTGCAAAAACCACATACACTGGCACGCCGCATAGGCAAAGAGATAAAAGCAAGACAACGCATACAAAAATATAGAAAATCTCCAATGCAACTCATCTCTTCACAGGAAGAAACTTCTCTGCTTTTCAAACCAGTCACTTCTCACCACTGAACCACACATGTCACTGAAGGGTCACTTCAGCGACATTCTGTTTGTGTTTCCTGTCATCACCGCTGATACTGCTGTGTGTTTTACTTTTTAAGACAACCTAGTTTGTGGTGTCCTCCATGCAGGAAACTGCAGAACAGCCAGAAATATCCAGTAGTAGTTGATCATTATGTCAGGTGTCCATCATAATGATGTCTGGAATAACATGAACAACATGTTTGAGTGATAGAAAACTAGTACAGTAAAAGCAGATGATTTCTGTCATCTCATTTGTGATAAAACCTTTTTTTAACTTTGTTGTTTTAAAATACATACTATGTTCTGTCACTCTGAAAACATTCCAGCATTTAATCATAATGGGTAGTGACAGTGTTAAATATTTTTGGCATACTCAGCAAGCCATGCCTGAAAGGATGCTATTTAGTCTCTTAGGAGAGTGATGGGATGGGGGAGGTGAGAGCAGGTGCCAAGATGCAGTCATTCTGCTGCCCTGCCTCCTAAACCACCCTTCTGTCCCATGGGAGAAGGTGAGGAGATGGACAGGGATAATACAGCACAGCTGAGATTACAAATCATGCTCGAGACCAGGTCAGCCCATCGATTTCAGCACTTGCAAAACACATGCAAAGATAAGTCAAAGTTTTGGACTCTGAAAACTGCGAGCATCATACCCACGAGTCAGTGGGTGGATTGCTGTACCAAGTCCAGCACTCACTGTTTTCACACCGATGAAAAAGATTGTTTGAACGCCTTCAAAGCAAATAGAGTTGACACATAGAATGGGGACAACACAGTTACCAGGTGTAAAGAGGAGCTGAGATGCTGCAAGTAAGGCAAAGACAGATGATTTATACATCGGTCAATAGAGGGGGGGAGGGGACAAACATCATACTGCAAGGTTTTCAGATGCCATCACAGAGAGGGGGAGCTGTTGCAAAAAAACAGAAAACCCCCAGGCTGGTGGAGGGATTATATACTCAAGGGAGAAGACAAGAGTCATTAGATGTTAGGCTCCTCTGCCCTGTCATCCAGCTCCTCCTCCTCCTCATCCTCTTCATCCAGGGAAACGACCCCAGAAGAAGCTACATCGGACACCCTTCTGCGTGGATCATAGTCAGGTGGGTATTCCACCCCGTTGCCCTCAGCTTCCACCTGGCACACGGTGCTCTCATAGTCCTTGCAGGGGGTGTCACTGTCCTCACCCGGTGATAGGTACGTCTCAGAATAAGACATGGAGTAAGTAGAGTCATGACCCCTGCAAGGCCTGCTGCCCCGTCCACCCCCACCCAGGCTGTGGAAGCCACAGTCTCCCCCACCAGGCCCATTCTGCCCCACCCTCTGAAGACGGGCCAGCAGCTCCTCCCCTCCATGCAGCGCAGACAAGATCTTTGCTGCGAGCTCGGCAGCATTGCTGTGGGAATGGGTGCTGCGGTGACTGCCCAGGTCACGTAGTAGCGGGTGCTGCTCGTCAAGGCTGCACAGGCTGGAGCACAGGGTGTCTGGAGAGCCTGCTGTAGGGGAGGGCTCTCTGCTGCCACCTCCCTCTCCAATCCCTCCCCCACTCTCGGAACAGGGCCCCTGCAGACCCAGGTGTTGGCAAAGCTGACTGTGGATCAGGTCCTTTAAGTAGGGTGGATAAGATGGCACATCTAGAGGGAATGATACAGACTGTGAGCATGAAGTTCTGAAGGAAAAAAAACAATAAGAGAGAAAATATGATATGGGATCTACAATGTTATCTGTTTGTGGTCCTTCTGTGATGTCACTGCATTAAATACTGATACATGCATTTCTGATGCAATGATGAGCAATATTTTCTTTGTACCATGAGGTTTACTTTCAGATTTCATGGCAACGTAGATGAAAGTAATTGATTATGTTTCATATACTACACTATAATACATCCATGTTTCATATACTTCATACAAATACTATTTCCAGACATATTTGCAACTTTTCAGGAAATGCATATGACCTTTCAACTTTTTAGTGTTTTCTAAATACTATGAAGTTTGTCTTTTATTGGTTCAAGGGAATTACAGGTTAAAGTCTTGGTTGCATTTCAGAAACATTTTCACTTTTTATGGGAATAGGGTTTGTAATGTACAATACAGCCAATACAGTTCTGAAATAAAAAGAAAAATGCTTAATTAACAATTGTTGTGGAAGAAACAAAATTTGACATTTAACAAAAATACTTTTTTTTATCAAAAATGACAGTCTGTAAACTCCTCAGAGTACTAGTAATATTTTTGTTGTGTATTAAAAAGAGAGACCAAATGCAAATTGATGAATGTTGAAATGTAAACCAAAAGAGGGTTAGAGATGTTAAAACATCAGTAGCAATTAATAAACATATACAATATGAAATAATCTGCAAACTGAAGAAGTACTTTTTAAACGATAACTTAAAAAATTAAAAGATTATCGAGATGTATGTACCAAAACAATCAGTTTGATTAAAATTTGATTGATTTTTTTTGGTGTGAATTCATCTTTAATTGTGGATGGAGGAGGTTAATTATGCATCTATAACCAAATAGATTACAGAAGGTCAAAGAAGTGGGTTTTACAGTATCACTGACTCAGCTCACATTTCATGAAGAGTTGATCACCAGAACATACAGGCCAGTACGTGTGAATCCACAGTTGAATATATGAAGACAGAGAAGCTAAGACATTTAGCTGAATGTTATTAGCTGCAGTACAGATTATTAGTGGCTGAGCGTAATCAAGATGAAAGCTGTGGTACATGCACACTTGTGCCACTACTGTGGCCAAATACACTGTGTGTATGCATAACCCACTCACACCCCATCCTTACAAAGTCGTTGTCTCTGCAGCAAAGAAAATGATATTAAACTTGCAGGAGGGATATCGAATTGCACAGAGGAACAAAAAAAATGTCACGAGAGGATGAAAACTAGGGCACTGGGACAACGACGGATACAGAGAAAGGGAGGGGGACAGAGAGATAGATAGGCAAGAGTGTGTGGAGGGGTAGGAATCAATACACGTGATTTGGCTGATGTGTGTGTGTGTGTGTGTGTTTACCTGTGCTCTGTGTGGTGGGCTCATTGGCAGGTACAAAGTCTTCATCATATGAGTCATCGTTTGACTCGTCACCATCCACTGAGGACCAGGCCCTCAGCTTAGCCTCTGCGATGGCAAACTGCTCTGCCACACCTGCAAACACACACATAGCACATGAGCTCCACATGCACACAAGCAATTAGATGGTTGGCATGGTAACAAGAAAGCACTGGGCAGCACTATGTACCATGCAGCTGTTTTCTGATTGACAGGTCTGTGTGAGGAACAGCACAGCATAGCATTGGAGTGGACACAGACAGAATTCCAAATACAAACAATGTTCTTCAGCCGTCATTTGGCTGGTGCATTTAAGATGGATGACACTCTGTGTTTGATGGCATTGATATGCAGGTTGAATTCCTGCCAGCACAGAGGAGGCAGAAGATAAGAACACAAACACAGCTCCAGAGAGAACATCAAGCAGCCAGACTTTTCATTTTAGCTGTAACAGAACTGATTTCAACCAGTCATGTCTGACCTAATTTTCCACATTTCTGTTATTTAAAAGCAGCTGCAATCAAAGACAAGGAAGTTTCCTGATAACCCTTCCCCAACTGAAATCCTTGTTTTGTAAGCAAATTATATAACTATTTTCAAGTTAACCACTTTGAATACTTTTGGACTACAAGCCACATTCACTGATTCACACATATGCACTCATACAGCATGTCTTACTCTATATACGGTTGACACAGTGGTATTCCTCTATCACATACATTCACACACTGATGGACGGACGCATCAGAGGCAACATAGGGTTCAGGGCACTTCACCATGTGGTCAGAGAAAGCCAGAAATCGAACCACTGCTGTCTGCTCTTCTTCCTGAGCTACAGCTCTGTGTGTGCGCATGCGTGCATGCACAAGAGGGTGTTTGTATGAGGTGACTCAGCAAGAGTTATAAGGTCAAAGTGACCAGTCCTCTGCTATCAACAGCAGCTCACCAATCGGTGTCATTTCCTTTATACCTCTCTGCTCCCCCTCATTCTCCACCCTGTCATCCATCTACTTTGTATTGCTCCCTCTTCTCCTTAATGCCGTGCCTCTCTTTCTACTGTCTCTCTCAACAAAATTCTCTATCGACTCACCTGACTATCTTCATTCCTGCTGTTCTCTTTTTTTCAACCTACAATCTTAAAGCTCTGTCCCTCTCTTTTCATTCTGATTCCCCTCTCCTCGTTTTCTTTCTCTTTCTGTCTCCGTCTTTCTCTGTGGTCAATGCTCGGTATTCATATGTTGTCTCCCACTGAGGGAGAGATCGATGCTCTCATTCATCTTCCTTTGTAGCTTGGTCCTGGCACAGCCTTCCTCAGAGAGAGTTGTGCTGGCTGCTTTTCACTTCTCTGAGAAGTCTTTTTTTCATTCTTTCAACAGGGGAAGAAAGAGAGCATTCACCTGCTGCAAACATACTCTCTAATGTCACTGACCCACACACAACGCTACACAAAGCGTGCACAGCAACAGATTCACACACATACACATCTGTTTCTCATGATGTGTATGTCACAGCATGTAGGAGGAAGCCAACTTTAAAGGCATTTTAATGCTATTTTGTTAAATACAAACTAACAGATTGTAACTTCGGGTCAACTCCCTGCTTGTGTGTGCATTTTGTCACAATAAAGCAGATATGGGAGAGATGTGGTTCATAGAAATGTAATGTAACGGGAGAATCATAATGATTCCAGAGAGGGTAGTCCGATGATACACATCCCAAGACTTATCCAGCCACGTGGTTTTACTGAAAGCAATTATGCTGCCGAGGTTCATGTGCAAGAAGAACTGCTGCACCACAGAGGTGGACACAGAGAGAGCAAACCAGTTATCCACTTCTTGAACAGGTTTGACTGTAATGTTAACATCTCTCCACTGCTCCCCTACCAACCTCCTCAACACCCATCCCCAGCAGTCAGAGGGAGTAAAGGAAAAACAAGAAGCCACACCCAAGCCAGCCAGAGGACTTCAGACCAGTGACCCTGACGTTGCACGTCATGAAGACACTGAGGTGGCTCCTGCTTCAACACCTCAGGCCCCAGGTCCAACACGCCCAGGAGGGATCCTCCAGTTTGCCGACCAGGAAAAGGTGGGGGTGGAGGACGCCATCCTGTATCTGCTGCACAAGGCTCACTCTCACCTGGACAGGGGGAGCAGCGCTGTGAGGATCATGTTCTTTGACTTCTTTGACCTTCAACACCATCCAGCCCATCCTACTGAGAGACAAGCTGAGTGGCATGGGAGTGGATGTGCACCTGGTCTCCTGGATTGTGGATTATCTCACCGGGAGACCACGTTTGTGAGGCTGGGGGACTCTTTCAGACACTGTGTTCTGCAACACAGGGGCACCGCAAGGGACAGTGCTCTCCCAGTCCTGTTTACATTCTGTACATCCGACTTCCAACACGAGTCAGAGCTCTGCCACATGCAGAAATACTCTGACGACACTGCGATTGTTGGATGTATTGCAGATGGACAAGAGACGAAGTACATGGGCCTGGTTGAGGATTTTATGGAATGGTGCAGGTCTAATCATCTGCAGCTTAACACCTCCAAGACCAAGGAGATGGTGGTGGACTTCAGGAGGAAGAGACCCCATATCCAGCCCATTTCCATCGAGGGCTCTGATGTGGATGTGGTCAGGACCTACAAGTACCTGGGACTGCAGCTGGATGACAAATTGAACTGGATTTGGGGAAGTCTGAATCTTTATTAATCAAAATGTGAAATCATTTTCAGAAAGGAGCTGCACGGTGGTGTGGTGGTTAGCACCATCACCTCACAGCAAGAGGGTTCTAGGTTCAATCCCTGCCTGGGGCCTTTCTGTGTGGAGTTTGCATGTTCTCCCCGTGTATGCGTGGGTTCTCTCCGGGTACTCCGGCTTCCTCCCACCATCCAAAAACATGCATGTCAGGTTAATTGGTGACTCTAAATTGTCCGTAGGAGTGAGTGTGCATGGTTGTTTGTCTCGTATGTCTCTATGTGTGGCCCTGTGATGGACTGGCGACCTGTCCAGGGTGTACCCCGCCTTTCGCCCGATGACTGGTGGGATAGGCTCCAGCCCACCCGCTACCCGATTGACTGTATAGAAAATGGAAGAATGGATGGATTTTCAGAAAGAACAACAGAACACAAATCAGAAAAGGTGAATCTATTTAATGAGATCTTAGAGATGAGTTTTAAAAAGATAAAAACATTGGATCTCAGTGCTGCATTTGACACGGTCAATCACAGCATTTTTTCACAGAGACATGAATATGTTATTGGGATTAAAGCAACTGCATTAGGCTGATTTAAGTCATATCTGATAGATTCAAGTTTGTTCTTGTAAATCACACCTTTCCTCACTTTGCTCTCTTTTTCCCCGTTCAATTTCTCAAATGATATTATGTACATGTAACATTATTGTGATCAATGTGATCAGCCCCCTTTACAGTGGCTGAGAAGTGCAAATTACTTTTACAATTCAAACATATTAACAAATAAACACATGAATCAGGACTACAAATTCAGTTGTTTGTACTACAAGTTTGGGTCACCGTGACGTTACTTCCGACCTTTAGGACATTCCCTTTCCGTCTTCTGTTCATTTGTTTTTCACTTTGTAACTGTGTTTTGCCACTTGTAGTTTTGTGTCGCCGCACGTTTTTTTTTTTTATGTAAATGTTTCCCAAAAATATATTATTTTTTTGCTAAAATGTAATTATTTATGTGAATTTGTTTCCTAAAATGTAAAATTGTTTTAAGAAATTAAAACTTGTTTTTTAAAAATACATTTGTTTCCTAAAATTTAATTTGTTTCTTGAAATGTTTTTTTTTTTTTTAATTTGTTAATGTGTTTTTTGAATTGTAAAAGTGTTTTGCACTTCTCAGCCACTGTCTTTTCTGTCTTCTCAAACCCCAGCTGGTCAAAGCAGATGGCCACCCTTCCTGAGTCTGGTTCTGCCAAAGGTTTCTTCCTGTTAAAAGGGAGTCGTTCCTTTCCACAGTTGTCTCAGGCATGCTCAGGACGGGAAATTGAACTGAAGAGAAGTTTCGGTGCAATCTGTTGGTTTCCTTAGCTAGGATATTGTTTTTGAATTAGCTCTATGTGAATGAATTAGATTGTTTTGAAATTAATTATTTGGATTTCATTGGATTATGATTACAATGAATTAAACTCCAATTAGCTTGAATTGGATTATATTATTTAAGTGCCTTGAGATGACATTTGTTTTAAAATAAAACTGAATTTAAACTGAATTTAATTGATTTCATACACAGGATTCCAAAGATATTGGAGATTTTTCTTTTTTCATTCTCTCATATTTTTTTCACTTTGTTTCACATTATTGTACTTAAAATCAAGCCATCAAAGAAGTTGGTGTTATGACACAGTGCACATGTGTGGTCAGTTTCTGAGCTTTTTAATAAATAAACGGAGTCAGCACAACTGGCAGCTCCCTGATGAAGTGGTCACACATTAATGATGTGAGCTGAAGACAGAGCACTCAACGTTTTCATATCAAACGGTAAATGGACTATACTTATATAGTGCTTTTCTAGTCTAGTTGTCCACTCAAAGTGCTTTTACACTACATGCCACATTCACCCATTCACTCACACACTCATACAGCAGTCTTAGTCTATACAATGTTACAGGCTACATGGTGCTTTCTTCTCTATCACACACATCCATACACTGATGGACTCATTGAAGGCTACATTGGGTTTAGTGTCTTGTGCAAGGACACTTAAACACGTGGCCCAGAGAAGCTGGAAATCAAACCACCAACTCGCTGACTGACAGATCTTCCTCCCAAAGCTATATTACATGAAGACCATTGCCATTGTGCAATTTACAGCTTTCACTGTGCACAGGCACTGGATGGCCAGGTTCTAACTACTATCCATAACCATCTGAAGGGCTGAAAGTTAAATTCAAATATAGTTTTCTAAAAACATTTTCTGTGTTTAGCTATTTTCTTTAAATTGCACATAAAGTTGTACAATCTCATGACAGGGGTATGAATGGAAAAGACAGCTCCTGTAAACAGCTATACGTTAAAGAGGAGAAGGAAATAGGAAAGCAGAATAGAGGAGGCACAGAGGAAAATCGCTCAGTCACAGTGGAACTAGCCAGGGGCAAAACCTTACTGTGCAAATTAACCTTGGGAGTCTGCATTGCAGGGACTGAGCAAATGAGTGAATGGATGGCGAGCAGGAGGCAGGGACAGAGAGTAAAAGAAGGAAAAAGAGGTATAAAAGAGAAAAACATTAAGGGACAGTGAGGGAGGCGGTGGTGATGAACAGAAGGGGCAGGAGTAAAGAAAAGAAAAGCCAAAGGTGAGGTGAGGCAGCACTAAACAGAGGACACAAAAGAGTTGGAGGTGAGTGCTCTCTGAAAGGAACAAACCTTCGGGTGTTTGGAGGAGAGTTCAGGCCAGTATACAAAAACAAACCATCTCTGTCCACAAGTCTTCACCTTCAGTAAGGCCATGCAACCATTTGGACTGTACTTGATTTGCCTTTGCAAAGGAACAGCTCAGCTGAACCTTTTTGCAGGATGTGGGTGAGCTTTGAAGCTGCTGGGTGATTTATGATTGACTTCTTGGTAAAGGGACAGTCCGTTTTTTCACTATGTCCCAGTTAGCTTATTTCTTATAAAGCATAATATGTTGATATCAAACATGTTGTACTTGTCTTTGGGGGCTTTTTGAGGCGTTCTGTCAAGTTAAAGAAAATAGCCTTGATGATGTTAAAATGATTAATTTAGGGTTAGAGTTGGGATCAGATTATAGAATCTTCATCCAGATGTGGATAGGTGACATCAATCTGATCCCAGCTCTAACCCTAAATTAATGTTGTTACTGATTATAAAAGGTCTGTGTTATCGTGGAAGCTCAAACTTACAGCCAAAATGCGGTTGCAGGATTAATCATTGTTTATCCATCAATTAGTTTCCCACAGCCCCTGTTTATACATACTTTTTTGACTCAAGACAGACAGATTATTTTTTTTTACTTTAAACATTGTGTTCAGATGATGGTGGAGCTTCCCACACATTTTAGTGTAGAAACAGAGAAACCCTGCTGTGTGTGTAAGGTGAATGTGCCGAGGTGGAAGTTGTGTTTGTAACAGCAGAGGAGGAAACTGTGTGCAGCAGACAGAGGAGCAATGAACTTCAGCAGAGTGCAGAAAGGCTAAATGGAAACAGAAATGTTTCTCTAATTCGTCATTATGAGCAATCAACCTCCTTTTGTGGAAAATTCTGGATTTCACAGGCAGTTGGAAACCTTCCAGCCAGGGTAGACTTCACTGCAAATGTTATCACAGCTAGCCTCTCTAAATGCCATGAAAAGATGTTAAAAGACGTTTAAAAAGATGTCAGATCCATATTTATTTTGTAACTTTCCTGGTCTAAAACTGTAGAGCTGCGTGCAGAGCACCAACTGCTATCGAATCACAGATTAAAGAATTATTGCCCATAACAATACAGCAGTGAGCATCATGAAAGATGAAGAGCAGCCATGGGGAGTGCCATTCGTGTGACTTAAGTGATTTTAAGCATCATCCATGACGCAACAAAAGCAACATGACAAAAAAAAACATTTAAAAGATTTTCCAAAATGCACAAATCACGTTTTCAGAGGAAGTTGTGTCTTAGTTGGCTTTCATCTTACTTCATTCGCCCTGGTGGAGTCAGAGTGAGAGGTTGCTCTGCAGTGTTGACTGTGTTTACACCTATTTCATGTGCACAATTCAAACATGCTCTGTGTAATAAAATGTGGCTTTTAGGACTTTTTGATGCAAGTAAGAAGCAATGTTTACCAGTAGAATGCTGCAAAAAAGGGGTGCATTTTTACAATTTTGAGTGATAAAAAACACAGTTTAAATGTATCTAAATGAACTACGTTCAAATATCAGAATTAGATCGGAACCCAAAAAATGGATCGTGTAAGTCTAATTCAGTTAGTCATCTTAGCTTGAGCTGAAATTTTCTATTACAAACAAATGGTGTTAAATTTTAATGTATGTATTTATCTGGTATTTAAAATGCTATCACAGGAAGTGTGGGATCCGGTACTTTAATCAATCTCAACTCTTGTATTTTCTCCAGGCTTTATGGAAATGCCACACAATCACCCCACTGCAACTTTAATCCCATGGTTGACTTAGTTAAGAATATGAATTTGACTGTGATCTGAAGATATTTCCTCCATATTTGCTCTGATCAACAGATAGTATTAGATTACACTGCCTGCAATATTTTCTCATTCACATAAAGCTATTTTCAGTATGAGTTTCCACAAAATCAATACTGTCACCATAAAAAGATCATTCTACAACTCAAACTATTGTACACAGCAATATTTGTGTCTTCCCTTTTAAAATACTTAATGCTTAATGCTTTTTTTAGGGTGATTTCTTATGCATCTTGTATGACTTGTTGTATGAATTCTGAATCATTACTTTACACACTTTTAATAGATCTCTGGACTTCGCAGTGTAAGCCATTATTTTAGTGTATTTGTTGTCAATAGGCCTGCAAAGGACTCTCAGCTTCATGTTTGAGGGTCACAAAGGAGTAACTTTCCTGTAAAATGTATGAAATATAAAATAAACAAAATATCTTACCAGCAGCAAAGCGTGCCTCTTGCTCTCCCTCAGTGAGGTCGGAATAAGAGTTGAAGTCTGACTCCAGGGCTACTGAGGTGTCCATAGGCTTACACCAGCCTTTCCACTCTATGAGATGGGCCACTCTGCCCTGTGCCATGGCTGTAGGCTTTGTCACATGATCCTTCACTACCTGTGAAATACCTGAAAGGCAAGTATTAGGAATTATGCTGCAGTTGGTTGAATGTGTGCACGCAGAGTATTTTATCAATTGCATCAACTTCCATAAAGTTGATGATATGAAATGCTTCACTCACCATGCAGGGAGGATCGTGCTAATGCAGCAATCTCTTGAATGGTAAGAGCTCTTCTTGATTTTGGTAACATTTCAATTGTGTCATCAACATTCACCTGAAACAACAAGAAATAAATGCCTCAAAACTTCAGTGTGAATGTGAGCCAGTTGTAAATATGTCCTGCTGTGACTCAGGAAAACCTTGAACTGCTGTACTGTACTACTGTACTTTTGGTCGACAAGGTGCACCTGTCATCAAAGTACTTCAGCTACTTCACTGTTGTTCAAGGCCTTGAAAACAAGTGGATTTTCTCTTTACACTCAGCATCTTAATGAGTCACACAGTCTGCCAGAAACAAGTACGTGTACATGCACACTTACTTACTTGTGTTCAATGATGATTATTTCAGGAGCACCTCATAACTAAATCTACATTTCATAATGTAATCCAGGCCATAATGGCACATGCAAGGTCCAATTTAAACACTCCTGCAGAAACATGTTTAAAAACTGCCAGTGACGTTTGAGGCTTGTTGTTGTTACTCAATAGATGAAGCAGTTTGTGAAAATAGCCTGCAAGCTAAACCAAGGGTTTGTTCCAGTAACTGATGTCAGTCTTCTTAAGCTACACTGTGTTTAGTTAAAGGACTGACAAGCAGACTTTTGCGTACTGTAAATGCATTCAATTAAAGATATCAGAAAAAAGATACAGCGGTAGATGGGTAATTTCTGCACAGAGAATTAACAGAACCAGACAGAGGAAAAAGACTTCCCCACCTCTCCTCCATCAACCCTGCCTGCTCTGTGAAGTCAAACCACACAGGAGGTATCAGGTGTTGACAAGTTCCTTTGTCTGCTAACTCCTTTTATAGCCCTACCTGTTCTCAGTTGGGAAACTGACACATAAACAGCAAAGCCAACATTCTGAGTTGATGCAGTGATGATGCTACTCATAATGGGTTGACACACTTGGTTGACCAATTCGATGACGGTTTCAATAACATGTATATCTCAAAAGGTACTGATTGTGACTGATTACAGATGTTTGTCTGTAATCATTAAGAGGAGCATCACTTAAGTACTAGATCTGCTACACTGGACATCAGGTTATCACAGCAGCATTACCCTGACACTGACCTCCTTACTCATCTGAACAACAACTAAAAAGCAGTCAGATAAATAAACCAAACAGAATCAGCCAGACAATTCTCACAAAAGTGACGGGGGATCCCAAGCTTGTGATTGTATCAGCTGCCGGGTTGCGATAATCCTCTTGTGCCTCAGAGCAGCTCTGAGATCCGAAGAAGGATAATCTGAAGATGTGTCATGTACCCTCAAGGAGTGCTGGCATAATATATTTCGTTGGCTATTAGATAAAAATCAAATATCAACCAGTTAATGCTGTCCACCCACAGCTGAGTATATTTTGTTTTCAGACAGTAGCCCCAAGAAATCATCTTATTTTGGTGTTAAAGGGTTATGTCTTCAGGGAAAACTCCTGCCTATAAACTTATTTCATTATTACTTCTCACAGTGGAGCAACCTGTGATGATATGAGAAGACCACTCTAACAAGAATGATATTTGGAAAGAGAACCTGATGTCTGTAAAATTTTAGAGGCACATCACGCTCAAATCTAATTTGGCTATAACTATATATTCAAATATATAAGAGGGGGGGCTTTTTTTAAGTGGCAACAACTTCACTGTCATTGTGCTGCCTGCAGGCTTTGCTCTTCCACTGACTCCCTCCCCCCTCTGTCCCCCCACTGCCCTACTGAATAGCAGAGTGAACACAGAGGAAAATACAAGCCATACTCAGAGCAGGCAGAACACTTCAGTCAGAGTGCTGTGCTGCATCTTACTCCACCACATACACATATTAAATTTCAAATACACTGATCCTCTCAGACATGATCTAGAATTTCAAACAAGCTCAATTCTTACTATTGATCCCTTCATTTTAAGCCTAATGTCTAACTTTAAAATACTTGTGTCAGGCAGTCAAGATATTTGGCCCTCATCAAAACAGCAGAACAAAAACACACGTACACACACACACACACACACACATACACACTGATAATGCCAAAATAACTATAAATCTCAAGGTTAACTCCTGTCTCTGAGGCAGCACAGCAGTGTAGCAAAGCCAACATACAGACAGCACAACAGCTTCTTCAACAAAGTGTGGCTTTCAGGAGCAGCTGTGTGTTAAAACCTGACCTGACCCGTCTTTCTCTGCATCACCCGGAAACCTGAACGCAGGCAAAAGATCTCGATAAAGGTTTCATGTCTTTATATTTTTGTCTGGTCACAAGAATGCCTTCCTTTAGTTGGAATGTATTGGCCCTTTTCAGTGGCTTGCAGATGACGGAACCACAGAGCATTTTTTTGTTATCATGATGCTGTGACACAATGCCACAGGTGTGAAGTTTCACGGAAAAGCATTTTTCGCATGTGATCTATTTCATGGACTAATTAAGGTCACATCACCGCACAAATCTTTTTTGAGCCATTGTGGTGGTCAGTTGAGTTAAATTACTTTTTTACTCTTTATTTACAAAGCATTACCTGTTAAACACAAAGATGCTCCTTGTTCAGTGGCCCATTCTGAGGCCACACACAACCACTTGGAAGTAATTATGCTGGGCTGTACAGGAAGGTAACCCATGAATGATTTGAGAGGATCAGACTGGTGTGATATCTGCTTTGCCTTGTGGAAAATCACCCAGACATCTCTCTCCTCCTTCAGCAGAGCACATTTCTTTCATTCTTTTTCTTTTCTTCATCTTTTTCACCTTCTCTCAGTCTATTAACTTTCCAACATTTGGAAAAATGTCTATGGCAACCAGACACACTGTAATGACCCCACTGCATGCCCGCATGACTGATCCGCTGATGATGTCGCTCATTCAGAAGACTAACCGACAACAACAGCTAACATGCGCCTTCCTGTCTTCTTTAAAGGTCAATGCTGCCCTCTCAGGGATGTTTTGCTAATATGGGCATATGTGATAAGGCATTTGTATTGTTCAAGAAATCATCAGTTACTAAATATTTCCAAAAACCACATACATTGTCTTTTTGTGGTTCCCAGAATAGTGAAGTATTACAGAGTACATCTTCCGTGAAAGAGGTGTAGTGAACTCGGGAGACTAGCCAACCCACCTCTCACAGTGGTCAGTGTTTAATGACACACTCGCGTGTAGACAGAGAGGCTGCATTTCATCACAGATTACTTAGAGGCTGCTAATTGTCGCATCACTGGCTCACTGCCCCACATCACATTCAAACCCAAAAACGTCATTATCATTATCATCATTCCAATCATCTGTGCCACCTAAGCATCTGTCTAACTTCGTCCCCACAGTAGTAAACAGACGCAGCTTAGTATAAGCTTTTTTTTTTCATTTTTTGCTGCTTTTAAACCAGATAAACCAAGTTGTTTATGAGGATTCATATGTCACCTTTGCATGCACAGCTCTAACTGTTTTTCTCTTTTTAAGACAGCAGTATTTTTGTAGAGCTACTACCCCAAGCAAAAAAAAAAGCTTTAATCGCGCTCTCTGAGATGTGCATTTTGTCTTGGGAGCGGGCCATCCTTTGAGTGCATAATTCACATTGGTCTGCAGACCTGTAAATTAAATAAATCGGAGAGATGCAACAATTGTTTCACCTCACAGTTCAGCTCGTTCAGCCACTAAATTATCAGGACAGTGAGTATAGCTCCTAAGCAGAGATTCTATATTCTATTCTTTCTAGAGGCAAGAGGCATCACACCTCACTGAGATTTTATTAAAATTCCAAAGTTGAAAATCAATTGTTAATTACATCGGATGGAATGTAAATAACTATAGAAACCTGACAGTTAACATTAATAAAAACTAAAATAGAGAAAGAACTCTCCAGAAATAAACATCACAGACCTTGGTGTTTTAATTTATAAGGTAATTACTGAACTTGGAAGGTTGAAAAAATTATTTACTGCTTCGCGTACTGAATCCCAAAGAAACTGTTATCTCTGATTGGGCCCATCTGGTAGATGCCTGCGAAGGTTACAAAATGCTAAACAATCCGTATCCTGTTGCAAGTCATGCAAAGTCAAATATACAAAACTGTTAGATCACAGTCAGCTTTTTAGACATGTGTCATCTAAAACCACTTTGAACATTTAGGCACAAAAATGCCTTTTTATCATTTCACATGAGCTTCTATTACAACTGAATTAGAACACTAATTACCTAGCCTGATAAAAACCATTATATTCATTGTAAATGTAAAAAAGTTTTAAAAAAACAAACAGAAAAGAGCAGGGTAGATGTCATCATTGCCTTGTTCCAGTAGACGTATAGAGATCTGATGTAATTCACAAGCTTCCTAATGACCACTCCATCTGGTGTTGCTGAAGCTATGGCTCCTTGGAGCTATTTCACTACTTATTTCACACAAAAAAAATTCAAAACAAATTATTGATTCAGCTTTTTCACAGTAGGCATTTTCAATTGTCACCATAGGAAAACAGCGTTAATTCAGGCTGAAACCCCAACATGTGTATGCTCTAACCCTAATCATGTATCCTAAACTTAAACGTTTTATAACTAAAAATCCAATGCTTTGCAAGTGCAGGGGCAGTGGAAAAATTAGACGACTGTGGAAAACTGTGTACAGGATGGGTCTTATGCTTGTATAGTCTTTCATGGAAGCGTTTGTCACCTAATCAGCAGGGTCCACATGTACAACAGAGTCCACATGTACAACGGAGTCCACGTGCCTTGTGAAATGTGGAGTGTGAAAGACATTGTGTAGCAAGTCTATGGAAATGCTGAACATTGATGTGATGATGTAGGAGATGTAAGTTGCATCTTTGTGGGGAAACTGCGGATGGAAAACAAGGTGACTTTGCAGTTTTTTAACTTTCATTATGAAATTGCAGAATTTTGCTCTGTGGACCAACATGGCTCTTAGGTCCTGTTGACAGATCAGCTTTCCATGGCTACTGTCACCAATCAAAAATGTCTGCTGTGAAAAAGGTATATTCACTCTTTAATTGTAAAAAATCGGTGTAACAATTATAAAACGACTTACTGTTTGTAAAAGCTGCTGAATCTAATTCATTTTTTCAAAAGCTGTGTACCCCGCCTCCGGCCCAGTGACAACTGGGATAGACTCCAGCCCCCTGGCGACCCTGTATTGGATTAAGCGAGTATAGAAAATGTATAGGCTGGTCTCTTTAACAAAAACTGCATCAATAAACTACACCTATGGAATCAATCAAGCTCACTTAATTTGAATGCCAGTATCCATCAGCCTACAAAGCTCTAAGAGTTAGTCAACAGGTTAGCCCAGGTGTATTCCGACCTTAGATCTAAGTCTCTGAGGAAAATACTTTAAAAAGTACACTGGGTTAGAAAGCTGGACCACGATGAAACTCTTCCTGGAATAAACAGATAATTAAGGGCACCTCGCTGAAGTCCATGGCCCCCAAAGGTGCTGTCAATATCAGTCTGCGCGCCAAGCAGGTTCGCGTGCTCCCCACAAGTGTGACGTCAGAAATGGAGTTTGACGCGCTCCAGTCCACGCACAAGGAACCGTCAACCGCAACTGTCAGGAGGAAGAGAGCCACGTGAAGGTTACAGCTGCTGAACGGTCGTAAAACTCATAGTGGCTCCGCAACTCATTCTTTCTCCAGAAAAAGCTATAAATGAAAGCCTGATATCATACAACAACGCTTCAGTGTTGTATGATACCCCCCTTAAAACTGGAGAAGAACAGGCCCACTCACTGTGAGTTTTAAGCTAGCCGGACATGTGGCTCTATAAGGATGCAATCACTATGCCAACCTGTGCCTCCACCAGGAGCCCAAGCAGCCACTCAAGGGGCCGAAATGTAATGTTGTTGTATGTCATCGCAATTTTTCCCAAAAGAAACCAAACCATTCAAACACCGAAAAGAAAATATGAATTCAAATAAGAAATATTCAAGCAAACTTTTCATTCGAAGAGCCTTCTGGTAGAAAAGGTTTAAGCACATTGAAAAAACAGAAATATCTTAATTATTTGCTCTTTTTTTTCTTCTTTCTCTTTTTTTTTTTTTTTTAATAAGCACAATCAAAGTACGCTTGCTTATAGAACGTTCAAAAAGCGTGTTTAAACTTGTACCAGAAACTGCTTATATCCGGGGAAGCACTGACTGTCATGTGTGATGCAACTCCTTTTAATGCAGCAGAGACTGCATGTGAGATACCATGTAGAGGGAAAACAAGAGGGTGTAGAGGCTTCTGTACATGCATTTTAAAGCCGTGCTCTGCATGCAGGTGCGGCTCCTTCAGGAGCCCAAGTATAGAAAGTCCCGAACTACTTTGGTCAATGGGAGAAAGCAGCAGAATAACCATCATGCCTGTCATGACATCATGCAATGTCAACTTGTTTGTTAGTACAAATTTCTCCGGCGCGGACAGACCATATTGCCACGCTGCGTGATGAGCTACACTACACAGAGCACAAATGTCACTGGCAACAACGTCACATAACTGCGAACCTATAACACAAACACACGAATATATATAGCAATTCGGACAGGATAGACTCTGGGACCGTGAAGGGCCAAATTAAGCGGCAGCTGAGCACCGAGCCCATACGGATACAGCGCAGCGCTCTCCAGATAAAAGGGCCCTGGACAGCTCACATCCGCCACATACTGAAGCTTACTATCAGGGTGCGATTTGCAGGTGGGGATGGTGGGGATTTCCTTCCCCCTCTGTTTTTTTCACAAATCGCACCCTGCTTTCTACACTCACACGAGCAACGCCGCGCGTGCTTGCCATGCTTCAAATCAGATTTGCAAAACAAGATTAAGAGGTGGGCCTCTAAATGTCAGTGCCAGGCTCTTCTTTCCAACCCTCCGCTGTAGGGAGGCGTTTCTGGTTACTGACTGTGAAAAGAACAACTCGCTCGATTAGTCGTCAGCACCCGTGATACTGAGTCCGATATCAAGGCCAATCACCCCCCCCCCCCCGCGGGTCAACGACTCACTGTCTAGCATCATGAGCTCAAGTTGCCCATCAGAAGAATTCAATATGTGCCGTTTAACTGGGGTGATGATATCGGTTGCCTGGATGTATTGTATTGTTGAATCTAGGCCATGCACCCAAGTCAATGAAAGTATTGTTTAGAGCAGTGAATGATGGGCACGTGTTCAATAAAGGAACGTGATGGTCATTTGAGCTCGGTACTCAAACCTTAAAGCGATTTTTAGTGACACGTCGGCAGTAAATGATCCAAAATTGCTTTACCATGAATCTTCTCAGCCTCCCGATGAGAACAGAAAGGCTGTTCAACAGTGCGCTCAGTTGGATTACTGCTCTTTCAAGCCAAGGAGAGGGCATGTTGCGTATGTGTTATAGTAGTCATAACACCAGGGGTCAGATCGAGCAGGCTAAACACTTAGATATAAACCTATATATGATGATACTTAACGGATGCAACACAACCAGACTGGCCTAAATGGGTTCGATCAAAAGGAAAGGGCTGCTTTTTGGGGAACTTCAGACTAAAACTTGTGGCGGCCTCCATCCATGGAGGATTTGAGGGATTCTTTTCGGTATTTTAATTCCTCTCCTGACAGTGATCTCTCTGAAACGCAGCAGCATCTCCTAAAATGAAAATCACAGTCTTCGTGTTATTTTTATCGCTCCGTTATTTCTCCGTCATATGCGTTCATATAGATGTGGCTCACACTCACAAGCGCGCTCCTTTCCTCTGTAGTTTTCGTTGTCGTGGAAACAGCAGATAGAAAGACCACGGTGGTGCATCTCTCTCTCTCTCTCTCTCTCTCTCTCTCTCTCTCTCTCTCTCTCTCTCGACTCACAACCGAGTCAACGCAATTAGGTGACGACGAGCACCAGCTTGATAGACCACATGGATGGCTCCAGGGTAAATAAGAGAGGCAAACAGGTGGCTGCACTCTGCCTACAGGCTGTGTGACTGTAGAGGCGCGTGAGCTCAAGGAGGCAGCTCAGTGTGGGTTGGTGGGATTGGGGCACGTCCTCACGCACTCCGCGACATGTTGACAGGGACCAGCGACATGATCATCAGGTGACACCCTCAGTTAGAAACGGGTGACCTGTTAGCATGAATGACTATCACTAGGAAAACTAAGAAACTATGATTGTTTAAAGACAGAGCTGGATGCGCTCATGGATGACGGATTTATAGTTACAGAGGAGAGCCAACCGAAGTAGTAACAGAGGAGACAGCTGTGGGGAGACATTTAGCTGCGGATGAAAGACACGCACTGTAGGTTACAGCAAATGTATAAACCGTGTGAGCAGATAGATGTGGAGGCAACAGGGAGCTTGTTTTTCGCAACAAGCAAGTGACCCTTTGCTGTATGTACGAACCTACAAAGACTGATACTGTTCAAATCTGATGATGGCAGCTAATCTATGCCTTTTATCTTAAACGAAGAGGTTAAACCAATTCAAGAAAACAAGAATTCATAATATGTAGCTGGGGATCCTGTGCGGTCACATGCGTGAGAATAAATGCAGAAATGCGTCCTACCTTGAAACTTAACTGGGTCAGCGCGGTCAGAACCATCGTGTCGGGATAAGACTTAACGTCACAAACCTAAAAAGCCGTTTAGCATCGCATCCCTTGACAGTGTCAGGAGCTCCTCCGCCTCTCCGCCTCTGACTCGCGTGCCCACCAAAAGGCTTCTTCTCACTCTCGTAGCATCGCGATGTTTAGGCATCAGAAAATCAGCCTCTCAACTCTTCTACACCACCCAGGTGAAGTGCACCCCTCACCACACGCGTACACACAAACACGCGTACACCAATAAACTCCATCAGACTATTTAATTTCCAGAAATGTTACACATATGGCCCCTTATCCATATGACTCAGCACTGCTGTCACATTTCAAGCACAGCATGCTGTGCACCCCAAGCATTCAACATTTGCACGTAGCCTCTGCATCCGCGGAAGGCTGCAGCAAAACAAACGCGAAAACAAAGGGGAAAAAAGACTTCCTCCAGCGTGCTGCTCTAAGAGAGCAAATTAAATCAGTTCTTACCAACTGGCGTTTTGGAGCTGATACAGCCCATTCTCACAGCTGCAAGTGGACACTTTTTAAGCGCACTCTATCAAATTTCTTTCCCTAATTATGCTTCTGTAAGGGACGCCTGGCGTACCTCACTGATCAGAAGCCTCGGTCACTCTCCTCATGTACAATGGGTCTGCAGGATTCCGGTACGACGCAGCAACGTGCTGCCTTGCTCACAGCGCCTGATCGAAGCCCAGGGCAGGAGGGAGTGTAGCCATCACTTCTGGTCCATGTAGTCTGTTTCCTCTTTGCTTCAGATGGACTGTTTTGTGGAGTCTCTCTTGGATCAGCTGTATGTCACCGGTCAGCACCACAGTGGGCGGACAGCGCTCTGTCCCAGCCTCGAGCTAAAAAAGTGGTTGTGGGGAGGAGGGGTCCTTACCGGTCACTGCCTGTAGAATCACCGATCTCTGAACGCCCCGTGTGCGCTCTTTCTTTCGCTCAGTCAGGGAGCGACCATTTGAGCTGGACACATTGATACAAAAATCCCACTCTTAAGTGCTTTTATACTGTCAGCATCGAGCGTCCACCTCCTGACTGTTTTCTTCTCTGTGTAAGAGCGGAATGAGATGTGATTGGTTGATGTCACCTTGCTTCGGAGCAGGAATGAAGAGTGGTGGGAGGAGTTAGCGGTACACGCATAGGAGGAGCAAGATGTTAACTCAGTATTGGATTCTTCCCCATCTTTATAGGCTACCTGCCGACAAAATTACAAATGAGGACCATGCTGTATGTTTCAACAGGTCTAAGATAGAAGATCGTAGAGGTGATGAGAACCTTGCGCAGACTATACTGCTGAGAAATAATAATGCATAAAACCCCAAACATTTGCTCATATGGTGCGGCGCAGTGTTTTTTATTGCCAGAAATTATTTAACAGTCTTATAAAGAAAAGTTCGACTTTCCCACAGGCTTTTTCCGGCTACATTGTGGTGGACACATTTCCACACGCAGCCCTACACGTTTCAGGACTCCAGAACTATATTCTCGCAGTGGGTAGTGTCTCATTTAGACCGAAAAGTCCATCCAATTATAGATAAGATTAAAAAAAAGTAAATGAAACGAATCCTCTTTGCTTGTGTATGCACGGTCAGAGTAACTCATTACTGTACAACAGTAGAAGACGGGGGCGGGGAGTTACACAAAGGGGAGGGAGTTGGTCCATCTGTATGCGACCTATCTGTCTGAGAAATGCACGACCAGATTTAAACTTGTCTTGAGGCAGGTTTGCGCTTAACCACGTCCATCCTCCTTCTGTCTACACTCCCACCAAGACTCTAAACATAGACCTGCAGAGCTGCTGACCCACAAGGCCGCTCCTCCACTGCGTCTATTATCTTCCGCGAAGCACTGTTTCATGAGAGGCATTTGCAATTCCTCCCCAAAATAGGATAATGCAGTGGTCTCTGAATGGGTGGTTAGAACATACGTGTCTGCTTGGTTAGATTTTAGGTGCAGATACTAAATGCACACAAATTAATCCAATGACATCCTATTGAGTTATATGCCGTTTAAAAAGAAAGGAGAACATCAATGATAGCTGGAAATAAGCAGCTTTCAGTATCAGTGTTCAGTCTGTGAGTCTCTGAGAAAGATAAAATGACGGTAATTGTCCACACTACAATGACAGTTATTGACGATGACTGCCAGAATTAAACAACTTTTATCGCAGCTCTTTCTCTCTGCATGCAGGGCTTTGGGTGAAACACAACTTTCATCGTATGTGCGTGCTGCATTTTCCAGTGCAATATCAATGCATGTATTATATCATTGGCCAATATTATATTATGGAAGAGCTGAAAATAGCGATTTGCAATATTCGTAATCACACAGTTAACGTGGGATGCCGTTAGTCACGCACTTAGATATGTTTTCCATGTCTTCAAAAAGCTTTGAAATTTTACAGAGCTGCAATTTTCTTCCCACTCTTTTCCTGCAGTGTGCTCTCAACTCTCAATCTACAACACATCAAAGTTGCGGCAAAATTCTGAGTCCTCCTGTATCTGGTGCTCCAGCACCATCTAAAGGATGGTTGTTGTCGGGGCAGCTGAGGGAACCGCAGGAGAGACTGATGCGCAGCACAGCATGTGACTGCAGAGTTGAGGACATGTGGATAAGTCAGTATTAGAGCCACGGGGCACTTACGCTGCATTGCCGAATAACCACATCACCTGCTTTTATAGAGGGACAAACTTGAAAACGATCATCCTCAAAGCTAAGAAAAGGAAAATAAACCGATATACACATATATCACTACAGTGGCCAAAGTCTTGGCCGTACATGCTCAATCATTTTTTTAAATAAATAGATGTTAAAATAAGGTGAGAGAAAAATGCGCATGAACAAATTGCATGGCAAATTACTAGAAATCTGTTTGGGATACATTAGTTAACACTTGGCATCATTAGCGTGTCATTTATTCTCTCCAAATGTGCTGCAAATACTGATTAATGCATGATTATGTAGACACTCCAGTTTCTGAAATGATTTAGCAGCAAGAAAAGAAGGTGTGAAAGCAGAAAACCTTTTTTTCTTAGAGAGCTTGTTCTCTACCGTTAGTCTGATAGAAAATAATTCAGTCATTTAACTATTATGGTTTTAGGAGGATTCTCAGCCTGTCCTTTGATCAGCCTATGAAAGCTGTTTGTAAGAAACATTTTACCTGCCCCTCTCTTCACTGAGCCCAGAACAAAATGCCACTGATGAAACACCAGTCCTCTTCCTGCAGGCCAAACAGGCCAACGTCTCCAAACTGCTGCTCTCAGCAATAAAAAGCAGCTTATGGTCAATATTTTATAGACAGGTTCAGATTTTCATGAAGAAAAATTAGGGCAAGCTTATAGATCTGGTTGTCTGAGCAGAAGACCTGCCAGCTGTGTTGAAGATGACCTGCACCTGGTGAGCCACGGTGTCCTTTGCTGGGAGGACACGTCCTGTCCCTTCAGGACTTTGACAGAGAGCTTGAAAGTCCTTCAGGTGTAACTACGAATGTAGGATCTGAGCAGAGCTAAGGATAGGGAGTTGAAGGCAGCAATGACCAACAAGTCAGAGAAGTAATTTGCTGAAAAGAGTCTGTACTGCCAAGGGTTCAGTCAGCAGTAAAGGAAACGAGGGACATTGAATGAAGGGACATTCCTGACTAAATTATACAAGACCAAATAATACAATTTTAATGTACATATCTGTGTAGCTCTAAAATACCAGTTCCTTAAGTTGATGTTTATTTAGTTTAATCAACTACTAACATTGTAGACACCCTCTTTCTTATGTATTCAAAATTTTATCTTGATTGATAAATTAGATTTTCAAGCAATTAACTAAACTCCTTTCACTTGATCTTTTCTCCAAAAGAAGAGTAACAAGTCTCTTAAATGAATAAAGACAGTACATCAAATGCAATACAATCTTTAGACATGGTCAGGAAGTTTGCTATCATTGTTAATTAAATCAATTCACTGTTTGAACTTAGTTCTAAAGAGATGCTCTAAACTATGGGATATACACACAATCTTTCTCTTTCAAAAGATATAGGAAGGAAGACTTATGCTACTACCCAGTCTTCACCATAAATGTAACACTTAAATAACAGCCCATATTGAAGTTCTCTTCAAGAGATCAAATACATTCAATATAACATGGCAATTACTTAACTTTAGAGACTCTGCTATAAGGATTTTTTTTCACTGTAACCGTCTTCCTTTGCTTCCTCACTATCTATAGATGAATAAATGCACAGGTAATTGTTGTTGCCAGTAGGATAACACTGTCATTTAGAACTTTCATTTCAATGTTATACTCAGAAAAGTGATTATTAAGTGAATAGTACTGAAATCATCTGATGTAAGAAAATGTGTTGACTATTTGCAGCCTCTCATCATCACTTCCTTTGTGTCCATGAATGAAACACCAGCCAAGACAAAAGACATAGCATGTTCTCTTGCATCTCCTCTCCAGCTGCTGAGCGCTCCACCACCATCTGATCTATAAATGAGTATGAGTAAAGGATGAAAAGCAAGCCCATCATCTGAAACAAACATGATGGCCTCTGGCCAGACTAAATGAGTATAAGGAGAGTCAAAATTGGGTTTAACAAACTCTAATCCCCAACAGATGTCCAGAATAATTATCACAATCTGTTGCCGATAAAAATAGATGAACTTTGAATATTTTGCATTATTAATGGACTGCTGTAGTAATGTAATCAAACCAAGCTGCCTTGAACTTCTGTTAGCATGGCAGATATATGAGAGGATCAAAGGAATGAGGAGTCATTCTTAGACCCATGTAGAATAACAAGTTAGAAAATGATGACGTTGTTTAACTTTAATCTTAATGGTCTGTACTACAACCCCAGGTCTAAAAAAGTTGAGATGCTGTCCATCCATCGATCCATCCATTTTCATCCACTTATCTGATATTGGGTCGTGGATGCAACAGGGCCAGGAGAGAAACCCAGCCATCCCTCTCCCCATCAAAACTCTCCAGCTCCTCCTGTGGGATCTCGAAGCATTTCCAGGCCAGAAGGGACATAGAATCCCTCCAGTGAGTCCTGGGTCTGCCTCAGGGCCTCCTCCCAGTAGGACATGCCCAGATAACCTCCACAAAGGGGCGACCTGGAGGCATCCTAACCAGATGTCCAAACAATCTCAGCTGACTCCTGAGAGTCGAATAAGCAGCGGCTCTACCCCAAGTTCCCTCCAGATGGCTGAGCTCCTCACTCTATGTCTAAGGCGGAGCCCAGTCACCCTATGAAGGAAACCCATTTCAGCCACTTGTGTTTGCGATCTAGTTCTTGTTGGAACAGGTCCATGTTTCCCACTGTGTAGCATCTAATCTTCTTTTAACAACAGTCTGTAAACATCTGGGAATTTAGGAGATCAGCTGCTGGACCTTTGGAGGAGGAATGTCGTTACATTCTTATCTGATATAGGATTCGAGCTGCTCTGCAGTCCTGGGTCTTCTTTGTTGTATTTCAAATGTTTTCAGTTGATGAAAGAACTGGACTGCAGGCAGGTCAATCTAGCACCCGGACTCTTCTACTATGAGGCCATGCTGTCGGAATAGATGCAGTGTGTGGTTTAACATCTTGCTGAAATATACATTACATATCCCTGACAAATACGTTGTCTAAAGAAGAGCAGATGTTGCTCTAAAACCTGAATATATATGTATTTTTGAGTCGTGCTGCTGCCATTATATTGAAAAATATCTAATAATTTTCATAAAATGATAAGTCATCTCACTTTGAACATTTGACACATTTTCTTTTAATATGAATAAAATGTTTGAGTTTTGTAAATAAGTTATTTATGTTTCTTTGTTTACTGTACCATGCCAGAAAACCAGAAAACATCCTTATATTCTGCAGGGTGACAGAGGAAGCAAGTGCAACTTCAAAGCAAATGTTATTGTGAAATGGCATATGATACTGGAAAATCTGGCTTTTAAAAATCTTTTGGCTTCCCAACAGTTTTGGGATTGAACACTGCAGTCATAAAAACAAACCTCAATCTAAGTCCTACACATGCACAGATATACACGTGAATTTGTTGTCATGTTTTAGAGGCTGAAAAAAACATCTCCAGAAGCCACCACATCTATCAAGAGACAATGTGGTGTAATGTCACAAGACCTTACAAGATTAAGACAGCATATTGTTTATACTATGATATATGTGATGAGCAAACAATCACAAGAAGACAAATGAAATGTTCCAGATTATCTGCAATTATTACTGTATTGTAACACTGAACCACTGAAGGATTGGGAACAGATGACACAGGAGCTGGACCAGTAACCAGAGAAGACTGTGCCTCAGGCAACATTTGTGGTACAGTAGAAGTCTGTGGCTCAGGAGAAGATACTGGTTCTGGACCTGAGGCAGGTGAAGATGGTGCTGAAACTGATGCAGGAAGTGAAGAGCACCCAGCTGAACCCTCTTGGAGGAAGAATACTGGATTCTGCCGGCGCCAATGAATTCCACGGAGCAGGTGCTGGCTGTAGGAAGTAAGATGAAGTCCTTTGGAGCTTTGCCTCCCTTTGGAAAGTCCTCCAGAAGGCTGCGCCACAGCCAGCTCTTGCTGTCTTGGCTGCCTCTCCGCAAAAATACTCAGAGTGATCATCTCTCCTTTCGTTTCAAACTTCTGTTGTGGCTCATCTGCCATCCTCATTGCTGCCCCTGGTCGAGAGCGTCTGTCCACTCACTCATAAAAAGTCTTTACAGCTACATGCACTGCTTGAAAGTCCTCCAAAGAATGTTGGTCCACTTGGTCCATGGTTGATCAGATCTTACAGTTAAGTTTTGGTGGTGAGAGGACAGGACCCAAATGAAGATCAGCAGACTGGAGGCAAATGTAAACTTAACTGGTGATTTATTAGAAATGTAACAGGTGTATTTAGCAGCTCTCTGGAAATCAGGAACAGTTGGTGATGACCTTTATTTCACACCAGCAGAAAGTTGAGCAGATGAGGAAACTCGGCCCACACACAGTCTCTGGGTCTTAGGCTAGAGGAAGGGATTAAGCCGAACCCGGTCTCTTGACATTAACAGGATCTGAATGTGGTGTGTGTGTGAAATCAGTGCAGAATAATGCCCATTGTGTACATTACAGTGTCATGTGTTGAAGAGTTCAAAGAAAACTGGTGCAAAATTAGCTAAAACCGACCAAACATTTTAACATGTGAAGTACTTATTTCCATGTTAGTCTGAAACAGAACTGAGGTGCTAACTGAGGCTTCATCTGTCAGACAGAGATGATGAGGATAAGGTTATAATTTTCAGTCTCTGATAAATAACATAGCAGGGATGAACACGCTGCTGTACAATTATTATTGTAACTTTTCTCAACATTCTTTGGAGGACTTTCTAACAGTCTATTTCTAATGTTGTGTGTATTTTCTGTTAGTCATGACACAGAGCACCAAACTAGATGTCTGGAGTAGCTATATAAACATGTTTCATTAGTTTTATTAAATGAATCAACCACGGCTTCAGTCTCCTCTGATTTACAGCCTCCACAGAGCAGAGGGAGAAATTATCATGATTGTATTCTTTCATGAACCTGCATGTCCACGACTTCACCAACAGAGCCAAGCAAACCAGACGGGACAGAACAAGAGAGCTGATCAATGTTTACTTACTGATAGTAACAGTGAAGCTAACTCTGCGTCTGCCTGTCATCCTGTTTTATCTCTGAGCTCTCGGCAGCCGTAAAATCCAACCTTTGTTCTTGTCTCTTTTGTTCTTACTCACTTCCTCTGATAGTGTTGTCCTGCGTCTCTTCATTATATTTGCCATGTTTTTTTTCTTTTAAAACCTTGTTATACTGACTGTGCCTTTCATTTTGTCATTTTGTTGAAGCAAAAACATGCAGTTATCTAATTGTTTGTGTGTGATGTTGTGCCAGGCTGAAACCAAAGTTTTGGGCTGCAGTATCTTGCTCCAGGGCAGATTCAGGGTTCAGGTTTTTAATGTACTTCAAAATGAGTCAGAAGCATACAGTTTACAGACTTCTATTGTGTTGCTTTCATGTAATAGTCAATCATCAGGAGACACTGAATTACAGTGATGATAGAACTGCAAAGAGAAAGATGTTCTTCTCCAAACACAACATTGACTCTCTTATGCAGTTTTTCAAATATTACTTGGATAAATCAGAAAGCTTTTCAAAAATATTTTTTGGATGAATGTCATTAAAATAGAACATTCCGATACCAATAAAAAGCATTATAATTGGAGGAAAGAAAATAACAAGTTCCTTTATGATAATCTTATCACATAAGGTTCTTATAAGGGGAGAAACTTGGTAGTGGTAATTATATGCTTCAATTTCTCTTGCTGAATCTATGCCAGTTGAATCATACCAGTAAATATTAACAATGTCAGGACATCTGTCTATGAAATTATGCTAAACAGTTGCGTGGTCAGGCATAAAGACACTTATCCTAAGCACTCAAATCACTCTAAAAGGAAAGGTAAAAGAATAAAGTTGATATTTCGAGATGGACAAGACAAAGGCTTGATTTTACACCAACAGAAATGCTGCAGAAGTGCCTGAAGCAGACAATTCATCTGAGAAAACCCACCTACCTAATGGACTGTCATTCCTCCCAGTTAACATTCTGGATTGACCAGATGTTACTGGAAACATTTACTTGTACTTTTAATTCCACTCACAGAAACATGGTTCTGAATACATTTTATTCAATATAGACATGTATAATTTTTTTTCTCACTTCCATTGTTGGGATCTCTTTATGGACTTAATAAAATATGTCAAGGTTTTAGGTCACAGCTAAGCTAAAATACAGATCATTTCTAAAAGTCTGACTAACTTTTGCAAAATTAAGCTGTGCTGACAAGTTATTTCAAAGAAGAGTCCAATGAAAATAATGTCAGTACCAAAATAGCAATGACCATATTTATCTTATAATATCTGGCTTTTCATATATATATAATATTGAACCATGATGCATTAATATGCATCATGGTTCAATATGTCAAGTCAAAAGCAGGCACAGCTTATCATTTCTGAGGAATCTGCTTATTAGCCTGTTGTACTGTGGGCTAGTGGAACTGATCAAGAGCTCTGTTCTGTGTGAACAACAAGGCCTACCAAGCCGGAAACAGGGAGGAAAATCTACAGTCACAAATGCGTGTGTTGCTTTGGGTTGTTGTTCTCTGTGCAGGCATGGAAATTAACAAGGAAAACAATTAGGATATCTCCCAAAGTATAAAACTACTCCTTTATTTGTCATTGTCAAAGTCATTAAAGTCATTAAAGCTTACACGTGTCAGAGTAGGAAAAAATCAATCATCTCCAAATTTCTAAAAATTATTTCCAAATCTGGAGATTTAGAAATTCTGGGCTAACCAGAAAGCTTGTGCTCCTTTACAATTTTTCAAAGGTGGACAAATTTTCTATTCTTCACAGTCACATTGTGGATAAGGTCAGATAACAGCATCAATAACATCACATGACATTGTTTGCAGGTAATGAATAATTAAAATCAATTAAACTGACAAATCAACCCTTCTGTCAGGGTTATTATCATAAGACTAGAACTGAATAAGCATGATACATTTATCTTACTGAGGCTTATTTTCCTGACTGCGGGTATAATCCATGTCTTTGTTGATTCATTTCAATTATCTAATTCTATCAGTTTATCAAGATGCAGCATAAGCCCGATCATCTGTGGAGTTGAAGTGTCCTTGATTGACTCCATTCCCACTGCTCAGTGACCCTGACCTCTGATCTTACATCAAAACTGTCAGGACCAGCAGCAAACTGAGGAGGCCACTCAGCAAAGATGCTGATGCCCTAGCTGCCGTCCCGTCAGTGGGGGAGGTGGTGTGACCCACAGGTGGATTGATCTGCCCCTGGCAGTGTCTCAGGTCTGCTCCAACACAGGCAGCATAGCCCATAGCATGTGCAATATAATTCTGCTCATGAACACCAGTGAAGAGGTGGGCCATGGGTCCGCGTGCCAGCACCGCCACATCCTCTCCGCTGTGGGTGGTCGAAGTTAGGGGGGCGGCAGAAAACTGGACGTAATCTTTGCTTTCTATAAAAGACACAGATATTCCAAAAGGTTACTTTATCAAAACTACATTAGAAGAAACAAAAATGGAAAAATTTTGGAAATGGAAAAAAACTTTACAGCAGTTTTAATGACTTTTTCATAATTTTCTTTGTCCTTAAATTTAATCAAGATATACAAATATAATAAAAGAGGTTTTGTGAGCAACCTTTTCTGTCAGGCTGTTGCAAATGTTGCATTGACTTGGCCCCTCCTCTGCTGCTCTTCAAGTGAGAGCTGCAGTGGTTTTCACAAAGAAGAAGAAAGACTGCAGCAAGTCACTGGCCAAAGCTGTAAATAGGTCAAATATCTTTTGTAACTTCCATGGTGTTTCTTACTGATTACATTCTAAACCAGATAACAGCACATCTAGACCACTACACGCCTCCTCCTTAATTAGTGGAAGAAGGTGCATTGTTAGATTTTAGGCAAACATGTGCACACAGCTAAAGTGCACAGCAATGAGGGAGACAGTGATTTGAACTGATTAATATTATTTTATGATCCTCACACCCCTGTGCCATCACAAGCAGGTGCCTTCACACCCTCCATCCAATGAATGGGCTGCAGTCAGTGTTTGGATGGTGAAGCAAATTAAGAAGAGAAACAGAAGGGGTCTTTGGTGGAAAATACATCATCACACACTTTTAGTGTCATAAGACATGGTTGACAGAAATTACTTTTAAAGTAAAAAGTTCATAAGTTTCTCTCTTTTTTTATGCTTTGTCTGCCTTTATTTTGTGGCTGATCTGGAATTTTGCTCATAAAATTAAATCTGCGAAATTTCTGTAAGTACGAAGGTGGGTGAAAAACAGAGTGTCTTACTAGTGGTCACATTGCGGATGTCAGGGCGTCTGCCATTAATCATTTTGTGTCCAGGTCCATTGCCATACATCAGTGTTGTGTAGGGTAAGAAGTCTGTCCCCCATAGTGGAGATTTACCTGGAAAATACAGGAAATATATTTCATTTATCTTGTTGTTCATTTCTGCCTCAGAGCACTGGACACATGCACACACACTCAATGCATACACAAACATAAAACCACAAAAGGTTGAGTTTCTGGGTCCCAGAGGTACTGCAGGAGGTCTCGAGCTTGTTGGCTATCTCGGTGTTTCTCTCCAGATGAGCCATTAGCCTGGCAAGTTTCCCTGCTGATGAAGAGCTTAAGAATTTCACCATCACTGCTGGAGTGCTGGGAGGAGGAGGGTAAAAGAAAGATAGGAAAGATGGAGTAGAAAGGTGGGGAAAGTATGACAACCGTATCTCAATCAATATGCTCAAAAAGCTTTGAAAATTCGTATTGACATGATTGTGAGCTGAATCTTTTAAAGTGAATGTTTTCACATAGTATAATAGAGTATACTTCGCAAACCACTGAAAGCCGAACTAGAAATAAAATGAGAACAAAAACATTTAGCAATCCTTACAAGTCTGTCAATACAGTTAAGAGGAGAAGACAGTGAAGTAAAGTGTTTAAATTTGATATTTTCAACACTGGCTGTTCTGTCTGAGACTGTCCAATTGTTTTCTGAAAAAGAAACACCTATGATTTCAGACATTTCAGTGAAGGAGAGAAAACAGAGAGGAAGAGGAGGTTGAGAGCTGAGGTCATTGAGGTACACAAGATCAGGAAGATCTTCAAAATGGCACGATGAACTGACAGAGTAAGAAAAAGTTAGAAGGGAAATGGATGAAAATGCTGTTTACAGTGGTGGAGACAGGTAGAGGGAAGAGAGATGAGCAGAAAGCAAAGGACAGAAATAGAAAGATGAGCAGGAGAAAGGCAGCCAGATATAAGTGTTTACTCAGTATGTAATTACGGGGGAAAGAAAGCAGAGGAAATGTCAAGCTGCTGATGGCTAAGGCCCACTAAGCTGTAAGGAAGTCAGCAGTCATTATCAAACAAACACACACACACATACAATGTGGATAAAGACATCTGAAAGGGGGATATGGACAGGTTAAACGGGTTAAATGCTGCTACAAAATTTGTTGAAGAAAGAACTGTATTCAGGAAGTCAGGCCACAATTACCCAAAATGCTCTGTCCTCGAAATGTGTAACCATTGAAGGTAAGAGGGTGGGAGTGGTCAGCTGTCACTATAGTGAGAGTTTCATCCTCTTTGGTGAGTTCAAGGCCTTTGGCTATGGCATCATCAAAAGCAACTGCCTCATGGAGGGCCATGTATGCCCGGCCTGCGTGGTGAGCCTGGTCGATTCGCCCACCTGGACACACACAGAGGAAAGGCTTAAAGAGGGTGGTGAAGTGGCTTCTGGTATTAGTTGGTACTTTAAGTGACCGAAACAAATGTCACAGCTTAACTAAACCAAGTGAGACTCATTCACTTTTCCCTGAAATGGATTGAATTGGGTAAGACCAAGCCATCATGTCAAATGATATGATCAGGCAGCTGGACAAGAAAATAGTGAACAAGTTAGGCTGACACATGAGACTTTCCCTTGAGTAAAATCAAACACAGATTAGGATTTGAGACTTGATTTGATGTTGACAACTGTGAACGTTTTTTAACAATAAAATTTTAAAAGGTGTGAAAGTTTGACTTGGTTAAAAATAGAATAATAAGCCGGTCTGTGAAATCCACAAATTTTTTTATCTGTTAGTCCAATAAAATGTACATTACTTTACCTTTTAGTTAGGAAATTGTTTTAGCATTTGTTTTTAATGTCTTATTTGAAGAATTACTTTACAAGACTTTAAACATATCGCTGTACTTGTCTGGCAGCATGTCAACTGATTTGAACTTTGAACCTGCTCGAAGTTCCTTTATTTTACATGAGACTTATCCTAAAACACTTGAAACTCAATATGGACTTGATTCCAACTATGTAGAAAAGTCAACATTTTACTTGGACTCATCTTGCAGGACCTTTTAGAGTCTGATTTGCCTCAATAGCCATGACTTAGTTGCTTTATTAATTGGTTAAGTCTATTGATCTTCTATTTCTTGTCAAGAATAGCTTTAAATTTTTCTCAGACTTGGGTCTGGATTATCTTAAATTACATGACACTTGATTTTGCTTTGTCTCTCATAACTATCCTCCTAACTCTGACCCAAGACTGGACTTGACTTACCTTTAATGCCTCCGCACTCAACTTAAACTGTTGTTAAACTGTTGTTAAATTACCTTAGAATGCAATTAATTTCTAAATGAAAAAGTGAATAGGTCAGGTTATCTCGGATGACAGAGGACTCTTCTCAAATGACTCAAAACTCGACTTGCCTCTTACCAAAAGCTCTTCTTTTGTGGATAGAGTGGCTCTTGCTGGGAAATTCAGTCTGTGTAAGTAATTTTATTTTTCTAAAACTTTATCACATCCCTCCACACCTGTCGTCTGTACTAGCTAAATCAGAAATTGAAGTAGACCTCAGTTAATTAGTTGTGATCTCAGTGAGCTGTCAGTTCTTGGGTGCACCATATGTCTGCTTCTATTTATACATTTGCCGTTATTTCTCAAGTCATTGTGAAGACACTCTGCAGAACCATGGACTCCCCAGGCGGCTGCCTCAGATTAAAGGAGAGATGGAGGAGGAGGCCAGAGCAGCAGTCATGTGGAGCAGAAACATATCACGCAAACACACTACACTATAACACATACTGCGGCAAACTCATTGAGCTGTAAGCATAATCAATGTCAAGTCACCAATTACTGCAGGTACATATTCTTCTCTGACATGATGCATTGCGGAGGTTGGAGACATAGCCGGCAGCACAAAGATTAACCTAAACCAATGAATACCAGTGCTGAAATCAAACATATTGTAACACTAGTTAACCATCCCATTTACTGCAGAGAACATATGAAGATAAAAGTTGACAAACAGCTGCATTCTTTCATGTGTCTTGACAGTTAATCCTGGAAAACACTGATTGTCATGGATCTGTTATGATTACAGCTTTGTTTTAAAAAAGTGAAATGTCTGAACTAAAGCAGAGACAAATATTCATGGTAGTATTTCTTTCATTACATTCTCAGAGGAACAAACCCTTTCTTAGTGCGGGGTAACATTGCATTGAATGCTTAGATTTTCCTCTAGCTTCCTGAAGTTGCTGGAATGTTGTCCCAATTCTCCAGACAGTCCTGGTATAACTAAGATGTGTTTTTAGGCCTCGTTGCTTGAAATTGCTTCATTAGTTCTGCACACACATCTCCTGTTGAACGTTTAGTCAGGACTTTATGATGGTAACACCTTGACTTTGGTGGTATTGTGTCATTTCGACACACCTATGGAAGCATACTTAGAGCTAAAGTAAATTTAACTTTAGGTGGGTGTTTTGAGATGTTTCTTCAGTATATCCTGAAAACTTCCCTGCCTCTTAATGCCATCCATTTTGTCCTCTAAAAGTGCTCCTCATCATGATGCTCCTACCAGCATGCCCCACAGTTGGAATAATGCTCTTCAGCTTAAAAGCTCCTCCAAACTTTAAAAGCAGAGTTTGTTGTTTCATGAATGCCATGTAATTGTTTTTTTAAGGACTGTTTCACTAAGTGCAGTGATGCTGTGTTCTTCTATGGCCCGGTAGCACAAAATATAGCAAGATTCTGTCTGTGGACATGAATCAACTGGTGTACTTTTCATCATTATCTCACTTTTGCCCTGAGACTGAAATAGGTACTTACACTTAAGTACTGTTGTGTGTGCAGGTGTGGTCCTTCAAGAATTTGGAGATATCCGTCAAGGTTGCAGCCATCTTGTGGAGGTACACATGTGGGTTTTGTTTTTTCTTAGTTTGTCCTGGCTTATTTATTTTAACTGAGTATTTATAGCTGATATTCTGGAATGTTTAAAGCTCTTCACAGGAAAAGGCAACGAAGCATATGTAAGCATCTGATCCATGTGATATAGCAAGTTATAAGTGAAATAATGGGGTGAGCTGGCCTAAAAATTACTAGATATGTAACTTTTAATAACCTCATTCTGCGTGATTGTAAACTGCAAACTTCATCTATAGTCATTTAAAAATCATAAGTACAGGATGATAATTTGATTGAGCAACCAGAAACAAAGTTTGTTTGTTTTTCTTCCTTTTTTTAGTGAAAACTTATTTTTTCTTGTAATTCTCTAGCCAACCTCCAATGGTTTAAGTGATGGGAGCTTTTGCCTTACCCTCCACAAGCAGGAAGAAGCCGTTAGGGTTTTTCTGCAGGATGCGGATGGCCTTTTCCGTGGTCTCAACAATGGTCGGATCCATGCTTGGGTCTCTTTCTGCCTCAAAATGCAGATCACCGGGTTCAAACAGAGCTGGGGAGGGATAGGTAAACCGAATTAAAATTACAATATGTCCAATTAATCTGCCCTCTGTAGAAGCATACCTACACACAAAGTCCCATTTTCCTACTAGTACTATGTCCAGCACAATTTCTGAGAAACAGGAATTAACAGAAATAAAAGAGGGACAGTTGAACTTACATTTGAGCTTTGAAAACAAGCACAATGCTAAGACTAACACAATGTCTGGTCCATGTTTGCCTAATGGGAAAAATAAATTCATCAAGGAAGCTGACATTAATCAGTAGTGGTATATCCACCTTACCAGTTTCAAGAATCAAACTTTCAAGAGTCAAAGCAGCTTGCATGATATCTCTGGTTGTCAGGTTGTCTCCAGAGCAAATGAAGTGAAGTGACAGAGTGTAAGAATTTAACATAATAGCACACTTTTTAGTTGACATTTAGTTCATTTTAAAGCATCATTTGGTAATATTCAAAACATTTGTATATGTATTCTAAGTTGGTTTCTTGCAGGAAATTAAATTAGGTGGTTAACCCTTGTCTCATCACAACATCCCTCATGTAAACAATAAGAAGATAAAGCGATCATTCAGGTAACATTTACCACGCAGTTACAGTATAATGTGTTAATTAGTGAGCTGTTGACTTGTGTTACTTTTGGCAGTTTTCCCTGCTTCCACTGTGAGCTAGTATTAAACCTTTGGTGTATTTTTCAATGTGTTAGTGGACAAGTGTTTAAAACTGTTTTGAGAAACAGCCATTAGATATCATACCACCTTTGCTAATGCAGGCAGTGAAATATATATCAATAGGAAAATCACAACAACAGCAACAGTATAAATCATTGTACTTGAATATCTAATAATCATAAAAAGACTGTTTAACAGTCACAGATGTGATAGTATTTGTGACGGCAAATAATGTATTGGAGAAAATTCAACACATACAGTAATCAAGGCTTGCATCACTAATACATGAATGAGTGACACTGGAGGCCTATAGTTGTTTTGTTCTTCAAGGAATAGACAGCCCTCTAAATAACTCGGTGCCAACTCCAAGAACACTGGATGCAAACCTCTCAACATAAGGTCTCTTTCATCCAAATCCTTATTATTAAGAAGAAAACTTGTTGCATCAAGATGAACATGTCACTCTCAATGAGCCCTGATCATATCTACTTAAAAAAAACACTTGCATTGCTGAAAGAGTTGCAGGCGTAGCAAATTTAAGCATTCTCCTTACTCCAAGAATTTCCTCAACAATGAAAGTTTTAAAAACAGATGTATGTCTTTGGAGTGCCTCATACTCTATTTCCCCCTCCCACTGAAAAGCACACAAAGAAGCACTTCTGTTATTTGCATTGTATTGTGCACATGGCCCCTACACTGAGTTTTTATTTGACTTCTCTGACTTTTTAAATTTTTTTCATTATTGTTGGTGGTTTTAACATTCACGTTGACTCTGTTAGTGGCACTCTAAGTACTGCATTCATTTCCTTTTTGAAATCAATAGGTTTCCTACCCACTGTCACAATCATACACTTACAGAATTGACCATTCCCCTATAACACTATAATGATAACGTAATTACTACAAACGTTATTTCTTAAATGTCCATTTATGAATACTGCAGAAGGCAGTTCTTTAAACTTTACTCTAACTGAGTTGGGCCATGTGGTCGGCAGTGCCACAGCCTCTCCATGCTCAGCTCTTGATACTGTAGCTCCACTAAAGATGAGAGTTGCAACACAGTGTCAGAACAACACAGGATAGTGTATCTTGAAACATACACTGAGAAAACAGAAAAGGGAATGGCGTACCACTGATTTAGATTTCATACTATCATGTCATACTATCATGTATCTATAATAATAACATAGCTTTAATAATAGTAACACTTCAGCAATATCATTTCACTTCTGGGATTATTAAAGTATCATTGAACTGAATTCAATTGAATTGAATTTCAATTTAAAAAGGGTCTTAATTTATGTTATAAAGCCAGAACACAGAGTATTCTCTCCCAAACTGATGCTGTAAAACTAGTCCACACATTCATCATATCCTGGTTGGACTATTGGAAGGCCATCCTTTATCTGGGTGTCCAAACAAGCCCCTTAAAATCCTTCTGTTCCTTCAAAATGCTGCTGGCAGAGTACTAATTAGTACATCCAAGAGAGTTCACATTTCTCCTGTGTTAGCCTCTCTACGCTGGCTCATTGCATAATTAAGAATCGAATTCAAAATCCTTCTGATGACATACAGAACCTTCAAAAGTAAAGCTCTGTCTCATCTGAAAAATCTGATTGTTCCCAATCACCCTACAGGAGCTCTTAATTGCCCAAACATTGGCCTGCTTGTGGTATCAAGAATTCTTTATGCTAGAACGGATGGCAGAGCTTGTATTTTCAGGCTCCTCTCCGGTGGAACCACCTGCCTGTCTGGGTACCAAATGTTGACACTTTGCTTTTAAGATTGTGTTTAAGACTTAAGATTTTTCTTCTGTATTATAATGCTACTACTTACAAATTGTGTTATAATCATTTTAATCGTCCGATCTTTATATTTTCTGTTATCAGTCCATGTATTATCTTTTATTTTATATTGTTGTTTTAGTCAAATTCTTACTTTGTAAAGCAATTTGGGTTGTTCCTGTGTTTGAAAGGTGCTATATACTGTAATTAAAGTTGAGATGGTGAAGCTTTACCTTCAGATGAAAACAAATGCCTAATACGACAAAGGAGAATGGAAAAACAAACTTTTACCCATCAGATAGTCTGTGGTTTCAGGATCAACTGCATCAAATTCTTTTTTATTCCACACATAATGGGCTACCTGTAACAGAGAGACCAGAAACAATATTTCTGTCAGTAGAGTCAGTATACCATTCTTTAATATGTAAAGATTCTTAACCTGACCAGAGTATCAGGGTATTTTTAATTCCATATCATATAGTGTTGCTGTCAGATAAATTCTTATGTGCTCATATGAATACTACTAAAATAACATTTGTCACGAAAAAATGCGTAATCATTAACGACTTTTTAGACTTTATAAAATGATTCTATTCAGTTCTACAGTTTTACAAATTTAGGACATAATAATATATTATCTGGCCCAAACCTTAGATTAAGATCAACAACACATGACATATTACACTGTCATTATTGAACAGAAACTGTGGCAAAATGAAGCAGTGTGTAAAAAACAGTAGGAGTCTGGTGCTGATGATCAATGCATTGATCAATTGAGCATCTGCAGGTGTGAGCACCTCCATAAGGAAGAGTGGACCAAAATTCCTCCACAACCATGTGAGCGACTGATAATGTTATACATTGTGTTTGGTTGAACAGAAATGTTACCTTTCCAGTTTTCATGCTTTTCCACTCCTGGATGAGGTTACGTCCATCTTTTCTCTTGCCCAAGGAGGAGAAATCTGTGGGGTACTCTGGGTCCTTGGTGCCCCTGGGGGTCATATATTTTCGACCTCCACCAATGATTACCTGGAACCCGTCAGAAACTCACATATTCAAACACAATTTGCAGATTTAAGAATGAAATAACACATTAAACATTGTCATGAAATCATTTTGTGTTATGGGGAAACATACATCGATATCTATGTTTTTGATGAGCTGGGATGCAATGTCAGTGCAGCCGTCCGTCTTGGCAGCATCAGGCATATCTGCATCACTGTACCACTTCCTGCTGGCACTGTGGGCATAGGTGGTTGCTGGGGTAGCATGTTGCACTCGAGTGGTTGTTACTATGCCCACAGACTTGCCTATATCATAAATACAATAGCAGTCATTTTTCATTCACAGTGACAGTGGTGTGTAGAACAGGCACCCTGCAGAACTGAGTCAGTGTTTACTGCCATCTGTTATCTGCCAACACATATCAGTAAAAATGCACTTATTCACCTTTTAACCATGTCTAGGTTCTGAATAGTAATGTGTTTCTCCCCCATCCAAATACGCATACACATGTCATAACATGTATTAACTTTATACACAGCATGCAGTACCTTTTTACAACAATCACAGACCAAAGTGTGTAGTGGATCAGTATCTTTCCCAATAACACTTTGATAGTTACTGTGCCTTGAAAAAGTATTCATATGTCTTGAACACAGACTTAAATGTATTTCATTGGTATATTATGTGACAGGCCAATACAAAGTAGCGCATAATTGTGAAGTGGAAGGAAAATGATACATGATGTTCAAAATCTTTTACAAATATAAAATCTGAAAAGTGTGGCAGGCATTTGTATGCAGCCCCCCTGAGTCAGTACTGTGTCAAACCATATTTCACTGCAATTATAGCTGCAAGTCTTTTGGGGTATGTCTCAACCAGCTTTGCACATCTAGAGGCAGCAATTTTTGTCCATTTTACTTTGCAAAATACCTCAAGTTCAGTCAGGTTGGATGGAGAGCATCTGCGAACAGCAGTTTTCAAGTGTTGCTACAGATTCTCAACAGGATTTAAGTGTAGTTTATTCTAACACATGAATATGCATTGATCTAAACCATTCCATTGTAGCTTTGGCTGTCTGTATAGTGTTGGAAGGTAAACCTCTGCCCCGATCTCAAGTATTTTGTTCTCTAACAGGTTTCTTCCAGGATTGGCCTGTATTTAGCTCCACCCATTTCCCCATTAACTCTGACCAGCTTCCCTGTCCCTGTTGAAGAAACGCATCCCCACACCATGATGCTGCCCCCTCCATGTTTCACGGTGGGGGTGATGTGTTCAGGTTGATGTGCAGTCTTAGGGTTCTGCCACACATAGTGTTTTGCATGTAGGCCAAAAATTTTAATTTTGGTCTCATCCGTCCAGAGCACCTTCTCGCACATGTTTGCTGTGTCCCTTACACTGCTTGTGGCAAACTGCACAGGACTTCTTTTGGTTTATTTTAAACAGTGTTCTAGCCACTTTTCCATAAAAGCCAGATTTGTGGAGTGGACCACTGATAGCTGTCCTGTGGATAGATTATCTCACCTGAACTGGGGATCTCAGCAGCTCCTCCAGAGTTACCACGAGCCTCTTGACTGCTTCTCTGATTTGTGCACTCCTTGCCCAACCTGTCAGTTGAACATGGCCGTCTGGTAGATTTGCAGTTGTGCCATACTTTTTCCATTTTTGAATGTTGGATTGAGCAGTACTCCATGAGCTGTTCAAAGCTTGTGATATGTTTTTATAACCAAACCTTTGGTTATAAAAACTAATGTTAACTTGACTGAGTGTGGCAACGTCACTCAACCTGACTGGCCTGTTTGCCAGAAAAGCAAGCATTGCTATTTGCTACTCTCAAGGTCAAAAGTCAAATGTTTTTTATTATCATGTGCAGGAATAAAAAAGTTATCAGTGCAATGAATTTTTTGTTTTATGACCTTTGAGATCTCAGAGAGCAGCGATGGTGAGATACAAGTTTTTGGGCAATTAGTCAAGACCCAAATTCTTCAGCAGGATATACATCTACCGCTTTATTCCTCTTTTAACATAAATATGTACAAATATATGTACTGTAAATTAGGCAGTCATAGTTAACTATTCGGAGCTAAAGCACATATGATTGGAATACAGAATTAATGTGGAAGGATATTTACAACTGCAGCATTTGTGGGATTGTGTTGAAAATCAAAGAAGTGCTGAATATAAAGAATTTCACCTGACAGTAGATTCAGCTCATTGACCTTTAGGAGGCAGCCTTATCAAGAACATGTAATCTGTTGCTGTACTTGGGCACTAATCTGAGGTATTTGGATTTCACACGAATATGTCTTTAGTCTGCAACTTCGTACTTCTACTGTTTTTATCCAAATAAGATGATGCTCTTTAATTTTTGTCTCATCTCATATCACTCCAAATGGTATCCAAAAGATATGTTAGAAAATAGCAATAAAGTGTTTTATGGGTTCTCTCCTCCCACTGTCCAAAAGCATGCATGTTAGGTTAATTGGTGACTCTTAAATTGTCCTTAGGCATGAGTTTGAGCATGTGTGTGGTTGTTTGTCTCGTTCGTCTCTGTATGGCCCTGTGATGGACTGGCAACCTGTCCAGGGTGTACCCTGCCTCTCACCCGATGACTGCTGGGATACTGCTGGGATAGGCTCCAGCCCCCCTGCGACCCAATCAACAGATTAAGCGGGTATAGAAAATGGATGGATGAATGGATGGAAAGTGTTTTATAATGATAAAAAAAAAGTGTTTTAGGGTGAATGACTGACTTTAGTTTTGTATCATGTCACCTTTGTGACTGCGCTGAAGTCTGCAGGTGTGATAGGTGTATTTTTTTCTTCTGGAAGGCTCAGTAAATGTATTTCACCAGATATTAGGGAGAAAGAACCAAGACATATTTAAAGAAAACACATCCCCTGACAACTCACATTGATCTTGCAACCTCGTGGAGTCCTGGCCCCTAATTTTTCAGCAAAAAAAAAACGATGATCAAGTAGAACTCCTCAGAGGACTGTGCCATTTCTGAATGCGATTTTGTAACATAATTTACTGTAGTTTCTTTTTTAGGTCAAAGACTAAAAATAGCATTCTTGTTCTATGTAGCACACACATATTTACACATCGGACTTTCAGTCAGGGTTGTGACACACTGCATGTGTGTGTTAAGAGATATCTATAACTACTGATAACAGTGGAACATGACAAGATTTGCAGTGCTTCCCCATGCAGCACACTGTCCTGTTGCGGAGCTGAGGCTGCAGCTGGAGTTTCTCCCTGTTCTCGGTGGTCCCTGAACATCATAGCTCACTGCAGAGTGCTCAGCTGTAAAATGAGTTTACTTGGCAAGCAGGGCAGTGACAGGTATCTGCTTGCTCCTCAAACAAGAATACTCAAATCCCCTTGGTTCTTTCAGTCACAGCATCGTTTGAGGGCATCCTGCATTGTGTCATTTGTTCTTCAACAAACAGCAGAAATCTATTTGCATCTGATAAAAGTGCCAGATGTCAATGCCAGTATAATTTCCTCTGTTTTTGCCATTCTTTTACAGCATCTATAAACATGAACTGTTTTCCTGGTGAATTTGTGGAAAAATTAAGACTTACTTGGGCCATCTTGCTCTATTATGACTTTTTCTCTTTAGATATGAACTCTTGTTAGACAGTTCGGGATAAAACCAGAAACCTGGAGATTTCTTCATGCTTCCATGAAATTAAACAACATCTTTAAGACTTTTTTAAAAATACTTTTCCCTGCTCCTCTAAAGAAACAAAGTTCATACTTGTCTAAAATGATCTGTGAACCAAATATCAATAGCAGCATCTCAAGAGCAGTAAGCTTCTCCCCATGGTAGCTCACAAAACCCAGCTAATCAATTGACATAGTTAATTTGTACAGTGGTGAAACTCACCAGCATCTTTGGCCCACTTCAGGATGGATGTGACCTCATTCCCCTTCTGAGTTTTGCAGACGCCATTGCGAGCCGCTGCATTCACTCCAATGATGTTCAGATTGGATTTCACTCCACACAAATATGCTGTTGCTGTGGCTGCGCTGTCTGGAATCTGGAAGTCCACACTGTAGGTCTGCACAACACAAACACAAAAAGAGGAGCTCAGGAAATCTGAATAATCATTCATTTCTCTTTCGGCCTATCATATACACATGAACACGACAACAGAGACCAGTTGAGGGGTTTAAAAGAAAAGACAGAAATTAACATCATGATCTTCACTTGAACTTTTCTATTCACTGCTATGACCTTTAGCAGGAGTTTAGTTAGTATCTTAATTTCTTATTGTTTTAGTTAAGACCACTATTTATATATATATATATATATATATATATATATATATATATAAATAAACACACACACACACATATGTATACATACGTACACACAAAACAGCTGACTGAGTTCTCTTGGAAAATGTCTTTCTTTTTATAGGGTTTTTTTACATCTCTGCTTGAAATGGTCAAAATCAGCTAATCTAGTTTTATCATATTTATGTATCTATTTATCTATTTATTTGATCAGGGTTTTATCAACCCTTCCCTGACTGGTTGTCTTTATTAGAGACTATGTCCCTATGTGGCCTTTGTTCATGCATTACAAAATGACCTATGATAACTTTAGTAGAATACGTGACCTCTTATGGCTGGGAGAGTAACTATATGTGAAGAGTAAAAATGGCATCCATGTAGGTAATGGTCTGATTATAAAAAGAACATATTTTAGCCCTGACCATGATCGTTTTCTAAATCAAACCAAAAACAAACCTAACCACAAAATGACAACAGTGTTTATCATGTCAATAAACTGAACATAACTTAGAAGTAAAAAAAAGAGAGAAAAGTTGCCATTTCTTGGTCTTGAACTTCACAATTGATTCCTCCCTCCTCCTTATGAGGATTTGGTAGCTTTTTTAAAGAAACGCTTGAGAATGACATCTGCTCTTGAAACGTGCACATGAGTCATGTTTCTGTCCTGCTGGGATACTTTAAAGGACACTTTTATGGCCGGTATTTAAATGTATGAACAGAAACGACCAGCACTGGAGGACTAGTTGTTGGATTTATCAGTTAGGATTAGTAATGAGCCGGGATGGTGTGTTGATGTCAGAATAAACCAATAACAGGCAGAGTGGAGTGAGAATATTTCATGAATAAAAGTAGTAGAAAGGGGAACAACCCAAATCAGAATTTGTTTTCAGAATTACAGCAACTTATGATGTCACAGCTCATCACTGTATTTATGTATAAATGTGCATATACTTCTCAACTCTAACTGTGTTAGTTGCCCTGTGTGCAGTAGTTATTTATCACAGAGCAACTAACACAGTTAGAGTTGAGAAGGATATGCACATTTATACATAAATACATTCACACAAACACCGCTGTCCCACAGCAGATGCATGACCACAGCTCCAATCATGTTCATATTCAGCACTGAAGCTCTGAGGACAGAAGGTTTCAAACACTGTTCAAATATTAGGTTCAGCCTTTTTAAAAATGACTTTACTTGCTTGTATGACATGTGTTTAATGAGCACCCACAGGTAATGTATACTGCAGCTGACAAGACAAATCAAATGGTAGTTGTGGATGAAAGAAAACTACTGATCACTAATAAAGACAACTTATATGTATTATCCATGTTTGTATATTATAGTAATGAGTTTATATTACTGTATTGGACATTTACACAAGTGCAAGTGTCTGTGCATCTATACATACAATCCAATGAGTGTGCACGTGTGTGATAGCATTCACGCACCTTAGCCAGCCCTACATGGAGGAACGTGTCCATGGTCATCACTGTCTCCTCCCCTGTTTGGTTCTGCAGCTGTCCCTTTAGGATACGAGCCGCAGTGTAGGTGGTGATTCCCATGCCTGATGTAAACACCACAAACAGACATTCAAACATCTTCACAAATTCTTCCTTCCATAGACTCAGGAACTTCACCATTATAACTGTAAGGTCTGCCTGTGTTGTAAAGATTTAATTCAGTTCACAGATCACAGTGTTGCTGTGCTTTTCCGCATCTTCATATTCTCTTTTGGCACATTGATGAATATGATGAGAGGCCCAAACATAAATAACAAAGTAAGTCAGATTATAATTCCTGTTTGTCTCAACTGTACTGCCAGGTAAAGCTTTATGTAACTTACCATCTCCGAGAAAAAACAGGATGTTTTTAGCAACATTGGTGTTGGGCTTTCTGTCCAGTACTGACTGTAAAGTCTCCCTGGCCTGTGACCTCCAGTACTCTGGGTCCTCCTCCTCAACTGCAGGCAAACACACAGGTCAAACTAGTGTTAATCAAGAAATGCTGCTGGGAAAAATGTGGGTGTTTGATGTGTTGCTTAAGGAAAAATTATCAAATTGGTAAGGGATGGATTATGAGTTTGTTTTTTGTGTAAAAAACAAAAGATAGAGGAGAAAACACCATAAGCTGCAGGTTTAAAATGACTGTCTATTAATTCCACAAATGAAGTTCAGTTTATAAATCATGGTGCAACACTCAGCCAGTGAGAACTGTTGTATCATAATGATTCAACATGGAGTTAAGTCTGAAAACTCGTGAAAATTATATTTCCTGCTGGTAAAGACAAATAAGCTCTAAGAGTTTCTTAGCGAATCTGGGAAACGCTGCCAAAAATAGTTTGTTTATCATGTCCACTTGAATCAATAGCTGAAACGTCCTGACAAAAACTGCAGTGAAACTGTGTCCATACCTTGTGAAATTCCTCATCTTTATGAGATTGAAAACCATTCGAGAGCACCTTTGAAGTATATCATATCCTTACAGGGAAGCATCGCTCTCATCACAGGTGTAATTTTATGCTTTGAACAAACATCAAACTAAAGTGTCAGATTCAAAGAGGAGTTCTGTGCAGGAGATCACTCTGAGCAGAATTAAAAAAAACTCCTCTGGGATATGACTGCGTGTGTTAGGATGCCTGTTTGCTGCAACAGCTGTCACATCTCACTCTCATGCTCTCTTATCTACTGTGGTACATCTCTGTGTGCTGTAAACAGTTTGATATGGCAGTCCATGGTGATTGTTGATAAAGGAGTTGCACAATTCCATTTGGACTGAATGTGCTGATCTGAAAAGTCTGGAAGCATCTAAAAAAACAAATGGGGAAGGAAATGGTTTGAACAATGATAATAAAGGAAGGAAGGAAGCAAGAGCAGAAAATAAAAATAAAAAGTAATCCATGAGTGGTAGACAATTAGGTTTTAAAACAGTATGTAGAAAAACAGAAAGAAGCCTGATTCTTGGGTGAAAACAGAATCCCACATCAAAGTGATTTTCAGATGTCTGTGATCATAAATGACACCAGAATCTGTTGGCATGTGTAAAGTCGATAGGAAGAAGAAAAACACAAAAACACACACAAAAAAAAATCAAACAAATACACAGCCACACAACCCCTAGCGGCATGGTGAATTGCAGAGCAACACGTTCCCTCGACGCAGAACTTCAAATGCTCAATAACGGTGTTTCGTCTATGCCGTCGACGTGACGGATAAGCATAAATCAGACTTTATAGTTGACGTGTCGCTCACTGCGCATACGGCATGTGACGTAAAAATGATGTATTTCCACGTGGCGTGAAAAGGCAGCGTGGCGCGTAGTTGTGCACAAGTCAAAATTTGTAGTGCTTGTTTTATGGTTGCCCCGGCGTGGATGGCGCGTGATGTCAAAATGATGTATTTCTGCCTGGCGCGTGCCATGAAAAGGCGACGCGGCACGTAGTTGTGCACCAGTCAAAATTTGTAACTTGGCGCTTGCGGAGAACGACAAACTGGATGGACCAATTCGAAAACAGACTCAGCGAGGAAGTGCGTCTGTACAGGCACCTGTACAACACTACACTGAAACAGCATAGTGACCACATCAACTCCCATAACTTGTGGAAGGAGATTGGATGAACTTTGGAGAAAGAGAGAGAGAGTTCTGTAAGAGTGCGGAAGAAGCTACGGGACAGATACGTAAAAGCCAATTCCCAAGTGTGTCCATTGAAGCACACTATTTCATAACAAACAAACAAATAAAAGGTAACACAATACACTTAAAAGTCCTATAACAATATTCTAAGTACTATATCAGACTATAATGGTGATAACACACCTACTGAAATTTCAGCTTCTGCAGGCTCATCAGTTATTATGTAAGTAATGGGTGAGAATGCTCAGGAATTTGGAGGTGAGGTGGGCATCATCATCATGCCTATTGAAATTTCAACTTCTGTAGGCTCATCAGCTATTATGTAAGCAGAGGTGAGAATGCTGATCTTCTTCTTCTCCACTTTTGTCGTTGTAGAGTAGTTAGCGGTAACCTTCACGTAGCAGTGACACCTCTGTGACGGAGAAGATTGCAACTACTGGCGCATCGACTCATGCCACTATATATGTCCGGCACGACACCGTGACATCATTAACACCGCTCACGCGAGCCATCACAACGATTATACTGGGCCCTTCAGCTTCCAAACAGCCTCTGAACTCCACCACTTCAGTTCCATAGTTTTTTCACTGCACTTTATTAATGTCAAAGCTTTCCTGAGAAGATTAATTTTTCTGCATCGCAGTATCCTGCATCTATATTAGGCCATATACTGTATAATCCTTACTCAAGTTGACTGTTTCAACATCTAGTGGGCTGCAACTGCTGGGGTCAAAGTTTTTACCCCTTTCTTGAGGCCTTTTGGCTAACTGTGCAGACTGGTCCATTTGGTATTTTCCAAAGTTACCAGTCAAGCAAGACTAACTGCAAATAAATGCTTCTGATAAAATGGAACAGTCCTATTCCTCTGTACAGAACAGCTTCAGTTCAGAGATGTTCATATTTTTTTTTCATGTGAAAAAAATGTTCCTAGATATAATAGATATGTTCCTTTCAAGTGTGTTTGTAGCTAGAGCAGCAGATTTTTCTTTGCTATCTTGCTGTTCCCGCTGTTTTTTAGTGTTTTCCAGATGTTGGACTCATAAACATTGACATTATCTTAAGTGCTGTAGAAGTTACCCTGGGCTTCTCTGTGATCTCACAGACATGTCTGTTTCCTGCAATGATCTTTACCGGTTGACCACTGCTGCGGAGGGAACTATATGGGATCCAAGGAGACCCATGAAGATTCTAATTCTTTGGAGGAGAGAATCAAAAATTGTGGGGGTCTAATGGGAGAAAAAAGCTCACACTGTGGGTGGAGGTGAAGCCTCCTTGGAGTCCCTGGGTGTTCTCCTTGAGCAGGTACCAACTTGGGATTCAATTGTTCTTCTCAGGGTACTTCAGTGCCTACGTGTGCAATGACTGACCTGAAGGGGCGTCATTGGGAAGAACATCTTACCTGATCTGAACCTAAGCAGTGTTTTCTTATTATGCTTCTGGATGAGTTATGGATTGTCCATTACTAATGCCATGTTTGAGCATAATGTGGTTCATTAGTGAACCTGGTACCAAGCCACCTTTGGCCAAAGGTGGATGATCAGTGGCTTCCACGAGATAGGGTTGGAGGGTCAGTGGTACTTGAAGACTTGCCCATTGACTTTGCAGAGGTTGTCGAGGTAGTTAAAAAGCTTTCTGGAGGTAGGGCACCAGGGGTGGACGAGATTCGCTCCAAGATGCTCAAGGCTCTGGACAATGTGGGGAGAGTTACAGAGGGGGTCATGGGAGTTTGATCATCTAATCAACTATCTGTTTTGTTGACTTGGAGAAGGCTTATGACTGTGTCCCCCGAGGGATTCTGTGGGGGGTGCTACAGGAGTATGGTGTTATGGAGTCACTTTTGCAGGCTATTCAATGTCAGTATAACCAAAGCGTGAGCTGTGTTCGCATTGTTAGCTATTTGAGCTTGTTTATGGTGAGTGTTGGACTCTGCCCTTTGTCACTGATCCCGTTTGTGCTATTCATGCACAGGATCTCAAGGCCACAACCCAACCTCAGATAAGACGAAGATAATGGATGGATGGAATATTTTGAACTCGTTAACCAATGTTACAAATTTGAGCTCATGGAGTTATGGTTTTAAGTTTCCTCCCTTTTACACATTCTGGCTGTATATTGGTGTCCACATTCTTTAGAGATGCTTTTGTAAGCTTTCCCAGGCTGATGAACATCAACGTATCCTTTTCTGGGGTCCTCAGAAATTTAATTTGTTCATACAAAATAGACTCTAGCAAACCTGAGAAGATCAGACTCTGATAGATCTGATCTGTTTCCCCTATATGAAACAGGAAACTTACCCCCTGATACCTGACTGTCATCTTACTGATTAAAAAACTGTTAATCCTAGAGGTTCACATACTGTACTTATGAGACATATAGATCTAATACTGCATAATATTACTCAATAGTTAATTGAAAAATAATTATATTTTGTCTCAACTAGGCAATCCTCATCAATGTTTAGGATGTGTATGAAAATATGGTGATGTTGTGATTCAAATCTAAGCAGAAACACTGACAATTGTAAAGATTTTTTAAATCTTTAATCAACATATAAAATTTCAATTGAAATCAAATAAGAATCTCTAAAGAGTTGGACTTGGAGACTTAATTTCCACTAATATCTTCCTCAAAACTGGCATCCCCCAAGGTTGTGTACTCAGTCCACCCTTATACTCAGTTTTCACACGACTCCACTCCCATTCATAAAACAAATTACATATACAAGTTTGCAGATGACACAGCCGTGGTGGGGATGATAACCAACCAACAATGATGAAGCAGCCTACAGAGAGGAGATCAAGGCCCTAATACCCCGGTGTCAGAACAACGACTTGCTCCTCAACACCAGCAAAACAAAGGACCTTGTCACTGACTTCAGGAAACACAAGGACACGGCACAGGCTAGTTTGGTGGTCTAGGGAAAAGGGGTGGAACAGATGGGGAGTTTCAAGTTCCTTGGTGTTCATCCCTCAGAGGATCTAACATGGGGAGTGAGCACCAAGGACTGGTGACGAAGGTCCAGCAGAGACTTTTTCTCCTGCGGACCCTCAGAAAAACCGAGCTTCCACAGAAACTCCTGACCAACTTATACTAGTGCACCATAGAAAGTGTTCTGAACTGTGGATGCATGGTGTGGTTCTCCAGCTGTATCTCAGAGAAGAGGAAGGATCTCCAGCGGATCATCAAGACGGCACAAAAAATCATTGGTGCCCCTGTTCGACCTCTGAAACACATCCACTCTGCCTGGTTGAGGAACAGAGCTGAAGAGATCAGGTCTGACTGCTCACACCCTGGACAAGGTCTTTTTGACATCCACCCTTGTGGCAGGCTCAGGGTTATGAAGGCACAAACAGAAAGACTGAAAAAAAATTTCTTCTCTGGGGCTATCAAAGGTCTACTGAAAGCCTGAGCTGAACCCTTTTTTGTTTTGCATTCTTGTCCTGATATTTCTTGTCCTGTCTTTTTATTCCTTGATCTTTTTACACCACATCCTTAGTATTCCAAGCTGTTTACAATTGCAATATTTATTAGAATATTACACATGTTGCTGTGTATTGGACTGCTGTCAAAGAGAATTCCGTTGTATAGAAATGTGCAATGACAATAAAGTTTTCTATTCTGTTCTCTAAAGATAACTAGAGGGGCTGAATTAAGATCCTGCTTTAAAGTTTGAACAAAGGATTGAAGAAAGGCTAAAAGAAATTTAAAGATGGCCAAAGTTCGTGTTAAAAGCACCAAAAAAGAATTTGAAAGCTTATAAACACACAGGAGATATTAAAAATCTGAACTAAAGAAAGTGAAAGAAAATTTGAGTGTCCTAAAAAATTTTCAAGGATGAGCAATCAGAATAGAGATATTAATAATAAACAATGCAGCAAGCATACCCACAATATCAGTTTTCTTTCTTTTTAGTCTTTCTCTGGTCTTACCTTTGCCGCTGGTACATCCAAAAGTCCCCAGCAGAAAGAGAGCCAGAATGGCCACTCTTGTCCGGTCCATGGCCATGTTCAAGTGAGAGACCTGCTACTCCAACCTACCCAAAGATCAGCTCTGTAACTGAAATAATGATTATCCCTAATCATGCCTGTTAACTTTATCAGTACATCATAAATACATAAAAAAAAACCGCAAGACTGTAGCAATTTTCTTTCCTCTGACTGAGAAGACTATGCTGTTGTTCAAAAAACTGTTTGATGTTAGTATTTATTAGGGAATCATTCATGAGGCTGTGTTAAAGTCAAAGGGTATGAAAGTGAATACTCCATCCAAGAATGGTGTCTGGCAGATGCAGTGGACTACAATTATGTAAGAAAGACAGGGTCCACAGGGCTCAGATGTCTATTTTCCAGTTAACACTTTAACAAAAATAGATTACATACATTTACTACCACTCATTTTTGTTTGTAAAAATGTCCCCATAACTGACAGAGAGAAAGAGGTATAGTGGCAATAAATGCACCAGTGTGTTTTTCTTCTTATTCAGCAGGTACCTTGAACCACACACTGATAAAGACACATTTATTAGAGTTAATTTGATTACATAACGAACTGTTAGTTCAGTGATTACTGTCTCAGTTTTGAAAAGGTAGCTGATGACAAGAACTGTGGCACTTTGTTCCCAAACAAAATGAAAAAGTAGGTGAAAGTCATTTTTTTCACGCTGTAAAAGGAAGCCAACAGACACAAGATGGACTAACATTAGATGTGAAAAGCAGTGCACAGTATTCTATGACATCTCTTCTACATGCTTTTTCATGATAAAAGGCAAAAGATAATATAGTCACAAATAAAATTACCATTGTGAGTAACACAAAAACGGATGTCTGCCTCAAGACAACAAGTCTGTATCCTAATCCTAATCCTGTTACTACATGGTAATGCAGCCTCTTTATCTTGCTCTCCAAATACATAGTGATGTATGCTGTAGCTTCCTGATATCATGATGAAAACCTTTATCTCAAACTGAGCTTTCTAGCACTGAACAGTACACTTTGCTCTAAAATGGCTGGTAATCTTTAAATGTCATCATTCCTTTGATACATTCAGTTCTTCCAGACATGACAGCTCATCCGCCGTGCACTACTTGTGAGGACAGCAGTGAGTTGTTTTCCTTATGGGTTTCATTTTAGTGTATAAACTGACGTGCTGCACTTCCAAAGAGCTCTGTTTTGATTTGCTGCTGTTACATGTTCACTAGCCCTGTGGGGGCAGTACAACAGTTTTTGGGCTTCACTGTCCTTCACTGGCTGCAGCTAAGTATATTTAGACATAAGAAATGCATGGTGACATTTGCAAGATCCCCACTCTCATTGGTGCAGCTAATCTTGCTTGTTTTTGAAGTGCTTTGTCTAGAATTTAAATTTTTATCAATTGTGTTACAACGAAATGCTCAAATTTTCTAAAACTTTGAAACGCTGAGTGCCTGTGGCTCGTCTATGGGTGCTATTGCAAACATTCAATAGAGGTGTCTTTGTCCATACTTTGTTTAGTGAATCGTGTACGATCCAGGCTAAATTTTTTCTGTGAGGTTCATTATTTGTAATTTGTTGTTTTTGACATTCTATAAAAAATGTTCAGACCTAAACCTAATTTATTTATGTTCAATATGAAGATGTTTGAGATTTTGTGCTTAAAGATCTAAGGGTCTAGTAATTCTGAGCCTGAATATATTACACAGTATATGTTGTTAACAGTCATTATTCTGCAACACCTGTTCAATACCATTTTTTCAGTTTCTTCATGTGTTTGATTTCTTTTGACAGAATTTTAATTTGAATACAGTTTACAGAGTAATGAGATTAAACAACTCATAATGACAACTGGTTGTTAATTTGAACACTAAGCTGGCAGTGATGGAAACTCCAACATGATTTGATTGTGACATTAATGACATTAAGGTGGTCAGTCACTCATCAGCCATCACTCATCTAACAATCAAAAAGAAAATGGAACCGTGACCCAGCCTGTCCCTCAATGGCCCCTGCAGCCTCAAACAAACACACATTACAGCAGAGTAATATGCTTATATCATATGAATCAACTCCATAGCAGATGGTTTGGGGCGTGAGCAACAGTCTGTCATTCTGTGGGCTGCTGAGACCCACTCCAGTGAGGACAAGGAGCTCAGCCACATCATTGACAATATGTCAGTCACTAGACTCTCTTGGCAGCATCCCTCCACAAACTACACAGCTGTCACACTCTTCTTCTCCTGAAATCAGCTCTGTGAATCCTGAGCTGGTGAGGGAATCAAGAGTAAAGGTCACACAATTTCACTTTTACTGGAGGTTCCACAGACAACACAAACTTCATCTTCATTAATTTAAAAAGTAATAAAAAGTCACATTATATAAGAACAGGAAACTGATCAGATACTTTAGGTCAGTGTCTCCTATTCCAGGTCCTCCATGTTCTTGATCTTTCCCTGCCTCAACACACGCTTCTCAAACAGATGGGTGATCCATTTACTTGATTTAGATGTGATGAAACCCATTAACTGATATAAACTGAGATAAAGTGCAGTAAAGTACATCACTCTTGTAGAGGCCATCTTGTGCTTCTGCCACCTCAGAAGCAGCTCTTTATTGGAACGTGAATTAATTAAGGGTTGTTGAAACAAATGCTGATAAATGTAAAAATGATTAATTTTGTTGTGTCTGAATTGAAAGTAGGAGATGAGGAAACAGAGTTGGAAATATTTTAGTGGAATATTTTTTGCCAATAATTTTGTCTATTCATTCTTTTAGAAGTTTGATCAGATTGGCCAGTTTAAACTCAGATGGGGGAGACACAAGCTGTACACAGTACTGCCAAACAGAGAGGTTGGTTGAAGATTAACTTGGACAATAACAAACAGTAGATGGCCGCAAATATGCCATTGCTGCGTCTAGCACGCTGAACCTAAAGAAGAAGCGTGGGCCTTCTTAAAGCATAGCTTTATGTTGTGAAATTTGGGGTGCAGCAAGTCTTTGCCCACACTGTTTAATAGTTTTGGAGGCTGCTGATTTTCTTGAAAATTGACAAATAAACGGCATCCTGTTTCTCTGCTCCATCAAGCCAGTTCGATGCCTTGTTCTTCCCATACATACATATAATTTTGCAAAACTCTCTAGCCTTGTATTAATCAGGTTCATTTCCCTATTTTCTGATTCTCGTGATCTTACAGGTGATCATGTTTTAACTGACACAGAAAATCTCACTTCTAAAGGCCAAAGGTAATTAGCCTAATCAGACCCACCTGGGGAGGCTGTGGCTTTATTTCAGTAACAGGTGAGCGGCAAACACTCTGAGGACCCCTGGCGGACGGGCCAAGAACGAACAAAACCAGTGCACATGTTTGGAACCGTCAAATCAAGCAGGCACAGAATTAAAAGCTATTTTAAAAGAATTTTATAATTTCTTTATATATCTGTAGAAGGGTTGTTGTCTGACTAATGAAGCCCAGAAGTGGCTCAGAATTGTTCAAAAGACTGAACTCTGCTGAAAAACAAGAATGTGACACTGTGTGTTTCACAGAGTCAAATGAGCTCCCTCAGATTATACTGTACATTTATACCTCACTGTTTAACTCTGTGGTTACAAGAAAGCAACCTGTGCTCTGTGACAAACACAGGCTGTAATCTGTGCCTGTAACCAGGCAGAAATCATTTGGATCCAATATGAATCTCTGACTGTTGCTTTCTACTTCAAATGTTTCAAATGTTTGTCTTTTCTTCCAAGAAAAAAATAATTTGATCGAGCTGTTAAAAAAGCTTACTGCTACAGTCTAACTAATAAGGGGAATATACACCATGAGTACAGAGCAGTGGCCCCCTCTAGTGTACTTCTGATGCCAAACACTGAGAGTCATTGAAAGCCAGTCCAAAGAGGACTAGACTGGCACTTGTTTCCATTTCATGCTAAATTAATCTGGACTGCAGCCCTGCTGCTCCACCGTGTACATGGGTTTTGCTCAAATATATGGACAAACAAACATATATGCATTCTGTATCGCTCTCTTTTACACACCACATAAGCTTGCTGAAATTCATTATGACAATTCCACACAAAATCTTTTAATCTGTGAGATGTGGAGAGTGGTTTAATTTATTTAGCATGTACTGTTTTTTTTTTTTTTCAAATCTTCTCTCATCTTTGAATCACATAAAAAACAAACAACCATAGCTGACCAAAGAGCTGTACATGATATGAATGCAAAATAACGAGTAAAATTAAAGCTGCAAGCAGCGTTGATCGGGCCCGAGCACGTGCGCACGTCGGGTATGCGCTGAACTCCGTCCGATGCGCACCACACAGCACAGCCGCCCATCCAATGTAGAGCAGGATGTGAGAGTCCCAGTCAGGCGTAGTACCGCCGGACGTAAAAAGCGACGTTTATGGCCACCAGCAGGTGACGCTATAACCATGTGTAAGTTTGGTCATATGTATGCGTTCTGGGTGGAGCCCAAGTGTAACCTATGAAGTTTAGGGTAGATTGGATAATGTATATGGGAGTTATAAGCTTCTTTGTTATTCATAGCGAACAGTGGACGGTCGTCGAACTTTAAGGTTTCGCTACGGCCACACCCTTTAAGGTTTGAGAAAGATTTGCAAGATTTTTTATCCCCCATGGCTTAAGAGTAACCTGGCCAAGTTTGAAGCCTGTAGCATTTAGTGTGTAGGATGAGTTCGATCATATGCGAAGTGTGGAAACGGGCAAAAATGGCGCAAAAACGCATGTTCCACTCAAAATGGCCGACTTCCTGTGGACTTGGCACCATGGTGTCCATAGGCTTTTTTGTGCGTCTGTGCATGACGAAGGCGTGTACCGAGTTTTGTCAGGGTACGGCAAAATGATCCCATTCGTTTGGCGTTATTGCAATGTTGTAGGTGGCGCTACAGAGCCATTTTGCGCCGCCAATGTTCGCAAATGCCAAATTGCGCCGTTTCTCCCCACGACTGGCGTCCCTGGCGAAATTGGTAAGGTTTGGAGCAAATTTCGCAAACAATAATAATAATAATAATGATTACGCCTTCAGGAACACTGCTCGGGCCCTAATGAACAAAGAAGCAAAGATACAAAAACTTATAAAACCCTAATAAAACAAATTAGTTCCTTAAAAGAGTTAAAAACACAGAAATACTAAGAGCATTAAATGCACTATCAAATAACCAAATAAGTCTTTGACATTGAATCAAAACATCAGTGAGGGTGCATTTTAATTGACAGTAGAAGGTTGTTCCTGTCACTAAAAAGTCACCATCGTCCCTGAAGCAGTGTTAGTTCAGCTGAAGCAGTTGTTCAGAGAATAGTTCATGAAGAGTTCTGACGTCTGACTTAAAGCTGAAATTACTGTCGTCGAGTTAACAACACAAAAGAATGGGTTTCAGTTTGGTCATGTTTTATCAACTTGAACAGCAAATGAAAACAACTGTCCACCTCTAAATTGAAAACTATTGCATAGCAGTGCAAATTTGTGCAAGTTAACTGTTTATAAGTGTGATTGCTGTGGGGAACAAACTGTTCATAATAACTAATCAATAAACCAATCCTGGTCTGGAGGGCTCAAAGGAGTGAGAAGGGGCAGCACAGGGGGATGTCTTCTAAAATCCACGATCATCTCCACCATCTTGAGCGTGTTAAGCTTCACCAGAGCACCAGCTGATCCTTTTGGTGTTGATATGGAGACTTTTTGTCATTCTGGATGAGACCGATGACAGAGGTGTTGTCTACAAACTTCAGAAGCTTCACAGAGGGGTCCGTGGAGGTGCAGTCATTTGTGTAGGGAGCGGTGGAAAGAGGACACATCTTTGGGTGTGGATGATCCGGTTGTCTGAGGTGAACTGTCCCAACCTCACCTGCTGTCTTCTGTCAGTCAGAAAACTAAATATCTGCTGATAGAAGGCAGGTGGAACAGTGATTTGGGGCAGTTTGGAGCAGAGGATTTGGGGGACTGTGGTGTTGAATGCTGAGCTGAAGTCCACAATCAGGATCCATGCATAAGTCCCAGGACAATCCAGGTGCTGCAGGATGTAATGCAGTCCCATGTTAACTGTGTCATCCACTGACCTCTTTGCTCTGTAGGCAAACTGAAGGAGGTCCAGTAGATCTCTTGTGAGGGATTTCAGGTGGGCCAGTGTAACACCTGTTATTACTAAGTAAAAAATAAATGATTAACAATGCTGATACATTCCATCTAATGAAAACCCTTGTGAACGATATTTAGGATATCACATGCACTTGGGCTGTTCAGATTTAGTTTACAGTTCGTTTCACAATCACCTTTTCTTATGAAGGGTGTCCTACTTTCAACTTTCAAGTATTTCTATTTTCCCCAAGGGGCAATTAGTTTCACAGCCAGTAGTTCAAACATGAAAACAACACATATGACAGGATGTATAATTAAAATTACAATCACAACAACTCATTTAAGAGTCTAATCACTGCAGGGACAAATGAGTGAATGAAGTCTCTTTCTGTTTTTACATGTTAAAACCAGCAGATGAAGTTAAAAGTACACTGAGATTTAATGACACAAGAGTAAAACATTCAAAGGGGTTGGTGCAGGTGCAGCAGATACAAGTGTATCATAGTCTTTTTCAAAGCTGCAATAGATTGTGTGGCAGTCGTCAGCCAGGGCTTTGTTGGCCTAAGCACGGGGGGCAGGGCGTCTCCTGTAGCTGGTGATCTCCTGCAGGCCTCTTCACACTGATGCCGGATTGTTATCAGAAAAGTTGTTCTTCAGCTTTTCAGAGTAGAGCCTCTCGGCCACTCTGATCTCATTTGTCAGCGTGTTCCTGGCTTGTCTATACAGGGCCTTGTCCCCACTCCAGGCGTCCTCCTTGGCTTGGCAAAGTTGTCCGAATTCCGGAGTGAACCAAGGTTTGTAGTTGTTGAATGTGTGAAATGTCTCGATTGGCACACACGTATCTTCACAGAAACTGATGTAACAGTATCTGTCAGTTCGTTGATGTTGTCAGGTGCAGCTTCAAAAACCTTGTCCTAACTGCAGGTTTCTGCCTGTACACTGAAATAAAGTTATGACAAATTGATGCATCTTCGGAAATTTATTCTCATTCAACCCTGGGAGAAACTATCAAATCCATCCCTTTAAGAGTCCACTGATCAGTAGATGTATCTGGTTGTTTTTTTCTTTTCACTTTATTTTTTAATACTAGGCCTAGTTAGATGCCGGTTGCTGGATGTTTTACAGCGACCCTGATTAAGGCCACAAGCTGAAACGTATTGATCAAACAATAAAGCTGATCCTTGCGTATACTTCAAGTGATGCTGGAGTTCTGACCTCTCCAACCAAAAAAAATTTACTTTAAGGTAACTTTTAAAAAAAAATATGCCAGCTTAATTTAACTGCTACAAACGAAGAACTGGATACAGAGCAGGTCCAATCTTAAAAATGAGTATAACAGACAGTGCCAGAGCAGAAGTTTCTGTGTTGCTGCTGTAGAGTTAAGTTCTATTTTCAGTGGCGCCTCTGGACAGGAGGAGATCTGAGCATACTCAGAGAACCCACATGAGCTCAAGATGAACACGCACACTGAGCGACATATGTTAGGTAGCTACTGCAGGTGCCCGTTACCGTGTTTAAAATTAGGACTTACGTGAATCACTGTAGTCATATTGATTTGAACAAATCAATACTGAAGCTGCAATTCTAGTGATCAGTTTCAGGGAAAACAGTTTATGCACTTTGTGGTGTAAAAGAACTCAAAACAAACAGTACCTTACAGTCCTTGACCTGGCTGCCAACAAGCCACGTCATGACCACGTGGATATCCGAAAATCAATTTTAAACAACTCAAATATGAAGCGCTGAGGCAGTTTTGTTTGCTCGGTTCCCAATAAATCAACATTAGGACTCCCACGCTTTCCTGTGGTGAATTCATTTATACTAGCATTTTAATTCATCATCTCTTTATAATGTTTGAATCTGAAGTTTGCTTATTTTATCATTCACTCTCAGATTAGAAAAACAGCAGTGCTCAATGCGGATGAGAAGAAAATATTCAGTTGTGATCGCAATCAAATCCTAAAGGTAGAAACAGAACAAAGCAGCATTTTACAGAATCTCGGGTTTGTTGGCCCTCTCGCGATTTTATATTCAACCAACTAATCAGAAAACCCGAAGCTGATGGCGTTACTTATTGGAGTTCCCCAAAAAGTCCAGCAAAGCTTGGTTCATTGCGAGCCCTCACATTAGTGAACAGCCGTCACATTACAAACACGAGGATGACATAACCAACAGAGGCCTCATCTGTGTTTCTCAGGCCTGTGGTCTCAGTTAACAGTTACATCACTACTCCCACTGACCACAGCACTTGGTCTGGAGGCAAGCTGAGCACTGAGTCTCAGTTTCCAGCCTACAAACAGGATATCAGCCCATCAGTATCTGAAACGGCCCACAGACAGCAACTGTAGCTCCCCAGTGTCACAGACACTGTGGTCGTTTAATTCTAATGTGTACGTCAAAGCCAAACCCCAGCATCACGTTTCAGACTTTTAGGCTAACAAATAAGCAAAATGTCAGCAGTAACTTGGACAGGGTGTAAGCCCCTACTGGGTCAGACCTCATCCGGGTCGGTTTTATTGTCTGCGACGTAAACACAACCAAACACTGCATTAGCACACGTAAGATCACAAACCATCTTTAAACAGAACATAAACCATTCTTTTACATCTTCTAACACTGGATTTATTCAGCTTTGCATGGATTTCTTTATGCAGCATGAAAACGGTCTTAATCGACAAAAACAAAAGCCGATTACCAACAGCCACGACAGGCTGTGGTTCGTGATCCGGAGTGAGGCAGAACGGAGTGGGGCAGAACAGAGGGGAGGTGAGCAGTCAGCCTCACAGAGACTCAGGCAAGGACGTGTCACTTTCATCTGCACCCATCTTTATCATCTCTTCCAGTTTTGGATCGAAAAGAGGCATTCGTTTTCTGTAATTAAATATCTTTTTAATAAAGTAAAGCAAAAAAGTATTTACAAATTTTCAATTAAATGTAATCGATGGGTTGGATAATTACAAGCACCTTCTGCTAGCTGAGGAGAGAAAATATAAATACAGCCAAAAACTGATACTTTGTTTCAGGAGGGTTACATATTAGCATCTTTTCTTTGAAAAAAAAAAAAAAAAATCTTCATCATATATTTACATAACTTTCCTGAAATAAATTTCCACTCATGGAAGCAAAAAAAAAAAAAACCAAAACAAGGCCTTTAAATTTGCAGATAAACTTGACTTTTTTCCCCCAAGTCCTTTATCGTGAAAGTGGAATTTTATTTTATTTTTTTTTGTTTTGTTTGTACGCTTCATTCAAGTTTTATCTTTTTAAAATCCAACAACAGGCTCTGGGGGAGGGCCCACGCTCATGCTCTCCCTCTCTCAGTCCAGTTGGTTTTCTCAAAGCACAGAAACAAAGTGAAACAGACGCACTGGATGGCTGGGTTTTTTGGGGCGCGTCAGGGAAGCATCGTACCCTCCCAGCAGCGAAATGACAAGCGTTCACGAGCCCTCTCCTCAGCGACACCGTTCTCATCAAGTCTGTGTGAAGTTCTCCCGAGTCCACAACCGTCACTCCAGTCTGAAACTTGTCAGACTGATCTCTCTGCTATTCTTTGTAGTTTTCTATTTTTATTATAAAACACTCAGTCCACTCATCCAATGCTGGGAAAAAACAAAAAGCTAGTCGTCTACAGAAGCGTGTCGTGTAGATCAGACATCTTCCATGTGGCACGACAGTGTCCCATCCACATGATAAAACTCGAGTTCCTCAAAAATATAGATGTGAACAGCATTTAGTTTCTGTTTTAACGTCCGTTTTTAAGCAAAAACTCTCGAATAGTGTTGCCACGGTGAGGGAAAGCCATTTGAAAACGAGCTAAAAAAAATACTGAAGCATCACGTCACTCCCACAGCTCGTAACACTTCACAGCATCCTCTCTCATATATATTCTCTGTTTAATCCCGTTTTTCTCTTTTACTTCAAAAAAAGACATTCTGTCGCCAGGAGAAATACATGAAACCCAAAACAAAACAAAACAAAAAAATGATCGAATGTTTGATCCAAAATAAATCTCTCCCAGGTGAAGAATTTTTTTCTTGTTTTTTTTTTTCTGTTTATGCAGAAGGATTTTGCTGATTCAGACTTCCTCTGAATCATCCACAGAACATAAGCACCCCCCTCCCTTAAGGGTCCTTTCTGGTTCCCCCAGCAGCCCCTAGCTGTTGTCAGATTCATCCTCGGCCTCGCGGAGCCACGTGAAGAAGGCGGTGACAGACTTGAGGGCCACGCCCTTCCCCTGCTGCTCAGCAGGGTCTTTGCTCGACTCCCACTTGTAGAAGGCCTCCTCTTTGATCACATCCTCGTCATAAAGAGTGTCGAAGAACATCCGCAGCAAATCTGGTTGAAGGGTGAAGATAAGACATGCCAAATGTGTTTCATATCAAAAGTCAAAGCTTTAAAACTCTTAAGAAGTTTATGTCTGAAAAGCTATTTGGGTCTTTGTTGCTTTTGTAGCATGCACAGGAGGAGGAATTAGCATGTAAAGTGGTAACAATTATCAAATCAAAGGGGTGATGGAGTTTAAATTGGGCTGCTTACTGGCAGGCTGCTCCATCTGCACCATTAGGGCCTGCAGGGCGTAGAGAGCCTGCAGCTCCTTCTGCTCATCCTTCAGGTATCTCTGCAGCAGTTTGGCCCTCTGCTTGATCAGCTCACCATCAACCTTGTTGGGGTTCTCAACTGCAGGGGAAAAGTTGAGGTTTTTCAAGTAAGTTTATAACTCAATTCTCTGGGCTTTGTGTGGGTTCTCAATCAAACTGGACTGCATCCTCTGCCTTTACTGGCCTATTTTCGTACGCTCTGTGCAAGTCTTTTCCTCATTTGGTCCAGTATTAATAGTCTCTTAATGAGGAGAGTGAAGATGTACTCACAGATGATTGCTGACTGGCAGATGGAGGTCATCACTGCTCTGACAAACACGTTTGAGGATGTCTGCTGCTCATCTAGGTTGGCCTACAATCAAAGAAATATATTTACAGGGGAACAAATCTTAACAAGACATTTGAACTCGTTTAGAAGACTTTCTTCACAAAAAACAAAGGACAAACAACTTGCCAAAAAATGCTTTGACAATAAATGCAGTGACTTTGAGTGAGTGCTGCACTGCCGGCATTACAGGGACTGTTCTCACTGCAGCATCAAATAAGCTTCTTAAAGTAAAGCTGGAGAATTTGGCTAAGCTTTTTCGCTTTAGCTTCCTCTGCAGTTGTGGGATGTAACGCCACTGTCATACAAACAATCTCCATGTGAGCCCTGCACATGTACAGCCATACAAATTAATGTGTTGTCATTTGAGGCCACACAGATGCCATCAAAAGATGCCATCAAAAGCCAATTAAAGGATTCAAGAAACTATAAAGTAAAACGATATGGTGCAGGGCTGGAAACCAAAGTCTTGAGCTGCTGTAACTCATCCTGCGGGCGCTCCGGGGAGTTTTAGGCCCGGGAATGCGCATAACAAAAGTCGTAGTACTTTAAAAACAAGTTAGAAGCGCATCTTTAAGGTTTGCAGACTTGTATAGAGTTGCTTTAAGATCTTAAAAACAAAGCGGAGCATTTTGCACATCCACAAATAGCTGATTCCATTAATGTACTTTGAGATCAACAAAGCTCATTCTTAAGTCATCAGTGCAAGTAAATGAAGATGAAGATATGAACCTCCACCCAGTCAAAGATCCTCTGGTTGTTGGCCTCGTCCTGGATCAGTCTGTCCAGCTGTTTGGTCAGCTCTGCAGAACTCATCTCATTCTTCCTGCTCTTGTCCGACTCGTCACCCAGAGTGAACTCCACCTCCTGCGGACAGAGAGGCCCGTTTTCTGAGGAGTTCACTGAACTACATGCGAGACTTTAATACCACACAAGGTAACCATTTAACAATGCAGCAATTCAGTTGAATTGGTATTACACATCAGTAAATTATTTTCTACACAAGACTAGTTTGGAAGACACGATTAGTTTATAATTCAATGGACCCATTAACTTATCACCAATCAGATCATGAGCTTAGCTTATCAAACAAACGTGTTCCATTCTCTTGTTTGTTTTAGCACTGTTGCCTAACTCTTCATGTTGATGGAGTTAGGGAGTGACCTCTCACCTTTTCTGTCACAAACTTGTTGACATCGAGGTCTTCAGGCAGGAAGTCTGACCACTTAAGGCCCGCCTCCCTCCACATTGTGCCCACCTTTTTATGGCTCTAATGGGACAGTGTGTAGAGTGATGGAAAAACACATCTTTAGGCCAGCGTTCATCTCTGCTACATGAACAGTACATGTACTTTAACATCTTCTTTAGGATGCTTAGCAATTTATCTAATCAAATGTCTAATAGCAGACTGTTTTTAGAAATGTTTAAAAAAAACAACATACACACACTTTGCAGAATTAGAGTCTACATTCATCAGCTCTTACCATTCCTTTGCAGAGTAAAGTGAGGATGTGGACCAGCAGGGCTCCAGCTTTGCCCACAGCGATCAAAGGCTTTGAAATCTCCCTGGAGACCAAACAGTTTTGCATAACTCAAACACCAAACTCAACTATTTCAAACAAGCCAGCAGTGATATTACAATGACGAGGGCCCTGAAACTAACCCGAAAAGTTCTCCCATAGGGATGCCTCCCTCGTGCAGCATGGGAGTGATCAGCTCTGCCAGGTAGAGAAAGATGTGGGGGATGTCTATTTCCATGTCTTCAGCCACCTCCAAAATTTCCTGAAGCCTGAAAACACAAATTCACAGTACACTGAGATCTAACTAGATGGATGAACAGTCATTTCACCAACTGCTCACAGAATCTTTCTAAAGCCAACATGTTCTCTATGGGTCCTGTTAATCTAAACTCCTGCTGTCATAAAACTTATCAGTGAAAATCTGACGTAATGCATCTCAGAGAAAAGTCGACAAATGTTAAAATATACGTTTACTCCTGTTTTCTCATACTGACCCTTTATAGTATTGTTGTGTTGGGAGAATGCCCGTCTTGATGAGCTGGTGCAGCAGCAGGCCCATGTGCTCCCTGGCGATGGTGCTGCGTTCCAGGGTCGACTCCAGTCCGTTTCGTACAAACACAAAGAGCAGCGGAGTGCTGTTCATCTCCTGCACACACTGCAGCGCCTCCTGTCAGAGCAGAGGGGGGCGTACATGTATGACATGTCTGCTCACTTTTAGAAGACCGTGTCTTTAATTATACAGGTTCAGGTGTTCGGTTTCAAACACAGCTGATCTAAATTAGATCCATTTATACTAGTTTGTATGCAAAAGAAATCAGCTCCTTTCGCATATTGGTTTCAGGTGTCCGGCACATAAATTATGTCCTTGTCTCTTTTGTAATACACACGCAGATCAAATTGGAGTGCTGCCTCTGGATTTTCACACACACACACGATCAATAAAGGTGCATCAGTACCATCTTGAAAGGCGTGTAAAAAGTGTCAGTGTGTACCTTCATGTCGTTTATGTGGAGATACTCTTCAATGATAGCTGTGGACTTCTTGTCTATTTCTTCTTCTGTCAAGGCAGGTTTGGCGGGGGTCTGGGGAAGTGGGGGGTTGGCAGGCATCTCCCGCTTCACTGTTCATAGAGATAACAAAGGATGCAGGGAATAAATCTGAAGTTGTCTGTTATAAGTGGTTCAAAGATGTGCCAGCAGGCTCTAGTATATTTTGATCTTCATCACTTCAAACTACGCCGCTGCCACGTCACTGCTTACCGTTCTCCTTGCCCCTGGTTCGCTCTGTGCTGCCTCGGTCTCTGTCATCTGTCATGCTTGCCCCTCGGCGTACAGGATCAGCTGACCCATGCTGATCTTTCTCCCGGCTTCGCTCTTCCTTCTCCCGACTGAAGCTGCGTTTGGTGACTTGCAGCCGGTTACGATCGCGGTCATCCCGTCGATCAAAGCGCTCGCTGCCACGATCAGAGCGGTCAAAGCGATCGCTGCGCTCTCGACTCGAGCTATTTCTGTCGGCAAAGAGCATGAAAAGACAATGCAGCTGCAGTCCCACACTACTTTTGATGGTAAAATATAAATAGGTGATTTGGTAGAAAGAAAGAACTGCATGCTGTGGCGCACCTCTGAGGAACTCTTCTGTCTGAGTCCAGTGAGGAGCCGGACGAGGACGACGCCTGCTGTAAGGCGGAGAACCTGTTCAGAGTGCTGGTGGCTGGACGGCTTCCTGATTCGGAGCCTGGGGATGAAACGACACACACAACCAACTCAGTTTCAGATTTCAGGTGCTCAACTAGCTATTCAATTTACCTAAAAACATGTCAGTCAGGAAGACTTACCTGAATCTGCGGGTTTGGCACTGGTGCCACCACTGCTGCCCTTACCCCAGCTTCCCCATGTGCCTTTACCTCCTGGGGCGAGCAGCTGATTGTTGAAGTCAAGAACAGGAGTCTGAAACGGAGAGAAAGAGTTTGTGCTTGGGTCTGGTGACAAACTCTGATGGATATTCACAACACTCAGAAGCTGTGCCCCCCCACTACCCTCACCTTAGTGATTTTACTAAGGCGAGAGGTGTCAATAGGTCGGTTCTTAGAGATGGGAACTGTATTCCAGCCTTCATCCTGAGGAGGAGCACCGCGGCCTGGGTTGTGAGGGCCCCCTCGACCTCCTCCACCAATCCTGCCTCCAGGACCTCCGGTCATTTCCTTCTTGGAGATGAGGGCTTGTTGCACCTTCATATGCTCCCGGTGTTCCTCCAGCTCAGCCTCTTTGTGGATCTGGTCAATGGTCTTGGGACCCTGGTCACCTCGCCGGGGCACCCAGTTGTTCTGAGATGGGGAAGGGAAAGAATACAGCGATACAATGAATTGTCACTGGGGTGTAACAGTATATTTGGCTAAAAACCATTCATTATGCACAGTTGTACCTTCAGATGTCAGTTTATTTCGACAAACCTGTTCCTTCAGAGACAATTCTAGAGCCTGAGTTCCATCCAGTGTCACTAGGAGTCTTTAAATGCTCATCTTTTTACCAACTCAACTTAGCCCAACTGGTTAAGGCACATGAACATGCTGCACTTGACTGACATTTTGTCGTAGTGATGTTTCATTTATTTAGTGGGAGGACTGTCCAATATTTTCAGTATGTCCTATATAGTCAGTCGATGCAGCTTCGACTCGATATGAGTAAGGCTCAAAGTTCTTTATAGTTATTTTCTTTGCTTTGTTAATTGTTCTTGGTGACTTTGTGTGACGGACTGTGAATGCAGCTTTTTGTAGCACTGTTGTCCAAGCTAAATCTCCTTTCAGGGACAATCAAGTTTATATCAACACATCATCATTTTGTAATTGTTTTGATTTAGAAGGTACAAAAAAAAGTCTGATATTGTTTCATCCATATCCCATGATAAAGAAAGAAAAGGCAACAGCTCATCTGACTGCACTGATATTTGTCATTTTGACCGAGGATGCATATGCGTTCATGGGAGAAACTGAAAACTGAACGGGAACCAGTGTTAACCATATTCTGCCTTTGCCGTCAGATGGGATAAATAAGATGAGTTTCACAGACAGAAAGGGCCAGTGTGCTGACTCGGAGCAGCTGATTCTGACTTGTGAAACACTGAAGAGAGCACGTTTTGTAACATTTAGTGGGAGGGACTGGAGCTTATACCACAGAACAGCAGCATTCCTTTGAAGATATTAGCGTCAGCACCACTGGACTGAAGTGGCTTTAAATTTTTTTTTAAAAACTGCTCTGTCGTGAAAATGCAGGACAGAAAAACAACAAGAGAAAACATACCAACAAGACACTTCAATGGCACAATAATAGACTTTATAAAAAAATTTGTGAAAGTTGTGCCAGCAAAGGATGAATTAAAATGCTAATGGAAGATCTGAACAACCTGTTGTCTCAGCCTATGGCACAGAGTAGCTCTGTGTTTGGGAGCTACCCTGCATTAAACAGCTGAGGAACACGCCCGTATGAGAGTCACACAGGCCAGAGCTAAGGGACCAGTGTAGATGTCTCTGGGGCTGTGTATAGCAGCACATGCACACGCATGCACGCACGCACACACAGTGACTGTATCAAACAATAACTAATGACATGTGAAAAACTCTCTGTAACCCCAAAGCAGGAGCAAAAGCAAATGCTTTTTTATTTAGCCGATATATATTGTGAACATGGTCCAAACACACAGTTAAACTAACCCATAAAACAGCATGACATGACAAAACATGCCCGTGATAAAAAGCAAACAGTTACACCCTGAGGGGTACGTATGATACAGGATTCATTAGAGAACGCGTTTTTATTGTTTTCATGCTTAATCTGCATCAAGGCTCAACGGATGATCAGTGAGCTCAGAGCTGCTTTTCTTGAGTTATACAAGAAAAAAGCTTGAATTTGCCAGATTACCTATGAGAGGCCCTTACTGCTTACAGAATGTGTGGGTGTGTGTGTGTTTTGACTTACCCGTCGAAGGTCGAGCACATCTTGCAACATGAAGCGGATCCTGGATGTGGTCTTCCTCTCTTTTATTATTTTCTCCATCTGATTGAAGTACTGGTCCATACGAGGCTGAAGACAAGAACGTGAAAGCTTTTTCCAACAGATTTAACAACACTTTCCATGTAAAATCAAGTATGCAGTATGAGGGAGTTTGTAGATGTTCTTATTCTCCATCATACTCCCTGTGAGTATGAGTGTTTTGTACCTTGGCCTTCTCAAAGTCGAGGTCCTTGCCGATGGTGGACAGCAGTCTGCACAGGCACTCCAGGGACTCCTCGTCATGGTTCTTTAGCAGCTTCACAATACAGTCGTGCATGATGACCTCTGTGAGCATTTTAAGTTTGAACAACTCACCGATAAACTTTATATTGCCCAATGAGCGCCTCCTGGCTTTATCTTTGGAGTCTTTCAGGTCCTCAATAAGCCGCTGCTTCTCCTCCTCCTGACAGTGAAATGTATAGATACAGATCACAAAGACCGGTATGATTCTTAAGATATTCCAACAAAAAACCTAATAAATCCCAATATTAAAGAGAAATTAAATACTGTTGAACATGAACATAAAAACGTATTTCTAACACATAGATGACCTCACTGACAAAGTCTAACAGTCATTCTGCCTTCCTTTGTGCAATAGTTTAGGACTTTACCCCTGATGCAGCCTCCAGCTCTTTCTGCTTCTTCTCAAAGATCTCGTCGTCATCCTTATCTTTCTCAAATTCCTTCTGGCAACGATTTAGCAGCAGTTTGCGGAAATTCACAGCGGGTCCCGGCTTATCTGTGGTTTGGACTTTGAGCTGAAAACAGCAGCAAGATTGTATATTAGAGAAGAATGTGAAAACAAAAGTTTCAGTGTATACAGTGTTAAAGTGGCTCCTCAATCACTTCAGTTAGATCAGAGGCCCAGGCACGTGGCACTTAACGGAGGTCATCACTGACGCCTAACGAACGTTTGTGAGCACACAAAACCATGATTGGGATTTATCATTCCTGCTTCTTTCCATGTTGAAATACATTCAATCTTAAATAAATGGCAAGTACAACATTTATTTAACCATTTTCTCCCTAATCAAAAGGTTTTTGGTCAATCTGTGAGCTTCATCAGCAGCTTTTTACAGGCTTTAGAATATTTAGGTAATACTCTGGCCATGTTTCATCTGTTTGTCTCAGGACTGTTCTTTCAGCAGCCTTGTTGGGTTTTAGTTCACTAATGCGGCAAAAAAAGGTGAAAAAACAAAAAGGTGAAAAAACAGAAACATGACTCAGACAAGTTTCCGCTGATGGTTTGGAGTAAATAAACTTGGCTGTGTAGTGTCTACAGACGGTGGTGGTACAGGCTACGTTGCTGGTGGTTTCAGAGGAAGAAGAAGAAAAAAAACAACAACTGCGGCGGACATCCACAAGAGGAAAAAGGGGATCTAATTTAGTGGAAATTAAAACTTTCTTTTTTCCTTTTTTGTATTTTTTACTGTTTTAATACATCGTTTCTTATTGACATCTTATCAATGCAAACCCAATGGCAATGGAAGCCCAGCTGTAGTCATTTCCTGCAGTAGACAATGCTGCAATGGGTGTTTTAGGTTAGGGGTAACTAATCATATGCCTAATCAAATAACAATGTATTCTCCTTTTATGGTAAAATACCCTGAAATGCTGCTTATACTGAGTACTGAGCTTGGCATGCAGCCACACAAGTTATCATTTAAACCACAACAGTGTGAGTGTAAACATTGTGAATTAAAGTGAATTAAACAGATTTCAATGTTGAATGTGGCACCACTTACCCCTGAAAGGCAGCGGCACATATTTGCATAGGCCACTGAAAAGTCTGGCTCGGAGATAGCCTTTTCAAAGGTGAGGTCTATGACTCCTTTCAACCTCTCTTCAGTGTCAACAGTCAGTTCTGACACCTGCTTCATTAGCTGTTGAAACTTCTGAGGGGTGAGTTTGTTGAGGATACTGCGGACCCGTTTAAACAGCTCCTGGGTCTTCATTTGCTCAAGGTCGTTCTCCTCAGGTTCCTCCGCCCCGCGGCTGCGGCTTGGTTTCTTTGCTGAAGATTTCCAAGCCTTCTCTGCCTTGTTGAGTTGCACATCATCACTGAGTGACATGCTGGTGATGATCTTTCTTGGTTCTTTCCTCTGCATCTGTTGAGAGCGACGAGGACCACCGACTCCGATGCCCATACCTGGAGGCTAGGAGGGAAGAGAGTTATTTCATCATCATGTCTTTTGTTAAGTTCAGAGCTTTGCATCATGTAAAAAAAAAAAACTAAAAAAAACTCACTGGTCCTCTGTTTCCTCCTCCCATGCCTGGCCTGCCAAGGTTGGCGAAAGAGGGTGTGAAGTCAGGACCACAGTTCATCCCTGGTAGGCGACTTGGGTCAAGTTGACGGAGGGGAGTCTTGTTTGCCTGAACAGAAGGAACTGGCTGGGTGACATCCTTTTCTTTTGCTAATGTAGGTTTGTAGTCCATTAATTATATTCTAAATTGCTGCTTTAACTGTAATAAAACATCCTGCAAAAATAATGTTCAATGATCTCTGGGATGTTCTTCACACAGATACACAGACACAGCTTGTACACAGTGAGGGAAGGAGAAGTGTGTTACATACAGAGCTCTATCCAAACCCATACATAAGGCCATGGCTCAAGTTTAAGTGTTTTCACCTTGTCGAGGACAACGTCACTGATGGCTGGTAAACCCTCAGGCTTGTTCATGCTGGCTGAGATGAACTGAAATCCCAAAAGAAACTCTCGGTCATATTGCTTCTTTTCTTCCATGTTTATTGGCTTCCATTGTTCTGAAACAGAAGCATAAAGCAAAAAAATTTTTTTTAATCTTTTATTGAGTAGATTCTATCCCATGACAAAGTTCTCCTTCCAGAATCTGAAATGGAAACATGTGAGAAATGCCTTCTTCTCTTTAATACAAAGGAGCAAAGAATGAGAAAACAGTATGAAACTGTAACGCATCACAATGTCCACAAGGTACTCGTTTCAAATCTCTCATGAAGAGCATGAAGAGCGACTACTGCTGACTGTATAAAAGACAAAAAACCCATCAGGAGTGAGCTTAAACAACTGCAGCGTTTTTTAGCAAATTGCTCTAAAAATATATGCTGCAGTTTTACCACCATCATTTTCCTTTGTCATATCAGCAGCGGCAACACAAGGTAAAATACAAATGCTTTTATTCATAAAAGTACTCAGCCAACACAGTGCAAACTAGGAAATGTAAGTAAGATAAGGCCATAATTGAAGTGTCCCAGTATACCACTGATAAGTATCAAGATTCAGAGACCCACCCTCTTTGTACTGGTACTTCATGTCAGTGGTGTTTGGACTGGGAGCATCGGGCTGAATGTTCTCTGCATCCAGCTTGTCCTCCTTATCCTCCCAGGTCAAGTCTGCTTCCTCAAGGGCGGGAGAAGCAGCAGGGGGATGGGGTTCTGGTGCTGGAGCTGGCTCAGGCTCTGGTGGGACAACTACCTGCTCCTATGGTCAAAAAGGGAGTTTAGACTCTTGAAATGGATAAGATTACTATCAAATCCTGGTTAATATATTAGAAATCAGCAACAGTGTCTATTGTCATTTTGCTGGGATGGATTATCGTCAGGTACTTTCCAACTATAGAAACCACACTTGCATTGAACCTTTATGTATAGGCTTATGCTTTGTTTTCAGCCAGCCAACTGCAATTTCCATGCTTGCTGAGTCAGACACGAGCATGCGAGCCTGCTTCCACAAATGTAGCTGTGATAAAAATGTGAACATGGTTTTTCATTCATAAGGCACAAGAAACAAACAACCTAGAAGGAACACAGGGTGGGGCCTCCAGATTGTGTCTTGTGTCACAGCTGGTGAGCCAACCCTGTTAGCTTGAGAAGCTGAAAGGTGGATTCTTATCACCTTGTGTCCAACGTAACATTTGGAAAGGTCAAAGAGCGTAAAGATAGTCAACTCAAGCTGGAAAGCTGGAAATCACTCCCTTTGACCCAAGCTGTTCATTGCATCTTGCTACACCATTAGCATAAAACCTCATTGTGGACGTAAACAGGCATGCAAGTATTTTTGCTGCAGTTTGTGACAATGAGCTTTTCTCTGAACTTACAACTTGCGGACAGAAAAGTAAATGTTCAGATCATGTTGACCACTGTACTGCACACACACCTCCTTAAAGGCATCTAAGAGGTCTCCCACGGCCTCCTTTTTGTTCAGATCCTTCATCTTCCTCTTCTTCTTTGGCACAGACAAAGCAGCTACACAAAGGAGGACAAGCAGCTGTAGATCAACTCAGACAATTACTTTCTGCAGAATAAGATCTGTAATGGATGATGGACTTTGCAATACTCAATAGCTTCATGACATTTTGAAAAAAGTCAAAAATTAAACTCAACGAAAGTCAGCAGGATACTGACCTTGCATAGTAGTTTCTACAGGGGCAGGGGTGACAGTCTGAGGAGGAGGAGTGTTCTCCCTCTCCTCTGCTCTGGTAGGGGGAGGAGTGGGCACTGCCTCTGGCCTGCTATCATCTATGGAAACTGTCTCAACAGGAGATGACGCCTCTTCCTCTGCACTGGACTGGGGCACTGCAGTCTCCTCTTTAATGTCCAGTGTGACGTTGGGGGCCGTTTGCTGTACCTCCGGCTGAGCAGGTGTCACCTGGACGACCACCTCATCAGAGTCTTCCTCAACAGTGGGTGCAGGTGCTGACTCGTCAACTGGTACAGGTGTGGTTAGGACAATTGGTTTGGCTGCTGCCTCTATGACAGCTGGAGAGGTCTGCTGGCTGATGTCTGGCTCAGCTATGGGGCTGTCGTCACGCTCAGCTGTGCTGATGGCAGGAGCCTCGGGGTCTTGAGGAGCTGGGAGTGGTCGGCCATTGGGTAGGCAGAGCTCCTCAGGCTGTGCAATGGGAGACTCTAGAGGGTCTTCCAGCGGACTGGGTGGTAACGCGACTGAAAGCCTGTCTGTCTCCAACTCTGCCACACCATTACTGGTGGAGGGAGCAGTATGGGGTGTGTCCAAACAGATATTTGCCTCTTCTGCTTCAGTCTCTACCTCTTTCACCACCTCCTCTTTTGCCTCTGTGTTTGTTTCATTCTGCAAATCAGAGGTGGGGACGGGGTCAGGAAGGGGTGCAGGGTAGGCAGGTACCTCTGGTCCTGACTGAGGGGGCCGGGGAGGTGCATCCATCGCATCTGCAACAGGAGCGCTGGATGCGAAGGTGGAAATAGTGTGGAAAGGAGCGTTCTCTGACTCTGAGAGAAGAGGGGGCGAAGACGTCTTAGTGTTCGTGTCAGAGGAAGTAGCCTCTGTTGGGATGGGGTCACCCTTAGTAAGCTCGGGAGTCTGTAACAGAGGAGGAGGTGTAGGTTTCCCTCTGTCATCTGGAGAGGCAAAAGTTAGAACAAAATGTTACTGAGACTTCTGACATTGTGTATCAAACTGGATCAATAATTTTCAAACTGTTATTACTCCAAACCACAAAAAGTCTTACTTTAAATACTTTTTCATGTGGTTAACTTGGAGGTTAGCTAACTGTGAACATGATGCCACCAAAATAAAGAGAAAGCTCAAATGTTGGGTGCAATCAACAATTATTTTCATGTTTTTCTTCAAAGGAGCCAAGTAGAATACAGACGGACGAGAAGGGAGTCGAAGAGAAGTGAGAACAGTCGGGGGTAAAGGCGGCTTGATTAATGTTAGACTCAGGTTAGTCCAACAGATGCGGAAAAAATGCGTCAGAGACCCAAAGTAGTTGACAAACATATAGAGTGCAGTGCAGCCTTGTTTCCTCTCCCCATGTTTCACAACCACTACCACTAAATAATGTGATACACACAGGGACACACGACCATCAGTGCTCACACTCAAGATCAATTTGAAAGCACTAATCAGGCTTGCATTTTTGTCTTTGGACTGAGGGAGGAAACCACGCATGGAGTAAAGCCACAGGTCTTCTGTTCCACTACCCCAAACAGGACAATTATGAAAAGGATAGCTGAAGTACGGGGTGCTCTACTTTCCTGTGTGGCACTCACCTGGTCTCACTGAGGCCGGCGTGGTGGCAGCAGCTGTGACGCTCTCACCGTTGGCTTGAGACACGGCTGTACTTTCTGATCCAGATATGGCTGTCTGTTGGAACACACACATCAGACACTTGTATGACCTCAGTGGTCGAGAACAACACATTTTTCCATTCCACCTGGAGAAAATAAGTTTTCATTTCTCTGGCTATATAAGCCCCATGGCAGTTTGATACTGACGGCTCATAACGTAAGACATGAAGGCCAACAGTTTGCAGCCCTGTGTGAAAACATCTAGCCTGCGGAGACTTGCTTTAGAAGTATATTTTTGTGTCAAAAGAGACTAATCTGACATTTATCTAATACAAACAACACAAATCACAAACTCTGCAGAGATTGGTACCCAAACCACACTAACTCCCTTTAATGGAATTTCTTAGTGTTAATAAACCAGTAATGCTCACTCAGTCTGTACTAATCTATCATCTTATCATAAAAGTCTTGTTTGGCAAATTCAATGAGGAAAAAAGAAAGAAGAAGTTAAATTTAACAGTGCATTTTCTGTGTTAAACAGCTCTGGCTTAGAGCATGTCACTTTGGCTCACCTGTGGTGGAGTCGGGGTAGAGCCACTACGGCCCCCTGACATAATCTCTTCGGTAATGTCTCGACCTCCTTGGTTAGGGTCTCTTATTCTGATCTATGGAGTACAGGAAGTAGAGGAGCTGTTGGTGAGAGTTAAACTCTACATATAACAGGAGGGAAAAAAGAGCTCCAGGATCTTACAAAGAAGAGAAAAGAAAGTTTTTAGTGTTAGTTGAGTAACATTTATGCTTGGCTTTCCGGAGCAGAATGCTTACAGTCGTCAGCCCTCTCTGTGTCCTCCAATTGGCTACGACTGGAAACCTCTCTAACTCAATAAGATCCAAATTCATCACAGCCTGAACACCGGGGCACACAAAATTCTAACACCATCCGCCATGAAAATTCCTCTGCTGCACAAGTGAATGTGCTCTGAGCGTTGCCAGAAAAGCTGTCCGACAGCACACATCAAACTGTAGAACTCCACTGCTGGTTAATGCTGTGCTGAAATTGTCTGACTTACAAAGAGCAAAGCACAATCAGGTCTGACAACAGCAGCCTTCCATATGTGAGCACACAACAATCAGGCAGAATGACAAAAGCCAGTGAAAACCTGTTCACTCACACAGACACACTGCAAACGCATTTTCTATTTAGCTCCATTCTCTCGCATCCCCATGTAGCATTTACTCTAAAAAGTCTGAGTTGTCACGAATGCTGCTAACTGAAGTGACGCACACAGTCACAGGACAAGAAATAAACCGTAAAAGTCACCAGCCAGCTGCTACAACATTTTTACTCTCTGGCCTACTTTTGATAGTTAGTGCAACAGTGTTTGCTCAACACTGCTGACCTTTACCTGGTTCAGTTTGTTTGCAACTCTTCTCCAAGAGAACTACAAACCCTGGTGGGCCTCTTTCATTCCAGGGAAGGAGTAACCACTCCAGCTAGCTTGATGCTGGACTTTCAACCCCACAAAGCAGGATGGTGGATGGACACAGAGAGTAGTTTCCCCTCAGTTTCACTCACGTAATACACACCCAGCGCGGTGCAGGAGTGCTCAGTGCTGGCAGAGCTGGACCAGGCAGAGCTGGTCAGTAAGCTAGCTAGCAACCTGATCCTTCTCTCATAAGCTGAGCAGAACAGGGAGGGAAAAAGGCATAAAAGGACTGCCCTTGTAAAGCTATGGTATTGGAATGTGCACCCCCGCCCGCAGAGACTAACAGACAGTTAAAAGGGGCCGGAGAAAGGAGGGGCACGACATGGAGAATGGGAGGGTTTCCAGAAAAAAAAGAGAAAAAAAAGTTAGCGTTACCAAATGAGCTGCAGCTAGCAGAAGAAACTCCCCCTTTACTCAATCCCTCTCTGTTCTGTCATCCAGCACACGCAGATCTTTTCCAGGCTCACGCTTTCTGAGAGCAGAGGAAGAGGAAGGGGGTGCCACAGCAGCAGAACAAGGCTCACTGGTGAGCCCTTCCGGCTCAGAGGGGGGAGGAGACCAGTGGCCACGTGGAGCTGAGCTATGTGCTGACATGTCCTTCACCCCCCCGCCTCCCCCCGTCCCTGCTGGATTTTTTCTCCCCCACACGGGGAGCGCAAGTGCAAGTAAATAGCAGAGAAAAAAGGAAAGTTAGAGTGCTCCAACTTATGCAGATCATCTGGGTACAGAAAATACCAGCAAGATAATAACGAAATACTCATTTTAAACTAGTCCCACTCTCTACCTGACATAAATGCAACGATAAGCGTAATTTTACACATACACCTACTGTCTGTAAATGGAGTGCCACACTGTTTGAGTCTGTCTGCTCTTCCAGAGAGGAAGACTGCAAAGCCTGTGAAATGTTCTGCAACACACACAAAAGCCTAAACAAAGTGTCACAGCTCAAGTGCAACCAACACTTCCTCATCCGTGATCAGTGTGCAGCAACGGCCCTGCAGTGCAGAACAGGCATGGGCACAGCAGCAGTTAACAGCTCAAGAACAGCCACAGGACTCAAAGGCAAAAGGAATATTATATCCCAAATTAGCACAAATTTGAGCCACCTAAGCTACCTCATGTCAGGTGAAGGCCGTCAGACTTCAGAGGAAACATTAGGTATTCTGGATAACAAGGCGAGACTGGTACAGCAGTTTAGCTTGTAGCACTAAAAGGAAAATATTATAAGTAGGAAAAAATGTGACAGAAGTCCCTATCAGCTGAAAAACTCAAAAGCTTCCCTATCCCTTTGTTTGGGGCTGCCTTGCTAGGTCTCACGCAGCGATCTGTTCAATCTGCAGGGTTCTGTTACATCGCACTCCCACCTCAGAGTAGAATTGTCCAATTATCTCATTTTTTCCCCTATTTGGAAGTTGGAACATCCAGTTTCCAATCTGTAAATGAAAGCACCATCTGTAGCTTCACTTTTCCTAAAAACAATGTGTTAATCTTGGGAAAAAGAGGCTTGTGTAAGCAACAGTTCTTAACGTCGGCCTCTAAACACACAGAGTGGGGCAATGGAGTCGACATGCAACAGAAAATTACTGACTGGTACATTAACCTGGCAGCTGGTTGCCGAGTCCTGCCGTGCTGTGTTTTAACAACCTGGATCACAAATCACAAGATTGCGCCTAAAACAGGGATGAGTACCAACTGTGTTCGAACAGCAGAGGGAAATCTCAGGACAATTTGGTGAACTAAGGAGTATTTGTATCATTCAATTTGGTCAGTGCTGGTCTGAGCTTAGTGTGCCGAGTGTGTAAGAGCAGTTTTAAACCTTCACGGAAGTATGCATCTGTGTTGCTATCAAGATGAGATTATGCTAACTGCTCTGACAGATTCTGACATCACCACAGCAATGTAAGCGTATTGGACTCACTGCAGTGTCTTCCTAAACAAAAGGTGTTACTACTGAGGTGATGGTGCCTCAGACAGCAGCTTTTTGTAAGCTGACGGACAGATGTGCAGGGCTCCAAGAAGCGACCAGCACATAGGCTCTGGAGATGACCACAGAGGGAATTCAGACTCTGACTTGTCAACCAAATATGTTCAGTAAACATGCAACGCAGCACATTAATATTTACATCCTAACAGTATTACTGATAAATATTTAGGTAAAGAACAGACCCACAGAAATAACCAAACCACCTTCTTTTCTAAAGCTGGGGATTCAGAGGAGAATGGTACCAAGTATTGAGTTTTTTCCTGGTATTGGTATTTTGTTTGAATTTGACAGATTTCGTGCTTGAAGATGCCATAGAGAGAGAAAATAGAGTCCCTAATTGGACCTGCAAACAGCCCACCAAAACTATTACAGAAGCAGAGAGATTTGAACAGATTTAAGTTTTTACAAGTGCCAATAATTACAGTCAGAAAAGCTTGTAGGGTGTACGGAACTTTACTACCATGATGTTCATAGTACAATATTACTACTGAGTCCTTAACACCAATACCGGCAGATAAAAGTTGTGCATCGAGTTCAACTTTATTTATTGGTACAATAACCTTGCTAATAGTGTTTGTGTGCATATATATTTCAAGCAGCAAGACAAAAGGCCTGGCAGGAAAAGCAGGTCTGAAGGCTTGCAGGGTTTTATAGACTCGGATGCTAAGTTTGCACCGAGAAGTTGCCATATTTATTTAATAGGAGTTTTTATGGGAAAAATAAAAACAGCCACCGAGTTGCACCATGGTCAACAATGAGAAAACGTTCGATGACAGACTCGTAGAAAGACGGCTGCTGTATGCAGAGATGATACTTTCATGAGGGTGCTTCTCATTTCCTCCTCTCTGATCTCACTCACAGATGAGCATCACTGTGTGCGTTACGTCTCCTGCATGGTTTTGGTGTTTCTAATATTACTGAGATCAAAGCTTCCTCCAACACCTGAAGTGTCAACAGTAACATTAACCTGAAATAACACAGAAGCGTGTGCACGGATGATGATATAGATCACAGTCCCCAAAAAAACCAAAACACCGAGCTTATCACACAGCTGGAGTTCGGACGTGGACATTTTTCATCAGCAGGAAACACATGGTGTTGGATGGACTTGGAATTGAGGAGTGGTCCATGTTAAAGTCCCAGAGCCAAACTAATAAACAGATCTCTGCCAAAAAAGAATGAAAATATGAAAATGATCTATTTTAGATCAAATGTTCTTTTTAGTCTTGCAGTCAAGTCAAGTAACATTAAAATAAAAACAACAAAAAAAAAAACACCTTTGCTTCCAAACTGGTCATTCTCCTGAGAAAAGCCAATAAAATCCAAATTACTTGGAATCCTGAAAGGGTTCTGTGCTCTGTGCTGCAGACCGTACCTGTTTGCGTTCCCGTTTGGTGGGGATGTGCTGGGCAGGCTGAGGTGGTGGTTGCTGTTGTTGAGGGGCTGGGTTCATAATGACAGGTGCCGGCTGCACCGAGGGGGTGAACTGAGGCTGTGCGGGGTAGTAGGCCCCTGCTGTGGATAAAGCAGAGAGAAGTTCGTCAACCGACACACACCGACTTCATCCTAAAGCGTCACTTAGAACAAACATCCTGCCTGATACACACAGGATGTGCACACATATTAGACCAACTTGTGATTACACAATACCACTACCTTCTACATCACTGCTTATTTAAGGCTTTGAGGAAAACCGTATGCAAAATGTTGGGCCTAAATAATTTGCAGTGAAATGACAGTTTTACATCCGCAGCAATGTTAAGGCACTAAATCTGATGTTAAGGATGTTAAGGAAATAAATCTGACTTGAATCTTATGTTTATTTAGAAATGTGTTTCTATGATCTGTGTAAACCCAACCTGGTTTGAATGTTTGACTGTTAGCACTGCAGATAGTTCCAAGAGGAAAAATGATTGTTCACTGCAGCATTTCATGGTTCTCAATACGTTGAAGTTATAAATCATGACTGAACGAACCTAATGAAATAAAACTAAGAAAATACTGAGGACAGATATTCAGACCAGTTCATCACAGACATGAGTTGACATGGCAACACATGTACTTCCTGTACTAAGAGCTTGACACATGCTTTCAACAGCAGACACAGAGTCAGACTGAACCCACAAAACAGGGACTGGCATCGGGCATCTACAACCAAATAACTGCTTTCTTGACTGTAAAAAACACTGATTCATTAAAAACCCTCCTTTGTTGAGTAATAAGCACTTGTAGCATTTTAGCTTAAAAAAACCCCAAAACATTAGCTAATGGATAAGTTAACTTAATGATGATCGACTAACCGAACTAACTAAACAATACTTGTCTTGTTGCCCGTGTCCACACGTTAGTGAAATTGAGTGTAAAAGGGAAACAAAGACAGAAACCCATCATTACTGCTGCCTGCACATTTGAACTTGATAGAAATTTACACTAACAGATAAAATGTGTATCTCACCATTTCTAAGTGTTTTTATAGCTCTCTTAGCTCTGAAGGCACCAGTTCACCAGACAAACATGGCAGCTGGGCAGTCACTAGCACGCCTACAGAACATGACACAGCAGTCTCTCATTGCTCAGTCCTGTAATGGTGACCCTCGACTCTTTAGACCACAGATACACATCAAATGCATAACTTCTGTCGAGATAGCTTCAGCTTATGTGCACAAAAAAGGTTTCCACAAGCCCAGACATTTCTTTAGCCTACAAATTTTTACCCAACTCGTCTTCAATGTCAATAATCCATGCAAACCATTACCTGGCCTCGTAACTGGGCCCAGTGACAATTCAGAACCAGGGTGAGGAAAAAGAAAAAAAAAATTCCTTAAACTGAGGAGGCCTTCTTTAAGCCTGGCAGCGGCGAGCTGCTCGGCCTCTCTCCCCCTCAGTCTAACTCACATTACTGTGTCTACATTGTTGACCAGAAGCAGCACAGCCTAAATATAGTCAAAAGCCCAGACAGGCTAAGGGACGAGTGTGCGCAAGAGAAAAAGGGAGGGAAGAAAGAGAGAGGGAGAAGGGGAGCATTCCCAAAATCAGAAATCCAGATGGTGAAATGACACTTTTCTTGGACACTGTCCAAATAGTAAATAAGAGAGCTGAAATATGACTCAGAAAGCACTGACACATACATTGGGAGGGGGCTAAAAAGAGACATGCCGCCTATACGACACCTACCCTCAGAGTCCTGCTGCGCTTGAGACCCACGGTTCCCCATGTAGAATTCCTACTGAAAGCACAACAGCGTATGCACAGAAAAGGGAGAGGGGGTTTCTCTTTAAACCCCCTCACTAACTTGCTCCTCTCCCCTCCACAGGTGCCCTTTCAGAATGACTTCTTTCAATGTTCAACCCACCCTCTTACAGCGTGTCTCCGTTTTGCTCCTCCCTGTGACCTTCCTCATTCTTCCCTCCCCTCCTTTCGCCTCTGCTCTGTACCGGCAGGCCAGCTAAAGTTTTAGGTTGAGACATTCAGAGGGACTCCAATATGCCTGAACCCTCTCCAACCACTGCGCCACAGACAAGTCATCTGATCTGCAACGGTGAAGCCATCAGAGGGGGTCATGTGGTACTTGCTAAGCTAATCACTCTTGGCAGGTGGGAGTTTTAAAAATAGTCACTATACAACGTCAGCACGGCGTATGAGTTTTTACCTGCTACATAAGGACTTAGTAACAGTAGTACAGCTGGGATTCTAAATGATCTCCTGGGATTGTTACTATGTCACAACAACACTACAGTAGAGTAGCAGAGTTGAGTCCAGTAGGTAAAAGTATAAATTAATCAAATATGTACTTTTCTTGTCACACAGTAAAAAGTACCACATTCCCACAAAGACCAGAGAATGTCAGTCATGCCTTAATGTCACTTGACCAGCTATTTAGGGTTGTGTACCATCTGATATCATGTGACTCTCAGAATGATCAGTGTCACACAAGCTCTCCACAGAAACACAGAAGAGACCATTTCCTGTGTAAAAATACTCAACATGGAGTGTAGATTCCAACACAGAACACTCATCAGCAGCAGCACTATAAACGCTTCCTGTGTAGGAAGACGATTGCGAAGTTAGACAACTAACAGGAGGTCGCTGACCTATCATCAAGTAATGGAAAAAGGTTGTTGGGACTCTGTAAGACCCTACAGCTCTTTATCTCTCTCTGGTTGAGTTTTTGAAATTTGGTCCTACAAACTGCTCATTTTTATTGGCTCATATTCAAACGTGCACTGGACATCTAAAAGGCAACTGAGCACCTGCTCATGAATGTTTTGAATCAAATAAGTAAAGATTTTATTTTTTATTCCATACAAAGATTCTGTGAACTACTTCCCTTTAACCCACAGTCAAATTTTGATTGCGTGCAGCATCATTAGAGTCGGAGCTTGAAGATTCCAGCTAATATTGTTTGTCATATAGAATACAAAGATGTGTTGAACTTCTCTCTCCTAAAATGTGCCAGTTCGTTGCTCTGTTGCACAGCTGTGATTTTAGGCTTGTTTTATCTCATATGTACAGTGGTGCTTGACAGTTTGTGAAACCTTTTTCAAATTTAAATGTCTTTATTCTGCATTAATATCACCTAAGATGTTAGATTTACATACACATTATCAAGGCAGATCAACAGGACTGAAATAACACAATACCGTGCTTACTAATTTATATACTTATCAAATATTACATGTCTGCGAGTGGCACGAGTGTGTGAACCTCTACAATAAGCAGGTAATATGAAGGTGAATTTATGTTCATCATCTATTTGTAGGAATTGTGAAAATCTCAAGTGGTTTTAGGTCATAGTCATAAAAACAACACACGACACATTCCCAATCTTCACAAGTGAATGCCTAACCTTAAAACGTATCCTAAACCTTACCATAGCCTCACTCTAACCCTGAGCCTAAAACCAAGTCACGTACCCTCAAAAATCCCTTAGTGCACTGTGGACAGAAATCATGTTCCCATGAGTGCAGGAAGTCCCTATAAGTTGGGTGTGCAATGAGATTTTCATTCCCACCATCTAGGGAAAAAAAAGCAAGTGCACATAAATACACTCACACAAAGAGAAAACCAAACTCGCCACACTATCACGGGTGGTAGAGAACGAACGACACCTCCCTTTACAGATTCTAAATGCAGTGAATCTATTACTAGCTATTACTAGTTATTAGTTATTTAAGAGCAACTAAAAACTGTTTAATATTGAACATGAACTTCTGTTAACATACACACACGAATGTAAGCCAGTGAAACAATCTGCTGTTGCATCGTACAGGGATGAACAACTTGCCGGGTACTGTGTCGGTAACTATCCGATTACCTGCATAGAGAGCTTACATGCACAGATGCAGAGTATGCACAGGTATTGTTCAAATTCTGTACCGAGCACATTGTGCTGTGTAGAAAGGACAGTCCATTTGTACAGTGTCATAGGAAGGATTGTGTTTTTACAGGTCTGCATGCAGGCTTTCTAGTGCTGATGAGCTACAGTTTAACAAAGAAAACACATAGTTCAAATGCCTGACAGACAGGGGGTCAGCAGGTTTGTTACAAGGCATCATCAGGTCTTTTGCTGTAATTACACGCTATCACCTCTAGATGGTGTCACAACACAGCAGCAAATATTTCCAAAGGGCTGCTGCACATGATATGCAAGATAAGAGGCGAGTAGTTGGAATTATTAAACAACAGACATGATTACCGCACATTATGCCAATCTGTGACAGAAATATACTTTCATACTGTCCCATATGGAGTGTTAAATTATTCTTATGCTGTGGTTGTATCAGTTTTGCTAATCCTGATTAGTAGAGGGAAAGTTATCAATACTGACTGGATGCCACGAACGGTGGAGCTTTATGGAATAAAGATGCTGGGTGGAGTGCTTTTCCCTCCAAGCAGTTTCTCTTCGCTGTGAACGACTGGACAAAGGCGCTGGTGACCAGAAGCCACATAGTGAGTAAACTCTGCTGATCTCGTTTCAGCGCAATGTTCTGCTGAGAAAAACCTGCATCCCTGCCCCCACATGGATGGTACTTTGACACCACCATAAACATGTCACCAAACAGCAACAGCACTCCCCGAGAGCAGCAGCTCCCCTGATTAGGTCAACAGTGAGCCCCCACAAATACTGCTGAGGAAGGACTCACAAACACAAAGGAGAAGATGAAATGTTCTCCTGTCATCCAAATGCTTCTGATGCAAATCTGATGGCATCGGAGGAAAGCAAGCGCAATCCACAAAGACCCCAAACGATGGATTGCTAACACACCTGTACCAGACATTCCAGGACGCCCTCACATGGTCTCTGTCCACCTCCTGACCGGTCTGAGCTCTTTTAGTAGCATGACGAGGACCTATTCATTATTATTTATGTGGTTTTAATGTTATGGCCAATCTGTGAAATTAGCAACTGTCTGTCTTTCGGTTAACACTGAGCTGAGCGCACACATTAAAACACATGGCCAGGCTTCCACTTGAGTGAGACTGTTAGAATCATCTAACTGCACACACTGCATGCAGTGAAAACAGAAAAAAAAGAGTTGAGGGGTAAATGATTCTGTGAGTCATCAGTATCCACTACTGATGGCGACTGATATTTCATACATTTATCTAGAGTTGTCATGATACCAAAATAAGTAACCACGATACTATACCAGACAAAATATCCCTAGAGAACAAAATACAATAAACGGGAACTGATTCCCTGTGAAAACTATATTTTTATGTATTTTCTAGGTACTTTAACATCTTTTAACATTTCATTCTTCAGCCTGTACATGGAGAATATAACCTAATATTAGCCAATTGGAAAATAAACAGGAAATACCAACCTGGTATTCGACATATAAATCTGGGTGACGACACTGCAGGTGTTTTATGAGGTTGGATGTGTTGCCTCCTTTGGCTCCTATAGCTTGGTGGCAGCGCCTGCACAGTGGACAGCCATCGTCTATTGCTTTACCATCTGCGTCTTGTTTAAACCCAAAATAGTTCCAAATGTGGCTTCTGGCATTTGATTAGTGGTGCCACTAGCACGCTGCTGCTCGGACCCGGTGCTTCCGCCACGGTGAGTGTGTATTGTCTCGTGTTTGTGACCGCTGTGCGCGCGTCTGGGCGAGACGGAACTTTAGTTTTGAAGAGAATTTCTATCGAAGCGGAGCTGTCTACATTGAGTTCGTTCTAGCCGTCAGAAACACATGAACAGCCAATCATCTAACAGATGGGCGGACCCAGCGTGCGGAAACAGCCTATCATATCCCGGAGGTCACCAGTAACACGCAAACAGCCAATCATTCAGCAGCTGTGTAGTTTGGTTGCAGTGGTTGCCGTGTGCGTTTGTTTACAGGGAGTAGCAGGCGGTGAGAAGCCGGGAGGATGGTAGAGGCGGCCGATGTGTAGCGGAAACTGGCACCGTTTGTGTAGTAATCCACGGAAGTACCGTTGTGTAGAATTTCTGGTATAGCAGGAACCGTAACGATTTGGCACCGCGGGGTAACGTGGGTATCGTGCAACTCTACATTTATCTGTCCTGCTTCAATTACATTTTCTATTAACTCGATGTGCGGTCTGAATTCTGGGTGATATGGAAAAGTATTATTCCATATGTTTGCTGTTCAGATGCTACTGTTCAGTTTTAGAATTGGTTTAAGTAAGCATTGTTAAAGCCCAGCTGTGTGTCTTTTTGTGTGCAAAGTGAGGCCCCAGGTAGAGCCCCTTACCATAAGTACCATATTCAGCAGGACTGGTGCCTGGGTAGAAGCCTGGGGTGCCTCCTGGGACTGAGTATTGCTGGGGTGTGGCCACATAGGTCGGTGACCGGTACTGTGGAAAGAAACAAGAGGGGGAAATGGAAGACAGGTAAAGAGCATCGATGAGAGCAATGATGCTGCCATCATTTCCAGTCATTAAAGCTACATCAATAATGAGAGTTTTGTGGATGCAATGTGTAAAAGATTTAATCTTAAACAGAAAACAACCACACATGCTCAATCTATATGTGGCTGGAAATGTCTACTTGCATGGGCAGCATCAGCAACTAAATCCACAGTTTAATCTTCGTGAAAAGGAGAAACACAGTGTCTCCCTACCTGTCCGGGTATAAAGTAGGCAGGTCCCTGTGGTGAGCTGGGGAAGGACAACTGCTGCTGCGGGATCATCATCATTTGGGAGCCAGGGCCCGCCTGGTAAACATGGGTGGGTGTCACAGGCCGAGGGGCACTGCTGGGTGGGACACCTCGAGGCCCGCTGCTGGGAGGCAGAGTGGCCCTGTTGGGGTAGTAGGGCTACAGGAAAAGCAAGAGGACAAATTAAGATGGAAGAGACGAGGTGTGCAGAGAGAGGAAGAGAAGAAAGATGGTGACAGACCACAGACACGAGGAGAGCAGGGAAATTTAGATGACAAAACAGGGGTGAGCGAGACAGAGACAGAAGAAAGACAAGCGAAGAAATAACTTGTTACCATTCTGGAACTTCTGACATAAATAGCATGCCCTTGCATTTTTTTTTTTTATATCTTGGACCAAATAAAGCCAACTTGTCCAGCTAGGCTCATTGCTTGTCCATGAATCTGTGGCTGGACTCCGACTGGAAACATATTGGCCCCGCCTGTCAGCAGAGATAAAGCAGCTAATGCTGCTTCATTCAGGCCCTCCTCATTGACATTCTACTGCTGCTGTGGGAGCTAACCACCATAGCAAGCAAACTGACACCGAGCCAACAAAGCCCAACACTGCCAAGTATTACACACACGCAAATGCAATCATCAGAGTGAGAAGGGAAAACGTGGGGTGAGAAAAGCCAGAAAAAGAAAACTGCATTACCTGTAGTGACCTGAAGGTTCCCTTCAGCAGCACAACACAGAAACATATCAAACAAAAACAGGAAGAGGGTGGGAAGACAAGGATTGAGAAACAGAGAGCACCACAGTAAGTTAGAACAAAGTGCCTAGAAACCGTGTTCTGAGCCAAGCAGTGAATTAACAGAGAGCATGCAGAGCACAGAGAATCTCAGTAACCCCATCTGCTCTGGTGGAGGAGGCAGACCTGAATTCACCAACTATGTCAGTAATCAACTACTACTATTTCATTGTTCCAAGACAGCCTGGGGCTGACGCCACCCCTCCACCCCCACCATTAAGATCATTTTGTATTAATTCATTTTTAGCTTGCTATAGACAGTGTGTGAAGATTTTCTCTAAGGTACAGGGGGTTTAAAACATCATCAAATATTAACATACTGATTTATGAACTAAGAGTACTTTTTGATTTAATCTCTCAATCAAGGGGAATGATGCCCAAGCATGAAGTCACTTCTATCTGAGCACTACCATCAATCTTTCAGCCTTGTCCAGTTCTTCCTAACATGCATTAAAAGGATAAAAAGAACCCACCCTCGCCAACTCGTGTTTATCAGCTGTGCTGTTAGTACCTGTTGGTGCATAGGTCGGGGCCCTGGGGCAAACTAGAAGAGGAAAGGCAGACAGGACAAAGGTTAAAGGCAAAAAGCTTAAGGTCCATGCACGTAGGCTTTCTTCACATCTGAACCTTTACAGCTGCAGCTCAACTATAAAAAAAAAAAAAGAAAAAAGACTGCTTTCCTCTGATCCAGTAAACCAAGATCAAGCTGTGCAAGACTATAACCCACACAAATTAGGTCAAACATGAGCATGGAGCACATTTTGCGCAGTAGAGTATTGAGACCGTGCTGATACTGGAAGTGAAAAGGTGAGAAGCATGCACACAAACATGCAGTCACCCCAAGACATTAACAGGTAGATTCAGTGTTGTGAACTACATGTTTAAAGGAAAGCGCTCAGATTTTACCAGCAGCTGTTGCGTCACACTTGCACAAAGGAAAGTTTGCAGTGAGAGGAAAAAATCTAGAACATCTAGAACTTCGAATCAGTACTAACTAAAAATTAGACCAAACAGTGAAGCTTAAATTCATATTCTACCACTGATTTTTACTCCCTATAGAAAGGGATGGAATCCAGCAGAGATTCCCATCAGTTGCACAACAGCTATCTGACGTGTGAAGGGAGAAGTCCTGCTTTTCTGGGATGGAGTCATCACTGCAAGGGCACAGAGGTGCAGGTGAGCCATGCGAAGGCCTACCTGTCTGGGTTGTGGTGTTGGGTTCATCTGTGGAGGCGGTGGGGTTGCAAATACAACGGAAGGAGGTTGCCCTGGGGGATAGGAGGGCTGCCAGAAACAGGAAGGGATGATAAAAGAAAAAGTGAGGATGTACTGTAGACAACTGCCCACATTGCAAAAATGTTGCATAAAATAACAATATAAGCGTAATAATATATTCTCACAGTTATTCAGTTAAAGGGGGAGTAAGAGTTTTCTGTCTTTTTAGACAGATTGGTGAACTTTGAGGATTTGATTAACCTCTATTCTAATTAGAACGTGGACAGAAAACCCCCCACCATTTTATTGATTTATTAATCAAAATAAAGACACAGCACGCGGTATCTGCCACAGACATTGTGACAACAGGACTTTTAGCTACACCAAACAAACCTGTAGCTGCGGCAACTAATCTGCATGAAAAGGTAATCTGCTTTTCATCATCTGTACAACAATGCTGCAACATCAGTCCTTTTCTTTGAGAAAGAAAAGAGGGATGGGTGCATAGACAGAGCAAAGGAGCATCCCACGTTACCTGTGAAAGACCAGGGGAGGGGGCAGGGTGGGGGGTGGAGGGAGGTCCTGTTATAGGCTGTGGTGCTTTATTCATTTCATGGAGTTCTGCATGGGGAGGCGGATGTGGACCTGTGCACAAATCTGACAAAAGAAAAACAGATGGGCTCAGTTGGTGTAAAAACTACAAACAAAGTTAGCACCAAAATCAGAGAGAACAAAGGGATGAAAGAAATGTAGATAGTTCATCTTTAGACTTACATATTTAAGAATCTTTTTAGGTCCTAAGTGTAGTTACACTGAAGAAAGTTCTTTCCTAAAAGGACAGAAAGAGAAGGTGAAGCCTTGTTACGTATGGGTTGAGGTGGATCGACACAAAGATAGCCTTGTTAACCCGCCACTGCTCCTCTTTGGTGATTCACACACGCCAGACATAGAATCACCATCTCTTTATTTGCCAAATGTACAACGTACACAGGAATCTGACCTGGTGTAACAGCGCCACAGAACATTAAATAAAGGGGGGGGGGGGGGGGGGGGGGGGGGTGACTAGGATGTTTGTTTAGGAGGGTGATGGCCTGGGGGAAAAACTGTTCAGGTGGTTTTGGTCTTGATAGACCTGAACCTGCGGCGCGGATCAGCCCTGCATCAGTGTGTGCTTACACATAACAAGCCAACTTCGCAGAATCGGTTGAGTGACCACATCTTCGCAGGTTAGAGTGACGACTTCTATAATACTGACCTGCCCTTACACACAGCCTGTTTCACTGTTACTACCTCACGAGTCAGCTCACAGGCATAACAGCAGAGGATCAACTCGGACACCCTACGATGCCTCTGTACTTTCACATGACATCGATGTGCAATGAAACCGCATCAGTCCCGGCGTAAAGGACGTGTGGGGAGGCTTAATTAAGTTACTATGAAGAAACCAACAACGAGGGCCTGTTAAATATAGGAACTAAGGTTTTACCTGTTAGTTTGATGTTTAAGCTTTATTTCTCTTTAGCTGAAGGATGCCACATAGAATTTCTTAAAACTGAAGAACCTTTGCGGGTGAGAGGTGAAATGTCTTCAAGAACCAAGAAGAATTCCAGTTGCCCTTATTCAAGCTCTTAGGAATCTCTTAAAAGGTGTCCCTTCATGAGGAAAATTGCTAAATAATTCAGTGTACTTGTGCTTGGAAAAACCATTTATCATTTCACAATATTTGTAAGACAAGACTTGAGGGATGTTCTCTGCAATCCTTAAAGGGGCAGGAAAATATCAGAATTATCTGATTTATCAGAGTTATCTCGGGGTCTTAATTCGATCGCAAGTAACCCGAACCGATTCGATTTCTTGACAGATTACTGTCTTAGTCTTATTGTAATTTAGCCATTAATCCGATCCGATTGCCTGCATGTAACCGTACTGATTGATTCTCTAAGTAACTGTCGAAATAACTGCCAATTCACTTTCTGTGCTAGTAGGTGGAAACTCTTTTTAAAGTCCACTCAACTAAAAATCAGGGTTTTAACCTTGTTAACATGTTAACCCCCTCGTTAACATGTCTGTAAGATGTCTGCAAGACACATCATGACTCATCATCATCGGCTGAGAATTTCTGCTTTGAATCAGCAGACCACCACCCATAGCTTCAGAAAGACTGATAAGACAGCCCGGGATCCTAATTTAAGAGTTGGGAAGAAGAAGAAGAAGAAGAATGAGGATTTTTGCTAAGTTTAAATGGTCACATTTGTCTAGTGAGGCCTTGGGACAATATTAAAGATATATACCAATGCAATGACTGTGGCACATTTATTAATTTGTACTATTTCAATACGCCTGTATAACGGACATGTCTTAATGTCTCTGAATTCTGAAGCACCCACATATATGAAAAACAAACCCAACAGAACGCAGGTCATGACCCAAATGAGGCAGACAGTTTTGTCCCCCCCTTTCTTTTTCATTTTAAATAATCAAACTCCATCACTCCCCAAACATGCAGGTAATTTCCTGATGTGAGCGTAACAACTCTCCTACAGTTTTATGATCCTCACAATGGTGACACATTTGATATTATTAGCTGAAGCCTACATTCTCTCTGCCAGTAACACACACACATACACTTCCTTGCACAGACCAACTCTCACAGGGAAGCTGCAGTGTAAAAAGCCTGAGTCATGATGAGTCAGGGTTTTTGTGTGTGTGCGCTTTTAGGATTTTTTTTTTTAAAGAGGAAATCACGCAGATAAACATTCCATTTGCAACAGTTACCAAGACTCTTACCAACACACCCACAAACCCATCGTAGTTTTTCAATGAGTGCTTCAAGCGCACCATGATGAATTCCCTGGCTCAGAAAAACACTCAAGGACATGAACATTAAGCCTCTTCAAAGTAACTTAGAGCCTTTGAGCTCAGAAAACAGAAGCAAAATAAGTCAGCGTAAGGAAAGAGTGCAGGGATGACGGGCAGCAGTTCAACGGTTCGGACACAAAGTTGTCAGGTTACTTGGCTTGCAGGGAAATAAATGCTGAGTCAACAATCAAAGGGCTACAGAGGTCCTCCAGTAAATGACCAATATTGTCTCATGGGCTTTAGTCCAGTCCCTTGAGTCCACACAAATTAAAGGTGTTTACCCAGAACCAGTGACATGTGGTTGGCTTCATAAACAACTCACAGAATCAGACAGATCAGTGTTCTGTTCTGCTGCTTTCAGGCTCACAGGACACACTCCACCCAAGTCCCCCCCGTTCACATCGAGTCCTGTGAAGATGCAGAAACCAGCACTTCCACTTCAGACATTTGCTCCTTTGACTGTTGCATAGACTGAGTACAAGTCAAGTTGATGACTATGTCAGCTGCAAGGAGTGCAACCACAATCTCCACCTGTAAGCACCCACCTTCCCTCTATGCAAAGCAATGGTTAATTCCAATTTTAATATTGGTGCAAATCAGCCATAAATGTATGTGTCCAATGTGTTACAACTGTATGTTTAGTAAAATAAAAGAATAAAATAAATTCAGCCGTACATCTTTGAACCAGAAAATGTATCTCAAGAAGGACAAAGATAATATACACTGTTGCATGCTGGGCCTTATTTGGAACATTGTTTGTGTACATCCACAGAAATGAACGCTACACATTAGGAAGCTGCTATATGCAGGAGTGCTAGGCCTGAGTCATCTTGTGTACCCCCTTGTGAAATCCTCCAGTACCAGGTGAAGTCCACAGGCAGGTATGTGAACTATTGTGCCCACGATGGATTAAGTTCCTGAACATGTGATTAAAGAGCACAGTGAGCTTGCTGGCCTTGCCTTTGCTGTGTTCTCCACCCAGCCTGTACTGACTTCTGACTTCTCCGCAATTAGCTAATTACTCATTACGAACGCTCCTCACAGCAAATGCAGATGAGCTGCACAGCTCCACCGAGCTAGTACATTCTTTATTATTGCAGCTGCAAGGCGGCATACTCAAACAAATATCCCTTTTAGAAACGCTGACAGGCTATATCACACCAGCATGGAACAATTAGATGAACAGTGATCTCACCAGCTTAGACTCGCCTGCCAAGAGTCAAATGCAAATTCTGAGTTTGACTGATAAATACATAGCCAATTAGAAAATAGGGTGCTTTGTTTATGTGTACCAGCTGAGACTAATCGGATTTCATCAGATTTTGATTCCATGCATGTTTACCGCGACATGGACGTTGGTTCATTTACATGGCTAAGTTGATCTGTTACTGGAACTCCACTCAACTGTGGACGTAACCGCGCTGAGTGATCACCATTCATACTGACATATCAGTGGATCTAATTAGAGCAGTTGATCATTTGATGGGTTGATAGTCTGCAGAGTTTGGCCGTGGGTTTAGGATACTTAGCAGCAGGAACCAAAGTCCAAAAACGAAACTCATGTGTTTTACAATGAAAGGCGTCAGAATAAAGTTGGAAATCTGAAGTCATCGACTTACAATTGTCTCTCAATTTATTCACAAGACGACTTTGTGCACAAACATCTGAAGGTAAGTTATTCTAAGTCAATGCATGAGGAGGTGCAACAACAAGAAGTGTCTTAACATTCCTCTGCTGCTGACAGTGGCCAATATTTGCAACAGAACAGGTGCTCGATGCTCCTATTTCAACATTCCAAGTCACAGACAAGCATTTGAACGGCATTCCAGTGAAAATAAAGTGTGTACTGGAAAAGTTTTGCTCTGGTGATGCAGCATTACACAGCCTGTCCTCTTCCATCATCATGGTCTTCTGGTAACATTCTGCCAAAACCCACACATGCCCCGACTGTGTGCTTTGTAGCTTCCCAACAGGAAGTTCAGCAGTGTCCATATGTCAGGCAAACTGTGACAGTGTGCCTCGGACATATCATGCATTGTGCCGTTTGTTCAGTCTGTCTGACAACCCTGCGTCACAAAGGTCTATCAAACATCTATATGTATTAGCTACATGGTAAACAGCATCCATTTTGGACCCACGTTCTCTGCTGTGGTCACATGTCTGCAGTCCTCAACATCAAGAACATGTCTCCTACAGAAAGCAGGGCGACCAACAAACGGCTCAAACACGAACATTCCAGCAATCCCGGCTTCGAGCAATTAATCACACAGCAAGACACCTATCCAGATGTTCCACATCTATATACTATCGATGCAGAGTGTGGGATACTTCTGTCACAGGGGCGTGTCTGCGTGTCTACTCACACATACAAGCCATTCATTCGCAGTCCATCGTGTTAACCACGCACATATCAGATAGTCTTGCAAGAACACATGCATACAAGTCCGAAGTCGTGTGGCTGAACGCAGTTTTCAAAGTGCTGTTAGCCATGTTGCTAACTTTGCTAGGCCCAACCTGGATTTACCACGTGGTTTCTCATGCTATTGGCGCGATCCACATCCCAGCTGCCGGCTTCAAGCCAGCCACACCTCAGCCTATTTTAGCAACGACACTCGTGTATTTCCACAAAACACCAGCCATAGCAAATGACAGTGAGCGGGCTAGTTAAAGAGAATATCACCCAAATCAACGGTCAAATATAAGAAGGAGCCACCTGGTTATGATACAATCACACTCAATAGCTAAATAAACCACTCACCGGCAGAAGCACGCTGTACTTGAAAGCTTAAACTATTACGATACGACAAAGTAGTCGTGCTGTCAATGGTGTCGTAGCAGATGTAAGTGTTGCATCCAGTCAGAATGAGACAGACACCTCAGAGCTAAACTCACCCAGCATGACAGCAACATCACCTTCGCGACAGCCTCCGTTCCCATGGATGCAGCTCTGCAGATGCGGTAGGAAAAAAACCCGCGTCTAAAGCTTGCTCGCGTGGATTCACCTTCTTTAAAGCTGCCACGAGGACATTTAATTCAGCAAAAAGCTAGTGAGGTTTGCAAAAGCTTCGAAACGGCTCTCTTAATTTCTCTGTATCAGACAGCATGCACCGACACGTGCTTTATGTCAACCGGGTCACTGAAACAGTACAATGTGTGGCTCATGAACAGAGGCAGTGATGCACAAAAACATCTTTTTAAACTCACTAACAAACTTAGCCGCAGGATCCCAAACGAAGTCTGGTCATTTGATCGCCATCAGAAGGCACGTTCTAATTCCAAACTGTCAGACATGTGTTTATATACAGCCAAGCTGTCAAACATGAGTAAAACTCCACAGTAAAGCATGACTTCACAGCCCCAGTGGTGCCACTGCTAGCTTACTCTCGTAGCCAGCAAACGGTTGGACAGCTAGCGGTATAATTTACGCTAACCGGTAAAAACAACAGTGTTGTAAGGTGACAGTCTATTGTTTCATCCTTCGTGAAACCTATGACACACAACACGATACCTTTCTTCACGTCTGACAAGTAAGGGGGCATATACTGGATCTGTGCTGTGGTGTTAGCTCGCTGGTCAGACTAGCTCCAGTGAAGAAAGAACACCCACGTCGTCTTCGCATGAAATGCTAACAAGCAGCTAGCTAAAGCTAATCCCTGAGAACACATCAGTGAGCAGAAAGCCCCCAACAAAGTCACAACACCGGGGTCTGTCCCCCGACTGAAAGGTGCCACGTGGATTTTACTTACTCACATAGTCTCAAAGCAACAGTGACGTGACAGTTGTGTGAAAAAGAGAATATTTTTTTAAAGGAATTTGTTAAGGACCGTAGCGTTACCTTTCTCTCCTTGAGTCCGCAAAGCCGGACGGAAAACCTTCCCGGAAGCCGGTAGTTTGTAATTCCGGAAAAATCCCATCACGTAAAACCTTCCCAGTGACAGTGCTCTGATAAGTATGCACTGTATGTTAATATCCAAATGATCTCGCTTAGCTTTACTGCCTGCATGTAAAACCACACGCGACAAGCATTTCAGGGATTATAAATTACTCCATGTGTTCAAAATGTTAACAGACACTCCCGGTTTGTTATGCAGATTAAAGAAATTATTCCATTTTTACAATGAAATGACCAAAAACTGGTTTAAGCCACCTTTTAATTCTAAAACTGTCTTCTGTTATTTGAAAGATTGTTATTGAATCGTAATGCTATAAGTGATATATGGTATTAGGAGTTCCATTAACCACAGATAATAATTGTGTCGTCTTCATGGGACTAAAAAAAAAAAAAAAAAAAAAAACATCCTCAAAAAGATTGTTCATGGCTCAAAATGACCTAATGTGAAGTGTGCTGAACATTTTAAATGGTACACAACCATGTAATACGTTCAGAAATAAACTAAAGTCAGTGAAATCTGTCCCTGCAGTGATCCAGTGGCCGAAAAACCCAATCCATTTATCTATCTAAACAAATGAGCAGTCCGTTTACCATCTAAACTATTAAACCTTATTCTGGCATGTTTACTGCTAGACTGGTGTATCCTGCACAGGTGTACTTTTTACTTTAAAGACAAACGCATTTGATGTGTGATGATGCGATGATGGTCAAATGCCTGACTGGCACATCAAGGTTTTTGAAGAAAAAAAAGACACTTTGCATATATACAGCAAAGATTTTCACCAAATTAATCAATGTTTTTATTTTTGACTCAATCTTTTACACCAACTGTAACAAAAAAACAAAAACAAAGTGATGCAGAATACATACTTTTAAATGCTCTAATTACAAAAGATGGCTGAGGAGTTAAGTAGGAGAGAACGATGCATTTGAATGTGTGGACTGAGCAGTAGTTATTCATCGACTCATGACTGAAACATTTACAGGATGAACAGGTCCAATTTCTGAACTGGGCCCAGGCCAGTCAAACAACTGGGTCAGTACATGTAGGAGGGGCGGATCAGAAATTATAGCTATGCAGAAACATCTATGAGGAGAGAATGAGGTCCCAGTTTACTCTCCCTTTGTCATACCAGTCCAACCAACCAGACCCCATCCCTTCATTTTTATGGACTGCCAGAGCTGGGCCACAGACAACAGACGCCTGCTTTCCACCATGCAGTGAGCAACTAAATATAACAATTGCCAAGAGCCTTGGAGGGCTACCCTTACAAACAAGGAGAGGCCAATGAGAATGGTTGCAGTCTAGGTTTCGTAGTTGGGGTTCTTGCGAAGGATAACAAAGCCCTCTAGGATGGGAGTGACGGGGAGGTACTCCTCTGTGGCCAGCTCCGCCCTCTCTCCATGTGCCAGCAACACTGGAGTGGTGTGAGTCTGGAAACCTGTGATGGCCTTTGGCTTACCTGCCTGGCCCACGACATCCACAGCCTGAGGACAAATCACACAAACGCACATTTACTTTCCTATGACCTGAACCGCAGTCCAACTTTGGGATCTTCAATCTTCCCAGACTAATTCTGCTCAGCCTTACCTGTCCAACTCTAACGGACACAGGCAGCGGTCGGAGCTCCTCATCAAATGTAACCAACATACGTGGCTGCATGGCTGCTACCAGGCCGTAGAGAATATAGTGAGATTTTCCCAGGATTACTGTAACGCAAACATGAACACCAGGGATGGAGTCACACAGGAAACCCTTAAACTGATACAGTCTGGAGAGCTAATGGATGTGTGTGAGGGAGCGTGAGGAAAATATACTCACTATTCTTGACGTCAAGGAAGGAAACGAGCACAGTGAGCAGTCCGGCCACGGCGACCTGACTCATCAGCTGCCTGTCGCTATGGTAGGGACAGAGTGTAAGTGTGCCTTTGCCCAGGTGAGTCAGACCCTGCGGAGGCAAAAACAACAAAGACTCAATCATTCGTGCACACACGCTTTTCCAAAAGTTCACTCAAGTCTGGTAGACAGTGCATTTTGTGTAGCCTCCCACCTGTGCCAATCGGACCATAAACAGATTATTGGGATCTTTGGCGTGGTACTGTGCCAGCTGCCGCAGCATGGCCGCCAGACGAGCGTTATTCGTGCCTGTGTACAAGGAAAGAATGAAAAGACTGTGTTCATTCATGTGTTCAGGAAGTTGACACAAGACGCACACTCAGAGGAGGCAGCATGCTGGTTTATTGAAAATGACAAACTAAAAGTAAACTGTGGCATTTTTAGAAAGAACTTTCAGGGTTTCTTCAGGAAATGAGTGATTTAGACTGAGGCAGTGATCACATAAAAAGCTAGGAAAGAGTTCACGTTGTGTATGGCTGTTGTGACAAGATGTTAGTGGTGTTAATATTATGTTAATGATACCATTTTTAATCACAGTACTAAATAATGTCAGTTTTTAAAAGCGTAATGTATGTGGGTGTACATTTAATTCATAATACAAGTTATGGTACTGACATTAAACCAAATGAAATGTTCATTATCATGCAAAATAGGTCCAATGGCATCAAAGCCTCTGACAGGGCACCTATAACAAGTGAGATTTCTGACAGCAGTTATTAGATTTCATTACTTCATATAATGCTGAAACTTACCGCTGCCCACCATGCCCATGGCAAAGATAGAATTGTGAGAGACCTCTGGGTCAGCATCATGGGAGAACTTGCTGAGGGTGTCCAAGATGTTCAGACGAGGGTTGGACACGGAAATGAGAGCGAGGGCCAGGGGCACCGCTCGCCTCAGGGTGGGCTCACCATAACGTAGCTGAGGGTGAAATCAGAGAGAGATTACTTTGTCTTCTTAGGCTGTCAAAAATATCGTCCTCATGTCATCTTAGTCTGAATAACAGATCACAACAGAGTAAAAGGGGAAAAAAAAAGGGGGGGGGGGTGTCAAAGAAGATATTCGTGCAATGTGGATTCAAAGATGGTTCGGCCTGCTCATTATTCTTTATCAAGACGAGAGAAACTGCGCTACATTTCCAGCTGAAGAAAAGGATCACAATTTCAGCAAGTAAACAGAAAAATACAGAAAAAAGACAAACTGCTGGTAAATTTAAGTTTAACTGACCAGGTGTCCAAAAGTTCGCAAGGCCATTTCAGAACCAATCTCCTCCCCCATGGCAATCAAAGCAATGCCAAGAACAGCCACACCCTGAGAAAAAAAAACACAAAACACATTCAAGTGAAGTTTCCTTCTCCACTGCAGAACAACAGCCAAAAAAGTCCAGCATGAAGTAGGTCGACTGGTTGAGTAAATGTGTCTACACATTGGTCAACAACACAAATATGTGTCATTTAACTCAAACTAGATATTTTATTCATGTAAAGTTATTGATCACGTGTTGGGCTTCAGATATGCATCTACAAGCAGCTGACAGCAGCCTCTTCTCTTCATGATGTCCGAATGTGTTTAACAGCAAGGTGCAAGGAAAAATGGATGACATACTGTCAGTATCCACAGTGAAAAAAAAAAAACACATTAAACACGGGCGTGTGGATTTTACTCTGCGAGGAGAGAAGAGAAAAGAGAGCAGCCGGTGCCGGCACTGCTAATGTTAGCCACACTCAGCAGCATTTACATGCCAACACTGTGATACCGCTCTGTTTCCCAAACACACTATTCTACATTTTGTGTTGTTCTACTCAATGAGAAAATCTGCCATCAGCAGCATCTCATAGTTTAAGGATAATCACGACTCCAAGTATTAGTCCTAACCTGGTGGGAGCCCATGTCAGCAGCAGTCTCCTTCTTGTCTTTGTCCTTCTTATCCTTCTTGTCCTTGTCCTCCTCCTTTTCCTTCTCCTTAGCTTCGTAGTGCTCACTGCAGATATGGAGAAGCTGTTGCACCTTCAGCACATTACCAGAACCTGGGAAAAAGAGAGAGGCAAATTACTACAGTGAATTAGGCTCCAAGTCAGTAGCTACAGCATTGTTTGCAGACTTGTATATGGTTGGCTTTCTGCATTTGTACACATAGACAATCCCTTTAAAAAAGGCCGGAATAGCAGCACTGTCAGACGAACCTGCATATGCACAAATGTCCACCAGTGTGTTTGCAAAGCTGCGGAAAGGTTCGGGCACAACCTGTAGAGCTGCCAAGGTCGTTTCAATTGCTTCTCCTTTGCCTATGCATAACAAAATAACACACAGAGAGATCTAGACTTGTACAAAGTGAGGTGAATAAGTCAAAACATTTATTCTCCTAATCCTCTGTCCATGCCTACCCAGGTGGTTAAATCCCAATCCAAGAGGCAGCCAGCGGGCGTATGTGTCCTTCAGCTCCTGTTCATTCTTCTCCATGATAGTCTGGACGATGGTGGAGGTGACGTCACCATTACAAGACCCCACTGCGATCATACCGCATGCCAGTGCTGTCACTCCAACCACCTGGAAATTTCACAAACAAACCTAAATGATGCTACACCGACTTTCAGTGGGAAAATGACAAGTGACCTCAAAGGGAAATGCTCTGCCATACCTCCATGCTGGACTTGGAGTCTCCCATGACAGGGAGAAGCAGAGAGAGGACGTCTTCTCTGTTGGAGCCTGCATAGGCAAGACCCAGTCTGAAAACAGGACAACAACGATCAACAACCACTGCCTCAGAACACACACATATAGCACAACAGATGCATCAACTTGTTTCTTTCTACATGTAAACATCCTCACCCAAAGATGGCTCCTATCCTCATGACATTGCTGTTGTGCAGGACGTAGTCAGAGAGCAGGGCAAGAGCTGGGTCACATTCATTCCTCACACCCGAGTTTACAATGCCACAGGCCAGGAGGGCACCGGACTGCACACAGAGGGATGACACAAGTGTAAAACACACAGGTGTAAAACACACACACACACAAAAAATAGACACCTTTAGGGCTATGGTTTTTATAATATATAATAGAAAGCAAAACTTGCACACCGGAGAAGTCTGTTTTAAACCCCATCAACATTAGGAAATTATTTGAACTTGAAGTTTATGAAATGTAGTGATTTCCCTAAACGCAACAGCTATGGAACATGTCATTAGGACACTGCTCAAGAATTACAAATGGCCAGATACAGTAAAAGCATCAGAATGTGACTACATCCCAAACTGACTATACCTTTATGTAGTCTTCAGAGGAGTAGAGGTATTTATCAATCTGGGTCAGACCACCATCCACATCCCACAGCAGGATCATACCCAGAGAGGCTGCAGCACTCAACATGCCTGGGAACATCAGATCAGCATTTGTAAATGCACAGCCCACTATGACAAACAGAACTGAGCTTCTTTGTTTGGATGGTGTGTGCCCTTGTACCATGGTCCTTGTTTTTGTACAGCCATTTGTTGCCATCGTCTGTGAGCAGCTTGTCCTGTCCAAAGGCGGCATTGACAAAGCCGTTTACAAACGAAGAGGCCAAGTTCATGCGGGCGGAGTCCACTTGGGAGCCACTGCCTCCAAACCCTGTCACATACAGCGCAGAGGTCATGCAACATGGCTCAATTGTATATTTGGAAAAAAAAGTAAAGTTCATCTCACTTGGCCAGAAAAGTGCAAACAGCTCATTCATAAAAGCATCTTTTTTTTAAAATCTATTTATCTTTTTAAAACAGCTTAAGTGAAGCTTTTTTTTTTTTTTTTTTTTTTTTTTTTTTAAAATCTGTGCTGATTTAAAATCAGCACCTCTGTTATCAACACACAAACACAGCCTTAAACACGTAAAATCCTCACTGTTATTTTCCAGATGTGTTTTGTAGATGTCATCTGGGACTTTGGGCTCCATAATGTCCAACTGGGGAGAACAAGAAGAGTTTTATTTCAAATATATAAAACTGAACATTTTATGTCCTTTTCAGAGGGAGGTTAAGCTTAAGTTATGATCTGTAACATCACGCTACAAATCATAAACCATGATTCTCCAAGTGTCTCTGATGAATGTCATTTTAGATCAGCCTATCATTCAATGTTGTCACCATGTATGCATCACCACCTCTACAGGTTATTCAATAAAATAGGTATTTGAAAATAGTTGGCACAATTCTCATTAAAAGGGATCTTCTGGGTTTTTTGTTGTTTCTAAAGCAGGATTGTAGGAAATACTTATGAGCAGTCAGTGTCTTGACGACAGGAGACAGTTTGGAGAAGTTTAGCTAAAAGCTACTCAGAACGACACCACAGAAGAGAACAACTCAAAGCTCAATTATTTTAAAAAATCATCTTTGCTTTCGTAATCACTGATCTTACGGTCTACAGCAGCTACTGCAGGTAAGAAACTCACCACTCATAAACAAAAAGAAGGAAAAAAAAGAACATCTCTTATTTAAAATGTTATGTGATAACATATTTTCAGTGAGAACTCGATATTCCATTAATCTCTTGTGCTTTTTGTAACCGGTATGATGCGTTATACTGGAGCGAAGAAAAGCTCTTCAGGCGAGTATTAAGAAATCAGCTTTGGCATTGTAAAAACATGGACTTGTATTATTCTTAAGGCCTTACAGACAACTTTCTAATGACTTAAATTCCCAACAAGCTGTTGTGTGAAAGTCTTTGCTCTAAGTTCTTCTCTCCCACCTCTCTCGCCAAAGCCAAGAAGTTACTGTTGAGTTGCACGTTGGACATGATCTCTGTCAAGTCCTCGTAGTCCTCCACATCCTCGTTAAGCTCCAGGAACATGCCATGACGGCCCAGCATGAAGGCCATCTGCTTCTGGATGACTCTGCAAGGGACAAAGATACAGGGAGTATCAAAATGATCGATCCTTTCAGTGTTGGTTGAAAATATGTCCACGCTCAACACCTTTGAGAAAAAGTTCTGCACCAGTTCTAATTAGAATTGGTCAAGCTCAGGTCATCCAGTCCTTACATGTCTTTGCAGGATGTGAAGATGTTTTCAACCAGCTCCACATCATTGAGCATCAGGGCCAGGCGCAGAGCCTCCGGATAACGGCTGAACTTCCTGAAGATGTTCAAGGCAGATCTCAACAGTGCTGAGTTTTCTGGCTCAGGGACATAACTCACACAGCTGGAAAAAAAATAAAAAAAATCACGCAAAAGTTAGGAAACATTCATATATCAGCAAGTTGCAGATATAAACAGTACTTTTCTAAGCGAAGCAGACCTGGTGAGGTAGAGGCACACTTTGCTGTAGGCGTTTTCATCAATGTAGTCCTCCAGCATGTCCAGCCTCTCAATCTCCATCAACAGGTCACACGCCTCATGCTCTGCATTGTGGGCCATGTTGTAGGGCACAATCTCCTTTACTAGTTTCAGTAGCGTCTCCTGCTGGGTTTTATCATTCTCCTCTACCTCCTGCCACTCTTTGGCCACCTCACCAGCAAGGTGTCTGATGGACACAAACAAGAGAGGTGGTCAAAAAAACACAGCTGGAGTTTTCCACTGAAAGAAAAAGATCCTTTTATCTGCAAACTTTTGCATTCTGTATTATGTAATGTCACCTTTATCTCAACCTCATTTAAAATATATTACTGCTACACTGCTATCCAATGGCTAATTCAGAAAATGCTGCAACTAACTGAAATCCATATAGACAAAATAAAAAGGTATAACCACTGCATTCCATTTGTTAACATTAATGTCCGAACTCATGTCTGAATTAAGGTGAGTTACCTGACATATTCGTGTCCCCAGGAGGCCAACTCTTCCTGGGAACCCAGCAGACGGTACTTCAAACACTCCCTCTCACCGCTCATAGTCATGGCCAGCACTGACACCACGTCAGCACAGAAACGCTGAAACCAAAAACAGCATTTACAGTTTGAACCTTTGAAGTTCCAAAGTTTTAAGTATGTCAGGCTACATTTAATGAGCCAAAAAAAAGCAATACTATACTTTGTACTATACTAAACATGTATAAATACTGGCATTTAAAATCTAACACAACTGCCACACACATCTCTCGCTCCATAGACATATATCATGCAGTTCATTTCATCGGTCCACCATATCTTTTTTCCATAATTAGTCATTCAATTTGTGGCAGCACAGAAAACGAGGCTGACCTTGTTCTCGCCTGGGGCCATGCCCTCATAGATTTCTTTGAGTTTGCCATAGTGTGGGCGCAGGAATTTCAGGGGCTTGGGTACGGAGGTCATGGAGGTGGTTGAGGAGCGGATTAGTCTGCGCAGCTCTTCTAATGCGGGGCGATACAGTGCTGTGTCCTTCTCCTGCAAAAGACGCATGTTCCTTTACATCGTAATGGTTCTTTACTTCCTGACACAAAGAGAGAAATGCAAAATAACTAATACTCACACTCAGCCTCTCCACCATCATCTCCAGGTCCTCTTGTAACTGCTTGTCTTCCTCTGACTTAGAAATTGAGAAAGAATTTGAGATTAAATCCAACCTTCATACAAAATAGAAAAAGACTGTCTTACAAAATCACAGGGGTATTAAAATTGTGCCACTTCAGTTTCAGTTTATTCACACACAAACACATCAATCATAAACTACACTATGCCACTACTTGCAAACACATTGGCTGTAACAGAAGCAATACATAACCCAACATAAATACTCTGAATAAAAAGAGTTGTTTATCAATTCGCTAATATACTGGTAATGAAAATCGACCCCAGCCCCATTTACAGAGGCTGGAGCTCCCTGATGCAGACTGCTTAGGTTCAAGTCCCGGCCTGTGGCCCTTTGATGTCAAGCTAATTTCAAATGAAGGCTGTTAGAGCCGAAAAAGTCCTTAAAGTTAAAAACAGCATAGAGATACACATTTATTTCTTTATTCTGTCTACTGTAACCAAGATTCCCTCAATATTATGCTGGTGCTGGTGAGTTTCTGTGACCCGCAGTTTCTAATTTCTAGTTTCTAAGCTAATTGTTGTGACTGATTTTAACATTTGAGGCTTATTTGAAATCTGTCAATGACAAAATTCTATATGAAGTTCAGTTATGAGATACATGTGCATCTACAAAACAACAACAGTGTTTGACCTGACCGCTGACACTTCAACTCAGGCAGTTCATAGCGTCCAACCCCAATGCCTGTTAAGTGTATTCTTTCAATGTAATTACTGACGAAACACAATTTTTGTAAGCTGCGAGCTTCTTTAACTTCACCTGAGCTGCTGCGCACGTTTCCTACAGCTAAACCCGACTGGCTCAAAATGCTAAGCAAAGCTAACATTGATGTCAGTACATCACCAGGAAGCTAACGTTAGCTTACCGACTGAAGTATGGAGGAGACTTTTGTTTTATCTATACGAACGTTATGCGACCCAAATACGTTGGTAGGCTGAATAAGTCAGGCTCCATATGGGAAATGTCCCCAGCCGTAAAAATAAACGCTCATTAGTTATCTTTATTGAGTGACACTGGCTTCGGCCTACTCGACCATGTTGACAAAGCGGCAGTGACTAAGGCAAAATAACAGGTCTGGCTCCTGAAGCGTCAGTTAGCACATTTTGAATGGGAGAAAAAATGTTTTACCAATTCTTGCTCCTCTTTCTTTTCCTTATCCTTCCCAGAGGACTGCTGTCCCTTCTCCTTGTCCTTCTCATCAGTCTTTTCAGGCTGCTTAGTCTCTTTCTTTTTTGCCTCTTCCATAGTTGTAGCTCTGTGAACTATCGGTTAGCAAGCGGAGCAGGGTGACTGGTAATTTACTTCTTCGTTGTGGAAAATCCGATGTGATTTTGTGTTTAGCGCCCCCGTTGGCCATGGATCGTCAAGGTTGTCAGTGCAAGTCCCTAAAAACGACACAGCCGGGACCCCGAGGAACCTCATGTTTCTTACAGTTAATATAATTATTAGATATGAATATATTCAGCACACTTACGACGCATTTATTTTTTAGGACAGACTACATTTTAGGCCAGTGTCACATACAAGCATTCAACACAAGCTTTGCTTTTTAATAAATTTTTAAGAATGATGAAAAAAAATACCATATATATATTCTGATAGAAATACTCATCAACCTTCGCTTTATATTTTGGGGGCTTTAGTATACATTTAAATGCAAAAACACGTGGGCTGTATGTAGTGACAGAGTCATATTTCCTACGTTTTTCGAGTTATTTAAAGTAGCAGGAGATCTTGTCACATGACTTCATATGAGCGGATCACATGCCTCGGACTGTTTCCCTATTTGAAGCAACATGGCTTTTCAAACGGCAGGACCGGATCCGAGCAAAGTGGCCTTATTTTTCCTCCTGTGTGTGTGTGCTGCGGCTCAGGGCAGCTACAGGGGCTTCGTGAGGTTTAGTCAAGTGCAGGAACCCACGCAGAGGGCTGAGTCTGAAGAGCTGTGGTTCACACAGAAGCTGGACCACTTTAACGGTGCAGACAGCAGAGTGTGGAAGCAAGTGAGTCTATCTGTTTTGCTTTCTGTTAGGTCAGGGGCTGAAATGTGTTTCTGAAGAAATGTATATACTCCTTGTGATGCAGCATCATATTAGAGTGTCTTGCATGTACAGTATACGCACGTGTAAAGGTCTCTCCCCCCAGAGATACTTTGTGAATGAAGCCTTCTACAAGCCTGGTGGGCCAGTGTTTCTGATGATCGGTGGAGAGGGCCCAGCAAATCCAGCATGGATGCAGACCGGCACCTGGCTCACCTACGCTGCGAAGCTGGGAGCTCTTTGTTTGATGCTGGAGCATCGTTTCTATGGAAAGAGTCACCCAACAAAGTATGTTTGTCTAGCTGCAAGATATTATTTATTTTTTCAGTTTAAAGTTAGGCCTTCATTTTAGCTTCACTAGAATGGATAAAGTGAATTAGGTCAGACTGAAGCTCACAGAAATGCAGTAATTAAATGTGTAATACATCCATCAGACATTGCCAAAGGCTTTCAAAAGTGCAACAGCATAATCTTTGCCCCATATTGTTGTACCAAAGAAAACATTAATGAAGCGAAGAAGCCAGTAACTATATTTAGAGGTGGCAGGTTTCCTGCTTGCTGCTCCAGTGAGCTGAAATATTTTAAAAAGCTTGTTTTAACACCATCTGGGCATCCGAGAGCAAACCGGTTCTACGATTAACTGCCTGTGGATTGAGAAGTGCTTTTTGCGCTTCCAAAAACAAACTGACTCATTAGAAAAAGTAGATGCATGCACTGTGCTGCAATGAAAGTGGATGTCTCTTGGATTGACATAAACTAATAACTTCACTGCAGTTAAGCAGCCGTTATCACTTTATATTATGACTTTTGGTCATGGGCAGCCCTTAACATCACCCTCATCATCAGATGATCGATGGCATTATGCCACTCTGATTGCACAACACTGGGTTAAAAAGATATTTTCCAAAAAAAAAAGAGGGCATTTGGACCGAGGCTTTATTTTCAGTGTGTAAAGCAGCAGTTTCACCACCAGATGGCAGCCCTGCAGAGAGATTAGGACAGCTGTGTCCATGACACATGCTGTGCAAACACAGTTCCAGTAAAGATGAGACACCTTTTCTTTAATACCACTTTAGTGTTTTTAAATGAGATGGGACAGAATGATCTCCTTTCTCTTATAAAGATTGGTCCGGTGTTTCCTAAAGGAGATCATTAAGGAAGCATCGGAGCTCCTTTACTTCGTATTTGGAGAATTCAAACCTCAGACCTGTCTTTAAACTGCTGAACCAGTCTTTCAGAGTGGTCATCTCATTCCCATCGTTAAATCTGAAAGAGTCTAATCTTGCTGTTTATATATCCTCTAATTCTACCAACCAGTTGCTAGTCAACTATATTCATCTGTGCAATGTTCTGCCATTGTTACAGTTTCGACTTTTGTTTCAGATACTGGATTTGAATGGTTTCCAAATCACTAGTTTCAGTTTTTGTCTCCAGGTTACGAGTGCTCTCATATGATACTTTTTTTTTCTTCATTTAGGGACCTCAGCACAGACAACCTGCGTTTTCTCAGCAGCCGGCAAGCGCTGGCTGACCTGGCACACTTCCGTACTGTGATGGGCCAGACTCGAGGGCTGACCAACAGGAAGTGGGTGGCGTTCGGTGGGTCATACCCAGGCTCTCTGGCTGCTTGGTTCAGGCTTAAATACCCTCACCTGGTGCATGCGTCTTTGGCCACGAGTGCACCTGTGTATGCCGCAGTCAACTTTCCAGGTACGAAGAGGCTTTGAGTGATTATATGACCACAAAACAGTTGGAATGGTCCATCTTTATTACGTCATTTTCATTATGTTGCAATTTTTTATATTTATTGCAAAATTAATTTGATATTCGGAAAAAAACATTGTAAGAATAACTATGAATTATTCATTAGAGCAAAATTCTCCTACAGGACTTCTTTTTTTGCCTGACCTTTCTACGATGTGCTCATGTGAAACATTGAGATTGACCTTTGACAACAGTTAAAAACAGCTTGCAGTCCAAAGATGAAGCTTCATTCTCTGTCTGCTTTTTGTTTGGCTGAGCCCTTTGTTTTCCTCCAGAAGGCTGCAGGCTGAAATCGAGATCAGAGTAGCTTTTAACATGGACCCTGGCTATTCCACCCACACACTCTATCTTGAAGACATCATCACACACATTCGGCACACATTCAGCTCACATTCCTTTTAAGCTGAGGAAAACACTCGAGCAGAAACGCACACAGCACAGTGAACATGGTGTTTGGATGTCAGGTTTGTTTTTCCCACCAGCTTGTTATTTCCCAAAACAACACAGCAGTTAGATAGCAACATTACCAGAAAGAGACTCAAGTGCTTTCACTTGAGATGGACATATTCCATTTGTTTTTCTCAGAGCTTTTACACTGATAAACTGTGGAATTCAAACCTCAGTGAAACCTTTTTAGATAAATAATCTCGAAAGCATTTAAGCAGAGCTTCGTCCACATGCTGTTTAGAGCAGAAATTGGTGCTTTTGTACTTCCTGAAAATAGCCTTCCTTGTTTAACTGGGGATGGTGTCATTTATTGTGGCTTTTTTTTTATAGCTCTTGCGGTCTAAGTGTCCACCCTTCCCTTGGCCTCTAGTTTTTTTTTTTGTTTTTTTTTCAGAGTACTTAGAGGTTGTGTGGCGTTCACTGGCTTCAGAGAATGCAGAATGCCCTGTGCTGGTGAAAAAGGCTTCAGATAGCCTCGTGGAACGCCTCAAAGACCCCAAAACCTTTGACAACATCACCAAAGATTTCAAGTATAGTACATTTAGCCTTTATAACTGTATCCTCTTTATCCATCTGTGTATTCGATCTGACCAATTAAGTAACTAAACTAAGCCTATTTGAAAAAGATAAGACAATTTTTAAGTCAAAAAGCAGACATGAATCATGCTATTTTAATTTACTGTGCTGTGTGGACATGACTGTGTATACACTTGATTAAGTTTCTTTGTCTCCTGTTAGCTGCGTCACAAACAGATTACACTCTAATCAATCTCATATGTTTATAAAGAAGACCCTCCCTTCACCCTTAAACTGAACTCTGATAATTTACTTTATTATGTAGATATTCTGACTTTTCAAAGCAAAGAGGCAAAGGAGTAGTTTTGTTCCATTCACAGTAGGGAGGAGTGCACAATATCCTGCCATGGGATTGGTTAATTTAAACTGAATAGAGTCACAATTCATGTATTCATTAGAACTCCCTGTTGCTAAATGTCCAAATATGCAGTGATGGAGCAGAACGACTGATTGCTGTCTATCACCTGGTGACAGTTATGAGACAGGAAGTACTGTTGTTATTGCAGGCTTTGGAATGGTTATTGCATCATGAGATGATCTGTTTTATAATTTAACGATAAGAACAATTTGTTTGACATGTGCAGAATGATATTCATTTGGTTTTATGCTAACAGTTATACAATACCAGTCAATAGTTTGGACAAGCTTGTTTCAGTTTGAGATCTTTGTTTCACAAAGGCACAAAATATGAATTCATTCCCTTGTAAGAGGATTTATGTTCGCTCGTGTCACAGACTTTCATGAAGTGTATAATCATTCCAGCAGTTGCCAAAGATTCCAGTGGAAGACATGTGTGTTAAGCATTATTTAAATATAGTTGCTTCAGTATTTATTTTCTTTGGATAATTTTCACAGCTCATTGTTTTCAGTTACAGCCATGAAGTCATTTTTAGCATGGTTTTGCCATGTCTGCAGTCATTAATGCTGTCTGATGTTATTTAGGTTCGGTTGTTATAGTGACTGTGAGGTTTAGATGGCGTGTTGAATTAGCAGAGTTAAAGTGTCTCTGCATTGGTGTGGTTAGCCTTACAGAATGAATACTGTCATGGAGACAGAAGAAAAGTGACCACGCCGGACGTCTTTTATTTCTGCTTCATGCAGACATGTTCTCATACAGACGCAAACACACAACGTCACAAAGGCGGTTTGGTTTTAACCAAAACGATTCAGGGAATACTATACTAAAGTCATGATTTCATCATTTCATACCCTTTCTTTCACACAAACACACTCGCACGTGCAGACACACGCATGCACCCAGAGGAGATGTTTAAAGTCAGCAGCATGTTGTCTAAGCTAACCATGTAAAGTCTCACATAAACTGTAATTTGACTTCCTCCACTATTTTCACAGACATCCACTCGCCACTGAACTATTCCATATTACTGTTAACTTGAAAGTTCTAATCGGCGTATGGATCTTTGATTGAATGATTCATCATGTGATTAAACGATGATTTCCAGACTGATTTTTCCGTCATGCCGCTCGTTATCATAGATGCAGCAGGAGATGTCTCCAAACAAAAGTTGATGCAGGTTTGGGTTATCTTACTTGGAACACTGATAGACGTTTTCTGCCCCTCCCCCCTGTCCTTCCCGCTTCCCTTGCCTCTCTTTTTTCAACCTCCCTGTGCTGCTCTCCACCAGTTTGTGCTCCAAGCTGCAACTCCAGACAGAGATGGACTCTGCCTACTTCTTGGAAACACTGGCTGGCACTTTCATGGATGTGGTCCAGTACAATGAAGACAACAGAGACTTTGAGGTGAGGGGAAGAGTGCAGCACAGATTTTTGAGAGTACACTTTAATTGGCTTTGGACTTGGCTGACAACAAAAGTCTGTGTGACTGGTAACTTTTCCTTTTAAACGGTTTACATGCATCAGCACAACGTTGCTAAAACTACCCAAGCCTGCCTTTTTGGTGGATTTGACACAGTTAAATGACACATGTAGTGTCTATGGTTGGTAGTTATAGGGCATCTGTCATGTGTAGGAGGTTTACTCACAGCCAAACAGTATGCTGAAATATGATAAACTCTGATTCGAGGTCCAGAAATATTGCCTTGGCCTTGCGGTCTGTTACTTTGTCTGCACCTCTGAAGGGTAGGTGGAGCTGCGCCAGTAGTTTCTGATTCCCTAACAACTCATCAGTTTTCCTGAAATCTGTACAATTTGAACTTTTTACCATGCAAAAACCTCTCATGTCTATAAGACGGCATGGAGCATACCTCTGCAACCTCTTCTTCATCCAGTGAATGGGGATCTGTGAACGAGCTCCACCCACATCTCCACCTCTCAGTTTTCTCATACTCTGCATAATGATCAGGCTGAGCATGCTATCACTCGCTGAACATCAGAATCATGGGATTTTCATATAAGATGCAGAAGCTTGCACTTCAGTAATTTTCTGCTCCCTGTAGATCTTGTTTTCCTGTGGAGATGTCAAACACTGCCTAGAATGCAGCCGGTTTAGGCTGAGCATCTGGTGGTGGTGGTTCTGGTATTTTTAATGGGACACTGTATTGTCTTCAGATTAACTGAGAGCACTTCTGCTGTGGTTAAATATTTTTGGATCAGACATGACGGCTTCCAGAATCTGAGTTCATGTTATCACACTCATGTCACATGTACCATTTTAGCAACCAGAAGAAAACGCACCACCTTACTTTTTCTATAACTTGTAAGAGCACCACCCAGCCCCACCTATCCTAGCAGTCGGGATTGGTTGGTGCTAGATCCTGTAAATACTGTGTATATGTGTATGTGTGTATATATATATATATATATGCTGCCACGATATTCCAAAAAGCAACAACATCTTGAAATGTTAAGATTGTCCCAGAAAAATACACAATGACGGATTTATTTTACTGACCAAAGATGGTGATTCTTGATGGAGCAGATGGGTAGACATAAACCATCACAGTGACTCAAGTCTCTGCAACTGTTATCATTAAGGATGAGCTAGTTGGGTCTTTTCAAGTTAATAATTTACTGAAAATTACATTCCAAACCTGTTGCCTGGTTCTGAAACAAAGAGAAGGAGACACTACGAGTTGCATGAATGGTCAAAATGGTTTTAGGGCCATTATGTGTATTATTATTATTATTATTATTATTATTTATTTTTAAGATACTAATGATGAGAAAATAAGGTAAAATTGATAGTTCACAAATTTGTCCTATTTGTCCATTCACAATCCTATGAATGCCTAATATTTGAGCATGCTTTCTATACTTGGTTGACTACAAGACCCTAAGCTAATTCCAGTCAAAGTGCCATGCAGGACCCACAATGCAGTCTGATGGCAGGAAGAGCCAAATGAAGGGCAGATTGCAATGTTTGGTGGGATTCACTTTTTCCATCTCCACAATTTCATTCCAGTCTTCAGCTTCAACCTGTTCTTTTCAAATGGCGGGACATCTGTAGACATTTGTTGATGTTAAACGCAGCTCTCCATTCAAAAAGAAAAAGTACTGCTAGGCAACTAATTGGAGACAGACCAAATGGTAGCTGACCTTTTGTTTTTACTGTCTGGTACTGTTGTGCATGTTGAGCAGTGGTGTTGTGGTGCCTGGAGAAGAGGGTATTCTTGTCTCTACTCTCATTTGTTGTTATTACCATTATCATGATTATTCTAAGCAGCCTGTACAGCAACAGTGTAAGCTCATTGTCATAAACAGTGACGTGTAAGATAATTATGCATTGTTGACCCCAAACTGTGTAGAATTTGTACATCATTTCTGTAGCTTGCCATCAAGGATCTGACATCAATATGAAATGCTGCTCTGCTCCAAACCAAACCAACTGATTCAATGAAGGCAAGTAGCTGCTTGGAGGCTGACGTGGACAGCTCATATCTTTTGGCCTTTGTGGCTTGCAGCTCACTGCAGAATGTGATGCACCTTAGAGAGGGTTTAGAAATGCTGACTGAAAAATAAGTTGGTATACTCTGAGCTGGGAATCTTTCTCCAATGCAGGAGTTCCTTTAATTCCAGACACTTTTTATTTTTTATTTTAAAAAACCTCTTAATTTCACCATTCAGATTTCTTTAGAAACTGGTACCATGTTGAACAGTGGATTTAACAGATTTACAGCTCTGGACATTGCCTACATGCTGTATGCTTTAGTTTTTGTACAGATAAGGTGCACTAGTCCATTTGATTATTGTTACTGTTGTCTTCTTCTCCTTTTTCTTTTGCTCCTTCTCTTTCATCTCAACCTCCTTTGTACCAGCCTCTTCTGTCACTTTGGAGTCAAAGTCCAGGACAGGAACTGTGGAGCATGTAATAAATGCCAAGGCCCGTGTGAGTCTCATTGAATATGTGCAAGTAGGAGGAATTTGACTTCCATTGACATTGTCTTGGTGTTAGTCCAACTTTGAAAGATCGGATTTAGTGCAATTCCACTCATACTAACTTACTAGCATGTATGTTCAGTCTGTATTTAGTTGAACTAACACCGGGATTCTTTTTTTTTTTTTCCTCACATCACGTAAATGTACTGACTGATGTTTAGGTCTGGGAGGGTCTTCAGAGGACCATGATAACACCTTCATTTGACTCCTGGAAAAGTCAGTTGTGGGCTTTGAGCCATTCTCATTTCCTCCTCAGATTTTCAGATGATTGATTTTCTTCTCCAGATGATTGATTTTCTTCTCCAGATGATGGATTTTCTTCTCCAGAGTTTGCTGGTATCCAGTAAAAACCACTCTTCCCTCTCATTGAAGTGATGTTGGCTGATTCATATCCCCAAAGCATGATCGATCCACCCAGACGACTCCAGAGCCATGTTTAAACTTCCTTCAAGTCATTTTGATTTAAACTGAGGTCTTAATTGTCGATGAACAAGCCATAATCAGAGCAGGCAATGCAGGCTATACTAATCCCACTTAAATGGTTAAGGGATGTTTCAACTATGAATCTTTTGGAGATCGGTTTATCCTCCTCTCACTTATTATTAGTTATTCCCACTCAGCACAGCTGCATCCGTAATTCAGCCTCTCCACAGTTACAGCTTGAGTTGGTCATTTAACCGGACCACAGTCCTTCCAATATACAGGCATAGGAGGATAACTGCGATATGGACTGCATTATGTCTGATGCTGTGAACTGTGTGAGAAAAGGTTTAAGACCATCTCCTGCTTTTAACCTCCCCTGTGGGAGATCTTGGTACACATGAGTGCAGCTGAATTCACTGCACAGACGCCGTTTTTAAGTTACTTGAAGGGGAATATTGTCAGATGAGGCCTATGTTATGAAATCAGGATTTTGTTAGAGCAGAGTGACAGAGGATGCATGTACAGAGCACTTAGGCCAATCTGAGTCTAGTTGAGTATTTACATGCAGGAGTGATTTGCTTTGCATTATCCAGATGTTAGTCCAGTTTGAGAAGCTTGATTTAAACTTTTTAGTCTGGTTTTATTCTGGTTAAGATTTCTTTCTGTCTTTTTGCAATGTAAATGTTTTTCCTAACTGAAATTAGTCTTTAAAAAAGGGGTTCCCAAACATTTACAAGCAACAATTTTTTTTTTCTGCCCTAGACCAAAACTTAAACGGCATCCTCAGAAGAATGTGATGGGATGTGGTACTATTTGGCATTATTTTGTTACTTTAGATTAGTCTGTAACCATTTTCCCCCTCATAGTGGCTTTTTAAAAAAAAAAAAAAATAATTTTTAAACTAGACTACCTCCCCTCTTTCTCCCATTCCATCCCCTCTCTGTCCCCCTGGTGCCTTGACGAGACGTGAGTCCGGTTACCAATAAGCTGATGTGAAAAAGTAACAAAAGACTCTTTGGTCTCTCTGGTTTCCTGTCGCCCCAAGCTAAAGGACGCTTGTAAAAGAACTGAGAGGAGCAGTGGGCTATAGAGTCCACAGAACAAGCAGACAAGCTCAGCCAGCAGCTGCCTCTCTGACACAAAAGTTTTAGGTACCACTGAGGAATTTAGGTAAGAACAAGGAGGGAGGTGTAACTCAAGCAGCAGAGTCAGAGTGTTGGCTTCACGGTTGACGAGTGCTTTATGAAATATGGAAGGATATTTTGTAAAGCCATATCTTTTAGAATGAGTAACAATTCCTCTCTTCACACAGAAGATGCAGATGGAAGAATATATATGGTTAACAAGACTTTTTTTTGTTTTGCAAGTGATCCGCAACGTAACCTCTGCAGCCATCTACCAAACTAACCATCATCGCAGGAGATGACACATTTTGCTGTAGTAAGTGTATGCCTGGAAGGGCCCAGCCAAGTGTTGGACAGCAGCCACAGAGAATCAATGTAAATTCTCAGTCATTCAGGTCATGATAATCTGAAGAAGGTTGAATAAGGGCAACTGGACGACTTCTTGATTCTTAAAGACGTTTCCCTTCTCATCCAAAAGGCCTCTTCTTTCGTTCCGGTTGGTGGGGAGTGTCGGTTCATAAGTAGTAGAAAAGCTCTTCACTCTTGAGTTGTAAAGGTCACGCATGTGTCATTGAGCCACCTGACCAATGTGGGGGCTGTTTCGGTTACAGAGGAGACATGGAGCCTGTCTGACCAGCATTGTAGGGAAACAAGAAGCAGATCACTGCAATTATCCAGGAACTGCCATCAGCTGACTTCTTTAATTGTTGGTTAGTTTGAGTTCTGTTTAGATTTGCAACAGTGTGCCACTCAGATTGTAATATAGTGTAAGCAGACTATGATACATTCACATGTCTGAATCTTTTTAATATGGGATAATACCAGCATCTGTCTTTGTTCTCTATTTTAACAGTAACTGTAGCCACGACTTACGTAGTTGGTGTCCCTCTTTGGGTTATACTTAAATATCCAAACAATTGTTGGATTATACAACATTTGAATGTAATTTTCTATAGATGCTCATCCCCACTTCCTCCATCATTACCATAAAGCTAATGTTATTGCCTCTGAGTGAAATATAGGCACAACTCTGGGATGGGTTGTTCTGAAATTGAGTGGAGATGTTAATGGGTCTCAACTGCACATCCTGACCAAGGTACACCTGGAGAAAAATCAGTTGTGTGATGGTCAAGCTGAATACCAAAATTAGTAAAACAGTAAATATCATTCCCTTGCTACATTTTAGAGAAAAATGCACAAGTCTATGGATGTGTAAAGCCTGGAATGACCCGAGGCCTCAGGAGGTGGAGAGCATCGGCAACAATCTCAGTGCATGCTTGTGCATTCAGACAGCTGACTCAGAGAATACAAAAATGGTCCAAAACGTTAACTGGTAACTTTACAGGTAAACACAACTGGCCAGAGATGAAATAGATAACAGAAATATACAGACGGCAGTAGCCCGAAAGTATGAAAACAAAAGTCAGTATCTAGTCATATCGGCATTCTGGAACATTTTGGTCTCATTTGTCATTCAAATTGTCGGCACTTTCTGTTGCGACTCTGCTGCTGCCAGCTCAGCTGCAGGTTTAACAATCACAAATATTGAAAGTATTCGTCATACAAGGGGACAAGAGAAATAGTTCATCTTTACTTCGTCTCTTTTTTCCCCACCTGTTTTTGGTGTGTCGCTCTTATGTCATTATAGGGCGGGTTGGGCACCAACATAACCATCAAGGTGCTGTGCAGTGTGATGGGAGACGCATCACTAGGAGATCCTTACGCTCGATACGTTGCTGTGGCCCGCCTGATGCTGGACACCTTCTCTTTAAAATGCCTGGACGCCAGCTTCAATAACTACGTCAGAGACATGACAAATACATCCTGGGATGGGCCTGCAGCAGGGGGAGGTGGGTGTCGATGACTCAGACCAAATAAAATGATTTGGTACTTCTAGCAAATCATTTTATTTGTATGTTCAATTTAAAACTGTCTGCACTTGAAACAATTTTTTTTTTTTCATCCTCATATGTTATTTTTGGGATCCTTTTGTTCTCCAGTTGTCTGTTAATGTGTCTATATCCTTACAGTCGAGAGAAACTATGAAGTCTCCATGAAACTTTTCATAGTCGGTCACATACAGGAACGGTCGAGGGCGGAGAATTCAGCGCAGCCACGAGACATAGGCGTTGGGATGTGGTTTCAGTCGTACAGTAAACAAACCTTTTAAAAAAAGCTTTTTCAGGCAAAGCAGAAACACAAACGTTTTTTGTTACATCACATCTGTGCTGAAAATCTTTTAAATTTATCCGGGGACAGCGTTTCTGATCTCATCGTCCTCTGAACGAGGAAAAGTTGTCATCAAGCCTAGAGCGTGTAAGGTGGTTATTTGAAATGTTGGCGATATGCACTGCCTGGCCAAAAAAAAAAGACGGCACCTTTACTTCAAACAAAAAAACCAGAGGAAAGGTATTGTAGTGATTACTGATAACATGTTATTAACCCTATATAAGGAGACTGCTTGAAACTACTACATTCGGGTTAAGAACTGTCCAACACATCATTCAAACCCGGAAGGAAGGAACATGGTGAACCACCATCTTCGAAGAAGAAATTAGGTTAAGGAAAACCTTGAATTATTGTAATCAAGAGTTCTCTGAAACGTTTGGTGAAATCAGTAGGCGGAAATCAACAATAGGACTCGCAGCAAAGTTTAATATTGAAAGTATGATCATTTCCATACACATACTGTAAAGAAACCTCAAGATATTGGGACTAAACAGCTATGTAGACTTTAGTAAACCATTTATCAATGATCCAAAAAATGGATTTGCTTCAGTTGGTCAGGTCTAGGTTCAGCAGTGTTGTGTACCCTAAACATTAGGTCAGCTGACTGCCTGAACGTGCTAAACAACCAGCATGTTTCATAAAGATGACGCTGTCAGGATTCATCAGGCTCCAGTTATGAAAGAGTGGTTCAGGGAGCATGAGATATCATTTTCACACAATGATTTGATGCTGCAGTCCAGCTCTACATCAATACAAAATGTTGTAGAAAAATTAAAGCAACTCTCAAAACAGAAGTGAAAACTGGGTGATGTTGCACAAGTTTATCAGAACAATGCCACACTGAAAATGCCTTGTAATCTAACACAAAGATGGTCAACAAAATGTTAGTGATTTTTTTTTTTTTAGCTTCCTGAGTTTGAGGCTGAAGGCAGAACGCTGGAACAGGATGAGAGAGCCGCTGTGATTTACCTGTATAAACTTCCCAATCTCCACCTTGTCCCGTGGCTTCAGTTGCATTCCTGCCTCTCTTAATCAGGGTTAAAATGACATACTTTTTGATCTTACTGTTAGCATTGCCTGCCCTTTGTTATCACTGCATTGATTTGAAACCAAATGAACGTGTTGGCTGTTATTTTGTGTATGTGTGTTGTCAGGGAGACAGTGGGTCTACCAGACCTGCAGTGAATTTGGATTCTACCAGAGCACAGATTCACCCAACCAGCCATTCACAGGCTTCCCTCTTGGGTGAGTGCTCTAGACATAGTCTCCATACCTAATAGATTCATAATTATGTTTCAATACCCTTGCACCTGCTCGCCCTTCATCTTCTATTACGCCACATCATGCAGTGGTAATTTCCTTTCTCTGCTTTCAGGTTTAGCAGATGTTGTGTTGTTAATCTGTTTTCGTCCTTTCTGCGAGTTCAGTTATCAGGTGCAACAGTGTGCAGATTTCTACAATATCAGTGCTGAGCAGGTGAAAGAGGCCGTCGCCCAGACCAATGAGTACTACGGAGGCTATAAAATCCGCTCGAGCAGAATAGTTTTCCCCAACGGCTCCATTGACCCCTGGCATGCACTCGGGATCACCCAGGACATCACAGCTGACCTCCCAGCTGTTTTCATTAAAGGTGGGAGATCGTGCTAAACGGATGATTCCACTGACATGTAGCCTCTGTCACCACTTATTCACTGTTCTGACCTTCTTGCTCGATTATTGACTGATGGTTTCTCTCCAGCTTGCTAGCTTAGCAAACTAGCTAGCCAAAAAAAGCTACTTAGATGGTAAGGAAATGGCAAACATTTGCTCAGATAAAAACCTTCATCTGCATTCTCCAAAACATTTGGTAAGAATTGTTTCAATAAACGTGGGGTTCCATCAGAGTCCTTTGTTAATCTTTATTACTTTTTTCCAGTTGCCTTAAAGTCAAAAACCATAGAGTTAATGATTCCAACATAAACACCCACATAAACACCTCATGTGTTTCATGTTTACTGTGTAGCTGCTACCTCAGACTGAATCTTATTTGTTTTTGTTTTCTTTGCTGGATCTTTAACGTTCATATTTTCCTCTGATCCAGGAACAGCTCACTGTGCCAACATGTACCCAGCCAGGAACAAGGATCTCCCACAGCTGTCTCTGGCTCGTGATCACATCTTCATACTCCTCCAGCAGTGGCTGAAGCAGTGACTCACAGTTAAGTTGGCAAATTAGTGGCTTTGCAAAGCAAACAAATGACTTCTGATCGCTGAAATGGAACAAGACTGCTTAAATTACTGCCAAAGTACAGATCTGTGAAATGCCACTTTGCACAAGTCGCTGTAGAAAAAATCGTTGTCTGTGTGTTTTTCAATAAGTGGGATAGTTTTGAGCCAATGAATAAATTTTTTTGTGGACATTAAAGCGTTCATGTTGTGCTTTTTGGACTTTTCCTGTACTTCAATGAGTTATAAAGCAGTTACGGTTACATATCTGAACTAATATCCATGAAATTAGGTTTGTTGCCATGGTGATAAACTGAGCATTACACTGGCGACTGTTTAGAATTGAGAGCAATCAGTGACACTCTTATTTAGCTCCTGAGCTTCCACGGCACCGTGTGAGACATGCAGGCTCCGTTCTTTGAATGCTGCTGGTAAGATTAAATTGTGAAAAACCTCTGAGTTAATGTTACAAATTAATCTGGTTGCACGTTGTTTTGTTAAAAATTAAACTCCAGTTAATCAGAGCAAGGCATGCATTAAAGACCATTTCTGCGGGGCAGATCGTTGCCTTTACACAAGCACTTACACACATTAGAGCTGCCTTCAGTAGCTAAATTTAATTTCAACATGTGAACCGCATAGAGATTAACTATGTGTTCTTTGAAGATTAAAGCTTGTAAGTCTATCTGATGGACCCTTGAATAAAGTTAGGAAGCTGTAAATGAGCACAGTGTGGGCTCTTTAAGCAACAAGTAGTTCACTGATCTTTTATTGGATTAAGTAAAACTTGAGTCCTGATTTGCATAGTTGGATTAAACATTATTTTGCTGATTAATTAAGTTAAAACCTACACAAGAAACTGAACGATATTAAGAGGTCATTTCTCTGAGTAAGAAGTCTGTGAAATCAGCATTTCCAGCATAATATTTGCTTCACGACACCATCGTGCAATGTCACAATCGTTTGTCACTGCTATTGACCAACCTTATCGGCATGCGTAACCCTGAGCGTCAAACTCTTGAGAAACGCATTTCATATTGAGACATGTTTTCCAATAAACCTGCCTTTGGAAATTTCACTGACTTTCAAAGCAAAATTTATCAGTGAGTTCATCAAAACCATGGGTGCAGCATCATCCTTTCACTGTGCGAAGTCATGTCCTAACAGGAAGCACTCAAACGGAGACTAAACTTTTCAGTGTTGCACACACAACGTGCTCACATCTGGTCCTGTTCAGCACGGGCCGTGTTTGATGATAAGAGTGGAATTGAAATGTTTTCTTGGCTGCTCAACAGGAGACTGGGGCCAAGAGCTTCTTTGTGTGACTGGATGGGGTACCGGGAAGAAGGAACTTACAAAGCATAGTATAAAAATGACAGTGATGTTACTGACTGGCTCGTGAAAATCCTCCGCACACAGATGTGAAGACTCCCCTTTACTGAACCCTCAGCCCAAGCATGCACACACAGAGGCTGTGGACCAAAATCCTGCTCTGAGACAAGCCCCGCAGTTGGTGTCCCAGTGGGGGAGCATTGGATTCTTATACTCCACATATTTATTCACTCAGTGAGTGTGCCAAAAAAAACATACATGTGGAAATGTTAAATATGTTATTATGACGGATCCCAAACCTGCCTTTGTCAAGGTAAAACTCTACTATGGCTTCAGTTGTGTCATTTATTCAAACCTCCAAACACCTACTCATAATCCTCCCTTTGGTAGCAGCAGGGGCGTAATTTAGACTCTGCTTCTTTTTTGGTTGTGTGTGTTTATATTCCACAATTTATGGGAATTTCCCTTAGGGATAGGGAGCACATTGTGGTCTCCGTGGGTTATTACTAAATGATTTTTGAGGGTTGGGTTGGTTTTATGGTTAGAATGAGGTCATGGTTGGGCTTGCATTGTGTTAATGGAGAGTCCCCATGTTTATGTGAGTGTCACTGCTCTGCTTTAGTCGAGAGAGAGCTAGAGATAGATGGTATCAAGTGTTCTTTAGTCAGTCAAATATGTTTCTTTAAAAAAAACAGTGAAAAGTAGGACCAACTAAACTGCACCGGACCACCATGCAGGGTCCTCTGCTGGTTCAGAGGCTTTCACTTTGAAAGTGTAGCGGAAGCTGGTGTTGTGTTGATCGAAGTGAAACGCACACTTGGTGCTTGGTTGTTTGCTTTGAAGGCGGGGTTCAGCCTGATAAATTCCTCCCTGAAGCAGCGGAGCAGTCAGTTGACTGTGCGGGAATAAAGAGCTTGCTGTGACCCACCTTCGCTCCTCGTCCGGACCTCAGTAAAAAGAGAAGGTTGCAGTTATTTCTGCTGGACCAGTCGCAACGCCGTCGCCTCGTTAAAGGTACGCGCTGTAGTTGAACCGTAATATTCTTGAAGACAAACAAACGTGTCGCCAAAACTTAAGTCGCAGCACTCCGACATCCACCGTGCTGCGCGCTGGCAGTGTTTTCTTGTTCTGGAGCCAACATGTTCACACATGCAGCATGCGCCGGAGAGAGGGTCCGCTGCCTTTGAGCAAGCGCTTTGTATCTGTGAAAACCCAAGTTGTGTTGACGTGACCTGCATTAGAAGTGCTGAGAGAAAGTGTGCTCCTCATCCTCAGCTGCCTGTCGGCCTCCTGCTGTTTGGACTGATTGTTTGAATGGAAGAGGAGCAGGGGATGGGATGGGGGTGTCAGCCACGGCTGCTGAAGGCTCCGCTGGTTAAAGCTCGTTTCACTTCTGCAGCTTTCTCAACTTTTGTGACGGGGTCAGCCGTTAAGGAACAGCCAACATGATGAATATCTAAGTTTTAGTGGCTGCTGTAACGTAAATCTCTGTAACGTAAATCTCTGCACATCCCAGCAGGCACTCTGCAGCGCAGGGTGGTTCGGGCTCAGTTGGTCCCCTCAGATGGTGCCGACTGGGATTGAGTTTAGTCTGTAGTCTGCAACAGAAGAAGAGACAGTCCCTGTGATTTGGGCCTGGTTGGGCTGTGAGATAAACGGACCCTGCGCTATTAAATGCAGGTCCAGAAAAGGTGAAAGTGATCATTGCTTTTAACCACGAGTCATATGAAAATTATCGAGCTATCTTTAAGATGACTTCAAGGAGTGCCTGCTGAGGCTGATGCTGAGCGTGATTTCCAATCGGTGTGTTCCCCGGACAGCCAGTAAACACATTGAGGTGTTTGTGATTCATATGAGCAGCTTCTCGTGTTCTGCTGTTTCTCTTACCAGGCGCAGCAGGAATCAAAATGAAGCGGATTTCCTTATTCTGTCTTTTCGCACTGCTGACCTCACATGGCCATGAGGGTGTGCTGTCTCTAACTCCCTCCTACGGAGAGCGGGGCTCCGATCTAGGCATACAGGTCTTTCAGCAAGTAGTCCGCACCAGACCCTTGGAAAACGTGGTGCTTTCACCCCACGGGGTGGCTTCCATCCTGGGCATGCTGCTGCCTGGAGCCCACGGGGAGACACGGAAGCAGGTCCTGAACGCTCTGCGTTACAAGAGAAACGGTAAGCCTTGTGTCTGACATCCTGTGGTCAATGAGCTCCTTGTGACCTGATTTAAGATGAGGCTTAAAAATGCTTTCTGATACTTGCACCCTAAAGTAATGTTTGAGGAATTTTGGAGAGGTGATGTTTACTTGGTCTGCACAGGGCCTTATAAGATGTTGAAGAAGCTGCACAAGGCCCTAACTGCCAGGTCCAACAAGGATGTTGTGCTGATTGCCAACGCCATGTTCAGCCAGATGGGTTTCCCCATGGAGGAAACCTTTGTGACCACCAACAAAGCCAACTTTCAGTGTGAGAGCAGGAGCCTGGACTTCAGCAACCCCCACACAGCAGCTGACGAAATCAATGGATGGGTCAACAATAAGACCAGAGGTAGGGGCTATGGTTGGATGTCGCTGTGCTGTACACACGCCTAAGTGCTGTAGCTCAGGAGGAAGAGCAGTTGCCCACCAATCAGAAGGTCGGTGGTTCGACTCTGGCTTCCCCAGGATACATGTCGAAGCGTCCTTGGGCAAGACACTGAACCCCACATTGCCCCCCCCAGTGTATCATTGGGGGTATGGGGGTATGATTAGAAAGCACGTAGTTATGTGTATCTTAAGACGTGCTGTATGTGTGTGTGAGTACAAGTCCATTTACCATTATAAATTCTCTGGAATGGCTGGAATGGCTGATGTGTCGGTTCACTTTGAGTTTAACAGTCACTTCTGTACTTCTGTATCCCTGTATGAATATAATGTATTGACAGGATGATCCTGGACCTACACCAAGTCATTTGTGAACAAGTCTTGGATTGATTTCGTTCAAACACAGAACCGTGATATTAAGCTTCCTGACTGTGCTGGGATAGAGACGGCTGCTCACACCTCTGCACACTAGGCTCGATGTTGTGTTTGTATAACAAGGGGAAACTCATTGAAACTAGCTTTGTCAGTGACACAGTCTATTTTTGCTGAGTTGATTGGCATGTCCTTGTTTAATGCTGCATTATGACTTCATCTGCCATAAAGTAAAGATGAAATACTGTTTTTTATAACCTTGATGATGAACTGTTGCATCATTCAGGTCACATCCCCAGCTTGGTCAAAGCAGACATGCTGGATTCGGAGCTGACCCGTCTGGTCGCTGTTAACGCTATCTACTTCAAAGGCTTGTGGAAGTCCTGCTTCCAGCCCCAGAACACTAAGATGAGGCCCTTCACTGGGGGCGACGGAAAGGCATATAAAGTTCCAATGATGTCCCAGCTCTCAGTCTTCAACATGGGTAAGTACTGACGTGTGTGAGCTTTCCACTAAGGCCGCTCTAATCAGACACTCTAAGAGCAGTCATATCCATCACATACACTCTCTGTCTTTGATACATCAAGATGCTTTATAGAAGTGAACCTCTCTGGCACAGTTCACAGACAAATGATTGTTGGGAGCCTTGCTGGACTGAAGCACATTCAGTCAAACGGTGTTACAGAATCGTTACCCACTGGATCGGAGACTTCTCTGTTAATAAGTATTGAATGTGAGCCAGTTGGTAGGTTGAATTAAGGTTGTCAGTAGCTGCTCTTCAACTCAGGTCTGCAGTTATTGTAGATTTAATAGTTAAATTCTCTCTGTTTAGTCTTTATGATCTAGTCTCTCCCAGTGTATGATTCATAGATCCACTTGTGGTGAGTAAAGAAATGCAGGCATGGACATGCCACATCCGTAGAATATTATTTAGTCTCATGTGAAACGCGGTGATACACTCGTCAGTCGGCTATATTTAGAAGACTTGTCAGAGTTGTTGGTGCAGGCAGAGAACTGCGGGTACGGGGCTGGTGTTGAACCGAGGCCATGTCTCTGCAGTATGTGGATCACGTGATGAATCTCCTGGAATGTCCACAGGCAAACAAACACAGGTCCTAACAGATTATTTCACTGGTTGAAAAATCACTCGATACAGAAATGATCAAAGTGTTCTTGACACACCTTTGGCTTTATGAGTCCAGAACAGACTTTGTGCTGTGAGTTACTTTAACACAAAGAGTTCTAGATGGTGGGTGTGTGGTGCGAGGCTGCCCATGCTGTAACCTTCCTATTTGTACGTTCATAGTTGCCTTCTCATCATAACATATTAGTTTTTGTTTCTTGACTATTGTCTCATTGAGTCAGTCCAGAACAAAAATGATCCTGTACGAATAAGAAATATCTCAAATATAAGTTAATGAGCATTATGATGCTGGAAGAAAGTTTATAAAATGACACCAATTGGGGGACGACCAGCCAAACTGAATTGAAAGTGAAAGTCTTGATGGTGTAGATCAGTGTTTCTCAATTCCAGTCCTCATGATCCACTGCCCTGCATGTTTTTGATGTTTCCCTCCTCCACCACACCCGATTCAAATGAATAACTCCTTATCAGGCCACTGCAGAGCTTGGTGACGAGCTGATCATTTGAATCAGGTGTGGTGGAGGAGGGAAACATCGAAAACATGCAGGGCAGTGGGTCATGAGGACCGGAATTGAGAAACACTGGTGTAGATGACGATGTGCTTCCAACATTCACAGTTGGATGGTGCTTCTGGGATCAGGAGTAAAAACGGACACGACCTAAATAACTGAACACATTTTTTGCATTGTACATTGGATGCAGGTAACAGGAGGGATACAAATACGAAAACACGCAGGCGCAGAACAGGTCGAACCTCGTAACTTGACTCAACTGTTTTTACATTGGAGATGTTGGGGAAAAGGTGGTGCAGTCTCTCAGATCAGAGACCTCTGCAAAATTCTTCCCTAAGAGTTAGAAGACGAGCAGAAGAAGCAGCTATTTAATTCATTTTAGTTGTTGATCAGATTGATCGAAATATTTGAATAGCACTGAGGAGGACGGACAGATCTAGTGCAATGGAAAATAAGTATCTTTTCTTTTTTTATTCTACGGCATCGCCACCATTTGCAGCAATAGCAGGGTTTGCTAGCGTGAACTATATTCAACGTCTTATTGGAGATGATTAACGGGAAGATGATTCTTTGTGAGCCCGAGTTCCTATTTACCTGTTGTCCTTAGGATCATTGCTGCTGCTTATCCCAGCTCACGTGCAGCTTCAGCTCACGTGCACGGTGAACCTGTGATCCTCCTTCAGGGTTTTCTGACTGATCAGAATTTTAGTTTTCCCTGATGGAACAAAACATGACCACAGAACCAGACTGCCACCGGTATGTTGTACTGAAGTTATAATGTCCTTTTAGTGGAAATCTGTTTTGTTCCATGTCTGAGGTAGCTGGACCCCTTGTTCAAACCACTTCAGTCCACAGATTGTGGACAGATTTTTCTTTCTTTGCCATTCTCTCCTGTAGGCCAGTTTGAACTTTGTCTTTCTGATGCTGGAGTCACGAACGCTGAGATGGGAGGCTTGTAGTTTCTTGAAGTTCCACAAATGTGGAAGGAATCAGGAGGGAGGGGCTGTTAAATCGACAAGTTTGTCTTCCCTAAAGATTTGATATGTAAAGGAAATGTAGAGATCTAAAAATGACAAATCACCTCTGGTTCATCCTTCCAAACTAACCCATCAGCTGTCTTGTTTTGTCAGGCATGGCCACCACACCTCAGGATCTCAAATACAAGGTGATCGAACTGCCCTATCATGGCAACACCATCAGCATGCTGATCGTTGTACCGTCTGAGGAGGACACGCCTCTGTCCCGCATCATTCCACACATCAGCACAGCCACAGTGCAGAGCTGGACCAAACTGATGCGCATGAGGAAGGTCCGCCTGCTCATCCCCAAGTAAGTACACTCATAGGCGCACATACGAGAGTTGCTGTGAATTTAATAAAGAGCTGACTGCGTGCATGTTTTTTGTTTTGCAGATTTTCTGAAGATTCAGAGGTAGATTTGGAAGAGCTGACTGCGTGCATGTTTTTTGTTTTGCAGATTTTCTGAAGATTCAGAGGTAGATTTGGAAGAGCCGCTCGCAGTGCTGGGATTAACGGATATGTTCAGTCAGAACAAAGCCGACTTCAGACACCTCAGTGAGTTAAAGCCCAATATTCCGCTGTGACTCAGGGACTCCAGCACAATGAAAATGTCTATTTTACATGTATGGTATGAGTAAGAAGTATGCATTGTGTCCAGCTGTTCAGTGTGAAAATGTGAGCAAGTGCTATTCTGGAGAACTGCTGGACTCGGAGGAGCTGTGGAGGAGCAGCTCTGGCGCCATCTTGTGATGTGAAGAACCGCAGCGTCTTTAGATTGAGTCATGAAAAAATCTACCTGGCTGTCTGACAATTGGGCAGTTATATAGTGTTGTCCTTTGGTGTGAAGTACAAAGAACTGATGGTTTTAGCTGACTCATCTCAGAACGACACGGAAATCAGGATTCTGCACTCTAACGCTGGATTGAACTCCTGTTTTCTCAGGTGCTAATCCTGTGTATGTATCCAGGGCGCTCCAGAAAGCCAAAATTATAGTCAGTGAAGATGGAACAAAAGCAGCAGCTGCCACGAGTGAGTTGTTTCAGTTTGAACTCCTATGTTTAGTCGAGCAAAAGGCTGGATGCTTATGTAATGAGAATATAGTTGTTTGACTGCTGCGTTTCTGTTGTGTTCAGCTGCCATTTTGTTGGCGCGCTCCTCTCCACCTTGGGTTACAGTGGACAGGCCTTTTCTGTTCCTCATCAGACATAACCAAACAGGTACATGATGTTCTCTGTTCCTCATGGACTGATGGATGGATGGATGGATGGATGAAATTTCACTTTGCTGTGTTGTTGGTTTACCTGCACTGTGATGACTTCAGCCCGTCTCTGTCTCCAGGTACCATTCTGTTTATGGGCCAGATCAACAAGCCTTGAGGTCCTCCTGCTCTGGCCGGCGCCTGGGCTCTCATCTGCCGGCATCCGACCATGCTTACACACTGCCATGCATGAACACACACACACTTGGCTGTAGACTGTACAATGTGGACATATTTGTTTTAAATGTGGCTTTTTATGTTACTTATTTTCTGTAATGCATAACATGCTGTGTAAAAATGTTTTGCAGACTAAATTTTCCTGCCGTTTTAATTTTTTGTAAACTCTTTTTGACTTTATTACATTTTTAAAAGACTTTGAATGTCAGTTGTGTATTTTCTCAACTCTGGAGTTGGATAATCAGTTTATTTATCATATCACGGTTTTAGTTCTTTCTCCCTCTCTAGTCGCGTAACTCCAGCACGTGTTACATTTCTCTTCTAAGTTATGGTTATATGCATCTCATCTTAAAGACTACCCATGATGACTACTTTTGAAAATATTTTCCCCTTACAGAGGAAGTCTTCTGTTGTTTTTGTTTAAAATTTGGATAAAATAAATGCACATATTTATAACATCAGTGATTTGTGTCTTATTTACAATATTTAAAATAAAAATGTGAGAAATGTGTGTATCAATTTATTTTTAAAGCTCTGTTTTTATTCAGCTGCTATTTGAGCACATCTGTCAGTTTTATAAACGTGTCACCTGTTCGGGGTCAGAGTGTCTTTTCATCTGTACACAGGCTGTAATGCAAAGCTGACACATGATACACGGGCAGATGAAGTCTTATGTGAGCCACTATTGCCGATTGGTTCAGTTATGGCACTGACAAATGTTTACTGGGCCAAAAGTGGGCCAAAGATAATTTAAGTGATAATGAACAGGGTCTAACTTGGTGTGTGTTGTGTAGCCAGATGTGGGCCAAGAACAGATGTAGATTTGGACCCTCTGTCATGAGGCTGAGGCTGGACAGCCACAGGGGTGTCGAGTGTTATTGAAGACCATATGCTGTCTGTGATAATACACTAAAATTGTCTAAAGAATCAAAAGAACATTCCATCCATCCAATTTCTATACCTGCTTGATCCAATTTAGGATCAGGGAGCTGGAGTCTATCCCAGTTGTCCTTTGGCGAGAGGCAGGGTAGACCTTGGACAGATCACCAGTCCATCACAGAGGCAAACGAGACACACAACCACTCACTCCAAGGTACAAACTTTAACTTTACCAATATCACCAATTAACTTAACATGCTTGTTTTTGGGTGGTGGGAGGAAGCCGGAGTACCCGGAGAGAACCCACGCATACACGGGGATAACATGCAAACAGAAAGGCTCCAGCCGGGAATCTAACCTGGAACCCTCTTGTTATCAAAAGAACAAAATCTTAATCAAAAGGCTCCATGTTCACTGTCGAAAACTTCCGAAATATTCTGCGTGGATTTTCAGCTGGACGTGCTTTTAATCTTGAGTGTCAAACGCTTTTTGTCTGCAGGTGTGACAACCTTTTGAGGGGGCCCCAGCGGGTAATTGAATCCATCTTTGCGAATGTGTTTGGCGCGTTCTTGGCGTCATTACGGTAATCCTGACAGCGGCTCTGGTGTCAGCTGATCCTCATTCACTGGCGAGTGAGGAGGAAAACCATCTGAAGGAAAACACTGCTGGCTTGGTGAAACCATGGCTGCGGAGATTCATTCGAGGCCCCAGACCGCCAGACCGGTCCTTTTGAACAAGATCGAGGGCCACTCGGACGCTGTCAATGCTGCTGTTTTAATACCAAAAGAAGACGGAGTGATCACGGTCAGCGAGGACAGGTGAGTCTGTTTAGCAGGCTAACGGTAGCATAGCACCAGTAGCTAGCGGGCTTGGTCTATTTGCTGGTCATTACGTTCACATTTAATGGCGCTCTGGCTTTAGGAGAAACTGAAACATAAGAGGTAGCATGTTTCCCACCCACAGCAACAACTTGTTTCTTCATGTAGAGAGAACAGAGGGAGAGGGGGAAGCGAGGCTAGAATTCACCGAGAATGTGTCCCCTTCGTTAAAAACAACTAACAACAGGCGGGGAGATGCGTTTAGGTGCTGTTGCTTTCAAAGACTCGTGGTTGATATGAACGATAGCGGTGAAACTGGCCCGCTGGTCAAACTGCACATGTCAGGCTGAGGTGGTCCCTGAGCTGGAGTTCCACAGGCTGAGGTGACAGCTAACTAATCTCAGCTGTGGAGGTGTGAGCCTCACATCAGTCCGTCACATCCACGGGTTTTACGGCTGTTTACAGAGCTGTCAGACTGCGTTTTACCAGCGACAGGAAGCAACACCGCTGTAAAAGTGAAAGGAACTCTGTGTCTATCACGCATCGAAGCTGCAGGGAATGAGAAGTTGTTTGACCGCTGCTGCTCTTTACTTTTCAGAGGCTCATCTGTGGAATAGGGCCAGACCTTTCAAAGAGCAGCAGCAACTGAAAGTATGCAGACATTGCAGAAAGCCTTCACTAACATGTCGCATTTTCCTTCAGGACCATCCGAGTGTGGCTGAAGAGAGACAGCGGCCAGTACTGGCCGAGCATCTACCACACGGTGTCCTGTAAGTAAGGCTGAGCTGCATGTCAGTGACTCATTGAGGGGAAAAATAAATAAAAAATGGCCATGTCCCTGTGAATGTCTGCTTCTTTGTCGTTTAGCTCCTTGCTCCTGCATGTCCTACCACCATGACAGCAGACGCATCTTCATCGGGCAGGATAACGGAGCTGTTGTGGTGAGTGAGCCCACACTCATGGCTTGTTAAAATTTCAATATTTTGCTCTCAAATAGTTGGGGTGGAGGGGGCTGGGCAATTAATTTAATGTATTTGCAACAGTTTTCTGTACCAGCTTGTTTGCTTGCCTTGCAGGAGTTTCTTATCTCTGAAGATTTCAACAAGATGAACCACGTCAAAACATATCCAGGTGAGACGCTTGCACAAGGACGGGTCAAGCCCAGCATGATTGGAAACGTATCAGGATGTGCACGTGGTTCAGTAATGAGTAAAGAAGTTGAAAATAAAAAGGCCTCCAGCTGTAGTTAAGTTTAATCTGTGAATGTTGGATCAGAAGTGGACCATTGCTTTGTCATTAAATGAAACTCTGCGTGCTCTTATGTGTGCCTATGTTTTGGCCCACATGCTCTGTGAGCTGTTCTGATAGCAAACTAAAGTTTCTCCCTACAGGAGTGTTTTCTTCCTCATAAGTCGTCTGTACAGATGAGCACGGTTGGTTTCAGTCGTGCTGTGCTGGCATCTGTACTCTTAGCTTCCTGCTGCTCTGAAGCTGCTTCTTTACACATAATATTTCCATGTTGAATAGTCTGAAGCAGGTCGCTTGCCTGCGTGTAGATTCTCAGTCCAGCTTGTGCTGCTTTTAAGGATGTGAAACAAAAGCCCAAATCAAACATTTCTCAGACAAAGAAGTTATCTGACAACAGTACATCAAATGAAGGTTCTCTGTTTGGGATTTTGTCCTGGATCTTAACTCATTCCTTATCAAAATGTTATCATTTTATCATGATACAGTTTGCATTTAAGAAAAACAACTATAAGTTACATAGAGAAATACATAGAAATAAATCGCAGAGAATACATTTGTTACCCACAGTGTGGTGTTTTGTGTAGACCTGCATGCATTAGAAGGTGCAGCTTCACCTGTCTGTACCTGTGGGCAGGACTGTGTCCTCTGTTGCTTCTAATGTACAAGATCAGCACTGAGCCTTAGAACAAGGCTCCATATCTCCACTCGATGGTTTAAATCCCACTAATTCCCCTGAAAACTCTTCTAAGCATACACTTAGAAATGCCCCCTTTTTTGAATACTGACAGGCAGACGCCTCTTATTCCGTCTTTACACCGTGATTTCATTTGGTGTCTGGTCAGCAGCATTGCTCAGTGATGAACGCAACATTGTTTCCGAGAAGCTCTTTGACCTCCTGGAAAGTTGAGGATAAAACGCTACATCTCGCCGCTGTGATGCTCCACCTGCCGAAAAGCCTCGCGATGTGTTTACGTGCTTCCAGCATAACATTTTTATGCCTTTTTGTTACTTTTGAGTCGAAGACGAAAAAATGCTGATTTTCGTTGATTTATTTTCATTGTACATTTGCCTGTGATTCAAGCTCGCTTGCGTATATGTTCAGTTCCGTTCTCAACTGCATCAGTCAGCAGATTGATGAAAAAGTTTTTCTTTTTTCATTCCCATTACTGGCTCAGCAAAGCCCTCGTATCTGTGTGAACATCTTCATCACGGCGTGATACGGAGAAGTTGGGTTGTTTGCACACACAGGAAATGCTGAGAGAAGTGATTGCATTAGACACCAGCGATAGGTTACAGATGCAGGTTTGGACAGAAGCGTGTCGTCAGGGTGTTTGTGTCACTGTGTTCCTGCAACACCAGAGAGCAGAAGCACAAGAAGACTGCGTCAGCCTCGAGATGCAGAATGTTCTCATTGATTTGTGCCCTGAAGGAAACCAGATGACTCCCTTAGCTTTGCTCACTGACACTTTTATATAACTATGAACCATGATAAGTTAATTCAGCATATATATCACTTCTGACTGAAGAGCGATACAGCCTTTGGGTCATGTTCCACTTGCAGCAATTATTCCGGGACCTTTTATTTCCTTCCAACTGAATCTTCCCAAAGTAGCTATAAAGCTGGAAAAATGGAATGGAATTTACAACATGCCTCTGAGAACTTGTTTGTTTGAACTGCTCTTATCAATATTTTTGTCTTGACTGTAGCTGGAACAAATGGGTGCGATATTAAAGGGTCGCCACTGGCGAGGAACCCGCAAACACCCAGCTGCTGGTGGTTCTGCTCGTATATTCAGCGCATGTCTGTCACCAGGGAGCTGTTTTCATAGAAAAGCTTTTGGAACGTTTATAAGTAATACAGACAGGATAATTTCCCTTAAAGCGGCACTAGATATCAGGCTTTTTTTGCTTTTTGGCTCCCTCTACAGTTGTGGATGTAATGCCACTTTTGTAAAAACAAACCTCTGTATTAACCCTGCACATGCAAAGATCAGTTTTCTATACCTGCTTAATCCAGTTCAGGGTCGGAGCCTATCCCAGCTGTCATTGGGCGAGAGGAAATATTAATAATATTACAGGACCTAACAAGATTAAGGCTGTATATTCGATATGTTATGATATATGCAGACATGCTCACCAATTACAGTACGTTACACCGTTGTGTGCTGAAGAACATTTTGAAGGGCTGCAAACTTTTGGTGTAAAATGAGCTAAAACTGACCAAACATTTTAACATGTGAAGTACTTATTTCCACGTTAGTCTGAAACAGAACTGAGGCTGTATCTATGAGACAGAGATGATAAGGATAAGGGTATAACTTGTGTTTCAGTCTCTGATAAATAACACAGCAGGGATGAACACGCTGCTGGTGTAATGTTGTGTACTTCCTGTTCGTCATGACACAGAGGATTAAACTAAACGTCTGGAGTAGCTATATAAACACATTTCATTAGTTTTATCGCAGGAATCAACCACAGCTTCAATCTCCTCTGATTTACAGCCTCCACAGAGCAGAGGGAGGAATGATCATGTATTCTTTTCATGATTTTAACCCTGCACGTCCAAGCAAAGCAGGCGGAACAGAACCAGAGAGCTGATCAGTTATTACTTACTTATAGCAATGATTTCAGTAAAGCAGCGGTAAAAATGATCTATGTTTTTGTCTCGTGTCTTTCGCACACAAACACTTCCTCTTCACTTTTTCCGGTCGCGTTGTCTTGGGTGTCTTTGGTGCATATGCCACAGTTTTTTTTTTTCTCTTAAACTTTGTTAGTATTCTGTTGTGCTGAAAGCTTGTTGTTACCTAGTTGTTTGTGTGGGATGTGGTGAAGAACTGGAAACCAAAGTTGATAACTGGTTTCTCAGCCCCTAGAGGCTCCAGAGCAGTTTCAGACTTCAGAAACGTACAGTTTTAAGGTTCAACATTCAAATTCAGTTAAACACTTCTCTAGTGTCATGTCAAGTGTATGTGGAAGACTGACGGAGAGCTTAGATGTTACACCAGCATTTACAAACGCTTCATCTGAAAATGCCTCCTGGTTTGAACAAAGTGTTATCTCAGAATGGCTTGTTACACTCTCCTCAGATGGCCAGTTCGGTTCCCACTCTGAACAAAACTAGAGATGTCGACAGTAGGAATAAAACGAAAAGGTGCAACTAAGAGGTGATCAAAAGAGGCACCATTCAGAGTGGTGGTGGTGGTATTAATAGTTCGAAGGGATTTGTCTGACCAATTAGATGGAGCTTGTCTGTTGCAGAGTGAATGTGATCTTGTTTGTCATCCAAAGTCACGTTCCTGTTCAACACTTGTCGTGTGTATGTGGGTGTGTTTTCTTGCAGCCCACCAGAACCGTGTGTCCGACATGGTGTTTTCCCTGGAGAGCGAGTGGGTGGTGAGTACTGGCCATGACAAGAGTGTGAGCTGGATGTGCACCCAGAGCGGCAGCATGCTGGGGAGACACTACTTCACTGCCTGGGCCTCCTGCCTACAGTATCCTTCACTGACTGATGCCACACTTTGTAGACAGCAGGAACACGACGAATGCGTTCGAGCCCTGACTCCTCGCTCAGATATGACCACGAGACGCAGCACGCCTTTGTTGGCGATTTCTCCGGACAGATCACTTTGCTGAAACTCGAGAAGCAGACGTACTCCACCGTCACGACACTGAAGGGCCACGAAGGTAAAGCACGTGCTGCATCCACACTGACCACGTCAGCCATGACAGCCACCATACTGCACGCTGAAGCAGGCCGCAGATGTGTAAATGATACATGACCCACATTCCTGCGCATGACTTCATTAAAGGACCAGTTTAATCTAATATTGAATCTGTTTTGATTACCAATGCTTTGTCATTTCTCTTACACGGTATCTATACAATTGTCCCAGTAAATAAAACTCAATATTTACTGGTAAGTGTTTTTCTATGACATGTCAGTGCTACATCACAGTAGCCCAACAATGACAAAAAAGTAGTTTAGTTGGTGAAGACACATCCTGCACTCTGCACACTTTCTTTTAAGTGTGCAGAGTGCAGGAAAGGTAATAAAGCCCCCTTTGAGACATGATTACTTGATCAGTCCATTAAAGTAAGAGCATAGTCATTCAAACATGGGTCACTTTTATATTGTTTTTTGTGGTTTCACTCAAACGTAATTACGGTAGTAATGGAAGACCTTTGTTACCCACTCACACAAAGCAAGAAGTGATCCACAGTGTTGAAGTCCTTTATAACGTCAGTTCTTTTCAGAATGTATCTTACAAGCTGTGGTCCACAACACAAAGTGGCCGGATATGGAAGTGATTGAAAACATGAAGGAGAGGTCCTTCAGGGAGGGAGACCGGGAGTTATAAAGGAGTGTTCAGACACAGTTTAAAAAAAAAAAAGAAGATCGGAGAGAAACAAAGAGGTGTGCAGGAAAAGGCTGAAAAACAACAACAACAACAGGGATGTGTCTGAGATGAAAAACATCACAGGCTTTAAGGAAAAGGGGACCAGACCATGTGGGAAAGTTTGGACAGTGCTTTAGTTTATTCATTTAATGACTCCTATATGTTGGATATCTTTAAAAAAAGATGATCACGTGTCAAATTAAGACTCATTCCAACAGCGTGTCTGTCTCCAAATGTGACTGCATGAAGTTCAGACTTCAGGCGAAAGGAAAACATCACTAAGTCTGACCTTGTTCGTCTGAATCAGTGTTCTTGTAATAGAACTCTGGGCTTCCACACCGAACTCCTGGTTGATTTAAAAAGTGGATCTCTCTTTGGCAACACAATAACCGACAGCAATCATGGTGAAAAGCAGAACGCTTTGGATAAAAGCATCTGCTAAATGCATAAACATAAACCCACATGTGCGACGAGCCTTCCAGATTCTGTGCTGCTAACCAAACTGTCCAGAACTGCTCCTGTCTGTCTATGGAATGTCAAACACACTGCATTCACTCACACATTTCCTTTAGAGAGTAGCTCTTTCCACTGAGTTTTAGATTGTGGAGAATGGAAACTGCCATCTCACGTGCTGATGTGGAAATGTTGTCATTGTGAAAAACTCCTATCCAGATAAATGCATTGCCAGAGTGTAAATGCACAACTCGATTGGGATTTGTTTTCAGGGCTTCTGTTTTAATGTCTGATGACACGGTAAAAGGTGAGCTGCCTGGATTTTTCACTGTATGAGTTCTTTCTTTGGACTCGTGTCAGATACGGCAGACATGTTAGCCTGCACTCTGTCTTCATATGGTTATAAGAAATGTGACAAACAAACCCTGATATCATCATGGATTTAAACTTCTTACCCTTTGATTTGGAGCTGGGCTTTGATGCTTATGATAATCCATGTTAATTGGACAGACGGTCATGCGTATTAATTGGTGTGGTGCCGGGCTGAAGCTGTGGACAAGCCCTGCACCAAATATTCCACAGAAACTATGATCCATCAAAACTGCAGCTGACTTAATGTTTGTCTAATGACTCTGAAATGATGTGTCACAAAGGGGGAAAAAAAAGGTGCTTCTGTTACTGTTTTCCTGCTTTAAGCTGCTGCGGTGGCATCCTGCTTGAATATGTTGACTCCTGGTGTAACCAGCAGATGTTGGGGCAGACGCTCCCTGCTCTGCGCTGTGGTTATTGCATGAGTGCAGGAACTTATGAAAAGCTAGTGACATGAATAAGTCCATTGGGTAACAGCCACTGCAGTCACCTGCCATGCAAAGCAGCCGAGCTCATGAATTATGGGTAACCATAAAGCTTTTTTTTTTAAATATTTTTTTCTTGTGGCCTTTCTAGGAACCTAGTATTTAGTTTTCCGACACTTAACAGAAATCGTCATTCATCAGCAGAGTTGGAATAACAAACTTGGCTGCTTTAATTTAGCAAGTAAGCTAACAAACAAGAAGCTAACCTGGTTTTCCCTCTCGGATCCAGTTCTTTGCTTGTTTCTCGGATTAGATTTTCCAGATTTGTTCCATCAGGAATCGGGATAGTGATCTCCTGAGATTTCCACCCTGCCTCTCTCTGTGCTGCTCTTCAGCTTTTCCACAGTTTGTCAACTAATTTTTGTTTGCTTTTTCGTTTTGCTATTTTTCCACAACAATCTATACTCCTACAATATAACTTCGCTTCTGGGATTGAAGTATTATAGTTACTATGAAGAGTTACTATGAGATAACTATGAAGTAGTTTAGTTTTGTGCGTATTTATACAACAGTAATTGTGCCGCACGGAGCTTTCATTAATTGTATCTCTGCTCAACTAATAACATACTTTGGGTTTATGGGGGTACTGCTCTGATTAGACAGTCATTAGGTCATTGTTTAATGAAGCAAAAATCAGGTTCTGAGAAAATTGTTATGAATTACAATAGGATTCACCCAAAACCTCAAATGGTGATTGTCGACCAGTTCTTTGTGAAATTGAGGGTGTTTGGAGCTGCATGCAGTTCTCCCACCAGGCACTGGGTGGTGCCAGCAGGTCAAACTGTGACACTGTCTCATAACAAGGTTTTGCTGCAAATGTCTTGTGTATTAACTGTTGTTTCTTTTGCATTCAGGCAGTATAGGAGCCCTGTGGTGGGACCCCATCCAGAGGCTGCTCTTCTCTGGGGCCTCCGACCACAGCGTCATCATGTGGGACATCGGGGGCCGCAAGGGACGAACGCTGCTCCTGCAGGGGCACCAGTAAGTTCCTGTATTGCCCGTATACATGTAGGGGTTTGGAAAAAAAAAAACTGCACGTAGTTGGGTCGATCTCTGTTTTCACCACATTTGTGTCAGCCTCTCATCAGCACACATAAAGGCAGGTCAGTAACAGCTGTACCCGAGCAGAGACTGACACTGTCCGTAGTCATCGTACATATTTCACCCTCTCCCAGTTACAGAAGTTATCAACAAAGCCTGCGTGCTCATGTGTGTTCATGTGTGTTTTTCTTCTCCTCACCTCCATTTTACCAGCGCATCACAGTGTAAACTTAATTTTGTGGAGTCATTAATGTCGTAAGGACACCGGTATTTTTAAACCTAGACCTTATTTCTGGCATGAAATGCCATGACATATCTACTCACCGAGAACAGTTTGGCGGAAGTCAGCATCCTTCAGAAGATATTTAGATAATTCGCGATTGGCGTAGATCTACTGCCTACACAGGCAGTAGAGTGCCTGTGTAGAAATCCCTCCGTTAGCTCTCCTATAGCCGCAAGTAGCTACATAACAGCACCTATGAGCTAACAGAGCTGTAGTACACGTTCGTTCATTCATTCAGCTTCAAGTATTGATGAAATAAAGACAGATAATGCCTTATTTAGAGGCTGTATCGTCCCTGTCCTGTTCACTCCGTTATATGGATATACGCCGATCGCGAGTTGTCTAAATATCTTCCGAAGGACGCCCTACTTTCGCCAAACTGTTCTTGGTGAGTAGATAAACATATTTCATGCTAGAAATAAGGTCTAGGTTTAAAAATACCGGAGTTCCCCTTTAAAAGCTTTGCCTTCTGGCTCAGCTCCCTCCTCACATTAACGGACAAGAGCAGCGCCCTTGTTACAGCTGATGAGTCCCCAGTCCATCTCTCGCTCCAACCTGCCATCAGGCATTAACAAGATTCCATGATAATTAAACTCCTCCACCTGAGGTAGGGAGTCATCCCTCATCCCTCAACTTTTTTCCATTTGAGAACCATAGCATCGATTTGGAGGAGCTGACTTTCATCCTCTTGTGCAGCTGAAGGTCCACATCATCGAGATGCAACCCTGAGGTTCCCAAACCAGACGCCTTCCTTTCCCTGACTACTCCTCGATAGCTTGTCCATGAAAATCACAAACAGGATTGTGACAAAGGACAGCCCTGGAAGCGTCCAACATGCACCGTAAACCAGCTCGACCTTGTGCCAAGAATTACTTTGGTTATACAGGGAAAGAATAACCCGCAAAAAGGACTCCGGTACCCTGTACTCCCTCAGCACTCCCCCCTGAATCCCTCAGTGGACTCGGTTATGTTGAATATATGATTTCTTTTCTACCAGGTTCTCTACACTGTTGTAGTTGACTCTAATGTGTAAATGGTTGAGCACGGACCGTGTGAGCAGACCTGCACTAGAATTTTTTTAGATTGTAACCATGTACATCCTCTGACTCCCTCAGCGAGCGTGTTCAGGCCCTGCGTTACCTCCAGTTGACGAGGCAGTTGGTGTCGTGCTCAGCTGACGGAGGCATCGCAGTGTGGAACATGGACACACAGAGAGAAGAGGTTAGCTAACAGCAGGAACAAACTTACTTAGCTGTTTTCCAAAAATAGTTTCATCATGTTTGTTTTTTTTCGCTGTTTCTGCATGTTAAATGGTCCCTTTAACTTTCCATGTCTCTGCAGGCACCTCAGTGGTTAGACAGCGACTCCTGTCAAAAGTGTGAGCAGCCTTTCTTCTGGAATATCAAGCAGATGTGGGATACCAAGACCATGGGACTGAGACAGGTAGGAGAGCCAGACCAGGGTCCTCTGTGGATGTGATCCCCTCATCATTAATCCTGCTAATATGTGGATGTCTCTTCTCTCTGCAGCACCACTGCAGGAAGTGTGGTAAGGCTGTGTGTGGAAAATGTAGCTCTAAACGCTCCACCTTCCCAATCATGGGCTTCGAGTTCCCTGTGAGGGTGTGTGATGCCTGCTTTGACACAATCAAAGAAGAGGAGTGAGTAAAAGCCTTAACTGTTGCCGTTATACTCCTGTTTTCACTCAGTGCAACGCTGAGGGAAATGCTGTTATCACATCTGTGTGTGTGTTTGTGTGTAGTCGGACACCGTTGGCCACGTTCCACGAGGGGAAACACAATATCGCCCACATGGACATGGACCCATCCAGAGGCCTGATGGTTACTTGTGGAAGCGACCGCATTGTAAAGGTCAACAACAGTTCTTTGATAGCAGATAATTCATGCATGTGATCAGCCTGTTTCAAACACAGGCCCTTTGAGCCAATACTACAGACCAAAGCTACCACAAATCTCAAGCTGATGTCTCTCAGACCCACATTCTCTGCTGGAATTATTGTCTTCCAGGCACATAACAATTAAATTGTGTATTTGTTTGTCAAACTGAAATCATAGCAAACCTCCCCAAATTGGACAGTTTTGAAATTGTGCCGAATTATGTTTTTAATCTCCTTTCAAAGTGCATTTGAGTGACTAATTAGTTGTATAAAGTCCCAATGTGGGACATTTTCAAACTTTGTATTGGCTTAAGTGCTTTTATGTTTTAAGTAGAACAATTTATAATCGCAGACACTGCAGGTCATTGTCAATGTCCCTCCACCATGTCACTACGGTAGCCCAAAGGGGACAAAACCATACGTTGGTTCTTGGGTGGGCCCTTCACATCTCTCAGAGCCTTCCGAGATTTTCTTCCTGCTTGGAAGAGGAGGGATAAATGTTGATGTTCAATTGGTTGTTCTCTCTAATTTAGATTTCATTACATGCATAATCCTTGACCAAAAACTGCACATTTTGGGGGAAAACATACCAAAATATAGCTGCAAGCAGCGATGGCGGGGTCTAGCAGAATAGCAGGTAAGCCTGCGGCTGCTCAGGAAGGCATCATGAGTCCATAGACCAAGTTTGGTGTTTTAGATGAACTCGTCTTCATCCAGGGATTCCAACGGTACCTCATTTGTCCAATTTGAACCAACGGCTCCAAAGTTATGAGCAAAATGCATGTTTGCTACTTATAGCGCCCCCTCTGGGTGGACGTTCACCAGACTTCTTGGGCCTCTTACAGACTTGATCATGAGTCTGTGTTAGAAGTTTGATGTCAAAAGAGCAAATGGTTGCTGAGATACGGCCTCACGTCCTGTTTGGCGCATCATCGCTGAATTTGATTGGCTGCTACGGGCAAACGGAAACGAAATAAAAAAATCAACATGATTGCTCTTGTGAGGCTTGGTCTGAACATTCTATATGTCAAGTCCCGTGGAAAGCAGACAATCTGGGTGACCTGTAATGTGTTTTGAAGGTTTTTGATATAATTCAAAATGGCGGACAATCCAAGATGGCGCGCATGACGTCATGAGATTGATTGACCTCGGCTATATCCAGGGACTCCAACGGTACCTGATTTGTGATATTTGGACAAAAAGGTGTAAAGTTATGAGCAAAAATGCATTTTTGCTAAATATAGCGCCACCTATAGGTCAAAGATCACTAAAATTCTTAGGCCTGTTAAGGATCAAGCTATGAGTCAGTGTCATAAGTTTGATGTCAAAAGACCAACCGGTTGCTGAGATATGGCCTCACGTCCTTTTTGGCGTTGTCGCCGTTAACTTTGATTGGTTGTAATGGGTGAACAAAGTCGAAATTGAAAAATCCGCTTCGTATCCTTTGTGCGGATTCGTCCAAAGATACTGTGTGCCAATTTTCATGAGAATTGGTCAAAATTTGTGACCTGTGAAACTTTTTGAAGGTTTTCAACAAAATCCAAGATGGCGGAAAATCTAGTTAGACGGAAAATGACGTCATAGGGTGCGTTGGACTCGTCATGATCCAAGGATTCCAGCGATATGTTGTTTTTGAAATTTGGATCAACGAGTCAAAAGTTATTTAGCTGAATGGGCTTCAAACTTTGACCCGTTGGTGGCGCTAGAGAGTTTTGAATTTGGGCACGAAATTTGTTGAATTTGCTAATGGGATGTTCCTGAAGATATGGGCCAAATTTCACAACTTTTTACCATTGCGTTAATGGGGCTGCCATAGACTTCAATTGCAGCGGAAAGTAGAAGAATAATAATAAGAAAAACAGCTAAAACAATAGGGTTCTGCAGCTTCGCTGCTAGACCCCTAATTAGCTGCAACACGTTGCCGGGCGGTTCTGTAGCTGTCTGCGTACTTGGTGTCGACATTTTACAGAACTTCATCGCTCAGCTGTGTGGATGTTCACACTTTTATCACTATTGTTATTACTATGGTTGTTCTTGGTTCTTATAATCCATAGAAAACAGACATTTTCATCAATTTTCTGACATTTTTAGAATAACTGTAGAAACACAACATTTATTGCACTGTTCTCAAGAGGAAAAGAGAGAAATAAATTCTCTTAGACTACAAGCTGCAGAGGTGCTGTCCTTTTGTGAAGGGATTTGTGTGTATTTCCACAGTAAGAATCCCGGTTCCATTGTTTCACGTTCGGATTTATTTCTGTTGTGTAAGTTAACAGTGAGCTGAAAACCTCCAGGTCATGAGCCCTAACAGAAGTCCTGTTTGTCTCCACAGATCTGGGATATGACACAGGTGGTTGGATGTAGCCTAGCAACAGGCTTCTCCCCACGCTGATTGGCTCAGCCCACTACATGGTACCCCATCTCGCTCAAGCCCGCCCCCACTCTTCCAGTGTCATGGAAACCTGTACAGTGCATCTCTCCATCACACCTGGGATCTTCATCTGCAGCTGGGCCTGTCCTTGGTGTGTGTGTGTGCGTGTGTCTGTGTGTATGTGCACAGGTGTGTGTGTGTGTGTATATGTGCACAGGTGTGTGTGTGTGTGTGTGTGTGTGCACAGCCTTCCACATCCCTCCTAGTGTTTGACTGATTTAGACCTTTTGTTCTGATCTGAAACAGAACACTAAGCACAATGTGTGTTTGTGTGCATGTGTCGTTGTGGTTTCTCCTGTGGGAGAATTGGTATTGATTTAGTGTTTACATTGAATAAGTGTGATGCTTCTCTTGACAAAGGTCTTTTTTTTTTATTGCTCTTCCACTGTACAGTTAGGTTTTCCTGTAAAATAATCTCCCCTCTTGCTCATCAGTGTGTCCCACTAACTGCGTATTGCTCAGCCCCTGGAAAAAAAAACCCTGAATCAGTTGTACCTACTTCTGCTTCATGTGTACAGTAGAGGCTTGAAGTACTCGTTCTGGTTTCTTTTTCTCGTTCACTAGCTGGCCTTAACTCACTCTCAGGAGGTTTTCCATCAGTAGGTTGTCACTCTGTGGGCTCTGATGATGTCAGTCGTATCAACGGTTTCCGATGTGCGGTCACTGAAACAGCCTCTTTCATAGATGAAGGAAATCTTGTGCCGTAGTAACGGTCATGGACAGCAGCAGCATCCTGTCACAGGATTTATGAGGTGTTGCCAGTGGAATTGGTTGAAGATGTGATTATTTGAACATTGTGCGGGTGGAGATATGTTTGGAAAATCCCAGCCAGCATGGCACTGAGGCACTGGACAGGTACTGTGAAATGTAGCACTGACTGCTGGTGTATTGAACTGCTGTGTTCCTGTAAAAGCCTTAAAAGGAGAATGCACTTAAAGCCTTTTTAGTGGTTTGCCAGTGTATACGACTGTTCGTTCATGCCCGTTTACTACCGAGCACTCATCTTGTTCCATAAACTCTGGAGGTCTTGTTTGCAGTTTCTTTCATACTGTTTGTTTTTCCCCCATAATTCTGTCCTCAGTCATCCTCCTTCCCGCTTCGTGCACATTTGTTCATCGAGAATGTCTCTTAATACTCTTAGCACTGCACTGAATTGCACAAATCGTCTTTGTTGAGTTGTAAACCTTTTTCTAAGTTCAGATGTGGGAGAGATAATTTCAAAATGACATTGTAGCATTCCTGTAAATAGCAGCTGAATTCCTCTAACCCTAGACTTAACGCTTGCCTTATTGTTTGTGGAATAATGAGCATTATATTGTTGGAATTCCTGTTTTCAAAATGTAGTCACATTCCAGTTTTCTTGATCATGTAGTGTGTATTTATATTTGTAGTTAAGTATGTATCACTGTAAGTTGTTGTTTACTTCTCTGCGCCCATCTGGTGACGTGTGCGTAGTAACATACTAGAACATGTTAAATCCTACGTTATGAAGTTCATACAAACTCAGTGCTGCTGACCTGCAGTCAGTGTGTTTCACATCCAGATGAGGATGGGGATTGATTGATTATTTTAGTAACTGCAGTAACTTAATCCATGATATGTTCTTGTCACGCGTTGTTATACTTGGGCTTCGGCTGCGAGCTGATTTTGTTTGCTGATATTTAATACTACTCTTCAGTGTTCATATTCTAGAAGAGCAGCTCTGCTATTTGCCTTCTAATGAATATTTTCGTCCAGGCAGAAAAGCCTTAAAGGGAGGCTGTTCCCCACAGAGGACGTCGAGCTGCACTAGTTGATATTATTGGGATTGTTTTGTGGAGTCAAACAAGCTGAAAACATAAAAATTACAAGTAGTTGCCTATGTTGTTTTGGCTACTGTTACTTAACCCTTTAAAATTATTTTTTTTAGTTAATAGGAAGTGATGCAGCTTCCAGTATTTTCAAAATATGCAAAAAACTGGAAAGCGTCGTGAGCTTGTCTTTTTTTGGTGACTCCAGAGCAGACCCAGACAACGCTGACTGTGATCACCCAGAAAACCAGAACAATGTGAGGCAAAGATGTGACCGTAAAGCTGCTGCAGGCCTGAAGAGCTTCTGTGTGCCTGCTTCGTTGTGGCTGGCAGAAGAGCAGCAGCAGGTTGATCACAGTGTTTCACTGAAAACAGCCTGTGCTGCTGGAAACATGCTTTACAGACAGCAGTCAGGCTGGTGCTAAATGACAGAGTAGCAGTTGTAAAACCAACAAACTAAAAGTGTCCATGTCGAGCTTTGGAGCTGCAAAGTAGGGACTTCGTAATTCTGTCCAATATTTCCCATAATATTAGTTAGTGCAGTTTGAAAGACTTGTTGTATGTAAAGTGGTCTTCTTCAGCAGTCAGCCCAACCCCAAGTATCCTAAAGATTCATCACAAACGTCATCAGGGATCTGCAGGGTTATTCACCATGCTTCCGTACAGTCAGCAGTCATAGCCCTCCTCTGTGCTCCCACAGTTCACTGCACATCAAAGGCTCTCCCACTCATTACTTCTTCTCACGTCCCTGCAGCAGGCTCGACAGATGTGCAAGAAGTTAAGGGCATGAGTAACAGCAGGATTTGCTGCTGTCGGGAGATAGATCTTCACGTTTCCTGAGAGTCCCAGGAAGGAAGCAGTGGATTTTACTGTGTTATCTGTGATTTATTTCCTATCTTTCACATGATAAAGCAGTCATCTGAATCATTGTGGTTTTGTCATCTTTGTTTTATCACTAGAATGGATGGCGGCCATCTTTATGAGAGCTTTTGACTTGCTTTCCACCACCCATAATCTCTGCCCATAAACTTTGTGACGTGATTTATGTTCTATTAAACTGCTCATTAAATATACTCGCCGTTCCAACAGGATGTTGTTAATGTATATCTGCAAATGACTGTATTTTGTAATACTTTATTTGATGATTCAAGACTGACATATCTCCCTGTGACCTCAAACCAGAGCACAGAGAGAAAACTACAATGCTTAAATAAAGATATTTGATATGTTTTGGGTTTTTTTGACTGCTTTTTGTGTTCTTTGTGTCCTGGAGAATTACATCTGCACAACACATACAACATTAAGTCATTTTCTTTATTCATGCAGGTGTTTACAAGATGAACTAAAATCAAAAGTAACAGTGAGTAAAAGGCTTCTTTAAAGGTGCTGGGCAGATATGACAAATGCATAAATTCTGTTTCACATGTCAGGTGATGCTGCTGTGTTTGTGTATTTGAGGCACACAGCTCACAGAGAGAACACTACACGTCTAGCCTGGGTTCCACCTGAACTGCACAGTAGGTACAATACAACACAGCAAATACACAGATTATTTACATGGCTATTAAACACACTGGACACATTGTAAGTCACCAGAACACAAGTGTGACACTGAACCCATGGCTGTGTGAACAGATAATGAATGTGACCTTAGTCACATCAGATTCCCATCTGATTGACTGCTACTGAAGTCACAGTTACACTCTGGCCTGCGCACATGATCACTGGGCATTCTCTCTATCAGCCGTGCGTCTCGGGCAGCTTCACTGTCAACCACTCGCACAATAAAACATCTAGTTCTTAAATAGTTGGGCTTACAACTGATGAAAGCTGCGGTCACATAAATGGTTAGGAAGCATTACAAATCTGCAAATCCCTCAGTTAGAAGTGAATCGGCCATCGTAAGGCTGGGTTTCCAAAACACAACTTAGCATTCAGTGTTCATGTCTGTCCCACTTCAACCCTGTGTTACCACTTTGTGTCTCAGCTAAAGCAGACCCAGATCTGTTCCCTCTTCTTAATATGGGACAGATTTCCAACGTGGTAGTGATGAACTCCTGAGCCCAGCCTTGGTCAATATAAACTGTATGCGTTAGTCGATGTGGTGTCTCCTGCTGACTCAGTGTGGCTGAAACGTCTTGGCCAAGTCCTCCAGCAGCGACATGAACTTCTGCTCCTCCAGAGGGGAGCTGTGGGTCCAGGCCAGCGGCAGGTGGGTGGACACCATCTTCCGGTCTAAACACAAGCACAAACACTGCGGTTAACGTGAAGGTAGTCTAAGTTGACAGCTATGTCTCCTTTAACTCCTGTTCTGGCTCTAATTTTCAAACAATGGGTCCAGTCTGTGTAACTGTCTAAAGCAAAAGTGATGTGTTATAGACATAAACACTACAGTGTTCACCCAAAAAGATGAAACTTTTAAGATATCGGTTGTTTTAGATAGAAAATGTGCTCTTCTCATGCCCATGTTCTGATTAGCTGTCAGCTTGACTCACAAGTCAAAATTCCTCCCAGGTTCTCCAAACTGAGAAACTCTGACTGGTAAAGTTTTAAGAAAAGACCTGTTGTATCATTTTGTGAACCGTGTGTCAGATCTGGCTGCTTGTACAGCCTCCATCTTTGAAGTCAATGGAGAATTTGTGTATGATTGAGAGTACAGAAAAGTTCATTTGTCTGCACTCATAGAGGCACTGTACTTTCTGGCAGTATCTGGCACCAAAAGCAGCCCACTCCAGCTGCAATGGACACAGGCCAGAACAGATCACTCGCACACACACACACGCACACACAATCCATCCTCCCCACAACTGAAAAACACATAATTCTACTCACACTACTCTCTTCTGTTGCTTACGTCTTGTTATGTTTTTTTAATTTCTTATTTTAAATATCTTATTTTAGGGTTCTTTTCACAGCCCTTCCAATACATAAGCCCACAACTAATAAACAGCTAAATGACCATGTCTCATTTTTGTAACATACCCTGGTAGAAACGTCCACTGGGGTTAGTGGTAGCAGCCTCAGAGACAGCGAGCCACACCACCGTGTCAGCCCCCTCCTCTGGGGTCCGTAAGCTGGTCTTCATAGAGCGATGGAAGTCTGGCATAGCACTGGCCACCGCTGCGCAGACACACACAGGTAAACAGAAAGACGGCATGTATGAGAGCTTTGGAGTCAAGAAAACTGCAGAAGAATCTTTGAATCTGCAGTGAGTAGCCTCTACCTGGAGTGTCCACCCATCCAGGGTGCATAACAGAGAAGTGGATGTTTGTGTGAGTCTTTGCCAGCTGCTCTGTCATCACAACCTGCTGCCTCTGCAACACATGCAAACCCAACTTCTCAATGTGTTCACACTGATGGTGAAGAGGCACACTTGCTTGAGGCAATTTGGCTCCAAATGTGATCATTGAACGCCAGCAATGACAGATCCTCTTCTTCATCTTCAGCTCCCATAGAAAAATCTAGTTTTATGGCTTAATTCAAGCATTATTATCATTATTGTTATTGTACAGAGCTAATTTATAGTAATGTTGTTTTTAAGGGAACTTTTTCAGTGTGCCAAATAATTTGGTAATGGAGGTCAATAGCAATCAGCTCTTGTCTCAGTTTCCCAAGTCAGGGAAAAAATGGAAAAGGAGTCAGAAATGCAAGTCTGCTGAGTCAGCAATAAACCTGAAGAAACCAGAATCATTCTAGTAATGGTCTCCACCAGTTGGTTTCTGTTGCTCAGGGAAATAATGAAATACTGCAACTTTGACTATGAGATACAGACTAACTAGAGATTTATTGATTATTTTTCTTTCTATCCAAAACTTCTCCAGGAGACACTTAGTAGCTCTTACTTTGTGCTGGGCATAGACCATGGTGCCGTCATAGCGTCCTCTGTCGGACTGCAGATTTCCTATCCTGAGCTTCTGCACCAACATACCCCCTGATGACACCAAAATCTAAACACAGAAGAGAGAGGAGAGGTCAAGGCAGGACCATAATTTCAGAAAATATGTGTATACATGGCTACAAATGATAAGAATAATAACTGTCAGTTTTCTTCCTCATTTAACTGATTCATCTTTTGGTTTTTGAACTGCTAGAAAATGGAAAACAGGCCAAGACCAGAGTCCAAAGAGTTCTTTATCAGTTCTTGATCACAGAGCTACCTTAGCCAGTTCTTACATTTTTACTGTTAGAAAACAGTGAATTAACACAATACCAAACTTTTTCATTTTCTGTCAATCACGCTTTAAGAAAGAATATTATTTACTGGAACTGTCTTTTCCTGAACGTTCACAGTTTGTTTTGAAATGACAAAATATTCTCAATCCATTTACTGGGAACTCCTGGGATTCAGGCCGTTTGAATTAAAGAGGTCAATCTCACCACTTTGGGATCTGCACTCTTCTCCAGTAAAGGAATGAGACTCTTGGTGAGAATGAAAACCCCTGCAAATTGAAAGAAATGTTTCAACTCTCCCCATCTTCCTTCTTATCAACTAATTCTGCACATTTTGATTTTTAACTCACCGAGGACATTGATGGCGAAGCTCTTCTCGAGACCTTCAGCGTTCACATCCCTCTGACTCATGATGGCGCCTGCATTGTTGATCTGTGTGGTTGAAAACACATTATGATGTGTTTGTTGCTTGCTGTATCACATACAAAAAAACTTACATTGAATCAAAAGATTTCATCACAAAGCCATAAAATTGGGAAAATTCATGTTTCTTACTAGCACATTTAGGGTCTTGTACTTCCTCTTGAAGCTCTCAGCAAACTCCCAGACCTTCTTGGTCTCAGTCATGTCCAGGATGTGGACATAGATCTCCTGGAATGATACCAGTCATACAACGTAATTAATGAGAGCTAAGGTAAAATCTAGAGAATCTGAAGGTTGTGCAGTGGGTTTTATGTGGTTAGAAGTGAATCACGCTTTACTTTATTTCCTGTCTCCTTGACAATATCGGCCCTTGCCTCCTCTGCCTTGTCCTTGTTCCTGCACACCATGTGGATCGTTCCTCCTGTGACAGATCAAAAAGACCAAAGATCAAATAATTGAACCAGCTGGGCCAAATCTTAATGCATCTGAACAACAACAAAAGAAAAAAAACTTTGGGTTTACAGTACACATCAGAAGAGAGTATGCTTCTGTAAAATATCAGTCTAATGATTCCTAACTGTGTCACCTCTTTATAACAGCAATATTTCTAAGTTGACAAGCATTGTTACCTCTTGTGAAACATCAAAAATACATACTGTATTTAAAATATAGGTTCAAAGGTAGAAAGACAGCCTCAAGGATGCTACATTATGTCAACTTCTACCAACAACAGAAAAATCCCCCACTAGCTCACTTCCTGCAGATTAAACCCTGTTTTCAAAAAAAGAAAAAGATGAAGATTCATTACGGTGAATATATAGTCCTGACAGTAAAGTACAGAGGTGGTAGTGTAATGATATGGGCCAGCATGAGTAAAAAAGTTGTTGGGCTGGCACCATGGATAACTGTGGTTACATGGAAAATACTGTGACCATATTTCCAAGAGGCCCAGCAGAAGATGAATATTCCAGCAAAACAATAATTCACAATCAGTTTGTGCATATAGTCTTAGAGCTGATCATAAATTCAGTGTTGCATACATGTACAGATTGACCATGCTGCCCTAAAGCAAACTAGAGTTCAGGCCATAGAAGCATCAGTCCAGCAAATAAGAGAGTGAGTGCTTCCAGAGTTTTCCCTTCTGTTTAACATAGAAATGGCTTTGCTATTGAGGGGTGATACTGAACAGGGGTGTACTAACTTCTGTTAATGTGAAAAAAAAAACAGTTAATAGAATACAGCTCCAGCATGTCAATAATGTGAACACAAACTTGTGTTGCCATTTTCACACAACTGTTTGCTTCCTTCCTTCACTGTAGCCTGCACCTAAAATATCAGCAATGTAGCCTTGGCTAGTACTGTCAATAAGTTTGTGCATGTAATTAGTGAACTCTTTAAAACCTTCGCATTACTGGGTCACTGGATTCAAGAGGTCACCTGAACAGTTTGAATTTAGCAGAAGCAACTTTGGAAATATTTTAGAAAAACTTTTTTCTTTTAAATTCTATTGTGTTTTTAATATTGTTTAATTGTTATTCATTATTTTCATTGTTTTTAATAACTGTTTTCTTCATGTTACTAGTTAAATGGGCTGACCTAAATGTAGCTGCAGGGAAATGAGAGCCAGCAAAACAAACTGTTGTTCGTTCTCCTGGGAAAATATCTGCTGACAGAATATTTTAATATATCTACAGAGTAGGAGAGGTGTTCTTGTATGTGTATCACTGCAACTTTAAAGCCACTGACAGGTAAAGTGAGTAACACTGCTCATGTTGTTACCGATGGGAAAATCTGCCTCCTGGTATTGACATGGATGTTACTCTGACACCGGACCTCAGATGTTCTCTGTCCACTTATCCTGACCACTACCATACTGGCAGCCTGAGGAGGGCCTACTCAATATAAGTTGGGTGTTCGTAGTGATATGGCTGATTGATTTGGTTACAAAAGCTCTTAGATACAGGAACCTTTGTAGTATAGCATCTATACATATAACATGTAAACATGTTATTGTTAATATGAAATAAAGGAGACAGAAAAATAACCTTTATGGAAATAACCAAGATAACCAACACTTGCACAAGCTCCTCTGAGATTGTATCTATCACCCTTTGTATAAAAATTTGATTTAAAAACACAAAATCTCAGCTCATCTTGTTTGGTTGTTTTATACGTGAATCGATCAGCTGCCAACAGGGGGAAAAATGGTACCTCTCTTAGCTATGGCCATGGCGGTGGCTTTGCCGATGCCACTATTGGCTCCTGTGATCATGAAGGAGCGTCCGGCCACAGACACGTCCAGGTCCTTCTCCACAAACCGCTTGGATGCAGACAGGAAGCCATTCCTGCAAGAGATCAACAATTTCTGCTTCATTCCTATATCAGCAGCCTGTTTAGCAACATGCCTACACTGCACTGCTTCCATACACATACACCTATATTCCTGCCTCAGTGCTGAGCTCACTGCTGTGTGTGTGTGTGTGTGTGTGTGTGTGTGTGTGTGTGTGTGTGTGTGTGTTTGAGGTCAGCCTGCCTCCTGTACATCTCTCACAGCTTTACAGTACAGATATAGTGAAGGCAGGAATGTGTCTGGCATTGTCTCTGATGAGAGGAGGTTTGGGGTGAGACTCCCAACAAAGACAACAACATCAGTGTGAGTGTGTGTGTGTGCATGTGTGGCACCAAGGTCCTCAATTCCCCTCATTGTCCTGAACTTGATGCCATCGTTGATGGTGGCTGAAGGGGAGAGGGGTGAATGGGGGTACAGACATTAAATGGTCGCTCTGTTCAATGGTGTCATGCAGAGAGCTTTTAGAGCAGGGTCAGAGCGGGCTGCCGGGCAGCTCTCTGGGAGGAAAGATAACACAGAACAAAGGGGAGATGGGAAACAATTACAAAAGCACCTCTTCAGACTTGTTGGCATGCTCTGTACTGATGAGGAGAGGCGCCCCAGGGCTCCCATAGATCAAATAATACCAATAAAACGCCCTGAGCCCCTTTGTGGTTGAATAACTCCTTTATGGTGTTACATGGTTCCTGCTGAGTCAATGTAAAATTAGCTTTGACTCATAAATCTATGACTTGTAGGACTCTGCTGCTGTTGTCCTATTCTGTAAAGATATGCTGTGGCAGTCTGTAGCTGCTCAGCTGAAACCTCCCATCATAGGAGCGCTTTGAGTGGTCAGTAAGAAAAGCGATATAAATTCAGAGATCATAAACCACCTGCAGAGACAAAAGCCTGCATTGAGATACATATTTTCTTGTCATGCAAAGATCCAGTCCTTACATAACTCTGACCTAACCTAGAATAACTCATGGCGGACAATCATATCACATTTATTATCAATATTCACTTTGGTGGTTACGTTACATGGAAGTTTATATTACAGGTACATACTAGCTATTTTTCTCATCCAATCTACAAACTATTTGGTTAATTCCATGTAAGAGAGCAGAAAATAATGCAGATCAGAATTCTTCAGACATCTTAATATGTCTTCTTTTGTCCAACTACAAAAAAATGTTAAGTTTACAATTACATACAAAAATCCTCATATTTCAAAAGTGTTTGACATGTATTATTTAAAATGCATCAAATGACTAATAGTTTGTCAAAGCATTTTTGTTTTTGATGATCAGTTTATTGGTTTAATACTGTTCAGCTCTTAATGACAAATACATTTTTGGGGAGTTACAAAGAGACCCATCCCTAATTCATGTCTTCCAGCTTATCTATGAACAGCAACAGTCTAAAAATCTCTAATTAATCTGGAATGTAATAACATGCAAATGAGGGATGTTTTTTTTTCCAAGTCAGGAAGCTAATGTACAAACGTGTGGGTGTTAAATTAAAGTGTCTCAATTCAGAACAGTTTCTGTAAAGATCCAACAAAGTTCTAACTGTGATCTGAACTAATTAAGTAAGTGGAGACACACACACACAGAGACAGACAGACAGACTGCCCCAAACAGAGCAGGACTAACATCTTACCTGGTGAACTCGGTCAATCCCTTCAGGAACCAGGCGGAGTTGCGGTACAGAGACATGGTGCTGCTCTGGAAGCCTCTCGTTGTGACGGGCTCTCTAGTGAGCTTTTACTCTGGACCAAAACCACGTGCAGATCCACTGCATAAACATCATCACCGAACTACAACCCCACCCTCTCCAGCGGCGTCACACCAACTGACAGCAGACTGACACACCAACATACACCTGTGCCAGGTAAATTCTGTTTACTTCAAAGAGAACTGACATCAGACTGTGGTTATTTATTTTTCAAATATGAATTATAATATCCACAAACAGAACAGACGATAGACATTGACACAGACAAACAAATAACTAAAAAAAATATTTAAAAAAAATACGAGGGAAAAAAACTTACTTTTAACTTTCGTAAGGCCAGTTTCAGAATACAGTGAATACGTTTTGGGCCAGAAATCGAGTCTCTGCACGCTATAAGAGAAGTTCCTGCGGCCTGAGCGACCACTCCGCACCTCCCCACAGCTTCACACGGCGGCTTCATGGCAGCCAATCGGACGCTGGAGCGCAACAGGGCGCGCCTCTAACCTGACAAGGTGTGCGCGCACTGATTTCTGGGCGGATCAACGAAGTCTTCGCAGTTCCTATAGCAGCAGGAGAAGGAGGGCGCTGGTGTTCAGGGAGATCTGCATTATTTATGCTTGGTTGCTTTCTTGCGGAGGTATAAAATGGTGAGTATCTGAGCTTTGGATCTGTCTCACGCTGAGCTTTTTCCGTTTATCTGAGGGTGATATCATCTGCCCGACAACGTAACAAACGGCGTCTTAATTCATCTCCTTGAGTTTGTCCTACCTACTATTAGATAAGTGAAAACTGCCTGCAAATGGGGATTCATTTAACTTTGTGGTTGAGTAACACAAATTAGACCATTTGTCCGATCAAAGGTCGCTGAGCTGAAACACGTGTTTCTCGAACGATTATCAATACGCTACAATGGACCAACCAGAGTTGTTTTTTACAGGAGAAAACCAACACTGGATGGTTTATCTGTCTCATTATTTGCCTTATGCTAGGAGAAGCCTTGAGTAGAACAAGCAGTAGCATCGTATCAGACTGGCAAACGAATGTAAATATGTGGCTGAGCTCCTCTGATATTAATTTAACCGTTAAAACCATTATGTAATGTTCAAATTAAATGTGTGAGCGGGACATTGCTGCCCACCTGGCTCTCCGCACTCCACATGTCCTGGTTTATATTGCTGCAGTCAGAAGCATTGCAGCCTGTGGTTGCACCTCGGGGCAAAGATCTCATTAATTACCCTTGAACAACACAGGCTTTGTATTCAGCGGGTTATCACTCACAGGTGATTTACATGTGCTGTGTTTCCCTGGTGATCTTCATAAACATTTCTAGTTGTTCAAGCTAATAACAGTCTGGTGTAATGTTGATGGCTCTGGTGTGTTTGTGTTTTTGGTGTGCAGTGGGCTTCTGTCTTGTTTCTTATTCATTCACAGGAGCCACCCTAACCACACTTAAGCTGTGGGACTTTTGCAGCCATAACACAACATGTTCCTTCTGTTTTTGTTATTTTACAGAATTTCCTACAAAGACTATTAACATAACAAACTTTTAAAGAGTAATTGTACTTAATTTTTTCACCCATTCTCTACTCTCTTAAGATGCGTTTCTTGCTGCTCTTCAGTCGGCAGGGAAAACTGCGATTGCAGAGATGGTTCACGCCCTTATCGGAAAGAGAGAAGAAGAAGGTGATCCGGGACATGACAATGTTAGTGTTAGCCCGTCCACAACGTACCTGCAACTTTTTCCAATGGAAAGACCTCAAAATCGTTTACAAGAGGTAGCTGCAGAAAACACAGAAGCGTTCTGTCTCTTGCAGTGGTCACCATGTGTACACTCTGTGTTCATGCTTTCAAGTATTTTCAGTTCCTTGCAAAAGCATTCACTGAATTGCTGAATTACGGCTATTTGGCTTCCCGTACAGTTGTGTATTTAACGCCACCATTGTGCAAAAAAAGCTCCACCTGAACCCTGCACACACACAGATGTACAGGTAAATTAGTTGTCTATGGAAAGCCATTTGAACATTTATTCCATATCCTTGATTTCAGGCATTAGTTACATTCACTGGTTCGATCTTTGTCAGCACCAGTTGGACATTTGGTCACACAAATTAGACATTTTGACCAGCTAGTTGAACAAAAAGTCCTACTACTGACTCCTTTTCAGAAAGTAGTGACACTTTTGATTAACTAGTTCCAGCAAAATCCTTACTGGTGACACCAGAAGCTGCACTAGTAGAAGCAAAATCCAAACTAGTCAGCTTTTTGACAGACAAACTAGTAACAATCAAAGTCTTACTTGTTAACTAATAAGCTGCAAAACTCCAACATGTTAACTAGCTGATCAGTTACTAACCTTACTAGTTCATAATTAATGTACAATTAGTTTCACTAGCTAACCAGTGAGAGCCAAAACTCATCACGAGTAACATTAGTTTGACTAGTACAGCTGTTTGGAACTTTACTGCGGAAGCCAAAATGTTCACAAGTCCCACTAGTTGAAGTGTCTTTAAACCTTCAAGTTTACTAGTGAGATCAATTGTGTTACAAGTAGGTAAAAACAGATAAAGGAACAGAAAGCAAACATGCGCACTAATCACATTAGTGGTATTAATGGTAATAAAAAGGTGGGCAGAAATTTGAATTGAGTCCTTTTGGCCTTCCAATTTAAAAAAAAAGTCTCACTCAGGATTTTGTCACCTTCCACTTAACATGCTGTCCTGAAGACCTGCAACTAGTAATGTAGTGGCTGCATGTTGTAGCTTACATGTGTCAAAGTGCATTGGTGTCGAAGGGAGGACCCAGATGCAGAACTTCAAAGTAAACTTGGATTTATTAACAAAAAAGCACAAGGCAAGAACAAAGGACTCCCTTGGCACGTTATCAAAAATCTTAACTGTGAAATAACAAAACAAGACTATGACTATGAAACAAAACTTGACTGTGGCTATGAAAAAACAAGACTATGGAACTGTGATTAAATAACATGAGGCAAAAACCTGACCTGACAAGACTTGAACAACGTGGCATGAGAGGTAAGGTGAGGATTCTGCCATGACATGAGGGAACCTGGAAACTAAGTACTGTGGGGCAGTGATTGGTGATGAGGTGCAGCTGTGGACAGAAACAGGTGACTTGAGTTAAACTTAACATGACAGAGGAAAAACACGACAAGAAATAAACAAAGAAACCTGAAAACAAGACAAAACATAATCAAAACATGACAACATGTTAACTAATCAAATAAAAAAATCATCACGTTAACTAGCTAAGGACTATTTTGACTCTACTAGTTAACCAGTGAGCTTCATTAAGCTCCACTAGTTAACTAGTAAGAACCACAATGCCCACTGGTTATGCTAGTGCAGGTGGTTCAAAGTTTACCACTAGTCAACTAGTAAAAACCATACATCACCAGTTATACTAATTCAGGGAATTTTGACCTAACAATTGAACTAATGAAGATAAAAATGTTACTCTTTAGCTAGTAAGTTAATACCAACTAGTTACACTAGTTTTGGTCTTTTTTCTACTTTACTAGTTAACTTGTAACACACAGTCTCTTACAAGTGAACTAGTTTGGTCCAAAATAATTCACTAGTAAATGACTAACATTGTCCACATTCACCTAACCAGTTAACTAGTGTGAAGCATTTTATGTTGTTAGTAAGACTGTACAGAGCATGTAAGGACTCATGCTGGACATTTTTCTAACAAACCTTGTTCAGCACTAGTGAACAACTGTGCACAACTAGTGAGACATTTGTTTAATATGTTGTACTTTTTGTTGGGCTAGTTGACACCTTTGCAACACTAGTTAACAATTTCATCTTACTAGCTGTGTACTAGTTAACATGTAAAGTGGAGCAACTGCCATACATGTTAACTAGTGAAATTTCAATCTAGTTGTACTATTGAGCTTTACTAAAACTGACCAAACAATTTAACATGAAAATAACTTATTTCCATGTTAGTCTGAAACAGAACTGATAATAATAATAATTATAACTCATGTTTCAGTCTGTGATAAATGATATAGCAGGGATGAACACACTGCTGTCGTAACGTTGTGTACTTCCTGTTAGTCATAATACAGAGCACTAAACTAAATGTCTGGAGCATATAAACTTTATAGCAACTTTATTACAGGAATCGACCACAGCCTCAGTCTCCTCTGATTTGCATCCTCCACAGAGCAGAGGGAGGAATGATCATGATTGTATTCTTTTCATGAATTTAAACCTGCATGTCCACAACTTTACTAACAGAGCAATGCAAACCAGACAGTTTATTTATTTTTGTTGATTTTGTTTGAAAGGAAAACAGAGTTTATTAAAAAAAAAAAACAACTTTTATTTATTATGTCAAAAATGTGTTTTTATTTAGTTGCTAATGCATGATGTGGTACCTTAAATCAAAATGTTGTTGTACTAGACAGGAAACCAAAGTTCTGAAGTGAAGTATCCCAGCCTCTGGGTTAAGGTCTGCAAGCAATCAAGTAGTTCAATGAAGACTGGGAATCAGTGTTGCCAGGTCTGCTTATGATAGGCGACTTTGAGCTTGGTTTTTGTCCTCTCAAATGTAATTTGTAAATAATATCAATTGACAAAGAATTTTTGGGCTTGTTGCTAAAATGGAGTTGCTTATGTATGCTTCCTCTAAATAATAATTGTGATTGTTTAAACAAGCATAAAGTACAAGTAAAGTGTTATCCTGTAAAGTAGAATCTGTAACAAGTCCATCTACTCCTCCCCTCTCCTTCCTTTATACACACACTGACAGTCAGTCAGAGAGACAAATGAAACTGAGCTGCCAGAGTTTGGTGGAGAAATACAACAAATTGTGGGTTAAAAGACTGGAATCAGCAACAAGGGATCATATTTTAAAAGCTGTTTGCAGCAGGAACTAATGATCCATGGCTAGTGGATCTGAGAGGTGACCACAGCAATGTCCCAGCAATGTCCCAGAACAGGAACTGGTGACCATCACGGTGGCAGACATCCAAGAAAGAATCCGAATTATGAAGAGCTTGACTGCACCAGTCCCTGACATGATACACACTTGCTGGCTAAAGAAACAACAGCACTTTATGAACACCTAGCAGCACAAATGACCCAGCTGGTAATGGATGGGACCCACCCAAGGCTGGAAAGTAATGATCATGAAAGATCCCAATAACCTGCCTCCGTACAACATAGAAACTCCTGTCAGGTATTGTAGCAAATAAGATGAGTAGGCACTTGGCTCAGTAGATGAGTGGAGCCTAGAGGGGAATTGGGAGGACTTAAACACCAGCTGCTGATCGACAGGACTGTCTTGCAAGACTGTAAGATCAGTCATACAAATCTATGCACTGCCTGGATTGACTACAAGAAAGTCTGAACTCCAACGACTCCATGGAGTATCCACTACATGGATACTGGAATGCTTGGAACTCTACAGTGTCAATAGGACACAAAGAACCTAGACTGTAGAAGACAACCCTAGAGGCCAATTCCAAGCTAATTGCAGAAGAGACCACCAAGATGTAACTCGTTGTCAGAATTATTTTTGTGACGCTGCCACACATTGGCTCATATCCTGTGCACCACCCATCGCTGTACCATGTAACTTTTGTTTTATTCGAATGCAGGTATGCCAGCCTGTATTTCTGTACCGGTCTGGAGGGCGAAGATAATGAACTGCTTACTCTTGAAGTTCTGCACAGATATGTTGAGCTGCTGGACAGGTACTTTGGTAATGTAAGTAGAGCTGTATATTGGCCCACTGAGAATTCATCAAGAGGCTGTTTTGAATCAAAGACTGCATTTTTGGGTTGGAAAAAAAGAGTTGGAGCTTGGAATTTTGTGGGCTAACCAAAGCTTTTGGGCTTCATATGAGTACATATGGTCTGATTTAATAACAGATGTAAAAGATACAGAGTGAGGGAGATGTTAATTCAATTTGGTATAGATGATTTTGTTGAGGAAAATGTCATCTAAAATATCAAAGTAATAGAAAAGTGTCCTTATTTGGATCATTTTTCACCACTGATCCAAGAAGTTAATCTGTTTAGAAAGCGGAAATGTGCCATTAGAACAAAGACTGAAAACAAAACGACAGACACAAAAGCTGTAAATACATTTTACTGTTATGCATTGTTATGCAGATGACTCTTTACTTAAAGTCCTGCAATTTGATATTCATATGCACTACATAAACATTTAATGCATGATTTATAATGCAGGTGTAGGGACATTATTGGAGTATATATATTACTTACAGCTGTGATGTACTATATTATGTTCCAGTGGTTGACCGTTTAGTGTGTAACAAACCATGTAATATTTCAGTTATGCTAATGCTAAAAAGAGGACTTGAAAGAAAGTTTTCATGTACAGTTTTCCTTTGGTGAAAAATAAAAAGTTATCAAGCATGAGAAGTTTACACTCAGCACTGAGAACACGAAATAACAGATAACATGAAAAGGACACAGAAAGCTGATTTCTTACAGCAACATACAGTAACATACAGATGAGTCACAGCATTCTGCACTGATTCTTGCTTCATATGTGATGTGAGATCTCTCTCTTGACGGCGCACAGAAAAGTAGATGTGTCAGACTCCCTCTGGTGTCCACCGGGTGCCTCTGCTCGAAATTCACTTTGAAGCACTGCTGGCCTCATTTGATAAGCCACACAGCCGCACCCTCTCATTTACAAAAGCCCCAACAGTGAGGGAGAGGCAGTTGCTTGCTGTATATTTTCTACAGCCCTTGGAGGAATATTAGTGATACCAACATATTCAGTAAATTACAGCTTCTTTTTAATTTTGGATTAGGATCTGATCATTTGTGAGGGAGATGTAAGAAATTAGATTATCTCATGGGTTTGTCTTAACAGAAGCACAGATATCTTTGAATTAATGGCTGACATAATCTGCTCAGGTGTGCGAATTGGACATCATTTTCAACTTTGAGAAGGCCTACTTCATCCTGGATGAGTTCCTGATGAGTGGAGAAATCATAGAAACCTCCAAAGTTGCAGTGGGTGTGTCTATGGAGGAGGGTGACACTCTCCAGGAGGTATAATAACCTTCAAAAACACTTCAATTAATGAAGGTGTTGTTGGTTCATATGATATGCAGTCAGATCTTCTATCTCCACAGACAATGGAAGAGTACCTGAGCAAACCTGCTTACTGAAAGGAGAACAGACTTCAAGTTGTATCACTGTGGTCATGAAGCTTCATATTTATTAATCTCAGGTTTGTATAACAGGGTAAAAACTTTATTCCAGTTAATGTAATTAATTTCTTTGTTTTAACCTACTTTTGTAACCTGGTACATCAGAGACTTGGTAGACATATTTATACTCATACATTGTGTGGTTGGTGATTAAATAAGGAAACACAACACAGTAAGGAAAAAATAAAGTCAATGCTTTATTAATCTCAGGTATTTCACACATAACCACATTTAATAAAGAGTTACCAAAAAAACACAAGTGAATGTAAAGGGTCTAATACTGACTCTGTGTGTGTTTGTGTGTTGAAATGTAAGGCTGGTGAGTCACATGTAAATCTATCTGTTGTCGAGCAACAAATTCTTATTCAGAAAAACATCAAGTGAATGTCTGAACACTCATTTCTGTTAATAAATAAGATTTTTTTTTGTAAACCTACATAATAATTGAAGTTGACTGCATGTTTTTTCTTCAAAATACTTTATTTTCACCTCTTCCTAACCACCAAAACAATATATATATTTATATATCTGTGTATCTACCACCTCATTTATATTCCTTTGGCAGATTTGGCATCACTTTCTTCTGTTTCTGGGTTCAGGTAGCTCAACAGTTTCATCACAACCTCATTCTCAAAGCCCTGCGTTTGTGTTTCTTCACCTCTCTCGTCACCATCAGATTGTCTTTTCTCATTTGGCCTATTGTCAGATTCCATTAGATCAAAATATTCCTCTATTGCCTTTTCAAAAGAGTCCGCCACTCTCTGTCCAATCTCATCCCGCTTTTGGCTCGCCTTGTTGCTAAATGCAGGTTTGGGGTACTGTGCCAGCATCTGAGCTGCTAGATAAGCTGCCAGCTCATCCTCGTCCACAGTGTCATCGTAGTCATCTTTGAAAGTGTTTGGAAAGCGCCGTTGCGTGGGAGCGGATTCCCCCAAACGCTCAGCAGGCCGAGTGTAAAGTCGTGACAGCGAGCTTTTGTGCTGCCTCTGCTTCCTGGCGGGAGCTGGAACCTCTTCACCTCCCAGCCCCAGGATTTTGAGGATTTTTTCTGTTCTCATCTCTTCTGGAGTCTTCCATCCATGAGGCAGGCGTCTGCTGTAGAATTTTGTTTCAGGGATCTGGTTTTCCTTCTTTGAGAATATCTGAGGAAACCTGCTCTTTGCTCTGGCTACTTGGTTGCTCTGTTGCAGCTTGTCTGGCTTCATCCTGTTTCCAGTTTTGAGCATGTCCATCAAGTCTTCAGGAGGGATCTGGTATTTTTGGGAAATAGTAATAAGCTGGTAGATGAATTGTGGATCTATGTTATCTCCTTTGTGAGTTTGAGCCCTCTCCCTCTCAGCTCTGTAATCTTCCTCCACTTTCTCTCTTTTCTGCTCCTCCTCTTCTGTTTTCTCCAGCACTTTGAGGAGGTAATAATCCATTAAATTAGCCACATCATCTGCATCACTTGACCTTTTAACTGGAAAGCTTTGATCATCTTCCTCTTCATCATCTTCATCAGCCTCTTCATCATTATTGTCAATATAATCAAGCCCTCGTTCAACTTTGTTGTTGTCCCGGTCCTCCTCCTCTTCCTCCTCCTGTTCTTCCAGCGGACCCCAGTCTTCATGATCCTCACCCACATCATCATACGCTGCATTTCTCACACTAAACAGATCCTCATTTTCCTCCTCGTCATCATCCTCCATGTCATACTCCTCATCTTGGCGCTTCTGTGTGATCGTTGAACCTGTCAGCTTGTTCAGTTCATCAAACACAGACTGCAGCGTGGCCAGGTTCTGAGGCGTGTACTTCTCCTCCACGTTCTCATTAGTGCGTTTGAAGGGGCTCTCATACTTGGGGTCCTCTTCATCCTCTTTCTCACCATCTTCCTCATCCTCAAACATTAAGGGCAGCTTCTTGTGGGGCATGATGCCTCGTTGCTTCTGCTGCACTCTTGGATACAAGCCTTGATTCATGCTTGTTCCCTCTGAGCCGGGATGAAGTAGAGCTGGCTGGGAGGTGTGTTCTGTCTGCTGGAGTGTGCTGAGCACGGCCTGGAGCAGCTCTTCACTCTTATCTTCTCTTTCCTCTTCTCCGTGACCCTCCTCATCTTTGCTCTGTGTAGGGTTAGAAGCCAGTCTCAGCTTGGCACGCAGCTTTTCACTGTCATCCATGTGGCTGACATCGTGTCCCGCAGCCAGAGGCACAGGCTGCAGTGAGTCGACGCCGGATCTTTGATGGAGACTCTTGATGTACTCTAAGGCTTTCAGGATATCTGCATTAGGTGACTGGTGAACATTTTCTGTCAGGGAGTCAGATTCACTTCCCCGCAGCCTGTGCTCTCTGAGTGAAGCCCCATTAACACCAGAGGAAGCGAGGAAGGCAAGGATGAAGAGAGGGGAGACTAAACAGATGAGGAAAGGCTTGCTTGTTGTTGAGGTCTGAGGGACTGACGGCATGGTGACGTCTGCAGGGGAGAGAAAGAGCCACATGTTAGAACTGACCTTTACAAATAAAGCCAAAAGGGTTCACAATGGTTACTGTGAGACAATAGTTCTTCGTCGTCTCTCACAACTCGGACATATATTGTCATTCTGTGGAGGAAAATCAGAATAAAAGATCTGACTACAACCTGGTCTGTGCACCCCTACAATAAAAAAAATCACATTTATCCAACAACCACCAGATAAATAATCATCTGTTAAAATTATTTTTGTCTGACTGTGCTTCTTATAAGACTTTAATCAAATTTTTATGTGTTTTACATTTTAAGTAAGAACCCTGAAACTGCTTGGGAAAAAATATTAATAATATACAGTGTATATCTATGTAATAGATAAAGCCCTCATAGTCTTTGTCTCGCCCGTCTTTTCCCTGCCTGTTGCTTGCATTTGAACATCATGCTGGGATCGTACCGCTTGTTTGCCTGCAGCCCTAATAGCAGCCGTATTCAGCTCCCGTGCAAATCTTATTAGTCGTCAAATTGCTGCTGTACATGACTCACGGCCCTGTTGTCAAGGGAACCTGATGTTCATATGAACCCCCAACCCCCTCTCTTTAAAAACATCCAGATACCCAGTTGTTCCTGTTTTTCAGTTTTAAGTCCGGTTGAAAAAAAATCTCCTTTGAGATTAAATGTCCTCTGGAGGCTTTAATTAAATATTTCTGTGGGATGTTTTTTTGTTGAAAAATGTCGTTTACAATTATATTTTTGAATATAACAAAAACGTAAGCAGCAGTTCTCATTTCGCCATGTTTACTTTTTGATTCGTATTCCTATCTGGATTTATTTCCCAGCACTTAGCCTTTTTGTTCATTTTTATGTCCGACAGAAAAGCTCTACTCTGCGGAGCGCAACATAGACCGATATAAGAACAAAGGATCACTGAGGGGAGCACGCCACATCCTCCGCGCCTCAACATCTGTGGACGTGCATCAGGTTGGCAAACAGCTACTGAAACAAAAGCTCGCTGAAGTAACTTTAAAATAAGACACATTCACATGGCACGTGACAGGATCACACTCAGAGTGGAGCACTATAGGTTAGCCGTCAGTGTTGAATCCTACCTTCTGTAGTTAGTTTCTGTTGAGGGTCGTCGGTGAGCTGAGCATCTCTCTGCCTCGCCGTGGGAGTCTGCTTTCAGAACCGCGGACAGCTCCTCATGCTATGAGAGGAACCACCTGACTCGTGCGTCAGGAGATACGCAACACACGTGCACGCGCAGATATTTACACAACAAGCGCCCACGCACGCAAGCAGTTCATTTGAGTCAACCAAGCAGATCCGTCTCTCTCTTTGAATAGAAACTAAAACTAGTTTGATGCAGAACGCGTGTGTCGCAGCTAATAATGACGTCATTAATAACAGGGCTATATTTAGGACCACTGATGGGCTGACATGTGTCTGTGCTAGGTGAGGTTAGAGGTCAGTTGTCTTTAGAAAGATGTTGAGTGGTGGAAGACAAGCCATGGACACTCCCTCACCCATTCATTGCTAAAATACAAAGCAGATGTTATTAAATAGCTTAAATTAAAAAAAAATCTATTCTGATTGAATTGCATGGTAATTACATGCTGTATCATGATATTAGTCTATGAAGCAGAGAGTGTTGGACTGATGCCGTCCTTGACTGTTGTTGTGTCTCTGCTGCAGCACAGAGGGACAGAGACTGTTAAAGTCCACCGATGACTCACATATGGACTCCGCCAAAGCCTGAGATGGGCGGGGTGAGAGTAGGACTGCAGAGGTGTGCGTGTGTGTGAGAGAGAGAGACAGACAGAGACAGAGAACGCACTTTTGCCATCAGCCAGCACGCACCGTTTCTCTATTTTTGGCTGCCTGTCAAATCTTGTCAAGCATAGATCGGTGTGTGTGAGTGAGTGGGTGTGTGCTCCTTGCAGTTTCATTCATAAATCCTCTTCGTTTGATAAGAGCTCTGGATATTCTCCACTGACCTATTTATCTGATAATCTGTGAAGCTTCTCCTGGTTTCAGCTTTGTCACAGCTGAAGTATAAAAAGTTCACTTTGTGCAGGGAAAAAAACAGAATGACTCACACGACCACTGACTATCCAAAAATGAAAAAAAAAGACAGCGTTTTCAATCATATATCTGTCATTACTTCTGGCTCAGAGCTACATAAACAACATGAAACAGCTTTGCTTTAAAAGTCACTGTGTTCAACTGAAAGGAAAAACACTGATGAGTCACACACTAAAAGGATCTTTCAAGGCTCTATCCTGTTTATTTTTTATTTTTTGACAGCTTCAATATGGATTTATTTTGAGTCATAGAAAAGCATTGATATCTTATTTTTTGAAACGGTAACAACAAAGTATATCTCTCCAATACGACCATACCAGGAGCTTCAGGACCAAGACACTGCAAAAAACTAGGACAAAAGGACAGATTTGAATCCAATGCTCCCTTCAGCCTAATTACTGCCTCCCACATGACTAAAGCACATACACATGCATAAACAGAATGTGCCAGTGTTATTCAGATAAAGCCTGAGTTGTTGGGCTAATTGCTTTCAGTTGTGTTCATGGCAGGAGCACCTCTCAATTCCACACTAAATTCTACTTTTTGTCCTCGAAAAGCTTTCTGGTAGCAAACATAGTTTCTTACTAGCAGTTAGCAATGTCTTGGTTCCATCCTGTGAGTCTTTGGGGCTCCATCTTTTGTAGTATGGTGGATTTTAAACATTTTCCAGTACAGTGAGGTGTATAGACTTTTGTCAGATGTTGTAGTTTTATTGGACAGCACAGTGGGGATGCACAGTGCAGGGGTTTGTCCTGTCACATCACAGCAAAAAGGTTCAGTGTTTGAATCTGCTAATCAGCTGGAACCTTTTTGTTTTCTCATGTTGCTCAACTTTTCTCCCACTGTCCAAACACATGGTAGGTGGTCATTAACTGTTGTGTTTGTTGTTGATCAAAGTGAATTATTTAACCAAGCAGTCACTTCAACAACTTTAACATAAAAGTTACACAAAACACACAAAAGGGAAACTTATATACTGGCTTAGCCAAACCAAATGACACAAAAGGAGAAACCAGAATTATTGCTAATAGCTAAACATAAGGTACAAACGACATAAACCACCTCTCTTGAACATAGTATGGCCTGATGAGCTTCTACCTGATTTAATAGTCATCAGCCCTTTGCTCCTCCAGGAAACAACCCCCCGTGTGTGGCTGGAGCCATCACATGCTCCTAAACTTGACAAAGCATGCCTCATGAAGGTTCCTCAAGATACTAGATGTAATGTGTGTGTATTTTAAAAAATGAATAAATTATGATGTCTGTGGTGTCTCAGGTCCATCAAGGCACATGAGAAGCTCTACCCTAAGTGCTCGTTACACAGAAACATTAATCCACATGGTGCAGAGCATCTCCTCCTCCTACCTTTCCTCTATGAGTGTTTGTCCCCCAGCGACTGACCGGCCGCTCCCCATTCATTACTACTGGGTCTGACAGCCAATAATCCTGCTTCTTAACTCAGGCTGGCAGGATCTTGGCAGGCATATTGTAGAGACAGACTGAGACAGGGAGGTAGAGGGAGTGGTTGTGAATGGAGGTTTGACGTCAGTCTCTTTTCTGCAGTTGATTTTATATAAACATATATATGTGTGTGTGTTTTGGGGGTAAATGGGTGTAAATGGGTGATGCATCAATTTTTGTTCTGTTGCGAAAGGCGAAAGGTGGCACCTGACTGTGTGAGAGTCTCTCCAAAACATTTATAGCACAACAGGTCAGATGTGAACATACTCCCCACTGTGTTTATCATCTTACTCCGAAACAATGAAAACAACAAAGTCATCCAGTTCTGAAAACAGCATGTTTACTGACCTCACATACATCTGGGAGGTTTACTGCAGGACACACAGTTTTAGCTGATGACAGAGAGAAATGGGATGAAAGCAAGAACACAAAGAGTCTGGCGTTTATAAAATGTTGTTTCTGTTGGACAGTCATGAAAAGACCTGAGCTGAGTCGTTTCAAAGTAATTCACCCACACACCATTATTGTAGCTGACCCATTCACTGTCCTATTCCGTTTTAAAAAAAAATTCCAATAAAAAGACCAGACCCACTGCAAGTCAAAATTAATGTGTTTATCCGAAGTAGCATGAGTCACTCGTGGTTTAAGAGGAGAATGAATTAAAGCAATTTAATCACTTTGGCCGTTAATGAAAATGTAAATTAAATTTGTTAGACCCGTGTCACGTATGAAGCATTACAACAGGAAGCAGACAACGCAGGAGTAGTGCAGAGGTAAAACTGAAGTCTGTAGCATTGCTAGGATACTACCACATGTGTTTAAAGCTCCAATAAAATTTCTCACCGGATTACTTCATCACCTACCATTTTAACAAGCCAAATCATGAAAGTCCACCCAGCCCAGTAAACACACACGGAGAGGTAAATAAAAATGTTCATAATTAATATCCTTTAAAAAGTTTGATATATGTGGAATATATGTTGCATTAAACATTTTTAGAATTCTTTTAAAAGATTTCTCAGTGATGCTTTCAGTGTCACATTTTCTCTATCACATCGCCTTTCATATTATGTCATAATGTAACTTTTTACGGCAGTGGTGTTGTCACTTGGCACTTCTCTTCACTTGAGGTATGCCTAGACTTAGTTAGCCTCTGTTTGCTATATAGCAGTGACTCACAGCCTTTTTGGCTTGTGACACCTTCGAACAAAAACAACAATGATTTATTTTACTGAGCGACTCTTTCGTCCTAATCCTTTTGAATTTTCTTTTCTGCTTTAATTTTATATAATTATCACTGAATGGTGGCTAAATTCATGATTACGAAATATAGATATTCCTTTTTTGTATAATAAGGCAGCCCAAACCACATCCTTAGTCAGAAAATTGCTGAGCCATCTTGGGTATCTAACAAAGCTCAGGGCTAGTTACAGCAGTTTAAAGCAACCTCGCTACAACTGTCCTTAATCAGTAAAGAGTGGTTGGTCTGTGTTCTTGCACCGCACAGAAGTTCAGTGATGATTATGGAGGAACTGCCCTGCCTTTGTTGTTTCTTTTATATACTATACTAACTCAGGATGTCTGTACCTGAATCCAACCTAAAGTTAGATAAATTGGCAGTAACAATCATATTCTATCTATGACACGAAACTTATCAAGTGAAACATTTTACTTTTTCATGAAAAATATGAGCTCATCTTGAATTTGATAACAGCATCATGTCTCAAAAGGTGGGACAGGTGCACCAAAAGGCTAGAAAATTAAGCAAGAAAAATAGATACAGGTCAGTAATTTGATTGGTATAAAAAGTGCCCCTTAGAGAAGTTAAGTCTCGGATGTAAAGATATCCAGAGGTTCAGCAATCTGCAAAAAACTACAAATTGTGGAGCAAATTCAGCAAAAATTCAAAGACTTTGAATATTCCATCATCTGCTGTACACAGTATCATCAAAAGATTCAGATAATCTGGAGAGAATTCTGTGCATAGGTACACATCTCGATGTTAGAGTTAAAATTAAAGTTGAAGTTCTTGTTAAAAAGAAGGAGCACACAATTCAGCAAATGTCAAAATGATGCTCAGAGGGCAGTCCTCTGAGACAGATTCTTATAACATAAACACAGGAGTTGTTTGCCATAGGAATTGTTTGAGCAGTATTTTCCCACCCACAGTTTAATATCCTGTTGCGGCTGCAGGCATTCTTCTTGTTTCAGAACGACTGCACCCACAGCTGTTCTCCGTCTGGAATTATCACATTCCATATATGGTAAGGGTACTTACAACTTAGTTAACCACTCGTGAAGTTAATAACATCCTGCTCACATAGTAACAAACTTGTAACTGGGACATGACATTCTATATTAAAATAAAATCATAGTTTTTCCAATACTACACATCCAGCATCATGAAACCTTAGACCCAGCAGTGTTGAGCAGCTAGAATCCTGCATTCGACAAGAATGGGACAACATTACCAAATAAATAACCAATTAATTGAACATGCATGTTTTTGGACAGTGGGAGGAAGCTGGAGAGACCAACATATGCACTGGGAGAACATGCATTATTACTGAATGTACTTTGATGTCTGATGTCGAAACCAAATTCAAAGCACTCACAATCTGATCCTGAGTAAACGTTGATTTTCAGCTACAACTGATATTATTCAATATTCATTCAATTGCCAACTAAATAGTCAGTTTAAGCTATATTTTGGTTGATGTGATATTTGAACAAGGTTTTTGAAGCACTACTAATTTAGTTATCATCTAGGCATTTTCTATAAATCTTTTCCCAAATTCAAAATTAAATCCTTAATTTTATATATATATATATATATATATATATATATATATATATTTACAGTGTCTTTAAGCTTAACAATTAGCTTAACAAAAATAACGAATGACAGACCTTTCCAAAGTGCTTACCTGAAACGTGGCATCAGAAAACCAGCAACCATGATCAAATGATGTCCAAGTGCCATAGACAGGGTGTCCTATAAAGAATGTGAAGATACGTTGTGTTGCATGTCGGGATGAGAACACTATCTTGTTAGGAATAAGAGCTACTTGTGCGTATAAGCATTATATAGTTCAGTAGTCAGGGGTACGTGGTGCACAGGGCCCATGGCGAGAACAACGTCTAACACCCCACAACTGCAGCCCTTGCAACACACCAGATTTCTGCGAGTACTTGGCGTTTGCCCAGAAATGAGCAGGTTCCACCTTGCCAAACCCAGTGGGACAGGGCCAGAACCAAGACAGAACCCAATTAAACATATGGGCTAATTCATTGTGCCCAGTCCGGGCTTTATGGGTATACATTTCAGCAACACAGGATCTCAGATGCTCATAGCAACTAATATTTTGCAACAGAGGGAAAAAGGAGGCTCTTGCACTGTCTAAGCAGAGGCTCTCCCCTTTGTGTTGCTGAGAAGATCATACTTGCGTAGAAAACATTGTGTACACCCTTTAATGTTTCACCATGAAACAGGAAGTTAATATATCTACCACATTTTACATCCAATCTGTACCAAACATCACACATGTGATCACAATCAAGCCTTAAACAGATTTATATGTCAACATTTTGTTGTTGCTGTAGCCCCGCCCACTGGCAACAGGAAGTCACGTTGGACTTGTAACTCTAACAATGTTCACTACATCTACTTCAAATGTGCCAAGAAGGCAGATAACAAGTTGATCAAGCTTGCTTACAAAACTGACATTTTGCTGGAGGAAGTGTTTGTAGGGGCGTAGCAAATTTTCATATCACACCATGATCACAAAATTCATCATAATCATATATATTTCATCCCAATCCCGCCAAATTCACAGGGCTTAATCCCTCTTTCATTCTAAAGAGATCTATATGCATTTGTCCCTCTAATGCCATAGCCACACCCACTTATAACAAGAAGTTATATCTTTTATATTTTGACAGACAACTTCTGAACAGTTTACTCATGACACTAAAAAGTTAGTCAGAATATGCATATCCCTTTCATGATGTAACTTTACCAAAAGTGTGCATTTTCACAAAACATATCCACGGCGAAATTGATGCCTCATGAAACAGTAAGTCTTTATATGTCAAACATACAACCTCCAAGCTTCACCAAACTTTGTAATTCTTATGAAGATTACACTCTGGGAATGTACCAAAATGGCTCTATTGCACCCCCTACAATATCAAAGAAATTTAGCCCTGCGCACTACTTTGACCCATACGTATGAAAACTGGCACACACATGTAACATGCCAAGGTGTAAAGAAGCCTCTTGGATCCATTGGCTAACTCAAACAAGAAATAAGCCATCTTGATTTGAAGATTTGAGATTTATAGTGCAATTTTGGCCTTTTTTTAGATCTCATGTTTTAACAAACACCTCCTACAGATGTTATTATATCACGCTGAAACTTCAGTCACGTCAGTATAGGCATATAGCCTTCTCATTAAAAGTTATTAAAAACTTTATGTTTCATCAAAGGGCATGGCCACGGCAGCTGCTGTATTATTATGTTTCACCATTTCATCACAACTTGTTCATCTGAAGTTTGACCTTTTACTGTGAACTTTTTGCCACTCCAACTTCAAAGGTGGTCAGACAACACATAACACATTGATGAAGCATCATTGAGAAAACTAAAATTTTCTAAACGTTTAAATCAGATATCACGCCGTGACCACAAAAGTGCTTATAAATCACTCTTATATCATCCAATGGCTATGAAATTGACATAGTTTCATCACTGTTGTCCCATGAACAGATTTATATGACTAAAACCTTTCAAAGCCAGTCCCACCCACTGTGATCAGGAAGTGATGTATTTAATTCTTTGACTCGAAAAATGCAATTGACTTCCAAGATACTACTTTCCTTCAATTATGTTTTTTCACCATACACGTCAATGTTGAATTTTAATGCTTTCCCATTGAACAGGAAGTCACGATAACTTGCACATGTATAATCCAGTCTTCTCCAAAGTTGACATGTTTCATGATACTCTTACTTTGAACAAATGTTAAACTAAATATACTCATATGGTCATAGTTCCGCCCACTTGTACCATTGCCTCATGCATTGTCCTAGAACAGTCATATTTTGCATGATTGACAATGGTCCCAACCTGAACACATTTGCATACAGTATACACTCATATTCACAGTGCCACTTAATGCCTACTTGGAGGAAGCCATCTATACTTCCTTCAATAGTCATCCCCAATGACACTGTGACCAAAAGCCAAAATTGTGGTGGCTGCCAGGGCTCTCTGCTGCAACATAGCCCAGAGTGCCACAAAGGCGCAAGGGCCTTCATCTCTGCTTGCAGCTTAATTGGATATGTTTTTTCTGTTTAAAGTACCTTGTGATTACTCATGTTGTCAACCAGCTTAATTTAATTGTTTCATATTGTGCAGAAAGATGACTTTCTGTGAAGTACATTTCATAGTATATAGGACAATGTTCTCTTTTCTTCGCCAACTCTTAATTAGTCTTGTCATAACACATCACACAGCAACATGGATTTACCACAGTGATGCCACAGTGCTGTATAATCTTTTGAATGCGTTCCACATTTTTCTTTTCTCTCTGCTTTTCTTGCCTAAGGCAGCTGACGAGACCCTGAAAAAGAGGGTAGGTTAGAGAAGTTGTTTGAAAGGATTATAAAAAAGAAAGAACATTTTCTTCATGCCTTTGGTTTATGCTCTGCTGCATCTTACAGTAATAGGAGCTATTCTCAAATTATTACCACAGAGTTACACCATTAAACTGACAGAATTTTTAAAAACCCATCCACACTTTTCTTGTGAAAAACAACACAGACCTTTTTCATGAACCTGGGATTTGAGGTTGTTGCTTTTGAACAAGAAACAATTGTGCATCATTTCACCATCATAACTACCTCCTGAAAGACAAAAACAAATCTGACCCTTTTTCCTCTTCTATCTCACTGGTATCTCTGACAAGCAGCTTCTTTCTGCTGCAAAACATTATAAAACATTAAGGATACTTATAGCGAGCAGGGAGCTGTGTGTTACACGTGTCGAGAGGAGTAGATTAAATTAAATTAAATGAAAAAATACCATATGTATCCCAAAAGGAAATTATGTAGTTGCAGTCATTTAAAAAAAAAAATAATTTCAAGCTTTCATTATAGCACTCAATGCTGCTGGCAGGACTGACCTCCTGTATCTTTCTATTTTGCTTTGCAGCTGGAGAATACTAAAACTAATTACACTCTGCTGTTTCAACACAATGTTATGAAAAGGATGGTCAGTGTTGTTCTTGTTAACCAACCTGTGCAACATTCTTCTTTCAACAATTAGCTCCAAGGGCTCCAGAGCAGTCCCCAGCACAGAGCCAGCCTTCCCTATCAGTTTGTTCAGTTTCTTTGAGTCTCTGGTTTGAGTCTCTGCTGCTCCAACAGATTCTGCAAAGCAGACTGTAGAAGACATACAACATTTTGATGCAGACATTGAAGATTGAAAATGGATAAAAAGGTTGATCCTGGATAATTGTGTCTATCTGTTGGGATTAAACCAAAACCTCAGTTAGAGCTCTGAGTTTTCATGGTTTCCTTTCAGGGAATTCACCCCCTGCTCTGGTGGACACTGCCTCACTAACATTAAATAATTGGACAAATTTAACTCCTAAAGGAATGAAAATAAAATCAAACCAATAACATTAAATAATCTCAACTATGCTTTAGAATAGTAAATCAAGGATCTGCTGGGATACTAACTCGCCAATACACATTCTGAGGAATGTCTGTAGAGAACAAACTTTAATTTCATGTCCTGATTCAATCAAGCAGTCTATAATATTACGAAATTTCCTGTCACCCATCTGCAAAAGACACAAGAAGTGAGCCTGAATGTTGTGAAAATACCACCGATTTTCATATGCAGCAATTTTTGGGGCAATAACAAAATGCATTTAAAGAAAAAATCTGACTGCACAATTAAAGATTATGATAAAAGTAACCCTCCCCATGAGCTGTCACCTTACTGTGGTGGTGGTGGTGGTGGTGGGGGGCAGAGCTGTCAACTGATCACCCCCTGGTAGTGAGTTGGCTACGCTGGTGGGAGAGGATGCTGATAAGACCTGGCATTGCACTTTTGAAAGTGGACCAAACTGCCTAGACGACTTCCCGCTGTGACAATGGCTGCTCATTTGGGGCGCTATTGCCCGAAATGAGCACTGACCACGATGGAAAAAAACAAACCCGAATCATTGATGGGCTAGGACCAAAAATGGAAATATATCCTCCTCAGCTGGCTTTTTCACAACAAGTAATAACCCTAGCCACAAACAACCGCGATATATAGTCCTCTATAGTCCTCATATATCAATAAGCACCTGTGCCTCCACATTACTCCACGCCTGCTCTTTGTTTATTTCTGCAGTTTTGTACTGTTGGTTTTATTTACTTTTTTTCTCTCCGAAATGCACTGCGCTCTACGGCACTTCCTCTCCTTGATTCACTGGATAGCCAGTTTGCATTCCCACAGGAAGCGATCCACACCAGGGTTCACTTACCTGTGATCCAAGACCCACATATTCAGGTGGACCAGAGTTTGCTTGTTTGGTCCACATCAGAGTTCGGATGAGTTTCCACACCTACCCAAAGGAAGCAGACAATCCGAAAAAAAGAACTTTGGTCCATTTAAAGCGGACCAAACAGTGCAATTGTGAAAGCACCCTTAGTCTTCTCTCTTTTCAGAACAGTTTTATATGTGGGCAGCAAATGCACGTAGTCATGGTCAGCAGAGCCCAGAGGGGTGAGTGGAAGAGATTTAAATGCATCTTCACTGATCCATAACAAAGTTCTAATATTGGACAGGAACTGACAAAAAGCTTTGAGTGTTGTTTAAAGGAACCCGGCCAAGCTGTTTTCTCTTCAAACGTAGTCAGATGCCTCCTCGTTTTGCCTCGCTTTTTTCTTCCTCTATTTGTCCCACTTCAATCTGCCCATACCATTAAAATCTCTTAAAACAAAATTTGTTATCTGTGGTTGGAGATCTGTCACCTTAGCTGAACTTACAAAGTTTGGTGCAGTAGCATATCTCTGGAGTATTGAGTCCTCATCTGGCCAACAGCCTCAGATATACAGCAAAAGACATCCAACATCCTTTATCAAGAGGTGGAAAGGAGGTGGATTTTTAAGTAAAAACTTCAGATATATGGGTCCCAGTTTGAGACCAAAATACAACAGATTATATATTTCACTGCCTTATTTGCCTTTTTTGTTTCACTCACTGTCTATGGCATGTATCAAAACTACTAATTACAACTTCGAAAAGATCATGGTTTGGCTAAAATTCATTGCTTCACAACTCTATCATTACATTACAGCACACCATGTTGTTAGTTGCTAAACATATGCATAAAGAAAAGTTGAAATGGCGATAAAAGCAAGAGTTCAAAATAAGAAAGTAAAGATTAACACTATACAAAGGATGAACAAAAAAGCTACATTTAAACAAGAAGCTTACAGGTACACCAATCAATTGAAAATGCACTCTTTCAAAAAGGTTTAAAAGCAGAGAGGGTGTCTGTGTCCAGCAGGTAGCTGGTTCCACATGAGTGGAGCCTGAAACTAGAAATTCGGGGATTAACAAGTAGACCAGCATACTGACAACAAAGTGTTCCTGTGGGGTGAAAAAGAAAAATAAGATCTTTAGTTAGGTAGAAGCTTGGTCATTAAGGGATTTGTATGTATTGAGAAGGATTTAAAAAGCTGCACAGGCAGCCAGTGCAGAGAGGCCAAAACTGAAATGATGTAATCTGATGTGGCGGAACCAGTCAGTAATCGGCCGCAGTGTTTTGGGTTAACTGAAATTTCTTCAGGAGTGTCAGAAGTGTTTCCTTGTAGAAATGAAAAAAATTTGGTTGATATCTCAAAGCATTGATGCCTAAATACCAAATAATGGAAATGATCAATTTTACAAATTGTACTACTGACTTGTGAAATCTAGATGTATTTGCATATTAAATTTTCCAAAATAATACCAAATTAATTTTATTACCACTGATGAGCCATCGCCTGCAGATCCTTGTGGGTAAGACAGCTATAACTGCATGACAAGCTAATTAATTTAACAGCAGTTTGGATAACTGTCTTTTTACATATTCAAATGCAACCTTTTTTTCCCTGTGGGTGATAGTGTTGATCTTTGATGGTTAATTACAGAAAATTTTCATCATAAAATACACAGACAAAAACTAAATGCATGTAACATTGTCTATTGTTTTGCTCAGTTCTTTTCTCTGATCTGATGTCTTCCATTAAACACCACTGTCAGTTGGCAGAAACCAAACTGCATCATATAAGTAGCATCAGTTCAGGAAACAGACAAACTAGTTTCTCATTCCCAAAAAGTATGAGTCGCCAAAGAGAGATATTCATTCCAACCAAACACTTGTGCAATTGACTTTGTGTATCACACATTTGGTTGATCTTGTCCTGCTTTTTGTCCTAGATATCAAAGGATGACGAATTTATGATCCTGTAATTGCAAGTTAATCCCACCCTTAGCCAAGCGGTTGCTAAGTTCCCAGAGAAAGATCTGAAGCAACATTAAGACTGCAGCTGTCTGCATCCATTTGTGACATCCAGTGAGTTAGAAACAAAAGAGGGACGTCTGGAAGCAGTGCCAGAATGACGCATAGGTCAGATTTGTGTTAGTGAATGAGAATGCGCGCCCATTTGCATGCATGTCAAATGACATCATTGCACCTGGCATCATGCAAAGTTGTACATCTGTGTTAGTTTGTATATATATATTACCTGCATATAAATGTGTGTGTGTTCTTTATTTGTAAAGCACTTGATGCTGTTCTGCATTGACAGTGGTCTGATTCTTTACAGTAGGTGCTTTTGCCTGATGATAGCTACACTTACATGAGTGAAGCATTGCACACAACATAATGGCAGGATCACAACATCAGCATAGCTGTTGCTCACCATTCCTTAGAGTCTATGAGGATTAATTATGAGCTTGCCATTACTGATCACATCCTTATCGTTTTCTGTAAATTTGGGATGATGTGAGTGTTGGAATATACACAATGATGTGAGTGTTGGAAAAATAGACTGGTTTAACTTGGTTAAGGAGGACCTTATAGTATATTTAGCTCAGTTTGACTCCTTGCTGAGAGTATTGAACTACCGAAGGATGCTGTACCGTGTTGTGATATATATCATAAAAACCCACAACATGGTGTATGAAATTATTGTGGAGTCCCTTTTTGTCTCAAGCAGGCCGTTGTATAAGACTGAGGTGTACAAAGCTAAACCAGGCTGGAATTATCATGTCAAAGAGCTTCATGCTGAGGATAGAGGGGCTCTCAAAGCTTGGGCTAAGGCAAGCAGGCAGAAACATGGTCTTCTCTTTGAATAGAAAAAATTGTCAAATGTCAAATTTAAATGTACCCTACGTTTTATTAAAAGGAATGAAGATACAATGAAGTCAAATTCACTTGCAAGGACAATGCAAAACAACTGTTCATATGATTTCTGGGAGGAAATAAAGAGTCATTTTTAGTCCTTTAGTCTGAGGGTCAGCTCACAATATGGCCTAGAGTATGAGATTAATTACAATGCAAAGAAGAGTAACATTATGAGCAGGAAGGATCATAAACTAGTATTCCCTGATTTTTCTCTGTCTGGTATTGTCCTGAAAGAGTGTACAGCGGTTAAATACCTGGGACATTATATGACGGCTTATCTGGCTGATGACATGGACATTTACAGACAGTGCCGCTTAATGTATGCTCAAACATGCAAGTTCGGGATGTGTTCTGTCTGAGTGAAGGCTGCACTGTTTAAAGCATACTGTACCCCTTTTACGTGTCGAGGTGCTATATACAAGACAGTATGCAGAAACTCAAAGTAGCATATAATGATGGAATGAGGATGCTTATTAGCATGTCGAGATGGACTATGTGTGATGCTGTATCATTGCAATCTTATGTACATTGAGAATAGCGGACTCTACAAACAACATAATTTTATCACTGACGGACCCCGCACAAAGCTCAGGTATGTGGAACCATTGGCGTTTTAGCCTTTTTGTAAGTTTGTGACTTTGTGGATTTTTTATATATGTTGAGCTTGAGCTTCTGATGTTAATAAAGCCTCAGTGTCTCTGTAGACCTGTTAATAACACCTCAGACACTGAAGTTTTATTAACATCTGAAGCTCAAGCTTAGCATCACACAGAACATGGTCATTTTTTTTTGATGATTAAGATATGGATATGAGCATTTGGCATTGGCTCAGCATTTCTGCCTTAGAATCATTAGCAGACGGAGAAACATTAGGAACTAATCCACATTAGCATGTGCTAATCAGCACACAAGACATAAAGTACAGGTAAGAATGTCCATTTTCCAGGAACCAAGCAATGCTTGCGCAGTTTCATGCAGTTAATCCAGAAATTGTTGGGTTGTTTCATGTTGCACTTATCATTGCTTTCCCTGAAGCTCTCTTTGAGCAGGTGAAATAAATTCAGCGTTAAATATTCACAGAACATAGGAAGAATGACACAGGATGTCTAAGCTCTGTGACGAACCCATGCTGCCAATAGCTGATGATGGTGATGATGATGCTTTGGTAGTTAACTAAGTTCTGTTGTGACTTTACAGTAAACACTTTTTTTACAGAACTGAAAACCATAACCAGATAAGTGAGGGCTGTATAAGACTGAAAGAGGGAAAACAGCTTCACACTTGACCTTGCTATGAATTAGCCATAAGCAGTCTTTTCTTTTATTTATACATTCATTTTTGTCAATGTATTCTTTCTTCACTGGATTTGAGCTGTCAGGAAATAATTTAAATAACAAACTACCCCTGCAGATCAATAAATAAATAGATAAATTAGTTTGATGCTAGATGTCAGAAACTGTTCACATGTCATCTCTATCATCAAACATCAGATGGCTGACAGGCCCAAATGGTCAAAATAGTAAAATGGCATTGTAAATGAACTGCATTTATGTAAAACCTTCCCAGTCTAGCTGACCATTCAATTCAGCAGAATTGTAGTTTGAATACCTTTGATGCCAAACAGATTTGCTTTACCAAGGGAAGTTTTATAAATGTAAAGCTCCCCTTGATGCCCATTTATTTATTTCTGTTGACAATATATGACATGTAATAGAACTGAACCGGACCGGGGGACAAGGAAAGAAGAAGAGGAAAGAAGAGGAAACAGAACAAAAATAGAAACAAAAACCAGACAACCAGCTGCTACACCTGTAAAAAACAAAACAGACAACAATCCATGGCCTCTGAGGGGAATCCAGCCTTAGCGCCACCAGGAGCACCTGAAAGCAGACAAGCAGAGAAAAAACAAACACACAACCAAACAAAAAAAAGCACAAGAAGCGGTAATCGCATACAACACAGCTGTGGATATAGATGACCTGAGACGACATGATAATACATCAACTGCTTAGCGAGCATGCTACTGGACTAATGAATGTGTGTTTGTGTGTGTGAGAACATGCAACACCCATGACACAGGTCCTACATGATAACCGTGATTAGTTATGAGTGTATAAGTGTACAGAGCCACAATCCACAGCCCCCCCCCAGCAATCAGAAGCAGGCAGAGAGGGCTACAAGACCCAGGCCACCAGCAGCCCCCACGGAGCACAGAACCCAGGAAGCCCACCGCAGGGGCAACCACGCATCCACCCAGAAGACTGCAGAGGAAGCCCCCGGACAGAGCCCCCATAAGCACAGGGCAGAGGCCCTCCGAGAGCCAGGGGCAACAGCCCACCGACCCCGCCAGGCCCCAACCGCCCAGACACGGGCCACGCACTGGACCCGGGCCCCAGGAGCCCGAGCGCCCCCAAACCCCCCGACAGAGGCCCCCCCCAATACCCAGGAGGGCCAAGCGCCCCAGACAGCCACACAGTGGGTCAGGGCCTGCCCCAGCGCCCCTGGCCAAGTGCCCTGGGAGTCAAGACGTGCCCACAGGTGGGTGAAGTCGCGAGCAGCGGGGAGAGGCAACGCTGCCCCCCCATCGGGAGAAGCACAGGCAGGCCAGGCGACAGCAAGTCCCAGATCCAGGCCCAATCATTACCACACACACTTTCACATCCCAAACATCCACACGTCCTCCCTCCCTCGACTCCGCTGGGGTGTAGTGCAGCGGTTACACCAGGGGGCCAGCAGCCCCCCAGCCACCACAGACCAGCAGAACAATTAATTAATCCTCTTGGCCCCTCCCGCTCAATTTGCTTTTTCACTATAAGCCATTAACCCATTCACACACACACACTCATACACAAGCATGTCTTAGTCTTTATAATGTTACAGGCTACACAGTGTTTTTTCCTTTATCACACACATTCACACACTAATGGACGCAACATGGGATTCAATGTCTTTCCCAAAGACACCGAGGCATGTGATCACACGTTTATGGAAACCGGGAATCGCTCAACCACTCTTCCTCCTGAACTGCCTGTCGATCTTCATTAATTCAATTCAGTTTTATTTCTATAACTCCAATTCACAACAATTGTCCTATCAAGGCACTTCAAAGATACAGTCAAGTTCAAACCTGTCATGAACGGGTGGAGAGGTAGGTCCCAGATGCAGCTCTTTTCCAAAATCAAAAGGTTTATTTACAAAACAGGGAGCAACAGCAAGAACAAAAGACGCAGCAGAGCCGGATTCAAAAATACTTAACGTGGAAACAAGACTAGACTATGACTGAATAAACAAAGGAACATGACTATGACAAAACAAACTGTGGCTATGAAAACCAAACTATGAATAAATACTTTGAACAAGACTATGGTTAACAATGACAAGACTGTGAGGCATAACCACTTAACTTTCTGTGGCATGAAGGGATAGTGAGGATTCTGCAGTGACTGAAAGGAAACCAGGAAGCTAAATACTGTGGAGGGAGTGATCAGTGAATGAGGTGCAGTTGTGAACAATGAACCAGGTGACGTGAGTGAACCGAGGTGGCAGGGGAAAAACATGACTAGAACATAACATGATTAAACATAAACTGTGACATGACAAACTGTGACAAAGCCAATTACAATCCAATTCACTGTAATACAATCCTAGACCCAATCAGTTCCAATTAATTTAATTCGAAATTAGTCCAATTCATACAAAGCCAATTAAAAAAAAAGTTCACTTGCAAAGAAAACCAACAGTCAACATCGAAAGTTCTCTTTGAGTCAATCTCCCATCCAGAGCATGCACAAGGCGACTGTGGGAAGTAAAAACCACAGCTTCTGCCAGTACACACACTCAGCCACAGACAGGGAGATCATGTTAGACTGAATTTAGTGTTCAGTTATGAGTTGTTTAGATGAAGGTTCATTGTGAGTTCAGTCAGTTTCCTGAGAAAGGGAGAGGGAAAAATGAGACTGTAGACATAGACAGGTTTTATTGTCATTCAGATATACAAGTATACAGAATAAAATTTCGATGCATGGCTCCGATGGTATAAAGACAATACAAATAACGGTATAAAATAACAGCAGCGGGCAATGTTTTGAAGTGTTATTGGTACATAATTTAAGCTATACAGAATAAAAATAAGAGAATTTAAAATATAAAAATATGTATAAACAGAAGATAAATAGAAAAAAAGAGGTCAAAGTGACGGTAGCTGTAGTGCAAAAAAAACTGTGTTTGTGCAGTGAGGTAGTGTTTTTTTTGTTATTTCCTGTTTAACACTCTGGTGGCATGAGGGTTAAAGCTGTTTTGGAACCTGGTGGCCCTGCACCGAATGCTCCCAAACCTTTCTCCAGAGGCCAGCAGGGTAAACGCTGGCATCACGGATGATGTTTCTCGCTCACACAGCGCTTTAATGCAATGTCCTGAATGGTAGGAAGAGAAGTCCCTATGATCTACTCTGCCGTCCTCACCACCCTCTTCACGTTTCTCCAGTCAGAGGCTCTGCAGCCTCCACACCACACAGAGATGCAGCTGGTCAGGATGCTCTCTATGGTGCTCCTGTAGAAGGTGGTGAGGATGGGTGGCGGCAGGTGGGATCTCCTCATTCGGTGCAGAAAGTGCAGACACTGCTGTGCCCGTTTCACCAGTTATGCGGTGTTCACAAACCAGGTGAGTGTATCTGTGATGTGCACCTCCAAAAACTTGGTGCTGTTGACCAGCTCCACAGCCGTGTTGTTGATGAGGAGAGGAGCGTGGCTGGGCTGGTTCTTCCTGAAGTCGACGATGATCTTTTTGGTCTTGTCCACGTTCAGGATCAGGTTGTTCACCTTGCACCAGTTCACCAGCTGCTCCACCTCCTCTCTGTAGACCATGTCATCGTTATCCCTGATGAGGCCCACCACTGTTGTATCGTCAGCAAACTTCTAACTTCAAACATTAAGTACTCCTCTTGTGTCACATTACGTTGATGTCCATACAAAGAGTTTGATTACTGGGAGAAAAAAATGACTGAAATTAAGCTGATTCACTGGAGAGGCAGAAAAGGCTGTGTGTGACCATGTGTGTGTGCATGCTCTATGTAGCAGCATGGTCTACTGTAGGTATTACCCTCTGTTTTTACTTATGAACAATCATGCTGAGCTCCTTTGAAAATATTCCAGAATACACACAGTTCTCATGTATTATTTCTACATGAATTTAGCTGAAGAGAGATACACAGCTGGTGTACATGGAGATATTAAACTAAGCTTTTTGTAATGGATGATCTCCTGAGGAGCAGCTAACATTCAAGATCACAACGAGGTATGGCACAACGCAAAACACACATACTAACCATGAAAACTGAGGACTATTTGCAGAAAGTCTTTCATACAGCAAAACGTACTTTCACAACATACATTATGAAATATTTAGCAGACAAAGAATGTGTTACGTACTGTGTCACACTTTTCACAACAGTTTCAGTTTATTCAGACACAAACACACATTATCAATCATGAAATACAGTATATATACAGTATAAATTTTAAAAAAGGGTAAAAGTGTAAGGCAAGGCAGGCCAAGTTTATTTGTATAGCACAATTCAACAAGGTGATTCAAAGGGCTTTACAGAGACATTAAAACAGTAGAAATAAAAAGCATTATTAAAAAATTTAAACAAAAAAGAAAGAAATAAGAACAATAGATAAAATCAGAACAATAAAGATAAGATTGAATAAAAATGTAATAAAATTATATATATTAAAGATAAAATAGAATAAACTATTATAAAAATGGAAATTATGATAAAATCAGTAGCTGAAATATGATTATGTTTTGAAACTCAAGTTTATTTGGAGCTTTATTCAAATGCAGCTGAAAATAGATGTGTCTTCAACCTGGACTTAAATACACTGAGTGTTTCAGCTGATCTGAGGCTTTGTGGGAGTTTGTTCCAGACATGTGGAGCATAGAAGCTGAATGCAGCTTCACCATATCTGGTTCTGACTCTGGGAACTGATAAAAAAAACGGATCCAGATGACATGGGGGGTCTGGAAGGTTCATACTGGGTCAGAAGGTCATTGATGTATTTTGGTCCAAGACCATTCAGAGCTTTATAGACCAGCATCAGAACTTTAAAGTCTATCCTCCGATGGACAGGCAGCCAGTGTAAAGACCTCAGAGCTGGACTGATGTGGTCCACTTTTTTGGTCTTAGTGAGGACTCGAGCAGCTGAGTTCTAAATGAGCTGCAGTTGTCTAACTGACTTTTTAGGCAGACCTGTAAAGATGTTATTACAATAACCAAGCCTACTAAAGATGAATGCAAGGAATAGTTTTTTACAGGTCCTGCTGAAACATCTGATCTTTTAACCTTTGCACATTCTTAACGTGATAGTAGGCTGACTTTGTTATTGCCTTAATATAAAAAAGGTAATAACAAGGTCTGAGTCCATCACTACACTCAGATTTCTGACCTGGTTGGTAGTTTTTAGGTGGATTGAATCTCTGTGGTGACCTGTAATTGTTTCTCTTTGGCTCCAAAGACAGTTACCTCAGTTTTGTTTTCCTTTAGCTGGAGAAAGTTGTGGCACATCCAGTCATTAATCTCCTCAATGCATTACCAAGGGCCTGTACAGGGCCTCGGACTCCTAGTGACATTGTAATATCTGCGTGTCATCTGCATAGCTATGGTAGTTCATTTTGTTGTTTTTTGATTCTTGTCAGTTTAGTACAGTTCCGGAAAGACCTGCCCAGTTCTCCAGTCGTTTTAGTAACATATGTGGTCAATTGTATCAAAAGCAGCACTGAGATCCAGTAAAACTAAGACTGACATTTTTCCACCGTCTGTATTCAGACCAAACTGAGTTTATACTAATATACAGCAGCTATTACCTGCAGTGATGTATGGTGCTTGGAGAGGTAGGTATAGTTTTAATTTCTGGCTGATATATTTCAAGAAGCTCATCAGCACAAGAGTAATCTCCTTTGTGATAAACCAATGACCTGTTAGAGAACCTTTTCTCCATTTGGTTTATCTAAAAAACAGTGGTTGCACATCATACTTCTTCTATTAATTTGAATCAGAAAGCAAGAAATAGTGTAAAATTAGTGCCCCAAATCTCATGGGTGAACCTAACTAACCCATTAAATGCAATCAACTATTATTGATTAGTAAAAGGCAGAGATGGGCAGGTCATATTTTTTGCTTAAAAAAACTTAATTTCAGCACAGTACTGAATGTGATGCATATATTAAGATAAAAACGTCTGCCAAATGCATAAACATTAAACTTTAAGAGGAGATGTAGGAGTATACTCTGTGATGGTCCACACTGCACTACACCACTGATCAACTGTGGTTAAGAGCAATTTAATTTGTATAAGGAAGAAACATTTTAACAGCTGATCATGAATATTAATGTGGCTGATCCTTGGCTGAGGGAATTGTTAAAGACTTGCATCAGTCTTGGATAAATGCACAATTCTTATGTGCTCCAGCCAAGCTCTTAGGAACACATATTAGTATGCAGTTATTCAGTCCAATCGACCATTTATGTTACAGCATAAAACTACAGGGCAAAGTCAGGAGATTCAGTTAATTTCTACATCAAACAACAGTCTGGTGTGGTGGTAACAAGGACTTTCATTAAGAAAAGTTTATCTATTCTATGTACGCGGTGATTAATCACTGCAATGACAAAACACGACAAAGTTGGAATAAATACATATTTATTAACTAGCTGCTCGACAAACACACAGGATGAACAAACATAAAACCTAAAAAAAAATGCTCATGCCTGTGTGTATATGAAGTAGATGAACTATTTCAGAAGGATGTTTTATGAAGCACATTACAATATTTGATTGCAGGAAGGAACCTTATGGAAAAGAGAGTCGATGTGATACACATTTGAGGAGATTACTGTCTAGCTTACTTAGCCTGATAAATGACTAGGTAATAAATAGATGACAAACTTAGACTATGAAACAAATTATTAAATAACCTTAGCCATGAGCCCTGGGGAGGCAGGTTTGCCTCAAAAGGAGGATAGTGTTCCCACTGTGACGAATATAGAAGGAAGAATACGTTGCTCAACTCACCAAGAAAAAGAGATGGGGCTTTAACAATGATTTTAATCATATACATATGTACAGACACAAATATAAATAATATCTATTAATATATATATTTGAATATGTATATATGTATTGACTGAAATATATAGTAACATACCACTGAAAAAATTATATTTCTAAATTCAGAGGAATTATGAGGTAAATGGAGGGAAGTTATATTGCAAGTTGAGGGCTGTATTATGTAGTGCTACCCTTTTGATAATGGTAAATGTACTGCACTTGTATAGCACTTTTCTAGTATAGTTGACCACTCAAAGTGCATTAACACTAGATGCAACATTCGCTGATTCACTCACACAGCACATCTTAGTCTGTGCTTTATTCTATGACGTGTCTTGCCCAAGGACACTGACACGTGGCCCGGGGAAGCTGGGAGTTGAACCACCGACCTGCCGATTGGTAGACGAGTGCTCTACTTCCTGCTTCTAAAGAGTGCAGACGCGTCTCCGCTTCCTCCTGCTGCTTACTGCTTAATTTGCTTTTAAATCATTCTATTTCTTTCCACAAGTCTTGGATATAATTCTATTCTTTTTCTTTTAAGTGAACCAAGACTTTTTAAATAATTTTTAATAATTCTTTATTCTTTTTACAACTTATCTGACGAGCCAGCAACTCAGTGTGCGTGGCCTACACACAGCTGAAGCCTGATTTACAGTGTCCGGGCACCTAGCACTCAGCTAAAGCTTCTCCACAGATGACTACTACAGCCTCCTGCAGAAGATTGCAGTACTGGAGACGAAAATTCATCGCTTAGAAGTAAATGTGGAGGTAAATGGACTATGTGGAAATGAAACAACCTTGCCATTGATTCAAAACAGCGGAGATGAGCAAGCTAACACACAGCTAAGGAGCACAGATAACACAACCAAGAAAGTAGACTCTGTGCATTATAATAAATCAGCTAATAATAATCCTCCCTGGAACTGTCTCGGTGCAAAACCAAAGAGTAAATCATGTCTCCTGAAAGTGGGAGGACGAGAAACCGACTGGCCTTCACTCCCTACGAGACAGAGGAGCTCTTCTACCCCTGTACATGGGAGGAAACAGGACTGGACATCTGTGAATGGGAAGGTTAACAACAAACCTCCAAAACAACAGAGTGTGAAACTGCAGAACAGATTTGCTCCACTATTGAAGGACTTTGGATCTCTATTGGATGACCATCCATCCCAAAGCAGCAAGGCAAGGACTGAAAACCAGTTGGAAAGTAAAAGGCCACAGGGAAAGCTAAAGGCTGGGCCTCAAACTCTGATTGTGGGTGACTCTGCCGTAAATGATGTTCAAAGGATGTGCGGTAAGAACACTAAAGTCCTCTGCTTTCCTCGGGATATGGTTAACGATCTAAAGGAGAGAATTCTTGGAATTGCACATGAATATCCAACTGTGACAAACATCGTTCTACATACAGGGTCAAACGATGTGTCCAAGCAACAATCCGAGGTTCTGAAACGGGACTTCATTGGATTATTAAACACAGTGAGCTCGCTGAATGCAGCTGTATTCATCAGTGGACCTGTACCACCAGTCCGAGGAGGAGAGGAAAGATTCAGCAGGTTGCTGGCACTGAATAAATGGCTTTTATTGGCATGTGCTGACCACTCAGTGCATTTTATTAATAATTTTAACATTTTTTGGGAACGCAGGCATCTTTTTAAGGCAAATGGATTTAATTTTAACAAGTCAGGGGTGAAACTGTTCACCTCCAACATATTTTATTTCCTACGTCATCTGTGCTCGGGGCCAAGGCTGAGATAAACAAGGAGTTATCTCATAGAGAGGAACAAACAAATCCCAGCAGAAACCTTGAGGAGGAACTCCATCTGACCCCACCCAAGAAGAACTTTGGAAAGGAGAGACATCAGAGGCAAGAAGAGAGGTCTTTATTTGCCCCCAACCCTCTCAACAGCACTAATGACCAGGACCAGGGACCAGGACCAGGGCCTTCCTCAGCCCCCCAAACCCCTGACAGGTCATTGTGCTCCTCACCCTCCCTTTCTCCCTCCTCCTCCTCCCCTCACCTGAAATTCACTGAGGAGATGATGGAACGGGTCAATGCTGGGCTTAGATCTACCCCCCAGCCCAATCCCTTTTTATCCCCCATAAACCCCCCACCAAAGCGGCCAAAGGTTCCCCGCCGAGCCCCGCCCCTACTAGAGCAGCCCAAGCGACAGAGCCCAGCCCCACCCCCTTCTGTCCCTTCACGCTGCCACCATGTACTGTCTCCGCAGTCTGATGTGTGATGTGTGAGGGGTCCAGGCTGTGTGGATTCTGACAGTCGTGACTTTTCCCAGGACAATCTGGGAAGATTTAAAAATTTCTGTACTTTTAGGTGACAGAAGGAGAAATGTGACCCAGTAAAAACACAGAGAGTTGCACTCAAAAAGAAATATGAAGAAATAAAGTAAACATACCTTGTGTGCCACAGACTGCTCCCAAACACGAGGGGGCAAATAATACCTCTAAAACACTTAAGTTGGCTTTATTAAATGTTAGGTCTTTAGCTGGGAAAACATTCTTAATTAATGATTTTATCACTGAGCACACCCTGGATTTTATGTTTTTAACTGAAACTTGGTTGGAACAAAATAATAGTGCTGCTGTTCTTATTGAGTCAACCCCTCCTGGTTACAGTTTTATCAGCGAGGCCAGAGTGAGCAGGAGAGGAGGAGGGGTCGCAGTCTTATTCAATGAATCATTTCAATGTAAGCAGTTATCTCCTGGAAGTTTTCAGTCCTTTGAATATATGGCTATACAGCTGAAGGCCTCAACCAGTGTCCTGTTTCTGAATATTTACAGGCCCCCTAAATACTGTGCAGATTTTTCTGAAGACCTCAGTGAACTGCTGTCTATGATCTGTGTTGATTTTGACTGTATAATTATTGTTGGTGATTTTAACATCCATATGGACAACCCTCAGGACAGAGGGACTAAAGACCTGAGTAACACTCTGGACAACTTTGGGCTGACTCAGCATATAACAGAGCCCACACACAATAGGGGGCACACTCTAGACTTAGTGATCTCTAAGGGTCTAAGCATTTCAAAGATTACTGTGTCTGATGTGGGCCTGTCTGACCATTCCTGTGTTTTCTTTGAGAGTACGATCTCAGTGCACACAAATGTCTCAACAGCAGTGATCTCAAAACGGTGTATAACTGAAAACAGTAGTAAGATCTTTAACCAGGTCTTCTCTTTAACACCTGCCCTGTCCGGGGGTTCAGTCAGTGAGCTCGTCAGTAGCTTTAATACTAAAATGTTAAATGTTATGGATACTATTGCTCCCATTAAGGTGAAGGTTATCTCTGGAAGGAAGAAGTCTCCATGGCGAAATTCCACACTGGTGAAAAATGGGAAAAGAGAGTGTCGGAAAGCTGAGCGCAGATGGAGAAAAACTAATCTCCAGGTTCATTATGACATCTATAAAGAGAAACTACACTCTTACAATTTACAACTGAGGAATGCAAGGAAATCCTACTTCTCTGACATCATCACCAAAAACAGTCATAATGCTCGGGCCTTATTTGCTACAGTTGACAGGCTAACAAACCCTCCTGTGTCAGTGGCAACTGAACTCCATTCCACCATGGCCTGCAATGACTTTGCCAAATTCTTCATAGACAAAGTCCAAAATATTAGACAAGCAGTTGGTACATCAGCAGCAGGTTCAGCATATGTACTGTGTCCACCGAAAACCGGTTTAAACACCATGACACTATTTCAACCCATTAACAGTAAAGACCTGGAGGACATCTTACGTCACCTGAAGTCCTCCTCTTGCTGTTTAGACATCCTACCAACAGCTTTTTTCAAAGGGGTCTCAAAGACTTTGGAGTCAGACCTGTTACTGATTGTGAACTTTCCTTAACGTCAGGTGTGTTTCCAGAGCCACAATCTTGACAAGACGCAAATGAACAACTACAGGCCCATCTCAAATCTCCCATTTTTAAGTAAGATCATTGAAAAAGCGGTTTTTCAACAGCTTAATTACTTTTTAACACAAAATAACTGCTATGATACCTTCCAGTCAGGCTTTAGACAGCACCACAGCACTGAGACTGCTCTGACCAAAGTGTTTAATGACATATATCTGAATACAGACAGTGGAAAAATGTCAGTCTTAGTTTTACTGGATCTCAGTGCTGCCTTTGATACAGTTGACCACAATATATTACTGAAACGACTGGAGAACTGGGCTGGTCTTTCTGGAACTGTACTAAACTGGTTTAAAACATACTTAGAGAACAGGAAGTACTTTGTGTCAATAGGTAACTTTACATCTGAGCAAACAAGAATCACATGTGGAGTTCCCCAAGGTTCCATCCTGGGACCTCTTCTGTTTAACATCTACATGCTCCCACTGGCACAGATGATAAAAAAACAACCAAATAAACTACCATAGCTATGCAGATGACACACAGATGTATATAACAATGTCACCAGGAGACCGAGGGCCTGTACAGGCCCTTGGAAAATGCATTGAGGAGATTAATGACTGGATGTGTCACAACTTCCTCCAGCTAAACAAAAACAAAACTGAGGTAATTGTCTTTGGAGCCAAAGATAAACGATTGAAAGTCACCACAGAGCTTCAATCTATAAATCTAAAAACTACCAACCAGGCCAGAAATCTGGGTGTAATGATGGACTCAGACCTAAATTTGGACAAACACATTAAGGCAATAACAAAGTCAGCCTACTACCACCTTAAGAATATACAGCTAAAGGAAAACAAAACTGAGGTAACTGTCTTTGGAGCCAAAGAGAAACAATTACAGGTCACCACAGAGATTCAATCCACCTAAAAACTACCAACCAGGTCAAAAATCTGAGTGTAGTGATGGACTCAGACCTTGTTATTACCTTTTTTATATTAAGGCAATAACAAAGTCAGCCTACTATCACGTTAAGAATGTGCAAAGGCTAAAAGATCTGATGTCTCAGCAGGACCTGGAAAAACTAGTCCATGCATTCATCTTTAGTAGGCTTGATTATTGTAACAGCATCTTTACAGGTCTGCCTAAAAAGTCAGTTAGACAACTGCAGCTCATCCAGAACTCAGCTGCTCGAGTCCTCACTAAGACCAAAAAAGTGGAGCACATCAGTCCAGCTCTGAAGTCTTTACACTGGCTGCCTATCCATCAGAGGATAGACTTTAAAGTTCTGATGCTGGTCTATAAAGCTCTGAATGGTCAAGGACCAAAATACATCAGTGACCTCCTGACCCACTATGAACCTTCCAGACCCCTCAGGTCATCTGGATCCGGTTTTTTATCAGTTCCCAGAGTCAAAACCAGACATGGAAAAGCTGCATTCAGCTTCTATGCTCCACATGTCTGGAACAAACTCCCACAAAGCCTCAGATCAGCTGAAACACTCAGTGTATTTAAGTCCAGGTTGAAGACACATCTATTTTCAGCTACATTTGAATAAGCTTGAGTTTCAAAACGGAATCATGTTTTAACTATTGATTTTATCTTTCATATATATAATTTTTTCAGATTTTATCTATTGTTCTTATTTCCTTCTTTTGTTTAAATTTTAAATCATGCTTTTTATTTCTTCTGTTTTAATGTCTCTGTAAAGCACTTTGAATCACCTTGTTGTTGAATTGTGCTATACAAATAAACTTGCCTTGCCTTGCCTTGCCTCTTCCACCCTGGGCACTGTCACCCAATATATATAATTCAATATGAAACTCCACCAAAGCTCCATCTAAAAAACCCTCCTTTTTAGAAGGAGTGCAACACACAGTTGCACGTTTCATTGCATAAACAATGGTGATGTCCAATTTCTTCACCTGCACATAATTAATCCTGGCAGAAATATAAACTCCTGTTTCCTCTGTGTCCTAAAAAGCTTGACTTTGTGCAGCTTGTATGCGAGGGTGGCTGAAGCTCAGGAGGAAGAGCAGTTGTCTGCCACTTGGACAGTTGGTGGTTCTACTCCGTTTAAACTCACTCCTGTTTGAAAGGGAAGTGTTTTCTTTCCACCATCGCCTTGTACATGTGGGATTGGATCAAAGAGAAGTTTCAGTATAAGCTGTTGGTTATGTTTGTGGTATGTGAATGACACAAATACAGAGACAAAAGCAAAGACAAAAGAACCTTAACATATTTATTACAAACAAAAGGCCACAAATACAAACTTGAACTGGAGAACACAAAATCAAAACGCCGACTAGGACTCTTGGAAAGGAGGCAAAAGTTTGTAACGGCCAGGACTATGAGAAGATGGGGAGCTTAAATTGTGTAAAAGTGAGGAAAAAAGATTTGAATGGTAGCAGCCAGGAACGACTGAACACAGGTGAAATGAGTGGAACTAATGAAAAGGACATGGAAACTGAGGTAACTATGAGTGAAAGAATGGAACAGGAACTAGCATAACTGAATTAAAACAAGACTAATGGCAAGAACAAAAGATAAACCCATGACTTAATCACAAGCAAGAAAATAGAAAACAAAACCCAGAAAATCCAATACAAAACCAAAATAGGGACACCGAGGAAAATTACTGAAGGACAGTATGAACAAGACTGAACTAAGACGAGACTACTGAAAGTCAAAGTAGAAACTAACACAGACAAAACATTAGTGTAACTAGAAACAACTAAAGACTAGACAAATACAGACTGAAGAAACCCAGAATAACTCAAATACACAAAAAACAACTACTAAACAAACAACTGTAATTGGATTGCATCTTTAAAGCAGCTTGAGATGACATTTGTGGCAATTTGACGCTTTTTAAACAAAACTGAATTGAATTAAATTGAAAAACAGTCTGCGTTTGAAGGTTTGTTGGGGTGGCAGGAGGCACTACACACGGGAGACAAAAATGGAGTCCCATCTGGACCAGTTCAACTGACTTCACTTTAAGTAATTGCATTTGTTACTGTCAAGATCTGTAATTTTTCTGTTTTGTTTTTCTTTTTCATGTGGACTCCTGCTCTCCTGTGGGTGTGGTGAATGGTTGGGCTGCTGTGGCTCTAGTCCACTCACCTGCGCTGGATCCTGGGCCTGGTGGTATTTAAGCTCCATTCTCCATTCTTCAGTCTGCTCGTTGCCAGGTTGTTGTTTTCACCTTCGTGGTACAACAAGGCCACTTCATAGTAAAATCAAGTCTTTTCTTGCTAAAAACCTATGAATAAAGTTGTTGTACCTTTGTGATGGCCAGCCACACATGGTAATAGCCACACCCCACCACCAGTGTATTTCTACTTTAATTTAATTTACAGTCCCTACTCCAGACATTTAGACACACTACTCAACACATTATTTCTTTACCAAATTAGTTTATTTTTCTCACCTTGTAGTGTTGATATGGAGTGCACACATACCAACAGTGCAAAGTCAAATTCTGTTTAATTTGTATCAATACTCTTTTCTTTCTTTTGAGTTTCCTGTGATTTGACTTGACTGGTGCAGCAAAATGTATGGCCGAGGGCTCTAATATACTGCCAGCCTTATTGGACTGATCCACATGCTGCATGGTCACAGGGGTGTTTGGGGTTTATTTAGTGGTTTTTTATGTTGGTTTAGAATGTAGCAGCTATTTAATTCATACATGGTTTAGCTGAACCAGTATTTAACTTCCCCTTATGTGTCTGCGTCAGTAGGTTTGTTTGTTATATTCATTTATTTGTTTGAGTTTTTCAGTTTTGAGTCTAGTTCTATTAGGTTGACCTCTTATATAAGCCAGTCTAGTTGGACTTTTGATTTGGCAACATTTTGCATTTTTTTTAGTAAATAAAGAAACTAATTTTTGAACAAAAGCACCTGTGTCCTTGTTGCTTACTCTTTGGTCCATGCCATCCTTTGTTCACAGAATACCTTCTGCCTGGAGCTGCTCTTTACCACCAAATGATTTCTGGATTCTCTGCACCACAGCCAGTTTGCCACAGCTTTTGGTCTTCCCGCCACTGCCAGCTTCAACATTGTCTCAGCCACTATTCCCAGTCCCCGTGTCACAGGAGAGTTTACCCAAGTCAGCTTTTCTTCTTCTGTTCCGGTCAAAACCCTGTTGCCAGGATTGCCTTTTTCCTGGAAGGAACTAACCCTGTCTCGCTTTCTAGAGACCCTCTCTCACCTCGGAAGGAGTTCTTTTGTTCATTGTCCTGGAGCCAAGTCTCTGTGTTTTTTTTGTTATTCCCCAACTCATTGTAGATATTCCCACCTACCTCATACTCACTGTTCTCTGCTTTGTCTGGGTCCAGCCTGTAAAACCAAAAGCAAATTATAACACATTACAGTATACAGTCTGTGTCGAGGTGATCAGAGGGAGACACTGATGTACAGATGCATCATGTACAGATGTACAGATGCTCTTCTCCCCGTACACCAACAGCTGTACCTCCAGTCACCAGTCCGTCAAGCTCCTGAAGTTCGCTAACGTCACCACTCTCATCGAACTTATCTCTTATCTGCATACAGGTAGGAGGCTGACCATCTGGTGACCTGATGCAACCAAAACAACCTGGAGCTCAACACTCTAAAGACAGTGGATATGGTTGTGGATTTTGGGAAGAACTCCATCACCCTCTGTGACAGCACAATTGACACTGTGGAGTCTTTCTGTTTCCTGGGAACTATCATCTCCCAGGACCTCAAGTGCTAGTTGAACATCAGCGCCCCCATCAAGAAAGCCCAGCAGAGGATGTACTTCCTCCGGAAACTGAAGAAATTCAACCTGCCAAGGACAAGGATGGTGCGCTTCTACTCCTCCATCATTGAGCCCATCCTCACCTCTTCCATCACCATCTGGTATGCTGCTGCCACCTCCAAGGGTAAGGGCAGATTGCAGCGTGTCATTTGGTCTGCAGAGAAGGTGATTGGTTGCAATCTTCCATCCCTCCAGGACCTGTACGCCTCCAGGACTCTGAGGTGTGCAGGGAAGATTGTGGCTGATTCCTCCCACCCTGGTCACAAACTCTTTGAGACACTCCCCTCTGGCAGGAGGCTGTGGTCCATCAGGACCAAAACCTCACGCCCCAAAAACAGTTTCTTCCCATCCGCTACTAGCCTTCTCAACAAGCCCCCCTTAACACTGACTCTCTCCCTCTCCGCTACCAGACCTACAAGCTACATCTTCAAGCTCCACGTCTTTTTCATATATATATATATATATGCACATTTATGGTATTTATAGCATTCAACTTGCACTACAGCTCCTTATTTTTTGAGATTCTGTATATATATATAGATTTTGTATATGTCTTTATTGTCTATACTTAATACTCTGCACCAACTACACCAAGTTAAATTCCTTGATTCTGATGGGATTACGGCTGTTTTCTTAAACAGACCTGTGGAAGCCTCTGAGACAATGTTGCCCCCAGAGAACCAGAATGATCTTTAGATATATATCAAGATATCTCAGAGGTCTTCCACAGTCATTACACATGACACATATATGAAGTTGTTTATAAAGCTCTTACTGTAAAAAGTATATTGTGAAAATTGATGATGAAAGATAAAAAGATCCCTGTCATACTCCATGGAATTCTGTTGCGTTTTATGATGAATTATGTGGCCTCTTCTACCATTTCCTTCCAATATTTATTTTGTGCATGAGGTGTGCACATTCTTCCACTATGTAAGCAGGAAAACAGGTACACATGGTTTTCGTGTGTACCTGTTGTTTATACATCTAGGTCCTGGTTTTCTTGTGTGGATGGTTAAATGTCAAATTTTCTCCTTATTGGTCAGTGTGAATAATTATAATTTAAAGTAAATACATTCTGTTCTGATACAAGTTGAGGTCTTCACAAAATGTCTGTTTTGGTCAAAAATACCAACTTGAGTAACTTGACTCCACAATAATCATTGAAGCATATTATTACCATATGACAGAGCATACGGTAAATAGTCTGAGAATTCACACTCGGCAAACCAACCTTAGACCAACACTCACCAAACTCAATGATACAAATACTTTGTTGTCTGTTTTTTCCTCAAGTCCTTAGATTTCCCTTGTTGGTAGCTCAGACACAATTTCTACTCATCCCTGTTTTAGGCACAATCTTGTGATTTGTGTGTTGAAGTGATCCAGATTGTTAAAACACAGCACCACGGGACTCAACGACCAGCTGCCAGGTAAATTCTAACTCCTGTATGTTTCTTCACACACTGGAGTTGGATAAACGTCATTTCAATCTGCGTGCAATGTAATGTTGTAATGCTTGAATGACAATAAATGCTTCTGATTCTGATTCTGATTCTGAAATGTAATAGTCAGTAATTTCCTGAATATCAGCTCCATTGCTCCACTCTGTGTTTAGAGGCCGATTTTAATAACTGTTGCTTACACAGGCCTCTTTTTTTGTACCAAGATTAACACATTTCTTTTTGAAAAAGTGGATGGTGGATGCGGATGGTGCATTCATTTACACACTGGAAATTCTAACTTCCAAATAGGAAAAGAAATTGATAATTGAAGAATTCTACTCTGAGGTGGGAGTGCGATGTGACAGAACCCTTAAGATTGTACAGATCACTGAGTGAGACAGCCCGAAACAAAGGGATATGGATGTCTCTCAAGTACAGAAAAAGTGTTTTCTTTTCATATGCCCCTTTACACAGAATGTTCAGGAGATGTGTGGTTTGTGTAAAATGGACCAAGTATTACAGATACAAGGAGGTGAAATAATCGGTTTGAATCTGTGCTCACCATCAATTCTCTCATTAAGGCCAGCTGTAGCTCTGGAAGAAGAGCAGTCACACACCAAAAGAAAGGCTGGTGGTTTGATTCATGAGTGTGTAAGTGTAGCTTGTAGAGTAAAAGCACTTCGAGTGGTACTAGACTAGAAAAATGTTTTACAAGTACAGTGCATTTACCAAAGTCTCCTTAAGGGGCAGGTCAATGGAAAAAACAATGTGACAGACAATGCCTTAAGTATCTGCACAGACTCGGCACTCCCTCTTTCAACACACTCTTCTCTGTACATCCCTTGTCCTGTAATATCAATAATCCCTCTGAAGACTTCTCCAAACACACACCCAATCTGCCTCCAATCAGCTCAATGAACACTTAGTTTAGTTCTAATAATGCTCACGATGCTGTTGTTACTGTAAGAGATGAAAGTTAAATACAATGTATAAATGTAAAACAATTATATAGACTGGTTCAGATACAATGAAAAATCCTCTAAGTAATCAAGTCAGGGAATCATGCAAAGTAGCTCTTTTACAGTAAAAAATGAACTATTTTCATTCTAGAAGAACGTGAACACTTTAGCCAAACATGACTGAATACTTTGTTTTTAGACTGCTTATTTTAAAGGTTCCATGAATAACACTTACCTATGATTTAAGAATACATATTCACAAGATAAACAAAATGTGATCATCATAAAGGGTTGAAATATACCTAAACAGATGGTGTGCTGAGATAAAAGCGTCTCAAAACAAACAAAACAATCAAAATTCATGAATATACCATTAAACTTATCAGACATTGAATACAATTTTGTACTTTGATCATTTACTCCTGCGCACAGCTAGGTGGAGAGAAACCCCAAAGAACAGTTCTGTAGTGATCCTGCAATTAATGTCATATAACCTTGGAGGAGGTGGCAAATAAAAAAAAAAAATCAGGGTTAAGTTGTCAAATTATTTTGCTGTTGGCTTGTGTTATAAAATGTGGGTATAAGATTTGGCAAAAAGCAACATATATTGTGTTTCTGCAGCGTCATCCAAGGAGTCAGGATATGATACCTCTACTGCTGCCAATTTAGTTCTAAATATATGCTTTCACCTACTTAATGGGTTAGGGTTAAGTGATGAAATAGAAGGTGACTGGATGGGTTTTGATTTATTCTGGTGGTGAAATCCAGGCATTCTAGTTCTCATGGGGTCATGAGGGGTCACACAACTTCAGAGTCAATGAAGTCCCATGGGTGTCACATATGCAGTTCAGTGCAGGGAGGACAGCAAAAATTTACATTTTGAGGAGACATATGTTAGGGATAAAGCAGGAACTGTATTAGGTGTTAGCAAATATTAATAAGTGTCCAAGGAACGTTATTAATATTCAATAAAATTATTCATGAAAATTATTATCTTTGGGGCACCACTGATGTATGTCAGAAGCTTATAACTAACTTCCAGTATCAGTTTTAAAATATTTTGGTCTGTACGTGTCAGGAACAGATATGACACATAAAGAGCATATATGAAGGCTATGAATCCGAGCACTGACATTCGCAACCAGCAGTTCTCACAGTGAATTATCCCTGCCATCCAGGATATACCCTATAAACAATACACATGGAAGGCACATAGCATCTTCAAAGACCCCAGACACCCTGATTAACTGTTCTCCTTATTACCGTCAGGCAAGCAATAAAGATGCATCACAGCACAGACCACATGACTTCAGAACAGTTTCTGTTACCGAGCTATAAGACTTGCACACATAGCTTTTCACTGATACCCTTGATATGTGTACTCCCCCACTACACTGGACTGGATTCTGTATATCCACACTGCAGCATAATGGAAATTGTAAGTCTTTGCAATAGTGTGACTATACAACTCTGAATGTGCAACTGTGCATACTCAACATGACCTTGTGACCTTACATGCTTTGTACTGACAGTATACGAGTGTTATTGTACATGTTTTCTATGCATTGTGCATATTGTGCAAGGTCTTTATTCTGTAAATACGACTTCTACATTTACATTGCACTCCACAAGCCCAGTTCTCCTTCACTGTATATGCCACCCTTCCTATTTGGTACTCCTTTCAAGTTTTTTGCCTTGTTCTTGTCCAATACATTTCATTATGAAGTTGACGCCCCACTATGCATTAACATCCATTTGACAAATGAACTTGAATTGAAATGACTTGAACAGGTGACCTGTCCCTCACTCAGTAGTCACTGGCATAGGCTCCTGCTAGCCAGGACCCTGACTAGGATAAAGTGGGTTTGAATGGTTGAAGGGTGGCAGGGAAGAAAAAAAACAATGTTTGAATTTGAGATGAAAGTAAAGTCCATCCATTTTCTATACCGACAGTCCGTTAATCGGGTAGCGGGTGGGCTGGAGCCTATCCCAGCAGTCATCGGGCGAAAGGCGGGGTACAACCTGGACAGGTCGCCAGTCCATCGCAGTATCGCAGGACTAGTAAAGTCGACAGAGAATGCAGTCTCCATTGCACACAGCCCTGCAGCACCGAGAGCAGTCTAACGCTTATGTCAGGATGCTCTTTGTGGACTTCAGCAGCGCATTCAACACTGTAGTCCCCCACAAACTGGTCCACAAACTCATAAACCTCGGACAATCCAGCTCACTCTGTTCATGGATTATGGACTTCCTGACCAACAGACCTCAGAATGTCAGGATGGGGAACCTGACATCTGACACTGTAATCACGAACACTGTAGTTCAATTTGCAGATGACAAATTTGCAGTGGTTGGCTTTCATTGCAGATCTGCCAGGGCTGTACGGTGTGCGACAGCATATGCACAGCAGAGGACAGAAGGAATCTGGCACAGGTGGTGAAGTCTGCACAGAGGACTGTGGGAGCTGAGGTCCCAGACTTGGACTCTGTGTATGCTCAGCGCATGCAGGGGAGAGTTCGGCCCAACTGTAATGACAATAGCCACCCAGGACACTCCTTGTTTGTCCCACTGCTATCGGGGAAAAGGTACCACAACAAAACACGGACAAACAGACTCAGGAACAGCTTTTTCTATAGAGCTGTTGCCTTCATCAACCCCCCACCCCAAACAAACAAACTGAAATCTGAATAAATGCAATAACAAGGCCTTAAACATTTTTTGAGTGCAATAGAAATAGTGCAATAATCACTACCTCAATATGAAATGTGTAATATTATGTTACATATACTGTGTCAAGGTTTACTTCCACCATACTCATAATTTCACCAATTTTAGAACTGTATATATCTTTTTCTACTATACTTATAACTGTTTACTACTCAACACTTTGGTTTTTTTACAAATAAAAATCCTTAAATCCTTGAATCCTCTACCTGTTTTTAAAAGCATACTGGATATTTCCCTGCACACCTCATTGAACATTGTCATGGCTTTTGACGCAATAACAAGAAGACAATATAATACCTGTTACAGTTTATTATTGATACCATATTGCAGTTAAATTGCAACCACTCTCCTTAACCACAGACTTAAAACTACACAGTGTAACTCATAAACTGCATCAGTGCCAGAGCCCAAACCCCCCCATCCCCTGCCCCCTGATACCTCAGGTTCCCCCCACATAAACTATCAGCACACCAAGTCACTGTGTACTACAGTAAAGTCCTCTTAAATGTGACTCCAGGTTTGTTTACAATGGAGACACACCACACCAGTTGGTCACCAGCTTTGACTTCAAGTTAGATAAAAAACATTAAATATTTTTATCACTTGAAGCTGTTGTGTTTTGTAGTAACGAAACCAAGTTTAGCTTTCATGGAGATAATGATGGTGACATTTGTAGTGGTCTATGGTTGTCATGGTAATAAGCCCATAGGAAACAGCTCTTTGAGTGCTTATGTAGCCGATGTGGCTTAATTTGCTGTTCATTAGACAGGTGTGCTTAAATAGCCACGTTTTCTAACACTTGTTTTTCTTGTCATAAAAAAAAGACTGCAGCTACATCGACTTTGGTCCAATTAGAAAAATAAATATAATTATTATCTATAACTTCACAGTGACCCATCACTGTGCTCATTAGCAGTGTTCTGGACCAAAGTGATAAGAAGATGCAACACCTCCCACTGACTTTATGAAGTTTCACACATAGGGAGAACCAGAAAATATTTTTGAAAACTGGGTAAGACTTACTACCCCTAGTTTGATGTCTCATGTGTGACCATGTCTACAAGCCCATCATATTTCACATTAGAGAAGAGTCTTACAACAGAATCACCTCAGCAACTTAGCAACTTACATTCAAGTGTTTGCAGTGAAACAAACATGGACATAATTAGATACTAGGTCAACCTTGTTTGTATTAAATGTCTTGAAATATAAATGGAAGTTAAAAAGCTGTTATAAGATGTAAAATTTTGGCAGATGCATTTTCTATTCAGAAAACCCACTTAAAGAATTATACTTACAGCTAAATTCGTAACAGGTTGCGTGGGTCATATGTTTAATGGTTCACTTTTATGTGTGAAATCCCAGTTTCATACAAGTTGGAACACCATGTAAAATGTCAAAAATAAAAACAGAACGTAATAATTTGCAAATCTCATAAACCATGATTGTATTGACAGTAGAACATAGAAAGCATCAAATGTTGAAAATAAAAATTTTTACTATTTCATGGAACATATTTGTTCATATAAACAAATTTCATACACTCAAAAAAAGTTGTTGGAGTGGCAAAATACTGAAAAGATTGCTAACAGCACTGAAAAATTCTACAATGAAAAAAAAAGTTTGTGCTAGATTGTAAGGGACTGGTCTTTTGCAATGTGTCTCTTTGCTTTATAGCATACATGAGCTGGCAACATGTTGCAGTTGTTTCCCTGCTCCAACAGGTATCCTTTGAATGGTGTTACGCTGTTTGTTGTCCCCTCTTTTCTGTCTTCTCCAACCCCAGCTGGTAGAGGCGGATGGCCAACCTTCCTGAGTCTGGTTCTGCCAGAGATTTCTTTCTGTTAAAAGGGAGTATTTTCACTCCACAGTCGCCTTATGCATGCTCAGGATGGGAGATTGGACTGAAGAGAAGTTTTGGTGCAATCTGTTGGTTTTCTTAGTAAGGAAATTGCTTTTGAATTGGCTCCATATGAATAAATTGGATACATTTTTAAATGAGTTAATTGGATTTCATTGGATTATGTTACAATGAATTGAACTCCAATTAGCTTGAATTGGACTATATTATTTAAGTGCCTTGAGAAATTGTTGTAATTTGGCGCTATATAAATAGCTTGGCAGAAGCCGTCTAAATACAAATCAGGTTCTGAAGATACTTCTAAAGCTGCTGCACTTGATGATACGTCAGGGATTATAGAGGGAAGGATTCCATCAATCTTTTCTCTGATAGAAACAATTTTGTTGAGATCAATTTTGTAGGAGATGACTAACAGAGCTAACTAGGCTAGTTGGCTCCACACTGGCAAAAGGCGCATGGCTCGCTATCGGGTGGTTTTTAACAGTGCAGAGCCGAGCTTCCAATTCAGATAACCTCACCTCCAATACTACAAAAAGACTACATTTGTTACATGTACCATTATCACTAAAGGAGGCAGAGGAGTAACTAAACATCTGACACACTGAGCATTGTGAGAACTGGTAGTCATGCTAAGCTAGAGAACCCGACACACCACTAAAAAGTGAAAAATAAAGACTAAAGATCTGTAAACGTGAGTGTTAGAATATAACAAGTATGCGATAGAGTAAACTATGCAAGATGTGTAAATTATAGGGAGAAATAAGGTGATTATTAATAGTTCAAGAGGAGCAAGAAATGTTACAGTACACACACAAGGCAACAGGAAGTGATGTAATACATCTTTACATCTTACCTCAAAGCAAAGCCGAAAAGTTGCAAGTCAGTCGTTAGATGATAGATACAAGGTCTCTCCATGAGTGCAATTGTTCCATTTTTGAGCAATGGTGCTTCGATTTGAAAGAGATACCATTTAAGTGCTCTGTGGCAGTGATATTACCTTTCTTCCAGGATCTGGTGGACAGAGGGAAAGCATTTTCTTCCATCATGATGTACCTAGCAATTTCAGCCTGCAATGTTAGTTTTGAGGGGAAAACTGTGGGGCAGCATCCCTTGAATAGTCGATTCATGAGCGGGGTTCACTGCAAGCTCCCCGTCTCCAAACCTTTGGCTCCACTGTGGGACTTTCCTTTGTTATAAGACACTTCTACCGTTCCCCCTTTTGAGCCTCTGGAACGGGTGGATTTAAAAGTAGGAACTTTAAAAACAACGTTGTTGTTGGTGCTTGCCTCGGCCAAGCGTCTGGGTGAGATCCATTCGTTCTCAGTACACCTGATGTGTAGAAAGTTCTATTCAGGGAATGGAAGGTTGAGCCTGCTTCCCAACTCAAGTGTTTTGGCCATGTTCCCCAAATGACTTGGTGTCCTTTCATCCCCCCTTCCTCCTTAGGAAGATTTGGCATTTTTTCCTACAGCAAGGTACGGTGTACGATTCCAGATGCCAACTGATAGGGTTTTTGCAAGTCTTTCTTTAACTTTGCCACATAGCAGGAACCGCTGTCTCCTTTCCTGTCTGCAAACATTCCAAAGCACAAGTCCACAGGAAGTCTGGCTTCTAGGCCAAACATCAAGTCACAAGGTGAATACCCTATCGAATCACACTTAGTACTGTTGTATGCATGGACATGGAAGTACGGTTGACTCCACTGACGTTTCTTTTCCAGTGTCAGTGTCTTGCTCTTTATGTTAGGAACCTTGTTCTTTTTTGAGGACCTCCCTGCATGTGGTAAGGATTGGTATGTGACTTCCGAATCCCCATGATCTTTAGCAGATCTTGGATAAGCCCACTCTCGAAATCCCTTCCCTGATCTAAAATGGATCGTAGCTGGTAGACCATAGTGCACAAAATACTTGTCAACTCAAATCGTGGCCACAGTTTGAACCTTCTGGTTCTTTGTGGGTAAAGCTTGTGCATAAAGTGCATGGAAAGTGATTAGTGACCACCAATACACCACCCATCCCTTTATAGTCTGGTTCTATTGAAAGGAAATCTATACACACAAGATCTATTGGTCCCCTGCTGGTGATCTGGTGTAAGTGAGCTGCTCTTTATCCGGGGGACTTGCGTGTAATGTACTGTCCACAGTTCTTAATGTATTGCTCAGCATCTTGGCCAGAAGAATTGCCACTTCAGCAGGTCAGTTATTCTTTCAATTCCATGGTGTTCCGAATCATAATGTAGTGCCTTCAAAACAGTCTCACGATACTCTGTTGGTATGATGAGCTGAGTGACTTTCTCCTCTGAGGGCAATTTGGATGGACGATAGAGGAGACCGTCTTTCAAAATCAGTTTGTCTTTCTCTCGTTTCAGTTGGGAAAACTCTGGATCATTATTAGCATTTTCTGGGCATTTATGCTGCTGAAAAGCCTGAATTGGTGGTCCAATGACTGGGGCTTCTTTTTGTGCATGTACTAGCTTATCTTTTGATATGTATCTCTAAAACTTGAGCTCCATGTGCTTTGGGAATTAATAGATGTCAAGAATGCACTTTGGGGGAGCTCCAAGCTGACAAACATAGTGGACTGAACTGTCAGAGGATGTTGGGATGCTGACTGTTTGACAGATAGCCTTTACCCCATCCTGTGATATGGTTTCCCAATCCGAGGGCGATCATCATCTGGAAAGTTTCATATAAGGAGGTCAGCATATATGTTGTACCATGTCACGACTAGAAGCCTGGCCGCCTCACAAACATGGACCCAAGAGCAGACACAGGACTCAAGGTGAATCAGAGTATAATTAGCATTTATCAATAAGTGGAGTTTGTGGAGGGTCAAGGACGTGGAACTCTGAGGGAGGAGGGAGAAAGTTAGAGGGATTTCCAGGGTGATGAATAGTCCAAAAGGGGTGGTTTGTGTGGTTGTCTGGCTGGTGAGAGGAATCCAACCATGGACGTCAATACTGGCATGAGAAAACCAGAGTACAGAGAGTAGAGGAGGGAAACGATGCAATGAGGAGACAAAAGGCAAGGTAAGATTTGGAATAACTCGCAAAGAAAACACTGGAGTTGGCCTAATTACCACTAAGGTAGTGAGACAAATTGGCCAAGACTGATGGCTCCTGCAGCTCCTAAATGGTGTCTGATGAGGGCAGATGAGAAGTAGGTGTGGCAACAGGAGCAATCCAGACTCCCAGGAAACCTGTCCAGCCCCAGCTAAGACTCAGAAACCAAAACAACAACATAGCCAAGCATGATCGTGACAGCCCGGTGTGTACAGTACATCAAAGTCATATGTAGATAAAGCAGCAAGCCATCTGTGTCCCACGGCATTCAGCTTAGCAGTTGAGAACACGTAGGTCAAGGAGTTATTGACTCTTCGTACTGTAAACTGGGTCCCATAAAGGTAATCATGGAACAACAGCCCATTTAAGTGACAAAAACTCCAACTGGTGTATTGGGTACCATTTCACTGACTGGCTCAGTTTTCTGCTTGCAAAAGCTAATGGTCTCAAACCCACTGAATGTTGCTGATAGAGAACAGAACCAATCCCCTTTAAGTTAACGTCCACATAGAGAATGTATGGCTTCTCTGGGTGTGCAAATGCTAGTACTGGGACATGTGTCAGACAGTAGATGATCCCATAGAAAACATCTGTGCGGGACTGATCCAGATAGTTGATTTCAGATAGCTCTTGGAGAGATCTTTGTTTTGCTTTCGACTATTTTGTGTGGGAGCATAGGCTTTAGCTAGCTCTATAAAGGGTCTCACTATGGAATTATAGTTGAAAATTAATCGTCTTGAATACCTGCAAAAACCCAAAAATGACCACAGGGTCTTCAGATCAGCCCACTGGGGTCAGTTAGTAACTGCTTCTATCTTTGCAGGATCAGGTGTGACACCTTCTGCTGACACAATCAGTGGGGTTAAATGATGAGATTAACTCAATTATAGCTATAGTTGGGTTATGCTCCTTATTTGAGCAAGGGTAATTATCCTTGGATATATGGCGGTGAATGAATCGAATCACTGGTACGATAAATGGCGCTGTACCCATTCCAACTATTGCCAACAACAACAACAGCAAACTCAGGTAATCGAGAAAGATGGCGAACAAAGAACAAGATGAAGCTACATCCCTCTACATTTGTGATGAGCATGGTTCTGGCACAAACGCGATGCACAATGGCGCATTCTCCATCGTGTTGTTTATTTCTTTCTGACCGCGGCAACAACAACAGTAATATCGTCTCCTTCGACTTCTGGGTGACGATCCCGGGAAAAGATCTCTAGCATGTGCAGAATGTTCCATCCAATCCATCACGTGCTTCTGCCGTCTACATGCATGTTTAGTGTACGTTTGGATCAAGTTATCTCAGGGTCTTAATCCGATCGTGAGTAACCCAATCCAGTTTTTTGTCAGATTAAGGTGTCTACATGAATTTATTAACTCAGTCTTATTGTAATTTAGTCATTAATCCAATTTGATGGCACTCATGTAACCCCACTGAATGTGACCAAGGTACTTCACTGTTGGCTGACAAAACTGACACTTGTCAAGTTAGAGCTTCAGCCCAGCCTCTCCAAGTCTGTCGAGCACCTTAAGAAGTTTCTCCTCATGCTCCTCTAAGGACTTTCCAAAGACAATTATATCATCCAAAAAGACAAGGACCTGCAAAAGGTTCATGTCACCAACAGACTTTTCCATTAATCTTTGAAAAGTGGATGGGTCTCCTGTCATTCCCTGTGGAAGAATTCTCTCGAACTGGAAGAACCCCAACAGGCAAATGAATGCTGACTTTTTCTTGTCTTCTTAGGCCATTGGAATTTGATAATAACCACTTATTAAGTCAAACACTGAAAACCATTTGGTGCCAGACAAGGAATCCAGTGCATCTTCAATGCAAGGTACGGTGTACTGATATTGCGCAGCTATTCAGTATCCTGTAATCAATACACATTCGTATGGTACCATTTTTCTTTCTGACAATGACAATTGTACGCATGAGAAAGCTCTCAAAGGTGCTTTCTTACGTCATCAATGTCAGCAGGAGTTAAACGTCTGGACCACTGCCCAAATGATCTGGAGCTAATCCGACATCCCACTTATCCATAGAAAACAGATGCGATTGTTGGGACAGCTTCTGCTGATAGGGGAGTCTCCAAAGTTAATCAGGTTTTAATCAAAGTCTTGTGTAGCTGTCTTTTGAAAAGAAACAGCATTGACACTTTCAGTGTGATATATGTGCCCAATGACAGTGCCCTCTGGTATAATTGCCTCCCTAAGTGACTGATTCTGGACTAAAATTCTGAAATCTGAGTAATTTTTTATGAAGCCAGGTTTCAGCCAGAAATAGGATGCACCGGTGTCTATATTCTGTAAAGAAACTTAACATTGGCCCAAAGTTTATCAATTTTGTTCCTCATTGATTGCATTTTAGCAGTAATAATGAAGAATGTTGGCAAGGCTGTGCTAATGTGTAATCCTCATTACTGGTTATGTCCACAGATGTAAGTAGCAAGAAGCACATCATGACACATGTAAGGTACATACTGTTAGTGACAACAACAGTAACTGAAAATTGTTAAAGAATTCTGAAAGTGAAGATGAAAAAACAGAAAAGGATTTTTGATGAAAAGAAACTTGCAGCAGTTTGTTCCATCAGTACAACTCTAACATCACAGAACAGTTCAGAGATTAGTTTAATTCAGAATTGGAAGGGTTACATTGCTTAGCTCCCTTTCTTTTTCTTGGTGTTCATTATGCAGCCAGAACTGTGGCTTGAAAAGAAAAAAAATTTATTCTTGTAATTCTTGACAAGCTGCACAGTTGCAAATTAATTTACCACTTAGGTTTCTATGGTAACACTCATTAAGTAAAAGGTTGACTCCTGACTGGTGTTTGTGTTGAGCAAAAAAGGATTGCCCACATTCTTAAAAGAAACATACTAAAAAGCAGATCTATTTTCTGTGTCTTTTGTTGGCGCTGACAGTTTGTGCATTTACGTGATAAGTGACAGTTGACAAGAATGAGTGACAGCTCATGCTTAAAGTAAAGGTTAAACTTAATAATTATTTTGATCTGCTCAAGAATAGCCTTCAACAAACTGAATATAATAAGAAGCTTTTGGAGATAAGACACTAATGGTCTTTGAGATCATGCTCAAAGGTCAGAGTCAATATTCTAACCTAAGATTATAGTTGTGGTTTTTACAAAAAGCCTCATCTATATTTTCATCTACTTTGTTTCCAAAGACTGGTTTACTACTTTACAAAGAGCTTCACTTCATATACAGTAGGAGCCAGGTGATATACTGATATGCAACAGGTGGAAAGTGATGGAGCCCAAGAGGTTGGAAAGAAAGGTAAGTAAAAGTCACACCAAGAAAGGAAAGCAGAATAGATTCTCTCTAAATGAAGAACATATTAATGCATCTTTAAATTCTGGCTAATTTGTCAGACAGACTGGACTAAGTGATAGGACAGTTTTAAGACATTCAGGTTGTTCTGTAATAGTAACCATCAGTCATCGGCCAGAGCCTGAGTGACACAGACTTGCTACATTGATCCATAAAAGGTTGGGTAATTTATCATAGTACCACAGTAGACACACATCAAGCTGGCTCAGTATTGATTTTGACCCCAGCGACTTTTATCAAGTGGATACATTTCAACAAGAATAAAGAGGGGAGGAGTATGATCAGCAAAATCTGTTTTTTGTTTTTCTACAATGTGCAAACAATGTATACAAACAAAAATCATGTGAATGCCTTTTTCTGTGCATAAACTGGAATTCATGAAGGAAGAATGTGAGAAATCCGTATCAGAAAACTAGATGAACTTGATGATTTTTTCATGCTGTTCAGCATGACTTTCAAAGTAATGTAATTGAGTAGACCGTGTGGTTTGCATGTCCAACACATGTGTGTTTAGCTGAGGGGGAAAGATGCAGCAGGCAGCAATCCAGGAAAAATATATTTTGACGCAATACACTGATATATTTTATAAAAAGTCATGATGTTTTCCTAACCTTAACCATCTCAATTTTAATATAACTTTAACACAAGGAAACAGCTATCAAAAACAATTTGAACTTTAAAGTTACTTTCAAACAACAGGAACTAATGCAAACCAGACATCTCAAAGTAAAGTAACATGACGACATTAGGGTTTAGAAATGGACGCGATCTTGAGTCTCCCACCTTGCAATTGGTTGTGCATCGCCCCCTCCAACCTCCAAATGTGGACTATTTGACTTATTAAATGTGATATAAAGGTCCAATTGTCAATATCTTTGGAAATGTTGGACTCTATGTTACTCAATGAATTTATAATAGTGTTCAATAGCACGAATCAAGCATGGAAATCGTTTTAAAAAAGTTTTAAGATGTGTATTACCCTCATTTAACAGTCCTGCATGAGTGTCATAGAGGTAAAGAATTACGGAGCTCATTTTGTGTCATTAATAGGCAGCCTAACAAGCAAACTGCAGATTATAAAAAAGTTGGTCATTACCAGCACCACTTTATCCACCAGTTTGTTTGTTGCTGTTTTAAATCCTTGAGTTCTGCTTTTTATTCATTGTCATCTTAATCTTGTAAAGTTTCTGACACTCATGCTCTTATGGACTGATAATTCTCAACACATTGGCCTTTGCCCCAGAGAATTGTGATGTCAGCAGAAATCCATAACCCTTCAATTGATACATGAAGTCTGCTGGACTCACTGCAGTCCTTATCCTAATCAGTAGGTGTCGCTACATCCGTGTTTGTAACATTTGCAGTAATCGTAGCCAGTTGTGTTTAAAGAACTCTCTTCGACTACAGACTGTATCTTTTCGGGTTTGATGGGTGGCACGGAGGCCTACTGAGTCTGACCTGTTTATACGCTCTTCCCTGCTGCCTTCTTATTTCTTAAATACAACACTTACACAGCATGCAGCAGGTTACAAAAATGGGTACTGCATAAAGTTACAAATCAGGTCCTTTTCTCATAGACAATTAGATTAGTTGTTCACAGATTGGCTTATCATCTTTGTAGATGGTATTTAAGGCGCCCAAATCAACAACATTGGACATTAAGTTAAATTTGGCCCTCTTTATATGTCTTGCCTTCCACATAGCATGAATGTCTTCGGACATGCAAAACCAATACTCCAAACAAGCACAGGTTACATGAAGTAGCCATCATAACCACAGAAGCACATGATCAAAAGCAATTATATCTCTGGCCTTATACCTATTTTTCTTATATTGTGTTCTACAAAATATCACAGTGTCAGATTTTCATGTAGAATGTAGGATTATTTCGAATGTTCTGTTTTTGTTTGGGGCTGCACGGTGGTGTGGCACAGCCGCCTCACAGCAGATTAGACGGTTCCAGGTTCAACTCCCGGCTGTGACCTTTCTGTGTGGAGTTTGCATGTTCTCCCCATGTATGCATGGGTTCTCTCTGTGTACTCCAGCTTCCTCCCACCATCCAAAAACATGTGTGTGTGTGGTTGTTTGTCTCTGTGTACCTCACCTCTTGCCCGATGATCACTGCAACCCAACTGATGTATTAAGCGGGTATAGAAAATGGATTGATGGATGGATGTTTTTATCTGAAAGCTCTAATCAGTGGTTGGTACGACCTGAACAGGTATGTTTGTGTTTTGTGCGGTTTGTGTTTTAATTTTCAGAGCTATGTCATTTGAATTTCCTGCTCCCCACACAGTGAGCTAATATGCTCTTCAAAGCATCATTCAAAGCATGACAAATTACACTCTCATCCAAAAGGTGTTGCAAATATGTTATGTACAACATGCTAATAGCACTACTTGTACTTTAGAATAATCTCTTTAAATAAGAGTACCACCATGCAGTGTCTACAGATTGATCAATTACCTTACAGAATCATCTCTGATGAATTCTCAAAAAAGAAGTTTATTTGGACAAAAGAAAGGAGGAAGGAAGGAGGGATTGGTGAGGAGAACGATGGTGGTTTCCAAAGTGACTCATTTCCAGCCTCATAATTGCAGTGTATGTATGAGGCATGGGGCAGGACGAAGAACCCACCACTGACTCCCTCTAATGATAAATATCCTGCTTGACTGTGAAAGAGATGCTCCATGCATCACATCTGCTCTTTATTGTCATCCTGCTTCCTCTCCCTCGCTACTCTCCTCCCTACTGTCCCACCATCCTCTCACACACTCAAACAACTGTTGTCGTCCTATAAAAGAGGAATGAGGCAGATTACAAATATTTTCCCTTCCGTATAACTCCCAACACAGCGACGTATCCTCTTCAGTTTCCTTGTTGATAATACATGAAAGATCTGCGGTGTGGTTTTGTGTCTTTTTTGCACATAAATTATTCAGTGGGTGTTTATGTTGTGTGGGAAATTAGATTTAGAGTACATGGACCAGTCTGTATGTGTGTCAAGCTGTCCGGAAGATAGGAAGACAGCGAGAGCTACAGTGTATGCCACAGTTGCTCTTCTTTTCACTGCAATTCCCACTCATTTAATCTCTATGGTGAGAGTAAAAGAGATGACCCACCATGTCCCTTATATTGGAGTTTGGAGTTTTGTTGTTGTGGAAATTAGCAATCACTAACTCTACATACAGAAAACTAATCAACATTTTTGCTGATTAATTGAATATGTGTTTTTATTTTCAAACTAATCATAAGAACTCTTTAGGGTCAGGTCTCTGATTCACCCAATGAAAAAGACATGTCTAAAACATCATTGGGGAAACTAGTTGTTTTCAGAATTAAAAATATTAGTTAAATAGGTTTAAATTTTTGTACTATAAAGTAGATATGAGGTGCAGCTCGTAGGAATTATGCAGTAACAGTAACTATTACGGCAAAACCACCCACAAAAAAGTGACTGAAGGGGTTGTTACTCATGTGACGTGTTTTCAGGGCTGTAGGATTTAGGGGCTCTTATTCGTGACACTGTTCGGACAATAGCAACCGAAAAACATGGCTTTGTGGCTATAAGGCTAACAAGACCCTTTGCATGCAGTCTTAACAGTTTTGTAGGCACTCAAACTTGAAGTTACACTGCTGTGTATTTTAAAGTTTGTTATTTCTTAGACATTTATCAGGCATGCTGATGTCCTCGTCTCCTCATTGGGGCAGATTACTTCCAATGAAACAGGGCTTCCAATGAATTTAACAGGGCTGACGTAGAATGGCAGGAGAGGTTTGATCATGGTTTTTGATCATGTAAGTGCAGTCAACAAATAAGAGGAGATTGTTTTTCAGTGGGGGCAGCGCCCGTACTTAAAGAAAATCTGTAAATAATGAGAGGCAAATAGCTCTACAGCCATTTCATGGGAACTTTAATTCAGGAGGATAACCTTGTAGTCTACACAATCTTTTACACTAGGAGCCAATATCTTCCAAATATGGGATGCAGAGCGGAGCAGAGTGAGTAAACCTGACAGGAGCACAGCTGATGTGCAAAGTATCATCAGTTTGTTAGCTTAGTACATTGGGCATATTGTACCACTTTGAAGTTTTGTCAGTGAGGTGAATTGAAGTAAAAACCATTATCAAAATTACCTAAAACAGATTTTAAAAGTGAGAGAACTCAAAGCTGCGTGTGGAAAATATATTGTTTAAACCATTGACACATGAAGACAAAAATAGATGATTCCTGATTCAAAACATTTTTTTTTTCATCATTCAGGTTTACACAGGAATGAATCTTCTGAACTGTCTTCCACAAGAGCTTAATTAAATATCCCCTGAGATCCCATGCATGCCAATAAAAGACTCCCCAAACAGACCTGTCGTTGAGGCCTGATGGGATTCTATTGATGCTTGCAGCTGACAAGCTAGTGATCCACATTGTTATGAAGGTTTCCTCTAGTGGTTCAGTCTCAAATTCACAGTTCCTGTGCGACCTTAGAATTTATGCTCCTGCGCAAAGAAGGAAGCGAACCTGACAGAGACCGCTCCACATTCTTGCTACCCATAAAAATTCATTAACAGATACAATTCTCTCAGATTTACAGTATGCAAATGAGACTAAATGGCAACAAAGAATCGATCCCCTCTCACACACACCCACAAACAGACCCTTACAGTCACCTTTGGGACTGTCAGGTTGGCTGGGATGTCTGTACGTCATAGAGTCTATGCGTGCATTCCCTCTGGCCATTGTTGCTAATGTTTATGTGACAGGCTGTCATTTCAGTGAGCTGAGAGACTCTCAGCCTGGGGTGCTGCTGATAAACCCTGTGTGTGTGTGTGTGTGTGTGTGTGTGTGTGTGTGTGTGTGTGATTGAAAGAGAAGAGGAAAACCTCCATGAATCACTGCTGTTTTCGGCTTGTCTTCTGTATCAAATCAACATGTGATAATTCAGACTGATGGGTCTATAAATGCAGTTCATGATCCCTCATGGGTGTTTGCCTGAACTTAACTTAACTATAGCAGCTAAATATCTTAAACAAATGAAAACAAATTAAGTGAGGTCAGTCTTTTTAAATGCAACAACAGGCTTCCACGCTGTCTGATCTGAAACATACTTGCAATAATTGAGACGAACACTAAAGCATCCGTGTGAGACATTTAGGAAAAGAGAGGTTTGACTGAGCATCTGCACCACGATGGGCTTTGGCAGGGCTGATCTAGTTCTGAATAGCCACATTCTGCATAATTCTAGTGATAACGTGGGTATTCTAAAAATAGAATTATGATAATAGTCAGACTCCTCATTTCATCTCCCCTTTATCTGCCCCAATTGTATGAGGCAACAATCACAACACTGCCCTCTACTGCTGAAACAACACAGTTCAGGACAGAACAAAGAGGAATATGTTTCATTTAAGAAGCTTTTATTGTTCATTTTTCTAACATTACAAAGACTATCTTAAATTAAGTCTGACATGGTGACAAATACACATACATAGCCTACAGTGCATTGGTTGTAAGCAAACCTAATTTATTGATTGTGTAAGAACAGTGCCTATCCTGAAGCTACAACGCACACACTTTAGGTCTGACAACCTTTCAAGTGGGTTCCAGGTACATTTCAGTTTTCAAAGACCAACTTGGTCAGAAAAGTCAAGTTCACACTGTGCACAAAAAGCTCAAAAAGCCTCCTCTCTGCAGGATGAGTCATGGAGCGGGGAAGGGGGGGTTCAGGTCCCCAGCTGGGAGGGGTCACCACAAAAAGAGGCTGAATCACGCAGACACAGTAAAATTATATAGTATATTAACAAATGTTCTGGTTTGTTTCTACTGATTACGGTTGAGCTTGTAATCCACTACCTGTGAGTTATGACAACAAATAACTTTCATCTTTTCTTTTGAAATGTTTGACTGTTAAATGAACATGATCATGTGCGGCCTAACGTGATGTGTATGCTGCTTCATCCAAAGCACAACATACAAAAAATATTGTGTGCAAATACTCCTCTAAGTGGTCTGCAGATAAGAGCTGTCATATCTAACAGTTCTCTTCTTTGTTTCCATCTCTTTCATTGAAAACATACAGCTCACGTTTGTTTATGTAACTGTTAGGATTTAACAGCTGGTGACCGTGCTCTTGGGTCTTTGAATTGCAAGGACGCCTGAGAGCCTATCTGTGAGTTCAGCCCGAATCGTCTGCGCTGTTCTCCGATCCACCCTTAGCGTTCTCCTCCGGTTCCTCCGCTGTGCCGCTATCCGACTCTTCCTCGATAGTGAAGCGCGTGTCCGCGGAGGAGCACAGGGAGCTGATGCTGCTCTGCTCCGTGCACAATGCGCACGCAAGCGGAGAAGACAGGGGGCCCTCATAATGGAGGTGTCCAAATTGTTTGCCATGGTTACCACAGAAAGGCAGAGGCACCTGCACCGAGCGCAGCCCCGATACTGCGGCTGGAAAAGTGAGGCTGTGCTTCTTGGGCAGAGCACCCCACTCCCGCTGCTCCTCCTCGTGCACCAGGCGCGTAAATATGTTTGTTCTCCTTTTCTCTTTCCTCTTGGAGCGGAAGTAGCCCAGCATTATACCACAGAGGAATACTCCGTAAAAAGACATGACGATTAATATATAGAGGTACGCATTCCCGTCGCCTCTGTCTGCTTGGGATTCCAAGCTGCTCGGCGTGTGCACGAAGAGACGTTTGGTTGATGCTGTAGAGTTCTCCGGGTGTTCCATTTTTCTCTGGAGTCTGTGTGTGGGACCTATAAGTGTGCTGAAAAAACCCCAAAACATATTAAAACGACTAAATGACTTTTTTGGCACCGTTACGCGTGTTTTAGCACAAAGATTTGTTTCCAAGGAGCGGAGTGTTTCAGTTAAAGAAATACAACAGGCAGAGTTCAGTTTAGTGTTTAGAGTCATTCCTTTAATGTATCGCTGATAATTAAGTTTAACCAGGTCCGTTAGAAGGGTGCACACTGCGTATAGCCAAAGAAAATGCTGGAGAATTGGCCTGAGCTGCCAGAATCTTCAGTAACACACCTTTTAACGAAGCATTTCATGACTGTTTCTGTTCAAGAAAACGCCCTCCAAACTTCCCCAAATTGACTTAAAACTAACTATCTCCAATCTTAGTAGTTAACTCACCAGACCGATGAGCTGTGTCTCACGTGAACATTTACTTCTGTATCTTCTCGCAGCACTCCTAGAGTTTGGCAAAACTTTTACATGGGGGGAGTTATTTATACAGAGACCCTTGGGGGTCATCATGAGTCACGTGATGGAGACTGGTTGTAAGATGAGCCTTATGAGTATTGGAAGCCCTGAAGAGTTTTTCTGAAGAGAAAAACTGAAATAAAGAACATCTTTAACATAATTCTCACCTCTGGGGGGATTCTTGTGAAATCATGATGTGCTCATCTGTAACTGACATTTTGAATGACATCATGTCCTTAGAGTCCAATATAAAGTGGTCCAGAGGGGAAGTGATGGAAAAATACTTTTTCAGAAAAAACTGTTCAGAAACTGGTGATGAAAAGTGAATTATTCCCTCACTCTGTCAAACTGTGTCAGGATGCAGGAGCAAGCTAACACTTTACAGGACCCATCTCCGTTTTCTGTCAAGCATCTGTACTATTTTTGGAACAAACAATGAACTCATTTCATCCTCTCTCACCTGTTCACACAGGAGTTTTAGTTTCCTTGCAAATGAGCCTTGAAAACCTTTCAAACTTTGTAAAGCTGTGTAAATCCTACAAACAAAAAACAGAGACACACCATGTTCCCACAAGGAGCGTTGTATCTGCACTGATGAAATATTCTGACAATTTATGATTTCTAATCTGCAGATCGAGTATTCCTTTTATTTATTACCAAAGTGTCCATTCCAACTAAAAGTTCTGCATTCAAAATCCTGCAAGACTAAAAAAAGTATTATTGAAAATATTCCGTTTAAAGGTCCCATGGCGCAACATTAAAATTATGTATTATTATCTTAAATGTCACCCAAAGCAAAAAAGAAAAAAAAAGAAAGAAAGAGGTAAAAGCATGTTTTTATATTTTTATGCACTTTCTATTCAGTAGTTCTTGCTCGCCAGACTTTTAGGCAGTAGGTGTCTATAGGAGCTAGAGTGTGCACGTTATCCACTGCAAGTATTTTAAAAGTGGATGTTAACACGCTCAGTGGATATCGTTTGCAGGAAAAGGTTTGGATTTGTTTGCTGCACTTCACAGAAAACATTTTTATGAACAAAGCCCACTGTGACAATGGCTTTGCAGGGAGACTGAAGCTACAAGTCGAGACTGTTAAAACAATAAAAGTCTGGCACAAGTCTGAACTGCAAGCAGTGTATGAAACTGTTTCAAAGATCTGTGTTGTGTTGGCATTAGATGTACAAACAGATTTTAGTACAAACATCATGGTTACGCTGAGGGAAAAGGCACATCCTCAAGAGTAAGCTTTCCGTTGTTCTGAACAAGATATACAGGTATAAAAAGATTGGACTACTTCAAGTAGTAGAAATCATGTTTCTCCAGTTTTAGCATCTCTTCATTGACTCCCTGCTAAATTCAGAATAGAATTTAAGATTCTTCTCCTCACATATAATGCTCTTAATGACCGAGCTCCATCATATCTTAAAGATCTCCTCATTGGATATTCTCCTAACAGAGCACTTTGCTCCCAAACTGCAGGTTTACTTGTTGTTCCCAGAGTTTCTAAAAGTAGAATGGGAGGTAGAGCCTTCAGTTATCAGGCCCCTCTCTTGTGGAATAAGCTGCCTGTAAATGTACGGGAAGCAGACATCCTTTCCACTTTTAAGATTAGGCTTAAAACTTTCCTTTTTGATAAAGCTTATAGTTAAGGATGGCTCAGGTTATCCTGAAACATCCCATAGTTAAACTGCTATAGGCTTAGACTGATGGGGGACCTAATCTGTCACATCTTTGCTCTCTTTTTCCCCCTGTTTAATTTCTCAAATGATATTATGTACATGTGACATTATTGTGATTATTAACTTGTATTTCCCTGTTCCAACAGGTATCCTTTGAATGGTGTCTTTTCCCCCTTTTTTCTGTCTTCTCAAACCCCAGCTGGTCGAGGCAGCTGGCCACCCTTCCTGAGTCTGGTTCTGCCAGAGGTTTCTTTCTGTTAAAAGGGAGTCGTTCCTTTCCACAGTCACAAAGTTTCGGTGCAATCTGTTGGTTTCCTGAGCTAGGATATTGCTCTATATGAATTAATTGGATTATTTTTAAATTAATTAATTGGATTTCAATGGATTATGATTACAATGAATTTAATTCCAATTGGCTTGAATTAGATTATATTATTAAAGTGCCTTGAGATGACAATTGTTGTAATTTGGCGCTATACCAATAAAATTGAATAAACTGAATATAAACTATTTGGAGGTAGGAGGTGTGCAAAGTTAATCTGGAGCTACCAGACCTTAAGAATTAAATTACTGGAAATATTGATGTCATGTACTCTTTGAATATAAGAAGTAAGTGTTACCACTGTGGTTTATTTTGCTTCACAGAACTGTGTTTTTACAGTCTCAGTCTTCCCTGATGACATTAATTGGAGTGGAGCTGCTCAAAAAGAAAAAGAAAACGTACGAAGTTTAGCAGGAAAATAATTTCATGTGAAAAGTTAAGACGGCTGACAGAAGTGGTTTTACCAATGCCTTGTATTTTACAAATTTGTCATCTGTTTCTTGAAATGTAATATTTGAATGGGAAAACTGCCTGATAAGAATATGTAAGCAAAAAAAGGACGAAAATCAGAAGTCCTTTACACACTAAAATAAAGTTGATGAGGCAAAATAATAAAATATCGTGGGTTTAGTTTGGGCTATGAGATAAAATTCAATGGAAGAGTAACAGGGTGTTCATTATAATTTTTTTAATTCATTTTCCATACCATCCCAACTTTTCCTGATCTGCAGTTGTATTTGGCTCTGTAGCTGTTAAATGCTTTACTGTGTCATCAGTTTGTTGCTAAATCAGTCAGTCTGTTGTGTGGGGACGCGCAGATGGTCCAAAATGGCTTTTTAAAGCTTTGTATTTGACATCAGTTGCATACTGTAGAGAGCAGTGTGAGGGTCGTAACTATAAGTAATCCCCCACTTCTGTTCCCTGTTTCATTAATGCAAGGTATGCATAAAAGCTGGGAAAAAAATATAAAACTTTCAGTGTTTTAACATGTGATCCTTGATGCATATTAAGGTGTATTTGTTATATTTCTCCCAAAAACATGATATCCAAATAAAAGAAATGATTCAATTAAAGTAACTCAGTTCCATTTCACCAGAGATCAACCCAACAATTTACACCTCAAAGCTGTAATGAGCACGGATAATTAATGTAACTGAATAAGGTTCCAGTGAGTTCTTAGAGTTATTGAATCAGTGAAGGTTAATTTGCCTCCTCATGACTGAATATCATCATCCGTATGTCTGCTGGTGACACAGGCATCGGATTCACACTCGGATAAAATCCTCTCACACATAGAACACAATCTTTATTCACTTCATTGGACTTTTTTTTTCTAAATGAAAATTAAATTACAAATAAATAGTTTGATGTTAAGAGACAGACTGTCCAAAACAGAAGGGAGTTAATATAAGTCTATACATTAACTTTCTCTGCTTATCACAGCTCCCCATACATACATGGACAATTAATTATCTAAATTATGAATCATTCAGAAATTAACAAAGGCATGTTTCAGAATCATAAAGAAGGCAGCAGGTGTCACTCTGTGGGGTCGTGTCTGTGCCCTGGCAAGACGTGCTGAGTCACACACAGTGTCACAAAGATGACATAAATATGTGGCCAAGCTTTAACCACAATAAATGCAACATACACACACACACTCACACGCACACACACATATCACACTTATGCAAGCATCCTCACCCTCCAACCAGTTCACCCACACAAGCTGAGAGTTTAATTTAGACTTTTCTCTATTTTGCTGCCTTACTTGGGCAGAAATGATCTATCAGATGGATATTGCACTTTGATTTATCAGATACAACAATGATTACACAGTAATTCCATCTGTGTTCTGTAAACTTACAAAATATACTCTGACACAGCAGGAGAATTCAGTAGACTAAACAAATGTGCAGTGTTGTTTCTTCTCATTTTAAAAGAACCCAGTGGTTGCTATTGTCTCATTTTCTTATATCAGCCTAAACGAAAAAAAATAATTAATCTGACTAAAGAAGAGCTTAATATTTAACCAACCTTCTCTCATTTGCCCTAAAATGACTTTGTGCTTTTGGTATCAGGACGTGTTGATGTGAGATGTCCCATGAGCGCTGGAGTCACAGTCTGACAGTGGGTGGGAGACAAAATAAACCAATAACAGAACTCATAACAATTTTAAGACAAAAAGAAAAATAATAACAAAAAGTTAATCCTCTCCTGACCTGCAGGGAAGCAAAGGGGGGACTGGAAGATAACTAAGATCTTTAAGATAAAGTTAAGAGAATCAAAAAGAGCTGATTCCAAGACCTACCGAGTCTGAATCTGGTGTCTTGTAGGTAAACACAAAGAAATGAGGAGACACACTGACCTAAGATTCTGCTGTGGCACTTAGAGTTCGACATCAGCTAAGACCTGCTCCGTTTCATAACTCACATCTGGAAAAATAAAGACCTCCGCAATGAGGTCACACACCTGGATGGAAACAGGCAGGAGTGGAAATGACATCTTTTCTTATAGGGACTTATTCAGTAACTTTCATAAGAAATTCAAGTAAAAGCTGCGTCCATGGTGAAACTTGTTAATCCTTTGTTTGAGATCTTAGGAACATTAAGTTTTAGTTCACCATGGCTCTACTATTGAGGGGCAAGAGGGCTGGTGGTTGGGTAGTGTGAGGGGACATAGGGAGTGTTGCACAATCCGGTGTTGGTCTGAATAAACAATGCTGTGCTGGTCTTGCTTGTTATTTTCCACCATACATTCTCTCTATGTCATCCTTATAATGTGTTTTCAGCTCCTTGCGTTTGAGCTTGAAGGCGGCAGTCACTAATCCTGTCTCAGGAGTCCATGGGTCTGGACTCAAGCAGATCTTACGAGGGATCTCAAAGCGCTCTAGCTGGGCTGCAACAGAAGGAGAGAAGAAGTTAACTTATCTACTCATACCAAATGAGTTGTACTAACCCATATCTGCAGCTCTAACCCCTGTTTGACCTTTTCTCACCTGTCAATGCGGCCTCAGTTATGACCTTAAGAACCAGCTCCTCCATGGCCTCGCTGTTGCACAGCTCCTCCCATGACCCTCGGATACTATACTGGCCAGCCAAAGCCACCAGCTGCTTCTGATTGGGTACCACAAAGCTAATCACGTAGTTCTCATCACTGCAGAATGGGAGAAGAGGCAGGGTGTCAAAAAGGAAGAAAAACAGTGTACTGCTATCAAGGCAAAGCTGTTCACATCAACTGAACACTGGGCCGAATAAGGTGATGGAGCTCAAATGTGCACGCATGTGGAACAGAGTAAGGGAACCATCAATTCTTGACCGGGTAGAATTTCTAACCTTATAAGGAGATGGAAACAACACAGGCCTGATGTGAGTGTGTACAGACTGAAACCTCCAAATCTCATGAAAACAGTATATTGCACTACACCACAGAACTGAGTAAACAGTCAGTTGTAAACATTGTGATTCAAAGCTTACACTATGGTGTCAGCTGTCAGCTTACTTTAGGCTTTGTACAGACAGGAAACAAAAGAATACTTGAAAATAAAGCAAACTTTAGCAAGTCATAAAAAGTGAAAAATACAACCCCAATTCCCCCCAAAAGTTGGCACACTGTGTAAAATGTAAAGAAAAACAGAGTGCAGTGACATGTTATTTTACTCACATTAGAACAAAGAAAACATTTCAAATGTTGAAAGTAAAACATTTTACAACTAATCTGGAATTTGATGGCAGTAACACTTTTCAAAAAAGTCGGGACAGGTCCACGTTTCCCACTGTGTAGCGTCCCGTCTTCTTTTAACGGCAGACTGTAAACACCTGGGAACTGAGGAGACCAGCTGCTGGACTTTTGGGGAGGAATGTTGTTCCATTCTTGTCTGGTATAGGATTCTAGCTGCTCAGCAGTCCTGGCTCTTCTTTGTTGTTTTTTGTGTTTCATAATGCTCCAAATGTTTTCATTTGATGAAAGGTCTACATTATGTAGTCTTACACACTTCACTGTAGCTTCCAACCTGTTGCTACTTCCCCAAAAACCCCATAATGACTGTGTCTGCTCCCTGATCACCCAAATTGAATCATCAACAAACACAAGAGGAACAAATCCTTAAAACCTTTAAAATTGAGACAAAAAATCTAACTGAACAAAAACAAGAAAGTATTGAATGTGGTTTGCTGAATATTAGATCTCTCCTTTCGAAGTCTCTGTTAGTGACTGACTTGATTTGTGATCATATTGATTATTTTCTCTTACAGAAACGTGGCTGTAGCAGGAGGATCATGTCAGCATTAATGAATGAACTCCCTCTGACTATTTAAATGTTCATATTCCTAGAACCACAGGTAGAGGAGGAGGAGTGGCAGCTATCTTCAGATCAGGGCAACTAATCAGTCCTAGACCCAAGACTAGTTTTACCTCTTTTGAATCTCTGATTCTCAGTCTTTCCCACCCAAAGTGGAAATCAGAGAAACCTCTTCTACTTGTTGTTGTTTATCGTTCACCTGAACCTTATTCCGAGTTTCTGTCTGAATTCTCAGATTTTTTATCTTAGTTAGTGCTGAGTACAGATAAAGTCATTGTAGTGGGAGACTTAAATATTTATGTAGATGTTGAAAATGACAGCCTAAATATTAACTTTAATTCTATATGAGATTATATGGGATTTTATTAAAGTACACAGACCTACTCACTGTCTTAATCATACCATTGACCTTGTGCTGACTTATGGCATTGAGACAGAACAATTCACAGGATTTCTTCATAAATTTGTCTTACTTGACCATATTTTGATAACCTTTGAGTTCACATTACTAGACTACAGCATCTGAGAAGGAATTTATATATATAAAAAAGAACAAGTCTTGATCCAGGAGTGTTAGCTAATCATTTACCTATATCCAGTCTTCCTTTTATATCTAAAATTATTTGTTGTAGCTAAACTTTGTGATCATTTACAGAAAACTAATCTGTTTTGAGAGTTTCCGTCAGGATTCAGAGCACGTCATAGCACATAAAAAGCACTGGTGAAAGTTACTAATGATCTCCTCTTGGCCTCTGATAGCGGACTTGTGTCTGTGCTTGTCCTGTTGGAATTACAGTGTTGCATTTGATATGATTGATCACAGCATTCTGTTACAAAGGCTTCAACGTAGATTAAAGAGGAAGACTTTTCATTTATGTGAACAAATCTATCAGATGGATATGAACGGATTAGGCTTCTTTAAATCATATTCATCTGATAGATTGCAGTTTGTTCACATAAATGAAAACTCTTCCTCTTACACCAGAGTAAATAATGGAGATCCACAGGGTTTAGATGCGATTTTGGCTTGTCTACCACCTGCCAGCTGGTTGTTTCATTACTTCAGCAAACATATCTGCAGTGCACGTTTTAACAACCTGGACCAGTTCAACACACAATATGGGACAGAACTGGGAATAAAATATGGATCAGTACCAAAAGCAATTTGGTGTGTGGTGCTCTGAGCTCTCAGTGTATTTAGTGTATGCTCTGTCATGTGGTAATAATGTGCTTTCCTGGTTTACTGGATCTAATTTGTGTCCAAATTCCTATTTGCATGGCAGTGCAAAGCAGAAATCAGAGCTATAAAGACTAGGTTCAAAGGGAGGACAAGTTGACACAGGAAGCTGATTACACTAGTTTAATACATCATGTCTTCTTAAATAAAACTTTATATTTGTGCATCACACACCTGTTGGCATAGATACAGATGTTGTCAATCAGGGGACAGTTCTTCAACACGGCCTCCACCTTTCCTGGGGAAATATACTCTCCCGCCTGCAGCTTCACCAAGTCTTTCTTACGATCTGGAAACAGACCAGAGACAGCTGGTTGTTGCAAAATGTGTATGAGCATTGTTTCCATGTGAATATGTTTGTACACATCTCAGAAGGAAGGGAGGAAGTGTGCGGGGGTGTTCCACAGAACTGAATGTATCTGACCAGTGCCATCTAGATAACAGTAAAGCAGCACTGTGGAGTAATTCTGGGAATTGAAGAAAAATCTGATTTGTTAAAAGCTTTCCTGCCAGCCTGATAAATGGAAGGTTTTCTGGAGGAAATCCTAAGAATGTGAGCCACAACGCCGATAATTTCTCCTTCTGATACAGCTGCATTGAAAAGAAGATAAACAAACAACTTCTTCATATGGTAATCTTTATCTAACAAACTGTGTGTATGGGATCTTCTCTGATCTACACGCTTGATCCACACATCCGTTTTCCCGTGACTTCTCACCAATTACTTTGAGGCACCCATCTTCATGAAACTCTCCAATGTCTCCCGTACAGAACCACCGCTGGCCGTTCTCATCCACAAAGAAGTCTTCTTGTTTTTTTGCCTCACTCTTGTAGTATCCCATGGTTATGCTGGGTCCACCAATGATAATCTCTCCTCTGGGATGCGGCTTGTCAGTGCTCTGGTAACCACCTTAAAAAAAGTGCTGATAGTCAGTTTGAGTGATAAAAAACTGCTATAAAACAATTCTCCTGGCAGTTATAAAAATCTTGTTCTACTTCTGCCCTACATACCAGGCGAGCTATAAACTCAACTTGACAAGTATCAAGATTTAACAGAGCTCAATAAAAATGAGTTATGATGTCTTATGTACACAGATGGAAGTTATACACATGTTGAGAGAAAAGTGGTATGTTTTCCTTACAAGGTTATGGAGCGTAACAGTGATCTCTCCTGCAGGGAAATGTGGAAAAGAGTGCTGAATGGACTGGTGACCACGTGTGTGTTTGGATGAGAGGACAACCAAATAGGAAGTCGAACTCTGATGTGTGTCCCGGTGAATCTGTATGATATTATCATGACATGCGTGTGTATGGATGTAGCACCTCACCCTCCACCCAGGGTTTGAGTTTGATCTCACAGCAAGCCAGCGGTCCTCCCACTCTCCCAGTGCTGTAATCCCACTCTGGAACAGAAGACACCCACACAAACATGACCAGGAAGTCCACCAGCATCAACGTTTATTGCCATAGCAACACGACCTCACTTGCTCCCTCGCCATGGAAACCTAATCCCAAAAGAACTCTCACAACAGAGTTTTCCTGCCTCAAATGACCACAGTGGATGTAACAGGCTGTGAACTGCTCTGTTGGTTCAGCGTGTCTGGGAAAGGCTGACAGCATTTCTACTGCCAGACAAAAGCCAGATGGTTAGCTGTGTACTCCTCTATGCTCATTATAAAATGAATATTTTCAAGTTTAGAAAAAGCTGCACAAAATGTCTGTTTGAACAGTAGCAGCACAAATGTTCACTTTGGAAGTTTCACAACAGGCTGAAAATGGGTTACTCAGTCTACAATGGCTTGTTGCTAATGTTGGTTTTTCCAAACTAGAGAATGGATTGACTTATTTGTTTAATGTGACCCCCACACAGTATTTGCTGTTTTTTTCTCATCCATTCCCCCATCCTGGTTGTAACATAGCCCCTCCCTCTCTCTCCTCCTGCTCTTTATTACCACTTCCAGGTTGTCGGAATTTCATCATTTTGGTGACTTTCCGCAATTGCTCAATAACATGCGACAATTGCAACTAATGAATCCTCACTTTTTGAGCTCTTACACATAAACAAGACCAAAAGTTTCAAGCCCTGACAGCAGATTTGTCACATACCAAATGCACTGACATGAAGTCCTTATTAGAAGGCAAAGGGTTTTATCTATTCTGCTCATTGACTTTGAGTCATTAGTCTCAGCAATTAAAGTTCGACTCTTTTGGTCTAAAAAGAGCTCTTCAATAAAGAGCTATGTTAAATTTAACTGAATAATTGTTATTTAGAGATACTCATACTGTTTAGTTTAGCCTCAATTGCATAAAGATCAGAAAGATTTGTGCCTGAAACAAGTCCAAAGTATGATCCCACTGTTCAGTCAGCATATCTGTAAAAAAAACTAAAAAACCTCTGTATGGGAAAAGATTCTTTTCATCTTGTTGGAGCTAATAAACTGAGTGCAGTTCTGGACCTGTTAGGTTGTAAATAAAAGTATTGAACGAATGATAAAAAGGTCAGGATGATGGTACCAAATGGTAAGCTAGGGGAATTAAAGGTCCTTGCATGAGATCTAATTAATCTGCAGCTGTTTACATAGTAATTGCAAATTGTTTAGTTCTGACTCGATTGGCCACTTCAGCTAAAACTGACGGTGTGCTGAAGCGTATTACGTGTCTGCATAGCACAGTACAGGCAAAGATTTCATCAGATCGCGAAGAACAGATACAAATACATCATTTATACTTTCACAAATAGGAAAATGAAATTAGGAAATGCCTCATAAAGAATGGTACTTATCTTTCTGTAACACATCTAACAGCAAATTAATTTAGCTTAAGAGAAACGCTTTATAAATGCTTTCAATATGAGTGAAGATGAATTAAACATATTTTTGTCATGATTTTTTTGGCTAGTTCTAGATGAACCGCTGCTATGCTAACTGTGTCCTGCTTTAAAACAGTGATTCCTTCTTACGTTCGCAAATTGTTCCAGCCCCGGAGGTCTCTGTCAGGCCATATCCCTGAACCACCGGGCAGCACATACACACATTCATGAAGCGCTGTGTGGCTGCAGAAAGTGGTGCTCCGCCTGAGAACACAAAACGTGTCCGACCTCCAAGCAGAGAACGAACTTGCCTGAACACCAACCTGGTTCAACAGAAGAGGAAGAATTCAAGAGAAAGGACTGGTATACGCTTCTCAATTTCTGCTGATTAGGTTAACTTTTAAAAACTCCTCAAAACTAACAACTCGACTGCATACCTGTCACACAGTGGTGTGCTGTAGCCTTTGGCAAGCTGCTCCAGTTTATATTTGTATGCCAGGATGAAGACTGTTCGCTGGACATAATTCATCTCCTCGACCTTAGTCATCACATTCTTATAGATACGGTCCATGATCTCCTGTAGTCACAAGGTGGAACAGGGGGGACAGAATGAAAGAAAAAACATATAGCAAACGAATAAAAAAGAAAAACCAGCAGAGGTAACATATAAGTTCTCTACCTAAAGGAGCTGTGTGTAGGTTTTAGTGACATCTTTTGACAAAGTTGTAGACTGCAGTCAACAGAGTCCTCTTTAACTCACCCTGCCCACGGAGGAGAAACTAAGATGGCTGTTAAAAATATAAACAACCCTATCTAATGCCAGTGCTTAGGTTAAGTTGTCTGTCCCGGGCTACCGTAGAAACATGGTGGTGCACCAAGGCACGCTCCCCCTGAGAGACTACATTAGGCCTGTTGAAAGGTAATAACATTTTTACATGATTCTTAACTATGGGATCATATCTATGATCAATACTGCATTACTGCCAGCAGATTCCCTCACATGCTACACCCTGGAACTTTAGTTGAAAAGTCACAAGTTGGACAGCTGTGAGGTGTTGGACAGTTTGTATCGTATTTGCAGCTACAAATACAGACTGAAAAAGAAATTATATGCATATGGTTGTTCTTGACCCAGCTCTGGAGGGATTTACTTTGGCTCTGAGCTGGGACAAGCTGGACAATAACAGAACATGCGAAGAAAAACAAATTAGCAAACATGTACCATGTGTGTGCCACTTAACTTTGGATGTATAACAGTAATGACCCCGTCATGAATTACTAACAGTAAGTAACAAAACTAGAATAAAACCAAAGGAGACTGACAAGACTGAACATGTGCTGAAGTTGAATGAATGGATGGGTGAACCACAACTCCAGCTAAATCTGACCCGTGTCACAGTTTTATGTTTTGATAATCTTGTTTCAGGTATTTTTTCAGGTTTTTGGTCATGTTTTTCCCCCTGTCACTTAGTCTCACTCATGTCACCTGTTTCATTGTCATCAGCTGCACTCACTCACTAATCACCCTCCTCAGTATTGAGTCTCCCAGTTGGTTCATGTTCATTGCAGAATCCTCACTACCCTTCATGCCACGGTCGTCAGTTAAGTCATGTTATTTATCCATAGTCCTGTTTTTGTTAACGTTAAGTATTTTTGAATCCGGCTCTGCTGCGCCCTCTGTTTTTTCCTTGCTCCCTGTTTTGTGTTTATTGGAAATAAACCTTTTGATTTTTGAAGAACTGCATCTGGGTCCTACCTCCTCCACCGTTCTCTGACAACCTGAAGCGTTCATACAAGTTTGTTTATTGAATTGGTGAATCACATAAGGTAGAAGTTTTAGCACTGCATGGAGCACAACTCAGGAAACATGAATCAAGCATTGATCATTGATGGCGATCAGTGATGGATGCTATGATTACTGTCGAACTTCACACAGCTTTGTAATGATTTTCAGCTGCAGGCTGTTTGGTGGGTTTAGTTTCCAAGCTTTGCTTCGGTCTCACCACGCTCATTGTGGTGTTTCTGGCCACAGCAGGCACCTGTGGCACCACAGTTTGCTGTGAAATCACTGAGTTCTGTCTACTCAGAAACAAACTTAGAGACTTTCCTCGGGACATTTCCCTCAGGAGAAGGTGGAGACCAAAACAGAGCTGAAAGAGAGGAACTGTGCCACTGACACTTTCCTGGTGGCCAGAGACAGAGTCCATTTAATGGTGCAACAGCTGGATTTGTTTTAAATAAGCAGACATAATCTTTTCACGTGATATTACAAATGAAAAGAGAGAAGATAGTGATGTATGTAATATTGTAAACGTCCGTTGAAATGTTAGAGACTAGGACTTCAAATTAGATGCACAAAATGACTGGAGTTTAAAGACAATGTCGAGCAATCATTTACTTTTAACTTCTGTTTCAACTAACTTTTTGGATCTCTTTTGTTTTGGTTCTCAGACTCATGTGTAGTGCTGGTCGTGTAGAATTCAGCGGGTCCGTCTGAGCTATTTTGCTTAAAACGGCAGCCTACAGGTTAGTGACCAAATATGTTATCAAACCTTGCTTACATATTCATTTTCTTATTTTTCAAAGATAAAACACAAATCATGTGACCATATACTGTAAATGGCACTGTTGAGTGTCCTTAGAAGCTGCACTCTGTTAAATGGGGGAAAGCAGCTGGTCCTGGTGGGTGTGTACGTGTGTGTATTAAGCTAAAGCACTGAGAGAGGAAGTGGACACAGGATTCATCCAGCAGCCTGTTGCTATATCACAGCAAACATTTTGTATGTGTGTGTGTGTGTGTGTGTGTGTGTCATGGGGAGAACCACATGGGGCTTTCTCACGTTCTGTTTACAGCTGTGAATGGTTCCAGAGACTGAGGCCCTCTGCCCTTTCGACCATCACCACTGGGAGCTGGTGGGGGGTGTCTTCATGACATGTGAGAGAGCAGATAGTATAGAAGCTAAGACACATCCTGTGTAAAACTCGCTAAGATGAGCTCAGCTCTTTTTTTTTTTGTTTCAATCAGCTGTTTCTTTGAGAGTGTCCTGAATCTGACTTCAGAGTGGAGACGAACAGAGAACAACCCAGATTCATAATGTTTCTGGCCACCAGGTGAATTTCAGTCTGACATTTTCTGTCTCTTTGTTCTGTTTTGATATCAACATCAACTTCTGATGGAAATGAAAAACCTGGAAAAAATAATGGAATCACCTCATTTTGAGGATTTCGTTCAACGTTTTGTTTTGATATGACTGTAGTAAAGTGAGAGATGCAGGGCCCCACAAGCATCACGCTGGTCAGGAGGTGTACAGAGTACAAGTTGACCTTTATTAACTCATCCAACGTAGCCTTTTAACAAAGGGAAAATGGGGTGTTACTCTTCCCATAGCACATAAAACATACCCCCTTCCAACCAGACAGAACAAATCCCAACAGACATATATACTCTGATAGGCCTCCTCTCCAGTTCAAACGAGCCTATCAGAGCAGATCTGGGATAAGAGGACAGACATCATTAACAATGAAATCATACAAATCTTAATTTGTTTGTGCCAACAAATACAAATTAACTCCTGCAAAATAAAGAAAGAAAATATAGTGCATTCAAAACTAATCCACAAAATGTACAACATAAATAATCCAACTTAATTAACTGAAAATATTTCCACCCATTTTGTCTACCATTCACAACAATCCCCACCTCTTTCTGGTCTCCATAAAGGAAGACCTATAGAGGCGAGCTCCCTCTTTGAGCCCATGCCTAGATGCAAACAGGACTGGAGAGACCAGGTGACAAACCACACCGCTCCACACCTACAATCCGACCCAGCATACAGTGAGAAGGTTAGCACTTCTTTTATTTCATTTAAATGCTGAACAATCCCACTTTTAAAATAATAAAATAATATGGTCAATTATTTATCAATTGATTTATTTCCAGATGAAGTAGAGGAAAAAATGATGGAATCAGGAACCAAAAAAAAACCCCAAAACATCAACAAGACTCATAAAATAAATAAATAGTTTATTTGTGGAGTGAATTATTATGTAATTAACAAATTAATCAATTAGCCAAGAAATCAATAAATATATAAATAAACTGACACTACTACTACTACTAATATTCTTCATAGTCGGTCCTTAGTTCCAGCTCCTCTGTCTTTTCTGTCAGCTTGAATTCTATGAGGACTTCACTAATGGAAAACGACATTCTTCATCGGTCAGGTTCCAACTTTCTTGTACAGCAGTCGACAGATGAGCTCTGCAGGATGGAGCCTTGTCATTTGTCAGATTCAGACTATTTGCTGGCCATGTCACTGAGGTAATATGTCTTTTCTGAAGAAAAGTTTTAACCCTCTTTGATCTGAGGAGAGGTGCATCATCATCCTGAAGAATGAGCTCAGCATCACCAAACCTCCTTTGGATTGATGGAATGAGAAAAGAGTCCAGAATGTCAACCTGTGCAGGCCCCGTAGAGTTACTGGCTGCCATCTTCCCTGGTCCTTTACCTGACATCAACCCCATATCATCAGTGATTGTAGAAATGTGCTTGTTTTCATCTTCATCATCTTTCTGTGTTTCACTGGACCTGCACCAAACTAAAGTTCCAGAATCATCTCCTTGTCCAAAGCAGATTGGTGATTCAAATATGAATATCATATTTTGTTTGTTTGTAGGAGCTTTTACAATCCTTTCCATCGTTTCCACTGACAGCTCTCTTGTTTGGGCCATGTTTCCTCTCAATCAGCTGCTGCAACAGCTCGTTAAACTCCACAAAAACTCTCTTTTAACTGCGCACTCATTTACATATTTAGACTTGTACTGGTATTTTTTTCAGAAATGATGATTAAAAGATGATTCCATACTTATTTTCCTCTATGCAAAAAAAAAAAAGCAAAATAATTTGACATAGATGTTTTAAGGTATGTTTCCACAAAGCCATTATGTTCAGCTGTTAAGAGTTCTGTTTTTGGTGATTCCATAACTTTGTCCAGAGGTTGTACTTTTAATTTTAGCCACTTAAAACTCCACGGAGCGGTTTTTAACTTTGCCTGATGTTTGTCACACTACCTTCCTCAACCTGTGTGCGACACCCACTTAGCTGAACCACTACCACTTTTCCACAGAAAGTCATATCTTTTTACACAGCATTTACCTTTGACAAACACAGTAAAACATTAGGAAAATATCAGGAAGGGTCATTTTCTATCTGATCCTGTCACAGGGAATGTAGATTTAAAAAAGATATTGTTACATCTCTGTGAGAATTGCTTCTCATAAAGGCTAAGTGTTATTGGACGTCAACATAACGATAAACAAAGTTTCTTACTGTCTATTGGAGCTATTGGAGCTGCAGCTGTGTGCTACTTTAATGTGTTAACATGGACCATAAAATGTACAGCAGGGGGATCTGTCAAACCAAGGGTAGTTAGGAAGACGCTATTAAGCTGAATTCTGGTAAGTGCAAATTTTATGCTTTTCATCTCACATTGCTCTCCATTTCCCTTCAGTTGAAATGGCTTTTTAAACTAATAGAGCAATGAGTGGCTCACGGTTACAATGAGTCTCACGGTTTAACGATAAAGGTCAGGACTGAGCAGTGGGGAGTAGCAGAGTATCTATGTCACAGTCAGTTCAGACAGCTGCAGCAGATCCAGACCTGCTGGACTCTGAACCAAGTCAGAGTGGAATCTGATCTGACTGCAGATGAGGCCAAACTCAAGCTACAAAGAGACAGAGAAGAGTGACTCTGGATAACTGGAAATGTTAAGGCTTCTCACACACTGAAGTGAACCATGCTGAGTGTACTCTCATGAACATACAGGAACTACTGTCATCAGGGTGGGCTGCAGGACGCTGATGTCGCCTTTGCTTCCTTTCTTGATCTTGGTCGACTTGGGACAAAAAAATAAAAACACAAAGTCAGTTACTGTACTGATTGCTCACATCAGATTTAAAGAGTCTCAATCGGATCTAAACAAGTACCGACTTAAAACTGGAATCTATTTTTTTCTAAGGTGTGACGTTTGAATTTGATCCAAATCACTTGTTCCTTTCACATTTTCAGATACCATTCAATTGAACAATAATTAACAGATTTTCTTTTTTTTTTTCCAGCTCTCACTTTTAGGGCATACTCAAAAGTAACAATAACGAAAAGGAACTACTCCAAATAAAGAGGTTGGGACAGTATGGGGAGAAAAAATGTGATTGTGACCTCTGTTTCATCGCATCACTTTGAACTCAAGATATGTAATTTTTCTCTCGTTAGCTTAATTTCATTTGTTAATAAACAGTAATGTGAAAAAGAAAAAGAAAACGTACCCTCTGAATTCTGAGCCTCTACATATGAGAGCATGACTGAAATTAAGTAAATCCAACCTCAGGTGAACAACTGGAGAAGAAAACCACCCCTGCCTGGATTCAAGTCAGCGCACTGATCTGAGGTTGCTTCAGTTGATTGGGTCTAACTTCAACAACATTATGATGATGTCAGCTGAATGAGCAAGTTTTCAGTCATTTGTTGGAGTGATGCACTAATGTTTTGCTCCATCAGCAAGATATTGGTGATGATCAATGCTGTTTATGCTGTCGTAGATAATGAAGTCTTAGACAGACCGACGGACTGTTATTTCTACTCACTTTCCAGCCAAGAGGAATCAAAACCACTATTGTGTATTTGGCTGTATGCTATTTAGTTGATCCATAAAACCACAACATTGCAATACTACAGTGATTTAAGTCATGCATGGAAGAGAGAGAAACAGAAATGATTTTATGTTTATGCATTTCGCAGATGCTTTTATCCAAAGCAACTTACAGGTAGGCAGATGGGGTAAAGGGAGTCTTGCCTAAGGACCCCTACTGGAGTTAGTACGTTTCATGCAGGGGATTTGAAACCCTGGTCTCCCACACGAAAGGTGGAAATCATACCACTACACTATCCAGCCCCACCATTTTCATTGGTTTTTGTTGTTGGATTCTTCAATTTAGCCTCAATAGTGTCTCTCTGTACAGTTTTCACGTTTATCTGTGTTTAACAGTTCCACCTGTACGTGCCGCACCCAGACATGACTGAGAATCAACCCTCTGATATAAAGGCAAAAAAAAGAATGAATTCCCAAAATGTCAAACACAATCCACGTAACAAAGTTATTCCCTGATGCTCCATCAAGGAAAACTGCAACTTGTTCAGAGGATGGAAATTTCATCCATGAGTTAAAAGTGTTTTAGGGTTTGTGTTATTTTACCTGGTCAGAGAGTGTTTGAGGTGAGGAATAACCGATCCTACAGCCATAAGAAATACATACAAGCTCTGAACTCAGCTCCAGCACATGGGCGAGAGGGAGGTAACCAATGTAGGTGTCCTCCTCACTGTAAACACAGTCAGTAAAAACAGCTCTGAGAGGTTTGTGTCTTTACACTTCATTGTGTATTATTGCATATGTGGGTCTGCACTGGAAATTTAAAAAAAATCATCTTGTCATTAATCATACATCCAAGGACAGTAGTCTTTAGAGGACTCATCAGAGATAATACTGTAATGCAACTATAATCTGCTACCATCTCAACATGGCTCCTTCTGTATCCTCCATGGTGCAGGAAAAAAAAACATTCACAATTCAGGAGCTGTACATGTAGAGGAGGAGGTTTACACGTCAAGCCATCATTTATATGAGAAGTCTGATAGAGACCATATCAGCTGTGAACCTTTTAATCTACATCCATCTTAGTCCGACTGCCCTCCTCCCAGATTTTAACTCCAGTCATACAGAGCTCTCTCCTGAGCATGTTTACTTCCAACCCCTCTCAGTCCTCAGAGAGAAAGCTGCTTTATGTGCTAATGGAAACAGCTGAGTTGTGTGATGGATCTAAATGCTTCTTTCAAATAAGCAGCAACAAATAAATCAATGACAATATGGAGTGGCTGTAGCTCAGGAGGAAGAGCAGTCATCAACCGGAAGGTTTCTGGTTCAATTCCTGGCTTCCCTGGACCACATGTCGATGTGTCCGTGAGCAAGACACTGAACCCCATGTTGACTCTGATGCACCCATAAGTGTGTGAAAAAAGCGCTGTATAGCCCGTAACATTGTATAGACTGAGACGTTAAGTGTATGTGAATGGGTAAATGCGGTTTGTAGTGTAAAAGCACTTTGGCTGGTCAACTAATCTGGAAAAGTGCTATATAAGTACAGTCCATTTACTATTTAACATAGCTCTTGGCTGTAGCTTCAAATTTTACACACCTATGTGTGAGTATAAAGCTTTTAAACTAACACATGGTAACCAGGAACTACTGGATCAAATCATGAAGTGAATTAGATTAAATGTCTGACTAACAACTGTGTCAGCAGTCTTATAAAAAGTTATAGCTCATACAGAGAACACATGTCCGAGAGTTTAATGTGGTTGTTGTCTTACCCCAGTTTGGGTACCCTCTCAGCCATCCCTGTGATGCCTGCGATGATGTTGCTGTGGGAGATCATGACCCCCTTTGGCACACCTGTGGATCCACTGGTGTACATGATGACTGCAATGTCTGAGGGAAGTGGCCGCTTTTGCTCATGTGTGCCTGTGATGTGAACACACAGGAACATTTAAGCTGAACTGCATTATAATGATGGCTTCTAACACGACACTGTGATTCGTGCAATGCATCTTAAGACATCAACGCACACACCAGAGCACGCACTAATCTAAACAATTAATACAAAGATAAAGAAGAATGAATTACATGTGCTCTATGTTCAATGTAATGCAACTGACCCAGATCAGCTGATTTAATAACAGAAAAGAACAAAAGAAGACAAAAAGGAATATCTAAGAGTCACACATGCATTGAAAAAAGAAAAAAAAATCAACATTGATCTTAAACAGTGAAGCCTTTTCTGTTGTAGTGGAGAGTGTGTCCTACCGTACCAACCGTAAACACCATGCGCAACCTTCAGTCATCACTCTTTGACACATTTCATCTCTTTTTAAATCTACCATTATAGATTTATACATTTAGACTCTTTCTGGTACTCTCTGGCATTCATCAGTCTGACCTCCTTAGTCTTGTCCTTCAGATGTGTTCATTTGCTGGAAATTACTGTATTAATTGAGTGTAAATAAACTGGTGAATTACAAGTAAGTTATGGGAAAAGGTTTACAATCCAGGTGTCTATTCAAGACCAAGAAAGAATGTGTCTCCTGTTTGTTGAAATGAAAGAGTGCACAAGTAAGAGATGAAAAAATGGCCCCATGACAGAACAGCATATATTGAGGTATCTGCTTCAATCTGAGCACTATCTTAAAGACCCCTTGTCTGAGGTGCAGTCAGTTTCAAAGTTTTTAAGTAGAATAAGAGATTATTTTTCCCCTCTCTGATGTCTAAACTAAGCAGACCCCAAAAAAGCAGACAAAGGATGAAGGCAAACTGAAGTACTCTACAGTTACAAGGGGAGGGGAACTTTCATCTTTCCCCTAAATAAGAAACACGTTGAACTGTATGCTCTGAGAGCTGATATATCCTTTTATCAAGACATGAAATCACCAAGTTGTCATGTTTTGGGTCAGTTGGTTCAAGGGGAGGGGTGGGGAGGTGGGGGACTATTCCCTCATCCATCCACAAACATTCACAGTATCAAACTTAATCTGTCGCAGATGTTAGAACTTCCTCATTCACATGACCTACTGGGAGTCTTACCGATCTACCCCAGCTCCCTGTCCATAAGAAACCTCCCCATGACCGCTTTGTTTAGTGCAGGAATTTTCTGCTTCTTGAAGATTCCTTTTAAGATGATATGATGATTGATCTGCAGGGGGGTTTGGAGGGCTGATATTTTTGCATTAGAATAGAGACCAGGTGAACTACTTTTAACACATTTGATGCCTCTGCTTACCCCAATAGGTAAAACAGTTGATTAAATTCTTTATGTAGGTTAATGAAAAAATGAAAAAACAACCACAAAAAAAGAAATACAGATGATGACAAAGAATAACCAACATAAACTGCCTCAGTCAGATGTTGGACCACTACATGCTGACATAAAAGCTTTGATTCTAGTCTCTATATCTGAACACAATTCTTCCAAAGGATGAGCCCTCTGTTGGTGCTTTGACGGTGGATAGCACCATCTAACACGCTGGTCCAAACGCTCTTGTAGGTGCTAGAGTAGGTTAAAATCAAGAAGCTAAGTAGGTCCCAGAGGGTACTTTACATGATTCCGATTCTCATCAAACCATTCAGTGAGCTCTGAGGGACAGCTGTAGCTTAAGAGGAAGAACGGCCAGTCGATATGTCAACACGCATGCATCAGTATGGGAAACTGTGTGATGGAGAAAAAGTGTGTGTGTATGTGTGAATAGGCGAATCTAGCTTGTAGTGTAAAAGTGCTTTGAGTGGTCAACTAAAATCAAGCTACATAGATACAGTCTATTTACTGTCATCCTGACAAAGAGCACTCCCATCAGGACAGAAACGTTTTCTCATTGGATAAAGGAGATCACTCAGAACTTCTTGGTTGCATCGTGACCCTATCTTCAAAGGGACACGTGGACACAAATGCAGTCGGCAAACTGACCCCAATGCATGACCGCCACTTCCAGTAGAGATAAATGTTTGGGATTTCTCTTTAATTTGACACCCATCTGCAGGCACACAATTATTAAAGGAAGGGGTTTTAATAGTCAAACTATGACCAAACACCATGCTTTTGTGTCCTTATGTTTTCCTTCTTATAGCTCAAGTAATTTCAGACATTTCTGTGGGGATATCTTTGCAGTGGTATTGCTGCAAAAGAGCACTGTACTTGAAGGGGGGTGCATTTGTTTCTTTTGGTTTTTGTATACTGCAGTGACATTTTTTGACAGAAAACAATACTGAGAAAGACATCCCCCTCCTCCCCCTCCCACACATCTCCAGCTCAAAACTTTCTGATGTAAAATACACATGTGAAGAGCAACCACAATTAAAGAACTCTCCAGTTATCATGTGAAAATGATTTGTCAGACATAGAGCCCAACTGAACACAGGAATGATGTTTTAGTTAGGTAAGCGACTAATTGTCTTTGTCAGTGTTTAAAACAATTTGAACTAAAGGTTGAGCAAATTCTATAGAGCTAAAACAATGACTAAATGTGCATGCACAATCACTCAACTTACCATTCCCAGTCCTGGTACCCAGATTCTGCACAGCAGCCATGCTGTGGATACTGATACCACGTGGATAACCGGACCATGTGGTTGCCGTGTTGTCCACTACAATGATATGCTGCAACCTTGGAACTTCAGCGAGGATAGCCTGACCCACACGTACGCACACACACCAACAGATGTAAGCATGACCAAAAACACAAGTAAAACACTCCACCGCTCCTCCACAGTTAGCAGCACCACCTCTATTTGTCTATAATCTTAAAAGGTTGTCTTATTGTTATAGTTCTGGTCAAAGGTGAAAGATTTGTGATATCTGGCCTCGCATAACATGGCTAATAACACCCAGTAGTGCTTCCTGAGAAACTGAACTAACACACTGCACCAGGAGATGGATGTGATGTGAAATGTGATGATGCAGTACGTAAGTATGAAAAGTGTGATTACTCATTGTAATTTCTGTGTTAGTGTGGGCTCCAACCTTTAGTCTGGTCTCCAGGAGCTCTCTGCTGGTGATGATGTGGGTGACTTGGGTCTCATTCAGCCCATGAGCAATGGCTAGACCTCCCAATGTAGAGTAAAGGGTGACCACTGAAACATAAAAAGTCACATGTGGAAGCACATATGGAAAAAAACAAGTCTTCAGTCATAATATGTTTAGGAAAATACACTTCATTAACAAGTGGAGTTTTAAAAAAAAAATTGCAGAAAAACCTGTGTCTATGTGTGAACAGAGTGATGAGACAGCGAGACATGTGAAGATGCACAATGTACGTGCACTCAGCACTGCTCACTGGCTTGGACTTGGCTTCCCACACACAGATGACATCTTCAGACACCTCTAGAGGCCACAGCTCAGTAGCTGAGCTGAGTGACACTGCCTGATGAGCAAACTATTGAGGAAATGAAGAGCACTGGAATGTGTGTGTGTGTGTGTGTGTGTGTGTGGGGGGGGGGGGGGGGGGGGGGGTATGACTAAGTATATATGTATGACAGAGTACTGGAATGTGTGTTTAGGAGTGTTAGTCAGAGCACTTTAAGCATTACTGTTCAAATTCTATCATAATCACAGCTACAGGGAAGACCCTAAACTGATCATATTTTATCAAAGTGTTAGACAGTGGATATGGCGGCTGAGACTCAATTCTGGGGGCCTGGCCAGGCTCAGCCTGAAGAAGACACAGGATGCCACCTTCAGCACCTGTGTAGCAGGGAATTCAAGGTTGGGTGTAGTGTCAGCTGGGTGGCAGGGGAAGGCGGGGGCTAGGTTGTGACTATTCTCTGCTTTGCAAACTGGCTCTGGTGACATGGACCGCCACCTTGCTGGTGGGAAGGAGCCTGAGCTGATGTGTGAGGTGGAGTAGTACCAATTATCTTATCCCCACACATAGTGTGGGCTCTGGAACTAAATTGTTGGAGAGGGCTGGACTCTCATAATTTGGAGGTGCACACAGGGAGAGGAGTAAGGTGAGTGTGGGGATACTACCAAGCCCCCGGCTGAGCGCCTTGGCGCTGAGGTTCTGACTGGTCAGCGAGAGGGTCGCCTCACTGCGACAGTGAGACACAGGAGGGAAGGTTCTGACTGTTGTTTGTACATGTACCGAACAGCAGCTAAGATGATCTGACCTTCTTGGAGTCTCTGGGTTAGGAGAACGTTCCACTGTTCTCCTGGGGACTTCACGTATTGGAGGAGTTTGGGGACATGAAATATGAATGGAGAGAGTTCAAGACCACCACTGCTGATGCGGCTTCCTGGTGCCTGTCAAGGTAATAACCGGAGGACCTGCTGGTGGACACCTGTGGCGAGGGAAACCATCAAGATGAAGGAGGAGGCCTTTCGTGCCTGGTTGTCCCGGGGACAAGGATGAATTGGCCAAAAGGGCTACAGCATTAGAGGTTTCAAAAGCTAAAACTTGGGCATGGTCAGGAAAATATCCATCATTGGATTATCATGAGGCTTGATAGGCGAGTTTCCTCAATAGTGTAACTTTTATTTTAGTAGGTGTGGTTTGTGCTCGCTGTGGTCACCATATCGTAAAGTGCTTTGGATCAGTTACATTAGATGTGATGTCTGCATAACCACTTATACCGATGACTTTTGTACACAAGAATATGATGTAGAAAACAACTGACAGAGAGCTGTGGGAACTTTAATGTGATTATGACTCTCTTTTGCCGTATAATCCTGAAGCACAGATGGGTAAGCTTCTTTCTGCAGATCAGAATTTTTTTTGGCTCACCCACAGAGCTGGACACTCAGACCAAACTGAGAAAATACAAGTTCTTTGTCAGGAAGGTCCTGGGTATTTCTGTCTCTGGTGGGGGTGTACGATCTACTAATTAATAAAAAATTTTAGTAGGTGTGTCCAAATTTGAAGTCAAACTGTATATCATATACATACTGCTGCTGTAATCATACTCCATCCATCCATTTTCTATACCGTCAATCCGTTAATCGGGTAGCGGGGCTGTAATCATACTGAAATTTAAAAATGACAAAAAAATACATCCAAACAGAACCTGTAGAGGGCAGTAGTGTGCATGACAGTAATGAGTGGTTTGTGTGTCTGTCAACTTGCTGTTGGAGAAGACAGAGATTAAGTGCAGCTTGAAGTGCTGTATTGATAATGGAGAAAATCTGAACTGAATCTGTTCCAAATATCAATAGTTAATATGTAATGAAATGTTTATGTGGCTGTGTAGGGTTATTAAAAGATGAGAGAAAAACTGGCTTCAGGTCGTTTAGAAAATCTAAAAATATTAGAATAAGGGAGGAAAAGGGGTGAGAGTGAAAGAGAAGGAAAGGAAGGTGGCTGGAGGAAAGAATAGTTGACAGTAAAGCAGAGGGAGCCTGCATCCCTCCTCTGACACAGAGGTTTATGGGACAGGGCTTTATGACGTCTCATTCTTGCGTCATGGAGCTCCAAAGCTTCCTGCACTGTTACTGTGTGTCTGTGTGTGCGCATGAAGGCCATGACACCTCTAGCCGTGAGATCTAAACACTAGATTGGGCCCCAGCTTAATGTGCATACTAACGATCGCACAACACTTACTAAAAGTCATTTTAGTGCAGGAAACTCAGCAAATGTACTGACTTCCTTAAGAACAACAGACGAAGAATTTGGGAGACATCTCACTTGTGTTCACTTGGTGAACACTTCTCTATGCACTTCAACAAACGAGGTCTACAAAGTCTCAAGGGGTAAATTTAATTGACTTTATAGGGAGTTTGTTGTGTGCAAGTGCTGCATGTCATGCATCCTTTGTTTGACTCAGAGGCACATCTGCCTTTTTACATAAAGCCAATGTACAGAGGATTTATAATGTACACATGCACGTACACACTGAGTCTTTGAGTTCACTGGGGGTCTTTGGCTGACTCCTTGATGCCTCTGTCAACATCAGAGGCTCACGTAGACTCTCAGCCCTCTCCTACCTCGGTCTCGTTCCCCTCTGTTCTAAACTAAAACTCTACCCCCACCCACCCCACTGTGTGCTGTCCTCAGCCCCTGGCCTTTCCACTGTCCCAGAGTTTGTGTTTGCAGATACATTCTTGGCTCATACTCATGCCATATTTTAAAAGCATGACACTTTAATGGAGACTAAACCACAGTTCCGGGCAAAATGAAAGGGACTTCATGGACACTCAAAATGATATTATGACCTGCTGTCAGCACTTGTAATAAACTAAAAGGTTCTGTTGGTACAGAACATATTAAAGAGTAAATCAGCACAGAATAGCTCAGTGCAAAAATCTGCTGCTGCATTGATCTGTACGGGCAGCTTCTCTCTGAATTAAACAGTTTCTCATTCAGAAACTCTGTAACCAGCTCTAATAGCTTTGCTCTGGTGTTATATGATTAATTTCACCTGACAAAATATAAAACTAAACTTAGATCCATTTCCCATTAAACAAGAAGCCTTTTTGTTCAAAGTCAAACCACTGTAGACAGTGACAATGTACATGTGTAGAATCGAATATTTGTATCACAGGACAATGGAGAAACAAACTAAGCAGAAACTGTGAAGTTGGAAAAATGGGGACACTTATGTAACAGTGAAGCTGTAGGGACAGACTGATCTTCTTCTGTCTCAGTTGGGCCAAGCATGTTAAAAGTTGTTCACTGCAACCACTAACACATGCACATGCACAAACACAGAAATGGCAATAAATCAGCTGAGTTCAGACACATTTGGAAGCTCAGTCTGTGGGAAGAGTAAACAGAAGAAAACAAGGGGCGATAGAGTTGTCTTCAAAGTAACAAAACAGCATGATGAAACTATAGCTTAAGAACTTTCTAACAAGCTCCTGATCGTCTCTGTGTGCAAATGTTAATAACCCCGTGCGTAAAGTGTGAAATGTCTTAATCAGTCTCACCTTTTCCCCGGCGCACTTCTGCACTATATGAACATGTATGTTGTGAGTTACACAAAAACATAGGTATTTACATTGGGGGTAATCAGAGTCACTCACATGTGCTCCCACCACCCCTGAGAGAGCAGTGTCACACATATTTGTGGGGACTCTCTGTTCAAAGCATACGCCATGTTTCAGTAGGAAATCCAAGTCTTTGTACATGAGGTCCCTGGAGCGTGGCAGGACTTTGTAATACTCCAGAGTTGCCCAGAGGGAGAGACACGGGAAGCCAAATACTCACAATCCCCCAGCTAAGCTCCTTAGTGTTGGAGTTCTCCTTGGTGAGTGATAGGCTCACCGCAAGTCACAGACAGGAGGGTTCTAACTGTTGAATATGGGGTACCGGAGTTGTTTTTGTGGGCTATTTGGTCTCTGTATATCCATAGCAAAAGCAATGTCTGCATATTTGAGAAAAGGTTGAACTCGATTTCAGTGCATTGGACTCTGCCAGGGCTGCCCCTTGTCACTGATCTTGTTTGTGATTTTCATGGATAGGATCTCAAGTCACAGTCGGGGAAGGGAGGGTGTCTGGTCTGGTAACCTCAAGGTCGCAGCTCTGCTTTTTGCAGATGATGTGGTTTTGTTGGCTTCTTCAAGCTATGACCTTCGGTGCGCACTGGAGGGATCTTCTTCATGAGTGATGGCAAGTTTGGGTGAGAGATGGACAGATGGATAGGGGCTTCATCAGCAGTAATGAGGGCACTGCGTTGGTCCAATGCAGTGAAGAGGGAGCTGAGTCAGAAGGAGAATCTTTCAATTTACTAGTCCAGCTTTGTTCCAACCCTTACCTATGGTCATGAAATGTGGGTAGTGACTAAAATAATGAGGTTGCAGATACAAGGTGCTGAAATGCGTGGCTGAGCACAGACTTAGAGATAAGGTGAAGAGCTTGACCAACCAGATGCTTCTTCACATCGAAAGGATTCGTCGGTTTTACGGGCACATCCAACTAGGAGTAGGCCCTGGGGTAGATCCGTTCTGGCCTGGGAATGCCTTGGCATTCCCTAAGAGGAGCTGGAATGTTTCGCTGTGGAGTGGGATGTCTGGGTTTCCCTCCTTGACCTGTTTCCTCCGTGACCCAACCCTCAAATAAGCGGAAGATGATGGATGTATAAGGATGATGTTATACTCCACTTATTTTGAAAAAAAACAACAACGCTTTTACAGTTATGAGATTTTTTAATCCAAATAATTAATTTGGGAAAAGATAAATGAATATAATTGTATACTTTGTAGAACTTCAAGAATAAACATCAATAAAAAAAGAATAGTTGAAGAAACAACAGGAACCTAACATACCTGCACATAACATAATGAACAGAATGTACTATGATTAGGTATCACCTGAGTGTTTGTGGTCAATTTTTGTTTATTAAGCCATTATAATTAAAACTCAGGAAATTAAATTAAAACTGATTAAAACCCTCTCAGTGCTGTGGTGGAGCAATGAGGAGGAAATTATATTATGTTTTGGAGAAACATCCTCTCCACAGCATCTTGGCAGGACAGAGGAGCAGCTGCAATGAGAGGGTCATCTCACTGCGCTGCAGGACTGAGAGGTTCAGGAGGTCCTTTGTCCCCACAGCCATAAGGCTTTTTAACAGTGATTGCTGACTTTGAGGTTTTTCTTACATTTATTTATTTATGTATTCATTTATAATTATTATTGTTGTTATTGTTCTAAAATACAATCATTGTAAATAAATATATATATTATTTTTGTTTGTTTGTTTTTTGAAAAAAAAATTTTTTAAGCTACTTGACTAATTTTTAATTTCCCCTACTGGGGAGAATAAAGTATTTTTCTATTCTATTCTATTCTATTCTATTCTATTCTAGTCTATAATTGTTTGTAATTCTCCCCCTACAATGTCCACTGTAGGTGTAACACTCTTGGTGATCCTGGACTTACGTGGGAAGTTGTATGTAAAGCAGGCCAGGGCAGCTATCATCCACTCTGCTCGTGTCTCACAGAAGATGGCGATGTTGGTTTTTGGCAGCTGCCCCAACGATGTCAAGCCACTGCCTAGCTGAGTTGCCACAGTAAGGACTTCTTTGTAGGAGAGCCAGCTGTACTCACCAAGAATTACCTGCAGAATGTATAGGAGGAGGATGAGATAGAAGAGTAAAAATCTTGACAGTGATGGTTACCAAGGAACTAACTCCTGGCTTTGTTTGGCTGGTATGATATCTCTGATTTTAAAATGAAAACTTCCAGTCTTACCTGGGGCCTTTACTATATCAGGGGCTCCGCATACATGGGTTATCTTTTCTTTGTCTAGTTTTACACACTGTTACAATTAAAAAAGCTTCAGGCAGTGTCATGACGTTGGTTATGAACTCAGTAAGTCAACCAAAGTTGTCTTATTCTGGATATTTTTGTGTTCGTGTAAAAAGTAGTGTTGGTACCTGATGGCCTATCTCAAATATGATTCTAGAGGCACATATTTCTCACAAGAACAAGAAACCATAATTCTAATCTAATGATGAGGAGTTTAAACATTTGAAAGGGCTTTGAAAAAGTATTAAGAGCCTATTTCACTGCATTATAACAACAGGAACTTAAACGGATATGTTTATGGATTTTTTCTAATGTAAATAAAAGTCTTAATTGGTAAACTGAAAACTGAAAAGTACTGTATGCATATGCATTCACTGCCTTTGTTTTGAAACCCCAAATTAAGATCTGGTGCAATCAATTACATAAACAAATTATAGCATTATATCAGGTAAGTCCACCTTTGGGCAATCGAAGTGTTGCCTTTAAAGGTAGTCTCAGATTATCAAATCATAGGTGTGCCCCAAGGTTCTTCACTTGGTCCGCTTTTATTTTCAATTTTTATTAACAACCTTCCACTTGCCTGTACAGACTGCACTATTCAACTCTATGCAGACGATACAATTATTTATTGCTCAAAACTTAATATTGTAGATATTCAGCAAACTCTTAATCATGATTTTGACAAGATACAATTATGGCTTCAAGCCAATAAACTGATTCTCAATAGAACAAAATCTCACTGAAATGTTATTTCAGAAAAAACGTACTACATTTGTTAGTGAGCTTAGTCTTACATGTTTGGACACTAGACCAATTGTTGAACAGTTTAAATATTTAGGACTTTGGCTTGATTCTTCTCTTTGTTTTACTTATCACATACACTCTATCACTAACAAAATTACATATGGTTTAAAATGATTTTATCAATCAATTAATTGCTTTAGTTTTTTAGTAAGAAAAAGAATTGTCACACAATTATTACTGCCAATTCTCAATTACACTGACATAATTCATCAAAATACTACAGCCACTAATCTGCAACCATTTTGTGTTGTTTATAACAGTTTGTGCAGGTTTGTTCTCCGCTGCCCTTTCAGAACTCATCACTGTTTGTTGTATCAACAACTGTCTTGGTTCACTCCATCTTCCAGACGACAATTTCATTGGTTATTATTTATATTTAAATGTATTAATCTTAGTTATCCGGAATACTTAAAACAATATTTAATGCCCATCATTAAATATTAAAAGTGTTTTTTGTTGTCCCTCGAAATTTCAAGGAAATTGAAAATTTTCATTTAAATTTAAAGCACGTTTTGACTGGAACAAACTTCCATCCTCGATTCGCTCCATAACCTCTGTTCATGTGTTTAAAAATAGCCTTGCTCGTCATCTTCAAAATGTATGTAATTGTCTCTGACTCCTTTATATTATTTTTATAATGTTTGCTACAATATTGTGTTAATTTACAATTGAACATGTGTTTTATCTTTAGAGAGCTCTGTAGGATTGTGTGAATGGTCTGACTGGTTTTGTGTGTGGGCATCTGTTTAGTTTTTTTATTAATTTTTCTTTCTTTCTCTCTTTTTTTTTTGTCTTGTTTTGTATTTATATCTGTGTGTATATACATATATTTTCAAACATATTTGTTTTGCATGTACTGCTGCATCTGTCTTGTTCATCTGTTTAGCTTTTTATCTTTATTTTTATCTAGGATGCCCTCGAAAATGAAATGGTTTATTTCAAGGGGTTCATCCTATAAATAGATAAATAAATAAACATGATCTCAGTATCTATATAAACACCTGTTGTGACAGGACTCCAAGTCTGCAACATTTAGCAGACAGCATAATGAAAATCAAAGAACACTGTGAATGGATCAGGAATGATGGGTTTGGATTAAATAAGCGTATACGTCTTCATCTGGCTCCAGGAGTTCTGGAGAAGTATATACATAGAAAAAAAGATTGACTCTGAATATCCTGAGCGCACTGAAAATTTGTTTTTTAAAAATTTACAGAATATGGCACCATAGAAAGAGAAAATGGACCATCAGAACTCAGACAAGATGCATATCATTAATCAGAGAGGAAACAAAGATACAGATAAACCAAAGATAACTCTGAAAGAGCAGCAAAGATGCAGAGATCGCTGTGTCTTTCTTTAAGACAGTCTATGTACAACTAGTGGTCATTGAAAAAAAAAAAAGTTCGCCAAAGTACTAAAATGAGCTTTTCAGCCATCAACAAAAACACCATGTATGGCACAGACCCATCATACAGAGGACTCAATCATAGTGAAGCATGGTGGTTGCAGGATCACAAAACATTGTGTCAGTCTGGCCAAACCCAGACTTAAGTACATGAAAAAATGTTTGTCTAACTGAAATTATGCTAAATTTAGCTTCTCACACCTGGACCAACACATCCAGATCATGCAGTTGGGGTTCAGAGCCTTGCTGCATGTATACGCTCAGCTAGACTTGAACTGACCTGGCTTCTTTGTTTCTTTTGTTAGACAGCTAAGCGTGTCAGAAACTAAAATCAGCTCATTGAGACAATGTCTCCAATCGTCCAGCAGGACCCATCCAACTAAAAGGGGCTACAGTAGTTTTCTTTGAGGAAAATTCCACAGGACACGTGTAATTGACTATGTTCTAGCATAGCACTGAACAGTTGGCAGCCTGCTGCAGTAGTATATATGTGTGTATATATATATATATATATATATATATATGTATATACAGACACATTGTGTATGTGTCATGTCTATTAATTTTTTCATGTATTATGTTCCTGTCTAGCCTTTAGTTTAGCCATGTCCCTGTCACTGTTTTCCTCAGTCTCTCTACTGCCCTGCCATCAGCCTCATTCACGTCACCTGTGCTTTTCCCCTCAGCTGCCTTCACTCACCAATCACCTCCCTTCAGTGTATAGTCTCCAGGTTTTTTCATGTTCAGTGTCAGATCCTCACTGCCATCCATGTCTGTATCAGGTTTGTCCATGTCATAGCTAGGTTCTTTTGTCAGTTTTGGTATTCCGGCTTCGCCACTTCGCTTCGCTTTTGTTTGCATTTTCTAATAAATCAAGTGTTTTCCTTGAAATATCTGCATCCGGGTCCTCCCTTCACCACCACGCCACACCATCCTGTGACAGTATACATATATAACATTTTTGTCACAGTGTAGCATCCTCTTCTAACAAGTCTGTAAATGTCTGAGAACTGAGGAGACTGGTTGCTGGGAGAGGAATGTTCTATTCTTGTCTGATAAAGGATTCTAGCTGCTCAACGGTCCCGGGTCTTCTTTGTTGTATTTCAAATGTTTTCAGTTGGTGAAAGGTCTGGATTGCAGGCAGGTCAGTCCAGCATCTGGACTTTTACTACGAGATCATAGCCGCATTCGGACAGAGATGTTCTAAGAATGCAGTTCTAAGAACTGTCCACCTCGAATTTCGTTATAAGAACTGCCCTTCCCCAGGGGAACTGTTTCATGAGTCAGGGACCTTAACAGGGACAGGGACCTTGACGCAACCGTCTGCGACAGACGTGTTACTTTAGCGCCACACTCAATAACAAAACAAAACCTCTGAAAAGTAAGAATAGAATAAAACAACACCACCAAGAAGCTAATATGGAGAGCGAAGAGGCCACCATGTTTATGGTCTGCAGGACGGTAATATTAAGCATGAACAATCATATCAGATGTCTAAGATCGAGGCTGGAAGAGCACACAGTGAGAGTCAGGAGATAAAGCATCGAACAGTGGGCGATACTTCTTCGTTTCATGAAGGAATAAAGGAGAGCAGAGCGCCGCAGACAAAGGTGACGACATGTAAGTTTAACTTATTAAACATGCGCCGGTTGTGTCCGTGTTGTATGAGTAAACATTTCAGACAAGGGGCGGAGCTACCAACCACCAAACACCTACGTGTTTCCTATGTTTTCCTATTGAACCCAGAAAAGAGCCTGCCTCAGAGAAGGAGCTGAAATGGTTATAGGAACTGAGGGCCATGGTCCCTAGTTCCTGTATGTCTGAATGTGTGAAAAAAATGGCCTTATTCCTGAGAAGGTTATAGAAACTGCAAAAGGTTCCTACAGTGGGAATGTGCCTCATGCTGTTGGAATAGATGCAGTATGTGGCTTAACATCGTCTTTCTGAAAATATACTCAAGGCCTTCCCTGACAATGATGTTCTGGATGGGAGCATGTGTTGCTCAGACCACAGAACAGTTTTCCACTTAGTCTCAGTCCATTTTAAATTAGCTTTGGTCCAGAGAAAATGGCAGGGTTTCTGGGTTTCACATATGGCTTGTTCTCTGCAAGATAGAGCCTTAACCTGCATTTGTGGATGGCACAGACTGTCACAGTTTAGTCATCCAACCATCAGTAATTTTCCATTGATCCTACTTCTGCCCCACTCAACCTGTCAGCCACACACACCTCATCAGTTCACTCCACTCACCTGTGCACACAGCTGCCTCTCATCACATGCAATCAGCCCAGCATATAGTCACCAGCTAGACACTCTATCCTTTGCCAGATTGTTCTTTGCCATGCAAGTTTTTCCAGCGTTCTCCTGCCAGCTTTACCGGTACCGACCTTGCCTGTCCCTGATTCCCTGCTTCGTCTGCCTCCTGGTAATTCGACCCAGCCTTCAGTCCCTGACCAAGAACTTTGCCTCTCCTCTCCTGATTCCTGTTTGCCAGTTTCTAAACCGTTTGTCTGTCTGCCAGAGTCTCAGTAAAGTCTTGAACTTTTTACCACTGTCTTCTGACTCCTTTGTACTGCAATTGGGTCCATACACCACCCGTTACACAGACAATGATTTCTGGAAGAGTTCCTGATCCCATGCAGTGATTTCCAGGACAGCATCATGTTTGATTTTAATGCAGTGCTGCCTGAGAGTCTCAAGATTACTGGCATTCAATATTTTATTTTCAGCTCTGTTCAAAATCTTCATTTTTACATTGAGAAACATTTTTCAGAAACTGATTGACATTTTGTTGACTCTGCCTCTCTAAGGTGCCCTTTTTATACTCAGTCATGTTACTGACCTGTTGCCCATTAACCTATTTAGTTACATGTTCCTCCAGCTGTTTCCTTTCAGTACTACTACTTTTTCAACCTTTTGTTGCGCCTGTCCCAACTTTTGAGTCGTGATGCTGCCATCAAATTCAAGATGAGCTAATGCTTCTGCTAAAACTGTAAAATGCTTCCCTTTCAAGATTTGATTTAAACTTTTTCTGTGTTCTATTATGAATAAAATGTTGGTTTATCAGATTCACAAATCATTGCATTCTGTTTTTTTAATACCTTTTACAGTGTTCCAACATTTTCAAATTCGGGTTGTAAGTTAATAGGACTAGTTTGGCTTAAAAATAATCAATAAAATGATTAAATTTAGCACCAACGGCAAATGTGTTGAAAGACTCTAGAATCTAAAGATTCTAAAAAAGTGACTGTAGTGACATCTTCAGATTTTGAAAGATACCATAAATCTAATTGAAGCTTCATAAGATTTCCCTAAAAAGGAGTTAAGGTGGTTTGTTTTGAGTGACTCATACCTTTGATAAGTACCACTATCCCCAACTAAGTGAACCCTGCATCTAGTGTGTGTTGGTGGGGACAATGTGTTCCATCCCACAGTGACATGCGTGGCCTGTTTCCAAAAGTCCTCTTACGTCAAGTCAAGACAAGACACAGTAGTACTGCAAATCTCATGCTGAACCACAACATTTTCATCATCTGCATGAGAGGAAGACAATCCCAGGCTTCTGGATGTACTCTCAAATAATCACAAGGCAGGAACATGAAACACAGGAGCTGCTTCCTGAGGTTAACACCCATGAGGTTATACTGTCTCCTAATGGTTCATAAATGCTAGTGCACTCAAACAGAGACACACAAAGTAAGTTATTAGGGAGTTATTAGCACTTTTTTTCTGCTTGTTGGAAACAATAATGGGAAGCATAAATAGGTAAGTTATGTAGTCTTGCAGCAATAAGTTTTTCAACAGTGAGGTTTAAGTGGATTAGCAGAATCAGGCTGGTGGGATTTGAGTGGTAATTCGGGGGTAAATAACTGCATATCAAGGTTGGCAAAGTACTGAGTGTGTAGGTTCTGTGCATATCCAGAAATACTGTTTAATAGTGTGCCTATCTTAACATTTCTGGCTGGTAGCTGTGAACACCATACAGAAGAATGACAATCTGTCATGTGAAAGAACAGCAATAACCATGACCTTTCAACTGGAATTCAGAACTACATATATTTCAGGTCTATGGAGGGTAAGCCTGCCTTCTCCCAATTTAAACAAGCCCCTCCTAACTTTTTCACAGAAAGCAACCAGTGTATGGTGCAGTAAAACTATTCAAAATACACAAAGCAGATTCAACCTTTGGACTTGTCCTTGTTTTACATACTATAGCCGTGTCTGTCCTTAATGTCTCGATTCAATTTCAAATCATAATCTTCACATTCTTTTGAGTCACAGTGCAGCATCTAATGATTTCAACCACTGTTCAACTATGGCTTCACACAATAGCTTTTTCTTTCCATTTTCCTTTTCCATTAGTTTGCAATAAAACACTGCTACAGTTCCCCAAGCTGCCACATAGTGTGCTCAATGTTATGTATGGTAGTTTTCAGTCCAGCTAAAGTGTCAAACAGCTCTATTATAATCCAAACCTGATCTTTGAAAAACACATGGAGACACGATCCTTCATTATGCTGAAGACTGGCGCTACAGCTCACAGAGTTGTTTCCACATCAGTCTGCAGCTGTGAAGGCTCACTAAGAAAATCAATTGGTAACCAGAAATACTTCTACATGAATTTACTTAAAGCCAAACTTTATTACAGTGTTTGTCATCTGATCTTGGAATGATTCCAAAAAATAAGGCAGTATTTGCTAGCATAGATGGTTTTGGGGCTGAGAGCCTCTGCTGACACAGTTTTAATGGAGTAGTCAAACATAAAACTAGAATCAAAGCAATAATTCTCACAGTGTAGAGTGTAATTAGCACAATAAAAAGTAAATGAAAAACTGTTTCAAATCAAGGATTTCCAATGCTCCACGGAAGTCTGGGACCTACTCGTGGGCCTTACAAATTGAGATGCTACCATAACTCAGCGAATTCTTTATTTCTTTTCCTGCAGCCATCCTGTATCGCATTGATTTTAAACATCCATTTTTAGTGCAGCGTAAGTGCAATTTAAACATAAACATTTCTGCATTTTCTGCACAACTAGATGAACAAATATTACCATGATTGTTAGTCAGTGTCGAGAAACCTTTATAATGACTCATCTTTGGTATATGTCTTATTAGACTCCGTTTCAGCTTATGTGTTGTGGTCTACGTTGGTTGCTAAACAAAAGGGTTCCCGCCACAGAGTCATCCACCACGTTGCGCTACAATGTTTCTTCAGTGGTTCAGAAGAGACAAACTAATAACTGCTGCTTGAGGGGGACTCCTGCACTTTTAGTGGTCACCACAGAATGAAAGGATGAGGCTCTTAAATTATTTTCAGTTTTGTTCTTGCAACTTCCATCCATCCATTTTTTATATCAGCTTAATATCAGCTTTTTATATAAGCTTAATCCAACTCAGGGTTCCGGAGGGTGAGAGGCAGGGTATGCCCTGGACAGGTCACCAATCTATCACAGGGCCACACAGAGACTAACAACCATACATGCTCACAGTCAGTCCTAGGGACAATTTAGAGTCACCAATTAACCCAAGATGCATGTTTTTGTGCGATGGGAGGAAGCCAGAGTACCCGGAGAGAACCCATATGCATACACAGCATGAACATGCAAAATCCACACAGAAAGGCCCCAGCCGGGAATTGAATCTGGAATCCTCTTGCTGTGAGGTCACCGTGCTCACCGCCACACCACCGAGCAGCTCAATATGCAACTTAAGAATGATAAAGCTGTATCCTTTCCAGTATCTTTTATCATGTGTATAATTTCAGTCTTTCATTTAATTACTGTGTGAAATGAAAATGTTGCTCACACCTTTTTGAACACCTTCCCGTTGCTCTGTCGCTCATCTTCCTCACTGATCACCATCCTCGTCCCGAGACAGTCTCTGTGGGGGAACCTCGTGACAGCGTACTGAAACATCTTATCCAATGTATCCACTCCAGAGTGTAGTGTCATAACAAGCCTTTTGGTGGCGCTCATTGCTCTGTAGGGTCCCTCTGGACGTCCCAGGACCGAGTAAGCCTTAGGTCTCTTGGCTCGCTCCTCCTCTGAGCCATAGACGTCTCCATGACGTCTGGAGACCCAGCTGAGAAGGTATAAAGGCAGGAAGGTGATAGTGGTGTAGATCCACACCATGAGGTGGAAGAGAAGCAGCAGCATGGGGTTCAGGTCCTCTTTCAGCTTCATTCTGGTGAAGGTGTGAGATGCAGGGATGAAAGGGTGGGCAAGGTACCACTTGTGCTCCTTTAAAAGAGTTTTAACTTCTTCTCTGTCAATTAAAGGTCCACTCGTCTGCAGTTCTCCTGGGAAATAAGCATTAACCTGGCATTAGAGCAACAAGCGACATATCTATTTCTAAACTACTTAAAAAAAGATGTTGTAATAACAACCAGTTTTTTGTACTGCAGTGCATGAAGAAAACACAGAGGAGACACTTTATTAACTGAACATGAGTTAACACACCAGATTTGAAATGTTTCTCTGCACTCACACTAATGAGCACGACACATTAACACATCCTCATAGTTAAAAAAAGCTGAAATGCAAGAGAGAGGTAGGGGATGAAGCAAGAAGGAAACTGTATGGAGGAACAAATTAAACTTACTTAGAGAAAGCGATAAAAATACTTTTGTAGAGCATATGTGTGCTGTCTGTATACTTTTATAAATCATCTCAGTCTAAATTTTAATTGTGACACGACGTTTGGCTCACGCAGAACATCAAACGACCAGGTGACCTGGAGACTGGAACATACAGCAGGTAATGGAGGAGCTGTCCAGGGTTCTGAACAGAGATCAGCATGACAGTTATCTCCTCAGGCATCCTGGTAATGTTAGTTCTTTCTTCACAGCCTATTATAGCTCTCATAAAGAATGAAGTAAAAATGTATGGGAGATATAACAATGTCTTATCAACAGGACAAAGTCTGAAGAAGTTTGAAGATGAGATAAGGTCAAAAGTCAGGGAAACATTCCCGTTACAAATGATGAAAAAAACATGACTGTTGGAAAGGCTGCCCTCTTAATCTGAAAATATGGCTGCAGAAGATCTGACAGTAAAAGACAATTTGAACCATAAGGTCACAGTATATTCAAATATTTTGTCACAAATAGTGATTGTCACAATAATGATTATCTTTTATAAAAGGATACTTTATATATTTGTGTATTGTTAGCTTATTCTTGACTGACTGTGGACTCACGGAACTTGTTGGGGACAGTACATCTAAATCTCTCTGAGACACCACCAATCTATCAGATTAGGATTTCCTTTGATCACTTTTATTATCATTTTGCTTCTGGCTAAGTCACTGAATACAACTGTAAAACTGGTCTCACCACTGACAGCTACATCTCTTCCTGTATACTCACCTTCATGAACAGACATTACATCTGTATCATAAGACCCTTAAAGTGCAATGAGACCACCAGAGTGAGGAAAGAAAAACTTGACATTTCTATGCTAGGCACTGGATGTTTTTGCAGCCTTGGAGCTAAAAAAAAAAAGAAAGAAATCCTCTATCAAAAATAATATGACTGCACTCATATCCACCATCTGCATTCACCCAACAGTCCACTTGAATTGCAGGAATTTATTATTCATATGAGGATGAGGCTCATCTTGCTTCCCTAAGGCACCATATTGTTTCCCTAGAACCTCCGAAAACTGCTCCCTGTCACACATGTTCTGTCCCCATCGTCCTCCATCCCCCAAGAGTCAGTTTGCAACTGATGAATATATCAGAGATTTTACCAGCAGAGTTTTCCCAGACTTCCATTTGCTCCCTGTGGAATGTGGACTCTTTTCTTTTTAGTGCTGTTGTTTTAGCTGGTGTTTTGATACCAGAGAAAAACACCTTTCTGTATCAGGGATGAAGAGACCCTTTCACTATTTTCAGTTTTCACATGAAAGCTCCAAAAACATATTTTTCCACTTCTTTTATGTCGGGACAATGCAAATAAAAACATTAAACTGAAAATTCTGAAATGTTTTTGGAAAACAGATGCCAGAAAAATGTTTTAAACGTTGGTACAGGTGCCACCAACTTATGGAAAATTTTAGTCAAAATTGAGAGAAAAAGAAAACACCAGCATCTCTATATGAATCTGGTTAAAATCTAGCATCTGTGGTGGTAAAGGACAGCATCAGTGCATGACATACTGTACATAGCTCACACTGCAGGAAGCAAATAAAATATGAACAGCTTTTGGAGCAATATTTGCTGCCATTCAGATTCCATCTTTTCCATGTCGGTCTTGTTTGTTTCAACAAAACACATCCTGAATTATTTTTAACAGCACAGCTCTGTGATGAGCTCTGATCTGTCATTCAATCAACAGTGAAACAAAAAGTCCAGAAAAACTGTTAAGAAGGGGTACTGATTTACATCAGGGAAACTTCAGCTGAAAGCTAAATGTTTAGGTTTGTTCTTGGTTCCTCTACATGATGAGGTTGAAAAACATTTATAAAAAGACTGATGAAATCCAAAGATGCTTAGGTCAAATCATCCTGAACTACATTTCCTCCTTACCACTGAACATCCAGCTTTGAATATTATGAAGAAAAGCTTTCAGCTCCAAATTGTAATTAGCTAAAGCGAAGCCTGATAACAACATGAGGTGAACCCATCAGAGTTGTTTCTGATTCCCCAGGTTGAAGATAACTCTTTCATAGCAGGAAACTAAAATTCAAGTATAAAGTTAATGAAGCCTTTGAAATATTTGGAATTCTGTAGGATCAAATGGGGTTGAGCCATCTTTAAAAACCAAGACAACAACATCTATCCAGAAGCTTGTAAAAAGGATTTAAAAAAATAAGGCTGAGCTGACTTACTATAATTTTGCAAATTATCTTCAAATAAAAGCTTTGAATTAATAGATAATGCCAACTGCAATATCATAACAAGTTAAGTCTGATCCCCTTCTTTCAGAAGTTAGAAATAGGTGGTCTCGGTGTAGTTGCTCAATGGTTGGTTTTATGCAGCTAACAGGAGCTCTGCAGTCAGCCGCTACTCGCTGGATTAATTGAGTAATATTGTGGCGTGGTCTACGTAGTGGTGGGGTGAGCGATGTATGCGAGGGGAATCGCTGCTTCCTGAGGAGACTCTGTGAATGGGCTCTTGTGTGCTGACACCCACTCAGCTGAGCAGGCAGCTGAAGTCTTGCAGAAACTTCAACATGACTATTGTAGAGACGACGCAGCAACACACGGCTCGGTCCCAAGGGTCAGACTGTGTCAGCGTTAGTGTGTAGGTGCATGTGTGAAGGGTGGGGGGGTGTATGCGTTGGTTTGTATGTGTGGGTGTCGCAAGAAGGATTTTCAAATAGTGACATAATCGAAGCTTGCAAAACAAATGAAGCGTTTTAATTGTGATTTCATCAGGAGAGAAAGAACAACACACAATTGTTTGGATAATGTGTTTAAGACTGCAGCTTTACTCTGCTTTTGTGTGCACTTGGTGACACAAACTGAAGGCAGTCATGCCTGTCACCAAGCTTTCTCTGCTGTAAGCTCACATAAAGCTTCTCAACTGAATCCAAAATTGTTAATACAGCAGCTAGAAAAGCCCTAACAACACATTATATCAATGTTGTAAAGAGACACTTTTACCATTTTCTCTCTTGAAACATTAAAATGTTAACTTCCGGTGTACTTTCAAACACCATAAAAAGGTTATATGTTACCTTCCTTAGTTACACTTCTGTGAGGGTTGGCTGGATGAGGACAGTGTACTGTGTGTCTGTGTACTTTCTAATCACATCAGACCATTCTTGAAAGACAACAGTGTCTCTGTCTGTTAATACAGGAACATTCTAAAGGACCTCGATCCTTTAATGACTGTTACCACCGGCCGGATTACTACAGCTGTTTAAATAGACCGTCAAAGTGACAAGCTGCCTGGAGTTCAACGTTAACCACAGGAGTGTTGTGTGGCCTTTGGTTAAAACATATGTCATTATATCTGGCTTGTATTTCATAACTGTATTTATGTGCACATCAAAAGAAATGCTGATGCCGATGAGAGCTGACTTCCCTGTCAAAATATGACACACTGTTTCAAGTAGGTCCTCATGAGTCAGTGCAGAAACCCTGAGGGCTTCAGGTGACCTATAACAGACACACAGCATGTTGTGTGATGTAGATCACATTACTCCAGCGAGCCACAGATGCTCCAGCTGCAGCATCCAAACGACCAACAAGTGTTAAACACATGTCAATGGCACTCACACTTCCGGTTTACAATTAAAAAATAAAAGATTTGAGCTCAATCTGTCAGGAATTTTAGGGAACAAATTATGTTCTTCCAACAGCACAGTTTGTGTTTGGCGGTCAACAGTAAAATTGTCATTCAGGACACAAAAGTCCCTTAAACTGCACACATTTATCAGCCTTCTCCGGTTAATACGGCTTCATGGGTCACTCTGTAACAAGAAACAACATCTTAACAACATGGAGATACACAGGAGCCACAAAAGCTCGTCGTTATGACAGAGAAAAAGGGGTTACTTCTGTCTCTGTCGGCCACCTGAAGCATCCCGCACGTCCGTGAAAAACTCTGAACTTACCGTCAGTGAGTCCAAGACGCGGCCCGCTCTCTGAGCCCAGTCTGCCGCTGCTCAGCTGTCCGCTGATGCTGAGTCCGGAAGTGACACGCGCGCCGTGCTGTTGTGTGTGAGAGTGTGGATGGCAGGTCGCGAAAGAGGGAGGAGGTTAACTGCGTTGTGATTGGACTGGTGGAGGTGGCGCGTGCTGGGGCCGGATGGAAGGAGGTCTCGAGGTGACTGAATCGGTTACTGTAGGTCATAAGGAATGAGAGGCTATGCGAGCGACAGTCACATAACCTTCAGGTTTTTTAATAAGGGAGATATTGCTTCATGAGGTTGATGGAATAAGAGAATGGATTCTGTCGAGCCTGTAAATACTTACACTTCATTGTTTTGTGTGGTCTTCGCAGTAGCCTGCGAGCTCACATAGTAGAATTGGAACGTCTACTCCACTTAGGTAAAAACTATCCCCACAGTGACCTGATATAATTGGCATGTTATATCATAATGTTTGAAACCAGGAAGTTACTCAGACCTGAATGTGTTTTCCATTAGATTCTGGATGAGGCTCACCTGCCTTCAGCTACACAGAACTCACACCCTCCGTGTACCCACAGCTTCCTCTACAGTGTCACCCTGCACCTCAGATAGACTTGAAACATCCTCTGCTGGAGCATCTCACCACGACTGTAGAACCCTGGGGTTCTTGCTCCAGGCCAGTCACCCAAATGAATTAAGACAGTCAGCCTGTCCTTCCCCTGGGTTACTCTGTAAAGAGCTGTGTCTTAGAATGTTTTTCAGCTGAAGAACTTTATTTGGTGCAGGAAAATCTGGAACTTTGCCCATTTTGACTGCAGGGCAGGGACTCACGTGCACTGTGTGCATAGTGTGCAGAGTTCGCCAACTTTCTACAGAGTCAATCGCTACTGATCTCCAAACTTCATGTGGCCTTCAGATTAACTCAAGAACAGTGCAGAGAGCTTCGTGGAATGGGTATCCATGGTCAAGCAGCTGCATCCAAGCCTTACATCACCAAGTGCAATGCAAAGCGTTGGATGGGTCCCGCCGGGTCCCGCGAGACTCAAATCTCGCGGGAGTGGGCTGTATGAACTTTGCTGCGGGCGGGTGCCTAAAAAAACCCACTGCGGGATCGGGATGCAGTGTTGCCAGGTCACGTGTACGATAATTATCGTATTTGTATGATAATTTTGCCCTGTGTACGATGTATATCAATAATCCCAAAAAAGGCCACATATATGATAATTTGACCGTTCTGTGAATGTGTGTTTGTAATTGGTTGTAATCAGCGTGTTGGATTTTTTTGTGAACCCTGAAGGCATTTCCATTTCCATGTGACAAGTTTCAAGCCAATCGTGCTTTTCTATGTGAGCTACGAGTGACGTGCATGCGTTTGCCTCAGAAGTTCCTAACAGTAGGTGGCCTCCAGGCTCATTATTTGGCATGATTTGGCTCATTAGTTCCCACTTGTCATTGTTTACGGGACATTTAGCCTAACACAACTTCTGATGCAAAGCCGTGAGTGCTTGTTAGACGCTATTCAACCCTAGAGTGGCTATAGCGCATCAATAGACTTGTTATTTTGGTTATGATGGGTGTACGATCATTTTGTGTCTGCTACAATAATACTACATTTACCACCTGGCAACACTGTAGGGATGTATCCTAGCGACAGGATGTCAATAACTGATGTAGAAAGGAAGCTCAAAGAAGGTCTTTACAGCACAAAGACAAAGCAAGGAAAGTCTGACATTTGAAGAAGTTTCATAATTGTCCATGAATCTCTTTATTAATAGCCTATAAAATTACGTGGTTTATCCTGGGGACGGGAGAAGACACAAAATCAATGCATTTCTATTATTCTGTGGGCATAAATTCTCAAAGTTTTGCGGGTGCGGGCGGGAGTGGACATACAAATTGCAGGAGCGGGCGGGAGTGTAACACAGAAGTTGCGGGTACGGGCGGTAATGGTCAGAAATTTAGCGGGAGCGGGATGAAGAAAACAGTCTCGCGCAGGGCTCTAGTGTAAAGCACTCTACAGCAGCTCCTCCATGTGGCAAGCCGATAGATAAATCTGGGTTTGGCGGTATTGTAAAATTTGATGGTGGTGGGATTGTTTTTCAGGAGCTGGGCTTGGCCCCTGAGTTTCAGTGAAAGGAACTGAATGCTTCAGCATACCAAGAGATTTTGGACAATTTCATGCTCCCAACTTTGTGGAAACAGTTTGGGGATGGCCCCTTCCTGTTCCAACATGACTGCGTACCAGTGCACAAAGCAAGGTCCATACAGACGTGGAGGAGGGAGTTTGTTGTGGAAGAACTTCACTGACCTGCACAGAGTCCTGACCTCAACCCGATAGAACACCTTTGGGATGAATTACAGCGGAGACTGCGAGACAGGCCAACATCAGTGTCTGACCTCACAAATGCGCTCCTGGAAGAATGGTCAAAACCTAAAGCTTGTGGAAAGCTTGCCCAGAAAAGTTGAAGCTGTCAGATGCAAAGGGTGGGCCGACGTCATATTATACCCTATGGAATGGGATGTCACTTAAATTCATATGCGCGTAAAGGCAGATTAGCAAATACTTTTGGCTATATATATATAATCACTCACTCAGAGAGAGAGAGAGAGAGAGAGAGAGAGAGAGAGAATGAGTGATTTTCACTGAGGCACCGCTCTCGACAGCTACAATCGGCAGCTGGGGTCCTTTTCCACTGAGCTGTGGACGATTAGCAGCCAACATGCCAACTGTCGGAATAAAAAGGGATCTTCTCTTCAAAGCTTTGGGCAGAACTTACAGTAAGACATATTGTTATATTTACCAATACCGAAACATGACTGTCTACCGTCCTCCAAGTTATTTTAGGTTTCAAAATAGGAGGAAGTGAGAGTTTTACCTGAACTCGCTGCCTGAGAGTTAGCGACCATTGACTCTGTGCTGACTTCAACCAGCCACCATGCTTTATCACGGCTTTCATGAATGAAATATTGAATGTTTAGGGATATTTTGCACCATATAATACTTTTAATATCTGCTCATTTCTATTGGTGTGTTTGTGTGTGTGTGTGTGTGGAAGTAAGACTGTAATGTGCTGTTATCTTGATAGTGGATGTCAGCGTGGTTGCGTCATTTCCCCTGGCTTGAGTTGAATGCTAACAGGCTGCTGTACGGGCACGAATGAGAAGACAGCAGCAAGTGAGTGGCGAATGATAGACAACCCTGGTTCAATAACAATGACTGTTTGGTTCTTGTTTTAGCTGACGAGGAGTTCGACGAGTTGTGCTTTGAGTTTGGGATGGAGCTGGATGAAATTGTAAGTAAACCACTTTGAATTAGATCCAGCCAAAGTGCTTCTTGGTTTGTAGTAGACGATGATAGTAAAGCATTTTGTGGCGTACATCTCAGGAATATAGTGCAGTGAGACCCGTGTAGATGAGCTCAGAATGTCTGTTCTGTAAATGTATGAACAATGAGTTGTAGAAATCCCTTTGCTCTGCCACCATAACAGACCTCAGAGAAGGAGCTAATCAGCAGAGAGCAGGGAGACTGCAAGGCGGCAGCTGCATCTGATGTCATTCTGTACAAGATTGATGTACCTGCCAACCGCTATGACCTGCTGTGTCTGGAGGGGCTGGTCCGTGGACTGCAGGTCTTCAAGAATAAGTGAGTCATATGTTGCTCAATAGAATAATTATGTTATCTTAATTATGTAAATAGTAATGAAAATATTTTTTTACAGCCTCTTGCTGTGTTTTTTGTTTTTTTTTGCAGGCAATCTTGCTTGAATACAAGTAGTTCTTCATTATACATCTAGTGCAGTCAGACTTGAGTCAGTGGTGATATAAAGGTAACATCTGTGTTTCAGGTTGGAGGCGCCTCGTTACATACGCGTGAGTCCAGTCAGTAAAGAACCTCAGAGGCTGATTATCACTAAGGAGGTGTGTGGACCCATTTGTTTTTTTTTTTTTTAACATTTCAAATAGTTTTCAAATAAAAAAAACACACTTGTGTTTTCCCATGGGAGTTGGTGGTTGTTACGATGTTTGTTGTGTGCAGACGGCAGCAGTGCGACCCCACGCTGTTGCGGCAGTGTTGAGGAACATCACTTTCACTCAGGAGCGCTATGACAGTTTCATCGAGCTGCAAGAAAAGCTACATCAGAATATCTGCAGGTTGTGTGTGTGTGTGTGGGCAGGCATGTGTGTTGTGTTGTGCATTATAATTTTTCATTTAACTAGTGAAACTTTTTCAAGAACGCCCTGCCCAAGACAGCGGAACAGTTACAACTCCACCTCACATACAGACATACGACAAATGCATAAATGTATTGAGAATGCATCAACACATCATAAATACAGAAGACAACAATCGCAGGCGACATATCAGTCAGAACATGTGCATCTTAAGTGTCCATCTCTGAATCCACTCCGTGAGATCTGCTTCCTTCATTTTAATGAAAGAAGCTTGTTTTATAGTTCAGGTCGGGCTGTGGGAAGAGATTAGACAGCAGGACATTCTGAGATAAATGTTGAGGAAGCAGTCCAGCAATAGAATTGATAAATAAGAACACACTAACGACTGCCTCTGTGTGTAGACAAGAAAGAGCATCTAATACAATGTACAACAGGCAGTAGTGAGGAAGAGATTTAGAGTTGGTGTATAACAGGCTGTAAAATAACTTTTTATTGTGAGACTGCTTCAGATGAGAACTGTTCGGGAGTTGAAAGGTAATGATGCCTGAATCTACAACGATATTCTGGTCTCTGAATATAAGTAAGGATTTTGAAGAAACATTACTAAACTTATGATTAATGTTCTGTTTTTGTTCATCTGACGTGATGTTGATTAACAAAAAGAGTCAGGAGGCGGGGATGCAGTCTAATGGCAGATATAAACAAATACACTTTGAGCAGTTGATACATAATCAGATCAGTCCAGAGGCATCTTTATTCCAGCTGTAATCTGTATTAGAGGGCTGCATTGGGATTGGGTCCCGCCGGGTCCCGCAGGACCCAACTCAAATCACGCGGGAGCGGGATGTAGCCTAACGACAGGATGTCAATAAATGATGTAGAAAGGAAGCTCAAAGAAGGTCTTTACAGCACAAAGACAAAGCAAGGAAAGTCTGACATTTGGACAAGTTTCTCAGTTGTCCATGAATCTTTTTATTAATAGCCTATAAAATGACATGTTTTCTCCTGCGGGACGGGAGAAGACACAAAATCAATGCATTTCTATTATTCTGTGGGCATAAATTCTCAAAGTTTTGCGGGAGTGTAACACACGTTGCGGGTGCAGGCGGTAATGGTCAGAAATTCAGCGGGAGTGGGATGAAGAAAACAGTCCCGCGCAGGGCTCTAATCTATATCTAGACTTTGCTAACATCTTGTCACTCACCTGCTTCATACAAGCCTGAATGAACTGTTCAGCTCAGGTGAGACGCATCTCTTCTGTTTGCACATCTTTAGTAATGCTTTTTCAAACCACTTTTATTTGCCAACAAATACAGCTTTCTTTGGATCAAATAATGTAGAATGTGTATTTTTCAGATTTTTATGTTGTGCAATTAGTTTTTACTCAACTGAGTCACAACCGAAATAGACTGAAAGGAGACCAGAAGCAAGTGTCCTTGCCGCTAAAGCCTGGTACTGAGGCCCAGTGCAAAAGATGTCTACAGCTACCCCCAAAACTTGATCATTTCCTCTTTTACACAGTGTATATATGCATCACTGACATCTAAAGTCATTGAGCCTGGTATTAACTGTGTTTGTGCAGGAAGAGGAGCCTGGTGGCCATTGGGACCCATGACCTGGACACCATCTGTGGACCTTTCACCTACACAGCCAAACCTCCCAATGACATCAGCTTCAAGCCTCTTAACCAGACCAAAGAGTACACTGCAACGCAGCTCATGAGTCTCTACAAGGTGAGCAGCTGACTGGCTGCATGCTGGTCCAAAGAGCAGCTTGTGTTTGTGAGCAGTGCTGACCCAGTGTTGTTGTCTTGGTTCATACAGACAGACAGTCACTTGAGGCATTATCTTCACATTATTGAAGACAAGCCCGTGTACCCGATCATCTACGACAGCAATGGCATCGTCCTGTCTATGCCTCCTATTATCAATGGTGAGTACTGTGGTTTTATTTTCTGTTGCACACACTTTATCAGTTGTTGACCAACTCTGCGCTTAAAATATTCTCAACACATTCTTGAAATAGCATTTGGTAATTAATTATGTACCCTCTTGAACTAATGAAATCAGTATAAGATCTAGAAGTCGTTTTGAGGATTAACTTGTAATTCATAGTAATTGCTGTGCAACAAAATGTTTGTCAGTGCTAAATATTCACTTCTGTGGCAGGGGACCATTCAAAGATCTCCCTACAAACGAAGAATGTCTTCATTGAGTGCACAGCGACGGACCTTACCAAGGTACGACAGAGGAGAAGAAAATAAATCTGGCACTTTTAACGTTATCACGAGTATCTGACTGGAACTTGACCATATTCCCTCCAGGCAAAGATTGTGTTGGACATGATGGTAACCATGTTCTGCGAGTATTGTTCACAGCCTTTCACGTAAGTCACGCCTATCTCTACACTTCTCTCTGATCCTTGCTCTGCTTTTTAGGGTGAAATATTAAAAACTCACTCTATTGTAAAACACAAGTTAAATAAGTTTTCAGTAAAAGAGGAGGGATTCACATAGGGCACAACCACGTGACTTTCATCCTTCGATTTGATGTCGCAGCAGCTGTTTCTCATCGGGCTTCTTGCTACAATCTGTTTCATCTTCCAGCTCCAAAGATTTGGTCTTTTCACTTTGTCATTAACTTTCTGTTTAGTTTGTCTTGCTGAGCTGGCCCTGCTTTGACATCACGATAAGTTCTTGTAAGAACCTGAATATCTCTTGTGGAGTCTGTGTCATGTTTCCTATGTTCAAGACATTAATTTATTTTCTTCAAGTTAAGTAACATACCTGGTTCCATGTTAAAAGCTCAGTGATTTAGTGCCTCTAACAGTGAAGCAGTGAGTGATATATTTTCTTCTCTCTCTTGTCCTTAAGGGTGGAGGAGGCTGAGGTGGTGTATCCAGATGGCAAAACCTGCATATACCCAGTACTGTATCAGCCTGTACTTTTTTTCCCCAGTTTTTTTTAAGGGACATTAGACTTTCGTAACGTTCAGTAACTCCCTGTTGATGTTACCTGGTTTGTTCTTTAGGAGTTGGCTTACAGGAAGGAAAAGCTGTCCAGCGAGTTCATCAATCGAAAAGTTGGCATTAAGTGAGTCTTTTTGATCTGCTGAGGGTTACTGACTGCATACTGTTAAACATATGTGTAGCTGTAGGGATTTAGTCTGTATGTGTGTAATATGCAACAAATCTATTCTGTAGCCTGTCTGTGTCTTTTTTTTTTTTTTTTTTTTTTTTTTCAACTTGGCTCAGTTTTACATCTTGGCAGCACTTACCTGTTTATTGTTGCATTTCATGCCTTCTAAAGACATGGGAAATGTCAGCACTTACCTTTGTGTAATTTTCTCTTCTGTTCACTCTGCGTCAGATCACCACAGGATGCACCATCAGACCCCTTAAATCCCACTTTGTCATGAAATGTGCTGTTTTTCTTTTTTCTCCTCTGGACAGTGAGTCAACAGAGCGAATTGCTCAGCTGCTGACCAGGATGTGCCTCCTCTCTCGAGCAACTGGTGTCAGCGATGAGATTGAAGTTGAGATCCCACCCACCCGTTCAGATATCATCCATGCCTGTGACATCGTGGAGGATGCCGCCATGGCCTACGGTTTCAACAACATTACCCGCACCACGCCGCGCACCTACACTGTTGCTAACCAGGTAACTTGCTTTGTTTCTATATAAGCTTGTTCTTTTACATCAACCAGTACTGTTTTATTCCATTTATGTTATTTTCATTCCTTTTCCAATGCATTTGTTCACAGTTTCCACTTAATAAACTGACGGAGCTGCTGCGACAAGACTTGGCAGCTGCTGGATTCACAGAGGCCCTCAACTTTGCCCTGGTGATAAAGCATGAACACGCGCAAGTAGCTTTTTTTGTGTGTGTGCACGTCCTCGTAATGTGAGAAAATTGTCATTCTGCTCTCCCTGTAGTGTTCTCAAGAAGATATAGCAGACAAGCTTAGAAAAGACATCTCAGAGACCAGGGCGGCTCATATTTCCAACCCCAAGACAGCAGAGTTCCAGGTAAGAAACCGTATGATTAAAAAGCCAGTACAGTCAGTACTTGTACCGGGTACATACCCAGCTAGTACCACCTTGGACTCATCAAAACATAAGAGTCATGTTTTAGGTTTACCTCACATGTGCAGGACGTTTGTCCATGAAGCTTATTTTATCCCTGACAGACCTTTTGTGTGTGTGTGAAACAAAGACTAATGTTGAACAGTAACACTTTATGCTGCATAAACACAAGATGATTAAGTTACTCTGTTACATCAAATGCAAATGAGTTGATTGCAAAACCCAGTGGAAAGAGCTTTTCTGTTGGCAGGCTGCCAGTTTGCTGTCTGTTAGAGCGGGACGGCAGATAGTAACGTAGACAGAAAGGGTTTAATTTTTTTATGAAGCCTCTGGTGCGGGGACATGTGTATTGCTGAATTATAGTGTAAATGCTTGCTGTATCATCTGAAAATTCACTATACAGCAGTAACTGATGTGAAATCGGTTTCACACTCTAAATAATGTGTAAGGCCTCTGTTAAATGACTAAGAATTTTTCACATCAACTTTGTTTGTAATGTAGCTCATTTCACTCTTTTCCCCCCTTTTTTCCAGCAGTCAGAAGCAGTCATTGAAAAGCCAAAAACCAACCACAAACTCAGAAGCTGTATTGATATTTTCCCATTAGAGGGCGCTGTCTCCTTCTGTATCTAACTGCTGCCACATTTCCAACCTGACAACAGTTTTCTCCACCAGGTGGCGCGCACCACCTTGCTGCCCGGCCTGCTGAAAACTGTAGCCGCCAACAGGAAGATGCCCCTTCCCCTCAAACTATTTGAGATATCTGACGTGGTGCTGAAGGATGAGACCAAAGGTTGGGATCTTAATGTGTGAAATGGTGAAAAAAAGTTATGCTGTGAACCTGTTGGTTTTTATGGGCAAACATTGAAAATGGGGATTAAAATGCATAGCGATCCTTGTGTTCTGGTGAGAACTCCCTGAAATCACATTTAAACACTAGAATAATTAAAAAATGCATGAATGTTAAACAGGTAAATCTACAAGAAAGGCATAATTTTGACCATATTTGAAGATAATTTTGAATAATTGTATCATGATAAGTTGCCGGTGCATCTCTGCTCTTAATGTCCCCCAACCTGCCTCCATCAGATGTCGGGGCGAGGAATGTTCGGCGTTTCTGTGCCATTTACTACAACAAGAGTCCGGGCTTCGAGGTAATCCACGGCCTGCTGGACCGAACCATGCAGCTGCTGGAGGTGAAGGCGGCCCGCGGACAGGGATACCACATCCAAGCTGCAGATGGTGAGAAGCCTGGGGAGGGTGGGGGATGGGAGCCAACCAACAGGAGAAAATCCCAGTAGCAGATTTTAGAAATGTACAATCTGGTGAACAATAATCTGGTTCATGAGAGGTGAAAAGGCAGGTTTGTGGAGATTATGTAAATCCGGTCTGTGACTATTATTGTTGTTGTGTTAGCAGAGCATCTTGTACATGGCTGAGGGGGCACAGTTTCCATGGCAATGACATGCGCTGTTTAGCTTCAGCTCAAAACTGGCTTGCAAAATGAGTGAACAGTTCAAGTTGAGTCTAATTCAAAGCTGCAGAGTTGGATATACAAGAGAAAATCCAAACCCCACATGTGCACAGCTGTAACTCACAGCACAACATTTAAAGAGAATAATAAACCCTGTAGTCTGTGCACTCACTTGGTCTTTTCCCCTCCACCTGCTCTCATCTGTTTTTCTGTGCTTCAGAATCCGGCCAATAAGAGGAACAGAGAAAAGCGAACACTAACTAGTTCTAACCTGGTGAACACAGCTGCAGTCACTGTGCAGGGACAGTGTTAGTTATGAAGCTTCTGCCGAGTGACTTCATGCTGTGGCTATAATCTGTGAACAGTGAAGCAGAGATGAAAGCTGGCGGGATGTTGTTTAGATATGGGCTATCAATGAAAGAATTCAGAGATGTTGCACCTGTTTACATGGAAAAGTGACAGAAAGTTCAGACCCAGTGTACTGTTGACTGCGCATCCTTTTGATAGTTTTCTACCTGCTTAAAGTACAACCAGTTCGCTGACTTCTTAATACCAGGGATGTGGCTCTATTCATTTTAACAGGTTAAACTCACTCACCTGAAATGTGTTTGCTTTAATACAAATTGGGGTGCATCTTCCTTTAGTTGAAAATTCTCTCATGGCATGGCAACATTTTTATACAGATTCTGAGTATCTGATAATCCAGTTTAAATCCAAAGTGAATCCATACACGACCCTCAGACCTGGTTCCAATGCTAAACTTACCATCACTCCACAAGTTAATGCTGTTATCTTCAGAGTCTGCAGCATTGATCATATGTACACCCACAGAAACTGGTACCTTCTCAAATGTTAGCATCAAGCTGTTTTCAAAGCTCTCCTTCAGTCCATCAGGGAAACCAAACACTGTTCTGTCGTCAACAAAAAATCCCACCCGTCTGTCAGCTTTGCGCTTTGCTTGGTTGCGGACCAAGAACACAATTACGCCGTGTCTCTAATGATGAAAACAATCTGCGTAAGAATGTAACTTTATGAAGGCTTCTTTCAGCCTTCATGAAAGGGATGAATTTAAAAAAATCTGTTGCAGCAGAACTCCAAGACTTGATGACTTTTTGGAAGTGGTGCAGTGTTATTTACATAAAAGTTGTACCTAAAAGCAGAAAAGGGTACAAGTCTCTTTATTCCTGCGAGACTGATAATCAGACAGTTTGACTTCAGTGGCAGAAGCATCTCATAAGCCGATCTGTATTCACCCTGGCTTCCATCTGCCAAGAGACTCACACCATTTGAGTGTTGGATTCCTCACTTGCTTCCTGATTATTCTAAACTCGTTCACTCCTCATTCTATCTTACCTCTCCACCCAACTCCTATTTCCCTCTTCCCTTGGCTTGCAGTCTCCAAGGTCGCAGTGTAGAATATCTTTGCTTCCGCTGCCGGCCCGTTCAGACTGCCAGTCAGTGGGCGAATGAAAGATGACTGCAGAGAGGGGGGGGGTGAGCCTGAAAGAGTGGGTAACATCTATAATGTGGGAGGATGCACAGGCGACACATCACCCTCTGCAATACTGAGCAGTGAGACAGACAGACAGGCACATGTCACCCATGGGTGCTCAGAGATGGACATTCTCTTAGTCAAACACACAACATACTGGACACACACCCAGACTATCCTCCTCTAATGTTTCCACACTCTCTGCACCATTAGCACAAATCCCCCACATGTGTCAGCATGTCCCTAACCCCATTATGAGCTTATGCTGCAGTCTGAGAGCTCACCTGGTGCATGTCCTCAGGATGTGTCTATCAGTAGGGTGACGCTGCACTTCAGCTACCGCACGTCACTCATGGGGAGTACGTGTCCACCCAGCGTGGAAGAGGCAAGACGTGACGAGTCAAGGGACCAGCAGCGGCGGAAGAAACACTTGGGTGACAGATGTCTGTGTTTCACTTAACAACTGTGTCCAATGCATGGTCTCTGCCCATTTGTCAGGCCAGAGACTGCGATCATGTGACCTTTTTAGTTGTTTTTTTTGTCAGTCATTGACCGTGTGTTCAACCTGCCGTTATTTTGAAAGTCAGTTATTGAGACTGCGGATTCTAAAGATAAATCTTATTCTCAACATCAAATATTCCAGAAACATAATCCAAGACATAAAGACAGTGATGAGCAGACATTTTTTAAATCAGTCAGACGTTGGAGGTGAAGAGAACATCATTATCCGGCCTGCCGGTGTGAAAGAGGCTGCTCCTCATTCTTCATTCACCCAACAGACTCAGTTTTCTTGTGTAATAATTAATCAGTAAACATTTTAAGAACTCCTAGTTCTGGTTTAGCTCCAGTGAAAATGTTGATTTTGGAGAATAAACTAGATCTTTTGAACAGATACTGCATGTGTATCCAAACTAAGTGTTTACTGGTAAAAGCCAAACGCAGCTGCAATATTGTGAGCTCAAAAAAACACAAATAACAACAAAATCCTGAAAAACAGGCTCACTCCTACCCAAATGAATTGTTTCTTAAAGTAACTAATATTTGTAATAATTTTAGTTGTTAGTAGCTGCTTGCAGGATTAGGCATTATTTTCACTCAGTGGTTTTCTAGCTTCGTTAAGACCAGAGATAACTGACTCTTTGGTTAAATGGTGACAAAGACACCTGCGTTGGTGAGGATCTAACTTTCTTTTCTGCTCTGCCGGAAGTTTGACGAGTGGGTGGAAAGTTCCAGGCTCGTGTGGAGGATTTTCATTGACTGATTGGTTAGTTAAGATATACCAGAGCTATTTATATAGTTGCCATGGTGTCCCGCTTATGGTGAAGTAGGTGACGTGTGAACCGACGCAAGCAAAATCCACCAGTTGGATATCCGGACAGACACTCGGCTGGACTGGCGTCCTCGCTTGCGTCTTATTATCCATCCACAGTGTTGAGTGAACATGTGAGCAGTGGGCTCTGGAACCCATTAGAAAGGCAGCGTGGGAAGAAGCAGTGAATTATGGTAGGATGCCTTGTCTGTGTGTGATGAGGGGGGGTTTGTTGCCACAGCAACACTCCTGTGTCTTATCTCTTGACAAGTCTGTCATTCTGTCCGTTTTAATGCGTTTCTGAACTCAGATCAGGGTCTGCTCATTTCAGTGTAGTTTGATTCCACCTGGACTGAACCTTTACTCCCAAAAAGTTCAGGGGGGGGACTTGCATTTGTTCAAAGTAATCATTGTTAATGAATGTGGGTGAACAAACAATGATCAAAGATAAAGAAATGCCACACGGCATCACCCACACTGTTGCACATCACGGATTTTCTGAGTGAGTCATACAAACAACAGGCATGTCCTCAGTGCTGGAGAGACAAATGAAGGTAAATGCACTTCAAGCAGACATTTAGCACCAGTATGAAGTGACAGAATCCCAGAGACACACAGATGGTCTGTTGGATAGTAACGCAGTGGTCAGATAGTTTGCTTCAACACTCATTTGGGAGTGAGTGAGTGGTTGGGAGTGAGTGGTTGGGAGTGAGTGAAGACGATGATCATTTCAGGAAGGAAGCCACTCTCAGGAGCTTTGAAGCGCAGTGTCAAACTGGACTGTAGAAAGATGAGGAAAGGTCAGAAACAGACAATTATGTTAACCTTGTGTTTTTGGTCTGTTGTTCTCTTAAAGTAACACATTTTTTGCTTTCTTCCAGATTCCACTTTTTTCCCCGGTCGCTGTGCAGAGATCTTCGTCCGTGGTAAAAGCGTGGGCCGTCTCGGAGTCCTCCACCCAGATGTCGTCAACCGCTTCGAGCTGACCATGCCCTGCTCCTCCCTGGAGATGGACATCGAGCCCTTCCTGTGATTTCACCTTCCTCGACCTTAACCTAAAACTCGCACAGCGGTTTTAATTTCCTCATAACTATATGAAGAAAACACCTTTAACATATAGTGAATGTGTGGTTTCTGGCGAGTTGTGATGCAGATAATCTGTTTAACTGGTACATAAGTAAAATGACCAATGTGTACATCATCATAATGTAGAGCTGTTGTTTTATATCTGAAGTACAAGGCTGTTTTGACGTAAGGCAGAAGAATTAAAGCTGAACAAGAGTTCACTGTGTTTGTGCATCTGTGTGTGGGCCTGTGCATGCTGGTCTTAATTTAGGCCTCTTCTGCCTTGGTTAGCACAGGGTTATTAAGCTCAATGACTCATCACCTGTTGCTTTGATTCTTTCAGTGGCCACTCTGCTGAAAGCCTCCTCACACATGACGTCTCCATGCAGGAAATCATCAGGCACAAGTTCCCCACGCAGGGCGAATCCCAGCAAGCCCCTCGCCTCCACCCACCTTCTACAAAAACTGTGTTTGGTGACATGAGCACACAAGCAGGCCTCAAAGAGCTCAATGACTTCCTGGCTGACAAAAGCTACATAGAAGGTTTTGTGGCATCCCAGGCTGATGCCTCCATGTTCGATGCCATCCCATCTCCCCCCTCACAGACCTTCTGCCACCTCTGGCGCTGGTACAACCACATCAAGTCTTTCCAGATGGAGAAGGCTCGTTTCCCACCAGCCAAGAGTCAGTTTGTACGTCCACAAACTCCCCCTGCCTTGACAAACGACACCAGTGATGATGACATCAACCTTTTTGGCTCTGATGATGAGGTCGAGAGCACAGAGGCTGCTAGAATCAAAGAGCAGCGCCTCGCCGAGTACGCCGCTAAGAAGTCTAAGAAGCCGGCACTTGTTGCCAAGTCCTCCATCCTGCTGGATGTCAAGCCATGGGATGATGAGACGGACATGGCCAAGCTGGAGGAGTGTGTCCGCAGTGTCAGCATGGACGGACTTCTGTGGGGGCAGTCCAAGCTGGTGCCAGTGGGCTACGGTATCAAGAAGCTCCAGATAGGGTGTGTGGTGGAGGATGATAAAGTGGGCACGGATCAGCTGGAGGAAGCCATCACCGCCTTTGAGGAATATGTTCAATCTGTGGATGTGGCTGCCTTCAATAAGATCTGAATCACACAGAATAAACTGAGTGGTCCATCTAATGTTTTCTGAGCTTGGCTTAACATAGATTTTGAAAACAGTGTTTGGTAGCGTTTCCCACGTCCATGTACTCTCATTTAAAAAGAGGATTCATGCCGTCAGACATTAAATAAAGCCATTTGAACTTTGACGGGGTGCTGTGGAGCTTTCGTTGGTCTGCATGAGTTTTTAACAGGAGAAAGAACACAGACTTCTACTGTTGAAGCATTATTGGCAATCCAAAGGGAAACTGTTGCAGCCACTGGACTCCCTTATAAAGTAAGCTTAGTGAATAACAAACTGTCTTGTAAGTGAAGTCAAACAGGTGCTCCGGCATTCCTTCTGACCTAACTGCCGAAAAGAAAGCTGAACACTTTCAGTCCTGCACAACCAGGCCACTGTGATGCAACAGACTGCTTGCTTCCACCTGCTGAGTGATGACACTTGAAAGACAGGTTTGTGAAATTGGGTTACCAGAATTCGGTTAAGCTGGTTTTGGTCTGTTCCGGACTCGTATGAGCTTTTAAAGGATGGTTTCCCCCATTCAAGAAGGGAAAAGAAGCAATCTGCTCTAACCTTTGCTACAGAATACAAATGATGATCACACTAAAGGATAAAAACTTTATTGCTCTGTTTTTTCAGCTCAGTCACAAATAGACTATTGGGAATCATTTCCACTGAGGTGTCATACATTAAATTCTATACATTTTAAAAAGGTTAATTTAATGCACAATGAAAACAATTAGACATGTTTTTTTACCTCTAATCATTGTTCAACAGTCGAGCATGTTTAAAGATCAAAGCAGCCCTATTAAAACAAAGACTCTATTGACCAATATAGAATTAACAAGTCCCACGGCTGTGTATGTGCTGAACTTAGATGGCACTTCTATCTCTTTCTTCCTCCTGGCACTCTCGGCATTTTTTGGCACCCTGTACCATAAATATAACAATTGCAAACTCAGTTTTTTCACTATTTGCCGAGTTCCCACCAATGCCACAACTCCCACCAGGAAGCGGCAAGCACCCAGTGCCACTGACAGTGCAGTCAGTGTGGGTAGGGGTACAGGTAACACCCCCTGGGGCTCAAACGTCTGCCCCAGCTGTTCATTCACCCAGTATCCCACTGAGCAACCAGCACACACCCCCAGAATGGTGGTCGTATCCCCCCTTGTGGTGCTGTAATGGTCCAGCTCCGGGTACGTGAAGCTGAGGAAGAGGAGCAGAGACGGCACCACGATGGGCGAGAAGCGGCTGGTGAGCTGGAAGCGGTCGAAGATTTCCCAGTAAGGGTAGGTGAACAAAATGAGGACAGCAGAGATGAAAACACCAGAGACCACATCCTGAAAGCAGAGTATTGGCAGTATCTGTTCAGAAACACTTCCGATGATAACCTGGTTAAACTGTTAAGCTGCTCATCATTAAACGGTTCACCTGGCTTATTGGTCCTGGTCAAAGTATACCTTACAAAACCATTACCTATTTTGATTTAAAAAAAACAAAACATTTTCTTTTGTTCCCAACACTACTCTTCAACTGTCACAGCAGGGAGCAAATGTATCCACCTCAATTCCATGGATCCAAACAGGAAGTAAGTCAGTTAAGCTTAGCTCTTTGCACACTTATCTAAGTGCTTAGGAAATTACTTCATAATCTCACATTTCACAAACATGTAACCCTTTAATTGTATCAACTAGCTCCTGTTGTTAGGAAGTGATTGATGCCAATGGGATGCAGCAACTTACCATCTGAGAGCACCTTGAGATACCAATGATCACTTTCTGACAGTGAGTGGCATTTCAATGTAACAGCTTAATAAATCATAACTACTTCCATACTGCCAGTTTTTAAATGTCTGCTCCTTTTTGTATATTGAGAGAAAAAATGAATTTTTGATAAAAGTTATGATCAGAGTGTACTGAAATGACTGATGCAGACATTACTGTGATAAATAAAGTTAAATAAAGGAAATGTGCAGCACTCTGATTCTTGAAGCGAAGCCTCAGACAGACGCACATATGAATTATAAATTCTACTTTTGGCTTGAATGTTTCATGCCATGATATCTACAGTGTGTACAGCTATACACGAGTGTGTGTGTGTGTGTCTCACCAAAACTGAGTGCATGCCAGTGTAGAGCCGGCTCAGACACACCAAAGACGACAGCGTCACTGCTAGCAGTAGACCCACCTCGAACTGGAACTGAGGCACAAAAACACACATCAGTGACCTACACAACAGAATTCTGTCTGAATGATGCGTGCCTGCCAGACGTCACCCACTGTAGTCCTCTGGGTTTTCATTTAGCACCTTTCTGCTGTTAGTTTGCCGTCGGACTATCCGTTCATCGATCCTCTCCACTTTGACGTTGGACAGCTATCTGCTCAGCCTGGCTGACGTACAGCCCATCATCTGCTCACTGCTCCTTTATTTCTCTGCTGTCTCTCCCTCATCTCCTCCTCCCCTCTTTACGTATGGCAGTAGGTTTTATTTCCCCCCTCCATTTCAATAACAGAGAGAAGAGAGGCCTCATGTATTCATTCACCTCCTCCACCCTCCCCTCCTGTGCTCCCCTCTACTCCTCCTTTCCTTTTTTCCTCTGTCTTTTCCTGTCCTTTGCAGCTGGAAGCCTATTCAGTGGTAGTTCATGAAGAGAAGTTTTTTTATGAATGGCCACAAAGGATGCCAGGGACAGGAGGGGGTCAGTCTGTGATTGACTGTCGTGACCTCTGACCTGGCTCTGTAACAGGCTGAGTTGCCCTGAGGACTTGGAGCTTTTCAGGAGCCTCTTAAAGCCTGCTACTCTTCTGTGGGTATACATATTCTTTTCTGTCAGGGGATTCCTTGAGGATTTTCAGGGCACAGTTATTTGCACTACTGTACACAGTCCTCCTGGGTGTTGATCTGATTTCTCTGACCTTGAGGACAGAGAGCTACTCGAAATGATCTGACTGCAAATCACTCTGACAGCTCCAGAGGCCGTAAACTCCTAACTGAGGGATTTTGCATTTATGCTGTTCTTTACTACCACGAAGTGCTTGATCAAGACAGCCTATGACTGAGGCTTTGAGTGCTTTATTGACTTGGCAGCAGAGTGGGAGCAAAAAGAGGAAGAGTCAGGAGGAGGAAGGAAAGAGGTGGAGAACTGGACTGACAGTCATTGACTCAGTCCAGTCTATCAGAGGATAAAACAGCAGCTCCATGGGTGTGGCTGATAGTGACTGATGGTGACTGCTAGCCCCATGTCTCAAAGCCCATTGTCCAACAGCTCAGTCAGGACTGAGATGGACAGCAGGGACACTCCCATCATTGAAATCTGCCATCGACAGGCTTGCAGTGCCTCAAGTCCAATCTCATTCTACAATGATTTTAACAAAAATACTAACACTAAACCTAAGAGATAATGCATGAAACTTAAAAGGAACTCAACAGGTCTTCTAGATACTTCAGTGTCACAACTATCGTTCAATATCCATTTAGCTAAAGCTGAGCTATAATAAAAGTTGAAGAACATCATCTGTGATCATTTATGTTGATTAATCAGTAATGAAAAACCAGTTACAGTCATGTGAAAAAGGCATCCCATCCTCTCAGGAGAAACAAAAAAATAATCTGGTTCTGACCAGGTCCATAAATGAGGTCAATCCAACCTCAGATAAACAACAAAACTTGACACTGTGTCATTATTGAACAAAAACTGAGACAAAGCACAAGAGCAGTTTGTGAAGATCACCCCATGAGCCAACAGCTTGTAGAACCACCTTTAGCAGCAATAACTTGAAGTAATGGTTTTCTGTGTGATGTTATGGATCTCTCACATGGTTGTGGATGAATTGTGGCCCACTCTTCTTTCCAACATTGCTTCAGCTTATTGAGGTTTGCAGCATTGCTTTATGCACAGCTCTCTTAAGGTCCCACCACAGCATTTAAATCAGGTTGAGGTCTGGACTTGGACTGGAGCATTGCAACACCTTGATTCTTTTCTTTTTCAGACATTCTGTTGTAGATTTGATGCTGTGTGGGATCATTGTCCAGTTGATGACCCAGTTTCAGCCAAGCTTTGGCTTCACATTTGACTCTGGAACACTTTGGTATCCAGAGGAGTTCATGGTGAACTCAATGACTGCCCAGGTCCTGTGGCTACAGAACAAGCCCAAATCATCAGCCCTCCATCACCATGATTGACAGTTGGTATGGGGTGTTTGTGCTGATATGCTATGTTTGGTTTTCTCCAAACATGCTGCTGTGCATTATGACCGAACATCTCCCCTTTGGTCTGGTCTTTGGTCTGCGATGTAACCCCACGTTGCCTCTGATGCATCCATCAGTGTGTGAATGTGTGTGGCAGGGTTAAAGCACTGCGTAGCCTGTAACATTGTCTAGACTAAGACGTGCTGTATGAGTGTGTGTTAACGGATGAATGTGATTTGTAGTGTAAAAGCACTTTGAGTGGTCAACTAAACTAAAGAGTACAGGCTACACTATATGAATACTCTTTTTACCGTTGAAAGATGATCCTAAGAGCTCTGCTGCCATGACTTGAGAATCTACACTGACATTGAAGAGTGAACTTAGTATTTGCTCAATAAATAATGACACAGTGTAATATGACAGGTGTTGCTGTTCATCTGAGGTTGGATTTAACAGATGATTATTATTTCTTGACATGTAAAACCTTAGAATTAAGAGTGTACCTTATTTTGTACTTATCATTGTGATGTTTATTTGCACCATAAATATCAGACTGATGTAGCTTAATCAACTGTAATTGTTGAGTTCTGGTTCTGGTTCTGATGGAGGTTTCTTCGTGTTAAAAGGGAGTTTTTTCTTTCCACCGTTGCCTTGTGCACACTCAGGACGAGAGATTGAATTAAACCGATTGTTGATAGTCTGCATGATACTCACTTACTTACTCGCTTACTTGGCTGCGTTATTTTATATGAACTGTTATTACTATAAATATAGCTATAAATAATTGGGTTGATTTGAACTGAAAATATTTCTTATTGGTTTACAATGAACTTGACTTTTAATTAGATTTAACGGAATTTGTTTGTTCTCTGTTTAAGGAGCATTGAGATGACACATGTTTTGAATTGGTGCTATATAAACAAACTGAATGGAATTTAACTGTAGAGGTCTGAAAACTTTCCATGTAGTAGACTGGATTTTGCTCTCTATGTAAGACAAATTTGTGACCCATTTTCAGCACCAGATGGACTTTGTGGTAAGTCAGGAAACAGACGACAATAAAAACAAAACAAACAAATATAAATACATATAAATATAAATAAACCATAAACAAAGTACTGGTATACAATACCAGTCAAAAGTTTATAAAAACATCTCCACACATTTTGAATGAGTGGATGTGTCCAAACCTTTGGTTTGGAGTGTATATAAATGTGTGGTCAGAGATGAATAAATATGCTGCTTTACTTGAGCAACAAGACTGTAGCTGCCGTCAGAGACAGATTCACAGTTTGAGTTCATTTTATATTTTTGAGTTGACAATTAAATAATTCACGTTGTAAAAAGATCATATTTCTGTTAATAATATATTTTAAGTTCATGCACAGACACAGAGAGATGTGTATTCAATAACGGAACGAATGTTGTTGTGTCGTGGAGGGGCGGGGCATTATTCAGACGCACTCTACACTGCACACGAGCAACAGAGCACCGCACCTGGCATGTTAATTAGATGATGTTGCTTAATAAGGCTACGGAGATTTGGATGTGACTCAACGCTTGAAGTTTCCTTTCTTACTCCCATTGAGTTAACGTGGCCAATGAGTTCTCACAGTATGGCTGACCATAGCTATGTGCAAATAAATGCCCGTGCATAAAAGGAACGACTTGTTTGTGATTTCAATTGGAGGGAGTAACAAAGACAGTCTGCAACTAACTGAGTGAAATTCCTTCTCTCGAAAACAGTTCCTTCAGAACCAAATATGGAAATGTTACAGTAGTCAAAGTCAACTACCCTTTAGGGATGAAAAATGTTTTCAGAAAAATGTAAAAGGAATCCATACAATACTTTGAAGACATATTTCAAGTGTGGTTGTAGACATACAGACAGTGAAAAAGCCATAAATGGAGCAGTGTGGCCAAGTCAGCCCATTTTCTAATGGAGACTCCAGAGAATGGTGAAAGTTTATAAAATCTAGTTTCAGCTGAATATAAACATAGTACATGTTACTTTTATTCATCCTTCGTGGCTCATAATGAACAATGACACCTTGAAGCTGGTTGGCTGTTTCGTGACATCTGCCTGCTCGTACTCACCTGTATTCTGGAGGGAGCGCTGAGTAAAAGTGTGAAGGAGATGGCAGTTGCAGCCATGGCGTGGGTGGAGGGCAGTCCATACTCTGCATCCACACGCGTTTCCAGTTTGACCACAGGTGGTGAGGGAGGGCGAGATAGCTTCAGCACATCTTTCATCACTTGGCCAGCATACATCACCACCTAGAGGAAACAGGTGTTCTGTAGTGACTTTTTGGTTCAACACTGAATCCTATCACTCACTGTAAACAGTGACCAAATGTGAATAATTCTACAGCATCTTTACTTTGAACACAAAAAAAGACCACAGAAGAATATGAAGGAAGAGGATGATAAGATCAAAAGTAAAAAGACTGACCAGTCTGCTTTAAAACTGATCTCACCCTGTCATAAATAAGTAATCACTTACTTATCAGTAATTACAATTTTATTCATACGGCACCAAATGATTCAACAAATTTCATCTCCAGGCTCTTACAATCCAATCCAAGCCAATTACCATCCAACTCATTGTAATACAATTATAATCCTATTAAATCCATTTAATTAAATTCCAAATTAGTCCAATTCTTACATACAAAGACAATTAAAAGAAGAGTGTGAGAAAAGGGTGAGACAGAGGGCTCCTCACACAGTGACACAATAATCGTTGTGTGAGTGTGTGTGTTTGGGGGAGTGCTGCCTTTTCTCTTTCATGAGATCCCAGCAGCACTGGGCCAGGCACCCTGCTCCAGCTCTAGGTTTATTTAAAGCTCTGCCTTGTATATTTAATGAATGGCTGTCTTAGTGAGGAACATGGAGGCAGAGCGCACAGAGGCAGCACGATGCTAATGTGTGTGTTTAAGGGAGAGAACAGAGAGGCTGTTATTACTATATCACTAACAGGAAGTGCTTGTTACCATGGTGAATAAGATTTGAAAGTACATCTATTAACCCACAGTTAGTTTAGTAACTTGAAAAGACAAAGATATAGAGACACAGAGATCTTTCCCTGCAAATGCATCCTGAGACTGGACAGGATTTCACCAGGGCACAGGGATATGTTCCCTTTCACCAAGGTTTAGCATTTATGGTGATAACGATGATAATGATGAGACACTCTACATCCTAGTTCAAACCAAAGACAATGGATAGAACTGGAGTTATGCCAAACATGAGAAAATCAATTAAGGAGAAGAAGAGCAATCTGAAGGGGGCTTCAAAAGCATGGTTTTAAATGGCTGAAGTATGCAATCCAGTGGTGAAATAACTAATACAGTACTGTGAAAAATTGCCATTACCACCATTTATCCTACAATGAAGTAAATTGGAGGAGAGATATTAGTAAACTGTACTGAAAGAGCTGCAGAAAAATGTGGATTATTGACTACCTGACAAACCGACCACAGTTTTTGAGACTGAAGGGTTGTGTGTGTCTGAGAAGGTGGTCAGCAGCACAGAAGCACCACAGGGGACTTTACTCTAACAGTTGCTCTTCACTCTGAGTCCTGTCAACTACAGAAATACTCAGATGACTCTGCGGATGTTGACTGCGTCAGTGATGGAGAACAGGCTGAGCACAGGGAACTGGACAATCACTTTGTGACATGATGTTGGAACAATCACCTCCTCTTCAATAGAAACAAGAGAAAAGAAAAGAGATGATTGTTGATTTACGGAAGACCAGCAATAAGCCAAACACTGTCTGGAAGAAGAGCTGGAGATGGAACTACAATACTCTGTCTACAAGAAGGGACAGAACAGACTTACTTTTTGGGAAAGCTTAGGTCTTTCAATGTCTGCATCAAAATGTTATATATCGTGTACAACTCTGGGGAGGAAAGTGGAATCTGCTTTGCAGCATCTATTGGTGCAGCAGCATCAGAGCCAAAGACTCAAAGAAACTGAACAAACTGATAAAGAAGACAGGCTGCTCTGGAGCCCCTGAGGATGACGGTAAAAAGAAGAATTCTGTAAAAGTCAATGAACATAAACAACAACACTGACAACCCGCTTCATAACATTGTGTTGAGAGAACAAAGCATGTTCAGTCAGAGGCTTTTTCAGCTCTGCTGTAACACAGAATGATACAGAGTTCCTGGGGTTCCTTCCTGCCAGCAGCAATAACTCTACACACTGACAGCTCATAATGATTGTTGAGGGAAAAAAAGATACTTATTTTATAATCCCAATGAAAATTTATATTATTTTCTAATTTAATTTCTCTTATTTTTCCATATGAATTTAATTCTATTTTATTTTGCATAACAACAATCATTCTTTTAACCCTAGTTGCTTATCAGGCAGTATATGCATATTGTCTGATCGTGGACTGATCACCTCTTTTTAAAGAAAATAAAATAAATATATCTGAGTATAGAAACAATCCTGAAGGACCAATATGAATATTAATGGATTTGGTTTTATTGATTGTAACTGGATTACAAGGAATTGTACTTGATTGAACTGGACTGTATCTATAAAGTTCCTTGAGATGTCATTTGTTTGCAATTGGCATGTTGATAATAACAAAACTGAACTAATAAAACGGAATTGAATTGAATTGTTGCACCACTGATGATATTCCATCCGGTCCATAAAGTGTCACTCAATGAGCTAAATAAGTGAAATGAAATAAAAGAGACAGTTAAGCTACAAAGTGAGACAACCTTGTTCTTAGTTTAAAAAATGAGGCAAAAAAAGAAGAAGAAAGACTGAGGACCTGTTTTCTCAGTCATGTTCAAATGTTTCATCACAGAGGCCAGCACACAACACTCTACAGGAAGTCCACCAACTGATTGATGGTTCACCTCTGCCAAAGATACTGCTGCAACTAGACGCACTTCCTGTAGTCTGCCATGTTCATGTTGAACATACATTACAAAAACACAAGTAGACAAAGCTACCTACAACACTGCTAACAGCCTATTCATGTTTCAAAAGTGTGAGACAAACTCCAAACTTCAAATATAAAGTGTGAGGTATAAATGCAGCATACAAAGTCAGTTTTACATGACAAAGCATAGCTCCTGAGGTATTACGGCCCATTAAAGCTTGCACTGAGATATCCATCTGTGTCACTATTACCCAACGCAGAGTGAAGGATTTATGTACAGTCCCCCAAACACTAACAGCTTATAATGATTGTATATCTGATGCTGATTGGCTGACAGTTAACTCAATCATCCACTTTTATATAGAGAGCACATTTAAAACAACAGAAGCTGATCCAAAGTGCTTTACATATAGGATGGTGAAAGAAATTAAATTGTAGCATTTTGAATGCTGCAGATAATTGATAACATAACATTCAAATTGTGACATAGAGTACAAAACAAAACCAGTAAAGGAATAAAACCAATCAACAAAACATTTAAAATATACATGAAATATGAGACATAAATACATACAAATACATTTTAGATAACGTGCCATGATTAATGGTTTGCTAAAGGAAATGAAGGTGACAAAAGGGCAACATCAGAGTTAAAAGCAAGAGAAAGCAGCAGTCTTTAACTCTTCAGCTGCTGGATGGATAAAATGTGCTGCCTGTGAATCTAAACACAAGGCACTTCAAAGATATAGTCTAATTCAAGCCAATTACAATCCAATTCACTGCAATACAGTCATAATACAGTCAAATCTAATTAACTGAATTCCAAATGAGTCCAATTCACACAGAGCCAATGAAAAAAAGAAAGTAGTCCAGCTAAGGAAACCTATAGATAATACTGAAACTTCTCTATGATCCACTCCCCCATCCTGCGTTTGCACGAGGCGACTGTGGAAAGAAAAAACTCCCTTTTAACAGAAAGAAACCAAGCTCCTTCCATATAAACCAACAATCCTCAACTTGAATTCTGAAAAAAAGTTTTTTTCTATTTGCACTTTGTTTTAATATTCAATTCAAAAGTTACAAAGTAGTCTGAATTATTGTGAATAAATGATGACTGAAAAATGAATGAAGCACAGCCCATATCATATAAGAAGGCAAATTATTAAGTACAATTATCAAAGCACAGTCACACTAACACTAACTACCAGTGACAATAATACAAACTCTCATTTTTGGTCTGCTGTCTGTAGTGTGATATCTGACCAAGCAGATCTTTTGGTCTGGTTGTAACATGAATCCAGTTTATTAAGTAACTATCTCCTTAGCAGTGGACAGAGTAATCCAAATGATCTGAAAGGAGAGAACAACAATAAGTGGTTTGTCCTCGAGCACACCCTTTTCCATTCCCTCTTCTTTTGTCTCGCATAAATAGAAACATTATTATTCAAATATTTGCATCAGAACCTACACAGATCCTGACAGAACAAGTGGTACAAAGGAGTGGTTGATAAACAGAGAAGAGACAAGGGTACCCCCTCATTTTCACACACAGAGTCTGCTAACTAGCTCTAGTGCTTCGATGATATGATACACCCCCGTTCCTGCTCTTACCATCTACACAAACATCACATTCAGCTGCCTCCAGAGAAGCCATCTCTCCACTGCCTCACTGGTGCCTTTGTAACATTCACATCAAAAGGGCTAACCCAGAGACAGTCTGGTCACATTAACAGAAGAGTTAAAGACCGTCTGACCTTGTGAATAAGTATATTGATCGAGGCCAGAGCAGCTTTGGACTTTGATCTGTCAACATGAGGATGGGACTGAGTGTTGATTGTGTGTATGTATAAAGAAGGCAGGGTGTTGTGGGTCATTGTTTGTAAGAAAAGAAACATGTGATTCTTTCACAGGGACATGATCAATGGCTGGTTTTGTTACTAGTGGTCTCCACAGTACTGCAGAATAAACCTTTGACAATTGAATTACACTTGAAAATAAAAGCAAAGGACAGTTGGTGATCAAACAACTAGGAATACCATTTTACATCAGAAAAAGAGTTAATTTAACTGGACTGCAGAAAAGCAAGTAGAGCTTGTTCCTCCGTATAAAGACTGACTGACAGGTGCGCAGCAATTTAATCTTCAGAGGTTTTCTTTTTATATTTTTTTTTGCTGAATGGAGCTTTACTTTTTGATAAAAAGAAAACAATACTCAAGACTGTAGTATACGGTTAAGAATGTTTATAGGTCATTCATTATCAAAGACGATTCACATGTTGGCTCCAGATGTAAACACACTCGCTTGGATGTTAATTCAGTGGTGCTGAAAGCTCCAAAATGTGTTTTAGGTTTCTAATGCCTTAACTTCCTGTCAGTGATTTTGATCACCACCAGCTGGTAGCTTCTTTGTGTCAACATTATAAGGGTTCATTTGGCAGCAGTCAATGCACAGGACAATTTACATTCTCAAGGTCGTAATTCAGTAGAAGAAGTGGTGGATGATGGGAGACTACCAAAAGATTCTTCATCATAACCTGAAATCATCAGCTAGACAATCTGGAGCTTTGTCAAAATGAAATTCTTCAACAGGACAATGAGCCCAAACCTGGAAATGGAAGCTGGCTGTGAGCTAGATAATGAAGGTCAGTAGCATGCTTTTAGAACGGCCGTCTTCACCTCAGTCCTCTTGGAAATGTGTGGACGTGTGTCAGGAAACCAATCAATTTAAACTAACTCTGCTAATTGTTCAGAAATCAGTAGACAAATACCCAACCTGGCTTCTATGAGAATCTTTTTGCATGATTTAGTTTTCACATGTGGTCTGTGTTACACTTAAAGCATTTTGATATCTCATTTTCCATTCCTGCAGCCATTCTCTGTCTCTGTGTGGTGATTTTGTATATCTTCTCTCACATTTCTTCTTTTTCTCGTGCTGGTATTTTTGTGCCTTCTTCTGGAATATTACTGATTTATTACCAGGATATAACCTGGGGGCCACCTGACTTCATCCCTTTGTTGCCTGTGCTCAGAAACTCTCTCTATAATCTGTTCATACGTTTGCTCACCGTTGCCAACGGGAACACCTCCAAACCAATAATCACCTCAACAGTGATAATCTGTGTCCCTTCTCTCAGCCTTATCGTAGCTGATGAGTTGTTCACAGTTTTTGTTTAAGTTTCAAGCACCTGCAGCAGCAGAGGACTGTAGTTACTATTCAAATGCAAACTCATCTTATTTATGTCATAACAGCATAAATGACAAGACAGGTTTTATAATGTTGGGCCAACCACAGAAGTAGCTGATCCAGGACTGGGGAGAACCGTACAGCTTGAACAGTTCTATATTCTGGAATATAAAATTACTTTTGATTCTGTGAATACAGCTGACTAACACACCAGTGCTCTGGAATCCAGTGAAAATAGTTTACAACCATATTTTTGAAAAAAAATTGGGACACTGTGTAAAATGTAAATAAAAACAGAGTGCCGTGAGATGTTATTTTATTCACAATATAGAAACATATCAAATGTTGGAAGTTAAACATTTTACTATTTCATGAAAATTATTGGCTCATCTTGAATTCAATGGCAGCAACACGTCTCAAAAATGTTAGGACAGGTCCATGTTTCCCACTGTGTAGCATCCTGTCTTCTTTTAACAGCAGTCTGTAAACATCAGCGAACTGAGGAGAGCAGCTGCTGGACCTTTGGGAGAGGAATGTTGTTCCACTCTTGTCTGATATAGGATTCTAGCTGCTCAGCAGTCCTGAGTCTTCTTTGTTGTGTTCTAAATGTTTTCAGTTGGTGAAAGGACTGGACTCCAGGCAGGTCACAGACAATGATTGCTGGAAGAGTTTCTCAGCCAATGTAATGATTTCCAGGACAGAATCATGTCTGTTATTAATGCAGTGCTGCCTGAGGGATTGACTGAAGATTACTGGCATTCAACATCCTTCTCAGCTGTGTCCCTTGTTCACAGAGATGTCTCCAGACTCTCTGAATCTTTTGATAAAATTATGGACAATAGAGGAACATTTTTCTGAAATTGCTCCACAGTTTGTGGACAGATTTTTTTCTTCAGATTTCTGAACATCTGTCCAGAAACTCTCTAAGGTGCAGGTACTCTCTTTTTATACCCAAACATGTTATTGACCTGTTGCCAGTTGACATAGTTAGTTGCAACATGTTCCTCCAGCTGTTTCCTTTTAGAACTACTTACTTTTCCAGTTTTTTGTCTGTCCCAACTTTTGAGACGTGTCCCTGCCATTATGTTCAAGATGAGCTGAAATCTTTCCTAAAATTATGAAATGTTTCAATCTTTTACATCTTTTATTGTGAATGAAATATTGGTTTATGAGATTTGAATCTATTGACAACTTTGTCTCAACTTTTTTGTGGAATTGAGGTTACACTTCATATGCTAGTCCATGCTCTTTGTTTCATTATGCTAAATTAAACTTTTTTTAAGTAGGTGCATGATTTACATAACACTGCAGTGTAATTAATGACCATATGTTTCATTATGCTGCTGTCTTCTAAGTCAGCCAAAGTCACTCTAAAAGTAAAACTAACAAAGTGCAGTGAAAGGACACAAGGCTACATGTGTGTATATGTGAATGTGTGTGTGTCACTGAGGTTGTTTGCATGAGGAGTTGCCACATTTTTATCTTAATCTTTAACTTCGATTCATTTCTTCTTGTTTTCCTTCTTTTTTTTTTTTCCGTAAAGCCCCTTGGGTGACATCTAAATGAAGCTGCGTGGAGTTGAGTTGAGGTCTCTGTGAACCTTAGCTAACTCTACCAACACAATGCAGAGTGCTGTAAAAAGTCAGAGGTGTAGGGTGATGCTCCCTGAGGGCTGACAGACCAAATGGTTGGTCCAGAGATAAGGGGGGGGGGGGGGGGGGGGGGGGGGGGGCAACACTGTGGAAAGCTGGTAATGTCTAACTAGAGGGCGGGCAATGAGTGTGTTTAGCAGGCGACATGGGGAGTGTGAGCATGTGTGTGTTGGAGTTTATGTGTACGTTTGAAAGAAGTTCACACGGGGGGTCCAAACACGGGGTTCAGACACAGGGCACCTAAGTGCTCAGGGCAGGGACACAAAGAGCACTAAAACACACTGCCCATCACACACACACACTGTGAGAGTGAGGGTGCTTGGCTGTCTGAGCGTCATTTAAAGTGTCATAGTGACTCTTCCAGGGACTGCATTTCAAATGTTGGTCATACTTTACTGGATTCTGTCAGAATAAGCATAGAAAACAGAGATCCAGCAGGCTTTATTCGTGATGTGTCCTCATATGTGGCCTCTTACTATGTCAGGCTGGCCCCTGTGTCTCCCTCGGCCTGAGGATATATGGACTCTGTGGTGTCAGAGACAGGTCACTAGAAGGGGGAGAGGGATGAAAGGAAGCTTAAAAAGTGAAGAGAAGGAGACAGAGCTGCAGATGAGAAGAGAGGTGGCATTGTGAAGGAGATGTACTTCTAACTTAACAACACACACTGACACACACACCCACACACAGCGCAAAGATTGTTACTCTCTCTGACTTACAGTCCATATGTTGACGAGGCGACGGCAAAGGAATGGATCCAGACTCCAGTGTATGCAGGGCAGACAGGTGATGTAAAAGATTTCATGACCTAGGCCAGCTGAGAACAGGAAGAGGCAGTGCAGCAGCCAGTTCCTCACCTCATACTGATGCTTGCTGCAGTCCTACGGGGAATAAATGCAAATGAACACAAAACAAGATGGAACCTGGTGCAGAAAGACAGACTCTGAAATGGTTTCAGAAAAGACCTTTTTCTGTAGCTTCTTCATGATACATTTATTAATTCATACTAAGACCCATGAAAGCAATTCTATAAGACTATTCTACTCATTTTTACTTACTCAATTAACAACAATCCATTACTTTTTTACACTGTGTCATTATAGAACAAGAACTAAGCTGAAATGCAGAAGCAGGATGTGAAAAACTAAGTCCAAACTAAGTAGGCCTACACAGAGGGTATGTTGCAGCCAGGTGTTGCTGATCAATGCACTGATCATCAGTAAGTGTGAGCACCTCTATAAAAGCAGAGGTCTTGTCAATTTGCTGGTCTGGAGCATTCAGGTGTGTGTTAACACAATGCCAAGGATTCCTTGGCAATGATCTTAGAGAAGCAACTGTTGCTGTCCATCAATCTGGGAAGGGTTAGATGGCCATTTCCAAACCATTTGGAGTCCATCAGTCTACAGAGAAAAACATTACTCCCTCTTCTTATGGGTTTGCCTCTTTTCATATCTGTAGTACTTCATAACCCCCAGAGCACCACATGAGAGCATACAGCGAATAGCCTGAGAGCTCAGACTACACAACAAACTGATCCCTCTATTAGGTGCAGTGTCGTCACAAGTCATATGCTGGACTGGTCAAAGTTGTTATAACAGGTACCAAGTTCTGCTGGCCAGTTAAAACTACCACTGATCTTTTGGTCTGGTACCACCATATTTCACTGTTTGTTTTTGTAAGGATAGATGCTGTACTGGTGGTGCATTCAATGACAAACAGGAAATGAGAAATTCGAACTTCCGACTGGTAAAAAAAATAAAGAAGGTCAATTGGAAGTCAGATTTCTTCGTCTGGAAATAAACACTAAACAAAGTCCTGGATTAACATTATTGGATAATTTATTTCTTCAGTTAAATGAACTATATAACTAATAATGAGGCTTTTGACATTAAAAATCAAAGCAAAGACCAAAAAAGTTTAAAACTCCGAGGTACAGTGAATGCAGCATAATCTGAGGTTGAAGTTAGATGGAGGAACAGAGGGAGGAGGCTGGATGACCTTGTAAAATTACCCTTTCCCAAGTTGTAATGCAGACTTTCGGTAACAGACCTGTAGTTCCTTGGCCACTCTGATGATACATCTATGATAGCATCTAGTTTATTTCCTACAACCGTAAAGATAGGATATTTAACAGCTGTTTGGCTCTCACTCACTGTCTCACGCTAAATTATCCTGTAAAGGTTCATACTCCTTAGTAATGCTGCTTTTACACCATAAAGAAATCATACGTTTCTTGACAGTATATTCACCAAACAAGCTGCTTGTCATGCAAGACAGAACATGAAAGTCCCTCGCAGTTTGAAGATCTAGTGACTGACACAAGCACCCTGTCAAACGAGAAAAGCCAGTCACGTGTTGGTCAATCTTCAAATAAATCTAACGCTTTGTCTAAGGATTCTATTTGATCTAGTGTGTGTTTAAATGCGACTTCCTCATTTCTAGTAATGACAGACATTGCCAGTTGAGGAGGCTTTTTAAACCAAGGCAGAGGCCTGATGTTTAAATCGTATCTGAATCAACTGCACATGAACTCTTCTGAGCCATATTGCAGCCAACATTTAGACTGGAGCATTTTCATTTAGCTTTGAATGACTCACACCAGCAGTACATCCGTTCCCCTTGTATTGATGGTTCCACTTGCTGTCCTGGTGGTCCCATCTTCTCCTCAGGTGCCCACGTGCTTTTTCCCAGGTGGTTGGAGCTCCATTTGGAGCTCGTGTCCTCCCCCCGCAGTGACACGAGGCTTCGACGAGGAAGAGTCCACATAGTCTCTGGAACCGAGCCACGAGCTCCGGGTCCTGGAGGTAACCCAAGAGTTCCTGCATGTCGAGGGAATTAGGCAAAAGATGGGAAGTGTGTGCGATTGGTGTGTGTGTTTTCAGTGCAAGGCTGCCATGGAAATGACATATCTGACGAGGTAGGTGCGGCTGCCGTGTTTCACAGGTGAGCGGGGCGGGGCTACAGCAGGGCTGAACAGGTAGTCACGAGTAGTTTGTCTGTGCGACCTTTATACTGTGAAGGTTCAGATGCTACCATAAATTCTTCAAGGTGATTGTCAGCGATTGTATTGCACACGAATGATAGCAGGGTTTGAATCACGTTAAAGTGCTGAACAAATTCATGCAGCTCACTGATCTGAGACCAGCTGATGTCAGATCCAGGTGCGTCAAGATGTTCAACGTGGGATCTGACAAAATTGTTAGCAACAGTAGGAAACCAGATTATGCAATTCAGACTCATGCTGTGACTGTTTGCATCAAAATGCATTCAATCCGAACATCTGCAGCACAAATCTCATTTGTCTTGCAGCCCTGGGATTCTGTAACCTGCTGCTTCTCATCCTAGAGTTGAACCACTACAGGATGCGACAGATCCTCACCGAACATGTTGAAATCATTTTTGTACAGGACTGAATTCAAAACCAGTCAAAGCAGACATTAATGCCCCCAAAGCGTCCTGGTGTATACATACTTTGATTCGTTACATTTCTCTTAAAAAATGCTTAATCTCTCCTGGAGCTTTGACATATTGAGAGACTGTGTCGAAATCAGATTTGAGCTACTTTGTAATTGCTATATCGAGCTTAGTTTTCATAAAGTTGTGTTTACAATTACTTGCATTGTTTTATATGTGTCAAATGAATCAACTCAAGCACATGGTTAAATATAATTACCCATATACCAGATAATTATTTCTGTAATAAATTACTGTCTTCATAAATGTCATAAAATCTGGTTCCCCAAAGCTCAAACTAACATAATGAACTGTCTTTTTTGGGGGGACCAACCCTTGTTTAACATGCAGAATGAGTAGAAGAATGCACCTAATAAACTGGTTCCAGTCATTTTCAAACAATAATTCTGTCAGCTTTAGAGTGGTAGATTTCCTGATGTTTGATTTAATTTAAAGAGGAAAAAGCAAAGGTTTTTGGGCTCTCAGCATGTGCAGTTGGGTGTGGACATATTTATATTCAATTCAGTTCCGTTTTATTTATAAAGCGACATATCACAACAAATATCTTCTCAAGGCACTTCATATACAGTCTAACTCAAGCCAATAACAATCCAGTTCATTGTTATACAATCATAATCTAATATATTTTAATTTGTTAAATTCGAAATGAGACAATTCATACTGAGTCAATTTTTAAAAAGTTGCCAAGCTAAGGAAACCAACAGATTGTGCCAAAACTTCTCTTTGATCCAATCTCCCGTCCCGAGCGTGCAGGAGGCGATGGTGGAAAGGAAAAACTCCCTTTTAACAGGAAGAAACCTCCATCAGAACCAGGGAGGGTGGCCATCTCCCTCGACCAACAGGAAAGGGAACAACAAGTACCACAACATCAAGCCAGGGATACCTGCTGAGAAAGATAAACACAAGTTAATGAGAACAATAATGTCATGTGCATAGAGAGTAAAGAGAGAAGAGTGAGGAGAGGTGCATCATGGGAGGTCTTCCAGCAGTCTAGGCCAATAACAGTAAAATTATGGGATGTTTCAGGATCACCTGAGCCAATCCTAACTATAAGCTTTATCAAAAAGGAAAGTTTTAAGCCTAATCTTAAAGGTAGACGCTTCCTGAAACCAAACTGGCAGGTAGTTCCACAGAGAGGGGCCTGATAACTGAAGGCTCTGCCTCCCATTCTACTTTTAGAAACTCTGTGAACAACAAGTAAACCTGCAGTTTGGGAGCAAAGTGCTCTGTTGGGAAAATATCCATCTATCCACCATATCGTGAAGACATGGTGGATAGTTGGATCATCAATATGATGTCAATAGAGCGACTCGTCAACTAAAAACGGAAGTCATCACCTGTAGAACACACAGTGAAGCTCAGAGTTTCAAATGGTTAAAAAAAACCATCTATCAACCCATAAGTAAGTCATTTAGGGCCACACAGTATCTCCCGTACGTGTGTGTTATGTCTTCATTTGCGTTGAATAGTCCGTTACTGTTTCTGGCTTATCTGTGTCAGTTTAGACTGAATCACCTGTCAGCTGTTGTTCATACTGAACTGATTATTATTTTACTAAACTGGAACAAAATAAGCAACAGTGAAGTATATTCTAACGTGTATCGTGACCCGTGGCAGTGGTAAATGTTGGATTTCCTGATGAAGCCTGAAATATGTGATATATAAGTCATACTGACTGCGTTTCGGTGCTTATTGTTACAGGGACAATGAATCGACGCCCCCAGTTGACCATATGAGCGCATCCTTTGTACGCCGGTGTCTACGTATTGCACGGCTGTCATAGGCAGCCTGCACACGCTGATCTCTGAGAACAACACATCCTCTCTTTCTTCAACGGGACTTTTAAGCGGCTCTTCGTCTGAGTGTGTCAGAGTGTGTGTTTGTTGGATGCTCGGAGTCTGGATGAAGAGCTCACACCACCATTACATCATCAGGTCCCACTCAGTTTTTTAATCCGTGTCCCGGTGGTTGCAGTGAGCAGCAGAACAGAGGACGCTGCACGGATTATTAAAATACATCAACACTGTCTGCGGAATGATGGCGTTTCAATGAGAGGGGAGGGGGCAGAGGAGGAGAGACGTGCGCCGTCATCTGCATCTGTCCGCCAGCTCCCTTTGTGTTCACCGGAGAATGTGAATGGCGAAAGATGACATGGCAGAGGTAGATTTGCCATCAAACGGAGCGGAACCCCCCGGCGAAGCCTCCTCGGCGTTCCCCTACGAGGAGTATGAATGCAAAATCTGTTACAATTATTTCGACCTTGACCGGCGAGCTCCTAAGATCTTAGAGTGCCTGCACACGTTTTGCGAGGAGTGCCTGAACACGCTTCACCTCCGAGAGGAGCGGCCATGGCGCATCAGCTGCCCCGTTTGTCGCCATCGGACTCCCGTGCCAGATTATCGGATACAGAATCTGCCCAACAACACCAAGGTGACGGAGGATTTTCCACTCTACATCGACTCAGACCCCCTGCCGCAGGACGCTTTGCCACCGTATCCTCCCCCGCTGCACCCAGCTCTTGTCGCCCTCCGCCGGGAGGAGGCATCCGGGGCGTCCAACGCCAGCCAGGCGACACCATCCACCACCGTGTCCACGGCTACGACCCTCTCCCAGGACTCGGTGCGCTATGACAGCTGTCAGAGCTGCAAAAGAGTGGCGCTGACCACCGGCTGCGTGTGCGTGATCTTTTCCTTCTTGTCCATGCTAGTCTTGCTGTTCATGGGCCTGATCTTCGTGCACAGTCACAGTATTCCTCCCTCGCCGGCGGGACCCATTTGCTTGTCAGTAGCCAGCATCCTGGCCATGTTCTCGGTGGTCGTCACATGGCTCATCTGCTGGCTCAAATACAGACCGGACCATGAGACAGGCCGCGCGTCCGCCACCAGTAACTCCCGGAGAAACGCCTGATGAGCTACTGGCTCTGTGTATTGATGGAGATGTTGTGATGTGGGTGTGTGATTATGTACATAGGATCCTGGCAACAGATTCTCCTGCTCCCTTTACTTTTTCTAGGGATAAATCTTGCCCAAAATGGCCTTTTACCAGTAAAGCAAACACCCAAAGGCCTTCATGTTGTTTGGAGCAATAGGCCAACATGATCTTCGATTATCTTTTCCTAATGTGATGCACTTGAATCTGAAGAAGGCCCAGCTGACTGGGCATCTCCATAAGGGAACTTCAGACTTGAACCCCCTGCTGTTGGTTGAGTCTGTGTTTGCTTTGATGACTGAATGTGAAGTGCTTCATCCAGGGTTTGATATTACCCCACCCCACAGTCCTACCGTACCCTTTTAAATGATATGCATCTCCTAAAGGCCACTCAGTGTATGATAACTGTCCATGTTGATTCACTCATATCTCAACAAAGCACTATTGTATTGTACAGATCTTCACATCTGAGTTGTCAGGGGATGGGATTTGCTTTTTTATGGGGGCTTACTGTATATGTTTATGTGGCAAGCCATCAATCTCATTCCATCACTGATAAGCTGTATCCATGGTCCAAATGTGTAAATAGTTCACAAGAACAGAGAACTGCTGAGCAGGTGGGCGTGATCAACCTTCCAGTACTTTGTGTTTTAGCTTCCTCCTTCAGGATGGCACTGTTTCCATTGTCACTATAAAGCTACACTTCTTCCTAACAAAGAGATAGCTTGTGATTTTGAATATGTGATTTGCTACTTTGTGCATGCTTTGCTACTGAAAGATCAGTTTTTTTGTAACAGAAGGGACAGTGTGTCTCCTGACTCGTGTGCCTCACCTTGTATCTGACTGAAGTAAAGCCTCACTGTAATCATAAGCCAAGTCATGCATGGGGCTCCTGTCACAGACGGCATCAAGTCTGTGCAGTCAGCAGGGATTCCCCTCTCTGCTCACATCATTCATTTACTCATCAAAAGTTTAAAACAGGGTTTCCAGCATTTAGCACCTTTTTTATACTTGAGAAACAAATGTCACATTTTTGCATTTGCTTCAGTGAAGGAGAAACAAGTATAACCCAGGATCCTACTTTTCTTCAAAACCATAATCCAGATAGTCACATTCACTGATTAGGTGAACAAGTTCTAATCAGAGTCACTGGAGTCTTAAGGACCCTCATGAGCTGTGAGGCTGCGATTAGACAGACGGACATATGAAAGAGAAAGGATAGAGACAGGATAAAGACACTAGGATAGATCTGTGAGAGCTGGTGTTATACCAGCACTAACACTTTGCATATGTTGAGTTTTGCTCACCTAAACTTTCTTATTTACGTTTTTGCACACTGAAATATGTTATGGACCTGGTATAAAATTACAAAAGGACATAATTTATATGAAATCAGCATCAAGTATTGTAATGTAATGAAACTAAGCTGAACTGAGGGGCACAGTGGGCAGATGTCTTATATATTTATTTTGTTATTGTTGCGACAAGTGCTGTTTTAAATATTCAGTCTGGCAAAAAGGGACTTTTTTTTGTGGTGCAGTTTAAAACCTTCTCTCTGAACAATATGATCCATCAGGTATGTACATTTGAACTCATAGCACTTATATGATTAATAAACTTGGACTCCAAAGTGTTTGTGTTTGAGCCCTCATGTCCCAGTGCACTTATGGTGTCCCTACCTCGCAGTTGGGTGGTGGGGTGGGGGCAGCAAAGGTAGTTTAACAACTATCCCTCGACCCCAATCATCTGATCGCTTCAATCATCCTGCTCAACCTTTTCCCAACTTCGATATGATGCACTTTCAACCTCTTATTTGACACAAGTACTGGGATAAACTTTGACCAATGTAAACATATTGTATTTTTTATTTCAGAGGACCTAGAGAATCGAATTTCTTTTTTTTTAAACGAGAATCTGTGGTTGTTGTTAAAGTACCAAATGTATTTGCACAAAGAAATGTTCCTTATGTGCTGTTTTACATACATAAACACATTTCAGTAATAAAGGAAACATGAATACGAATGTCGGTTATTATTGTGTCTGACTGTATACGGTGAAAACAATAGCCCGTTTCTAAGGCTGAGCTTTATCGTGCCCGCTCTTACATAACGCCTCGTAATAAACTGAATATGATCCAACTTGACAGATTTCACTCCCTGCTGTGCATCAAATGCGCCCCCTACTGGGTGACAGAAGATGCTGCATGCTGTAGAAAAATGTATAAAATCCCACCTTAGAGTGGCAGCCTGCCTGGTGCATTTCTCATGTAGGTCCAGTTGTGTAAACTTCTGGTGGCTTAAGCTTGATTAAAAGTAAATACATTTTCAGTATGAGCTGGAACCTGATGTGCCGTTAATATCATGCGGGGAGATTTGTCCCATCCGTTCTTACAAAGCTTCCTTTTAGTTTGGATAAATTAAACTATTCAGCAACAACATTTTCCCTGAAAAACAAGCAGCAGAAGAGATAAAAGCCAATGCTGGCTATTCACCAGATGATTGCTGTTCTCTGTTAGGTTCACGCATACTTCACACCCCGTGTTAACCAAAAAGTTCCGTGTCCAATATGAGTCATAAATCAATGCTGTCAGACACCGTTTTTTCCCGTAAAATAATGTACCTTCCGGTCAAAACGTCAACGAGACTCTGTTCACTGACACTGACGGCTGTTGTATCGCCATCAGGCTGCATTTTTCTGTGAGGTTCCGTTACACATATCACAGGAAAGCAGTCAGAGAAAATAGGAGCTAAAAAGTCGGAAAGCCAACAAACAAAAATCAGACATGCGATTGTAACGTCTGCCTCGTGAAACCTAAAGCCTCTCAGGTCACTGTGTGTCCACGTTTAATTTTCTGCTTTACTTTGAACAAATTTAAATACCCATCCACTGCTCTCGTGACACATCGCGTGACTTTAACCGACAACAGAAAGCTGGGCTACACAAGCACAAGAAGCCGTTCAGCCAAGCTTGATTTATGGTGTTTACTGGATTCCAAAACTTTACCTGTTTCAGACAATAAAACAGATATTTGGAGGGTGGAGCACGTGACTCTGAAGCACTCAAAGAGCTGAAATATAGGATAAAGGCTCTTTAGGACGATCACCGAGTACTTTTTACAAAATAATTTCAGACATAAGCATATTCAATTTCCCATAGAGAGTAAAAAAGGTCAATTACATATTTTACGCTTAATTAGGTTGAAGCATAGATAACAACAGTAAAAAAATTCTCTAATTAACGGTACTATTCAGGCCTGTCAAGAGGATAAAAACACACATACACACTGTGCTGTTCTTTCACATTTTCATGGTAAAAATGGTCGTTAGCCTGTCAGTTATATTTGCGTGTATAAAGTGATAAAAAAAAAACAGCTTCACATGAACAGTTCAGTACACCTTCATGGAAGCTTTGCGTTTCCCTGACAGACCCAAACTCAGAAGAGAGGCCCAGATCCTCAGCATGTAAAACTGCGGCAGGCCCTATCGTGTATGCTGTGTATCAATCAACCACTTTTCTGATGGACTGAGCTAAATCAGGATTCAAGGTAGACCCAACTCAAATCCCACTGGGCGGTTTGATCGAATGCTTCGTGTTTAGTTGCCATATCTGCAGCTCATGTTAGGTTTCAAACTGCAGAGTGGATCAGCGAATTTCACAAGTAAAAGGTCGATTTTCTTAATTACAGACGTTTAGATATTATGTGTCCGCTCCTCTGCATTTTTGTGATTTATTACACGGCGGAAAATGACTAGATTTGTGTTTGAATGCCCTCCACGCAGAGCATAAGATGCAGCTAATTTATTTCTCATCAGGAGATATTTCTGCCTTTGAATTTCGTCCCCGGTAATGGATTAGACACGGAGATTCAGTGTCGCTTTAAAAGAAAAGGCCGAGGTATGCATCATGCCTCTCTCTGTTTTCCATTTGCCCCCTCTTTTTTTTAAGTCTGTAATATCTTGTTTCAATCAGATCGCTCCCAACTCGTCTCATTTCTCCCCTCTTTAGAAGCCATGGGTTTTGGGACATATTGCTGTTCAACTATTTATTATCAGTTGTTGCAACAGACACACACACACATTAATACTCAGCCCACGGTCTTACCTCTTATTTGATGATAATAAGCCTAATCAAATGACGCACTAGGGGCTTTAAAAAGACACAGAGCAGCTAATAAATTTATTACAAATGTAAAATCAGCCAAAACAAGCTCACGTTTCCATCCTCTTTGAAGCTAGGTAAAGATGGAAAACCTGCTGGATTCCTTCATTCACGCATGATAATAATCCTCAGCCTGAAGATACGCCTAATGACACCCTCTTTAACAGGAGAAAGACCCCCGTTTGTCCTGCTTATTTTTAAAGCTTTCAACCATTGTCCGCGCGCGTTTGTGATGGCGAAGACAACATTTGAAGTGCCTTCCCACTCACTGCCAATAAAAGATGCCAATGTTAATTGAAGCCTTCTTATCCTGTTGGATATCTCCTGCCTGCGTAACTGAGGTGAATGACAGTGAGCTCCCGCCGAGGCTCTGTTTCTGCTCCGTCCAGCCCGCAGGTGAGTTCACTCACACATTACAGGGAAGATCAGGTGCTCGGGGTGCTTTTTGGCTTTAGTTTTGCATGAGTCACATGAGGCTTTCAGGGTTTTCTGCGGATCCTGAGCAGTTTTTTTTTTTTTTTAAAGTTTCTAACATGGGTCCGCGACTCATGATATATCAAATAATCATGGTTTTCTCCTGTAGGTAAGGTAAACCCCACCTGATCCACAGAGTTTTCTCAGCTCTCCGTGTAAATGTCTTAGCTGTGTCCAAAACCAAAATTGAAATCATTGAGATTTTAATTTATTCTGATGAAGATTTAATAACAAAGCGGCTCCATAAGATTTTTGATGATGGAGTTAATTTCCCGTGACTATTTGTGTCATTTCAACGCAGGAGCGCAATTATTGCTTCTGTGACTGATTAAGGCCCGGACGATGGCTTAACCTGCAGCGAGGGATAACTGAACTTTGACTTTATATTGATTGTTGGACGTTTAGGGGTGTAAATACTGCCTCCTCTCCACAGAGGCCCAGAGATAGACCGCTTTACGGCCGCCCTGGCGTCGTATCCTGCTGCGGCGCACGTCCCCCTTCTGACTGATCTGAGCTCAGTCTGAAAACCACAATAAATTCCTTGACGTACATACTCTTTAGCACCATTTGTGTCATATATGAGGCCAGGGGTGTAAACAAATTAGAGGTCGTGTGCAATAGGATGTGTTAAATCCTTCAGAGATGATATTAGATGACAGATGATATTATGCTGAAATTGCCAACAAGTTGCCCTGGGCCTCTCCCTCCGTAGATTCTGGCCTTGAATAAATTATTTTTTTAATGAGAGCTGCTATGACGCCACATTCATGAGAAAACAGTTAAAAAGAAAATGATCTCATGAGTGTTTGTTATATGACCGATTTATAAGAGAAAGGAACAGTCATTTACCAGTGGAGTTTACGTGCTTCAAATGAAGGTGGGTCAGTTAAATATGATAAAAAGTGTGTTGCAAAAGTTTGATCCAAATGTCATATCACTGAGCGGATTCCGTTAGTTCTGCTGCTACATTTAGATTAAACGTGTTTCGGATGTTTTATGCCGACTTCTGGTATTTTGCCCACATCATCATACATCTTTCTTAAAGGGGAAATGTTCAGCAATCCAAAGGTACAGAAGAAATGTAGCAGTCATTATCTGCCATTACGAAACACTTGACAATGTTTTCTGTCTGCGTGGTGAGCTAACGTGACATAAAGTCTGGATTCTTTTTTATTTTTCAATTCACAGACTACACTCACTGAAGATGACGAATCCTCTTGCAAATGTAAAGAGCGCGCGCACATCAGCACCGCCGTGTTTAGAGAGAACAACCAGAATCTGATCATGCCAACCAAACAATCTTTCCGCTCCTACCATCTCTACCCTGCAGTGCAGTCAGCGCACGGCCCGAGCGGCTTGCCACAGTTTGGGTTCATTGAACGGTACATGCGCCGACCCTGAAGCCGCTGCTCCGTCCGAGCGGAGCTGCGACGGCGTTTCTGATAGGACGAAAGTTTTCGGCTTCACCCAATCACCACACCCTGCTGCGTACCTTGTGTATGCGCTCAACCAATCAGAGCGGGGAGCGCTGTCGGGGCCAGAGAAAAGCTCCGCTACTTTTGACGCTCTCCTCTCACTTTGAACCGGTGTCAACAAACAACAACAACAACATCTTCGTGTTGCCACCCAGCCTCAGCGGACCGAAAGACCAGCTCCTTTAACGCCCCAAAGCCCACTGTCTACTTCTTTTGTCGACACATCGGACTTCTCGGAGGTGTTGTGGCTTTCGTGGAGCTTGTCTGTAGCCCGGGCGCGGCTAACCACGGCCGAGGCAAACATCCACAACACGGGAGCGTTTTCTCCGCGAGGAGGCGGTTTCTGCAGTCAGTGGGGCGGTGGAGGTATGACTGCGTTGGCGGGGTCGGTGCCCAGGATGATGCGACCCACGCTGACTCAGAACTACCCCCGCAATGGCTTCCCACTGGAAGGTAAAGCTTTGATGAAAACCTGATTCCAACCTTAGCTCAGGGAGGGGAAAATTTGATTAAAAGAATATATATATATATATTTAAAAATCAATACAAATCATGTTGATAGAAAAGTTTAAAATGTTTCCATAATTCTGTTATTTTTAGCGCTACAATGTTTTTCTGTTTGGCACCTTGTAGAAAGTGTGTTTTGGTGTGTGTTCAACGGTCTGTGTTCCAGGACAATCAGCTATAGTGCGGGCTCGCATATAATTTAAATGCTCATGAAACTATTGTTTTCTCCTGTTTGCGGTGCACTCACCGTTTTACCTCCTCTCGGTCTCTGTGCTGACTCGTTCCCGTCATATTGCTGTAATGCAGTGTCCACCCCGCTGGGTCAAGGCCGCGTCAACCAGCTCGGAGGAGTTTTCATAAACGGCAGACCTTTACCCAACCACATCCGACACAAGATCGTAGAGATGGCCCACCATGGAATCAGGCCGTGTGTCATCTCGCGGCAGCTCCGGGTCTCCCACGGCTGCGTGTCCAAAATCCTGTGCCGGTACCAGGAGACGGGCTCCATCAGACCCGGGGCCATCGGCGGCAGCAAACCCAAGGTACCGAACCAGAGAGCGCGGGGCAGGAATACTGCACGAAGAGTCGTCACATATAACTTTTACGGACTGTGTTGAGGCAAAAAAAATATTCACCTGTTGATTTTCAATTGAGAGTGTCATTGTGTCTTTGTGCCAGAGGAGCCAAAATGAGTGAATTAACGACCCGACTTTTGTGACCTTTGAAGCAGGGAACGACGCCGGACGTAGAGAGGAGAATAGAGGAATACAAGCGGGAAAACCCGGGTATGTTTAGCTGGGAGATTCGGGATAAATTACTGAAGGATGGGATATGTGACCGCAACAACGTTCCTTCAGGTAAAAAAAGGAAGAAATGAGTCGCTGCACTACATTGGCAGAAATCATAACCAGTTACATTTAATTTGATTTGAGTGTAGAAATGATCAATTCTATTTTTTTATGTGGAAGAAAAATTTCCCATTTACCCCCCCCCCCCCTCATGAAAAAAAAGATAAAGCGATAATGTATTATTCCGTTTTCTCATGTGTAGTTTTTTAGGCCCCTCGCCTTTATGTTGTAGTCTGTGTGAACCACTGCTTTACCAGTTATCATTTTGTTCCTTGACAAACCTTTTGCTTTTGTGGTTTTTGACCGACGTCCACAGTGAGCTCTATCAGCCGCATCATGCGGAGTAAGTTTGGGGGGAAAGGCGACGACGAGGAGGATGAAGATGAAATCGAGAAGAAGGAGCTGGAGGACAACGACCGCAGGGCCAAGCACAGCATCGAGGGCATCTTAGGAGACAGATGTAAGTGAACACCTGGCGCTGTTGTTAATCCTGTTCTGACTCTCAGTGACCCTCTGTAGAACCAGCGGAATGCTGCTCGGATATCCTCTCCATGAGTTGGGCTCGGTTGTTTTTTTTTTATGAGACGGGAAACTCTTTTCTGTGAAATGAATTATCAGAGGAGTCTCTCTGCAGCAACCTCCTCCCAGTCTCCACTCCTCAAACGTGTTCAAGGCAGAATATATATATATTTTGGTAGCGTGCTGTAAAGTTGTGGGTGAAGTGTGTCATCCTTTGTCAGGAATTCTTATCGACCGTGTCTCTCCGGCTAATGCGTTTCCCATGAGGCCGCACCGTAAATCAAACAGCAGGTGATGGAGCTGCATGTGCGGGTAGAGCGAGATGAATGTGTGTGTGTGTGTTCAGCAAAGGTTATAAAGCAGTGTGAGAATGAATGACCATGTTACAGCGTAGTCAAACATGATAAATTCAGGTTTATTCATTATCAGCATATAAAGCCACTTCCATTAGTTGTTAGTTATTTAGTCGGTTGTTTATAGTTTGATCTACATTTTAAAGAAAAAACAAACTTATGTGGGGCACGCGAGAGCCGGAAATCCTTTATGTAACAAGTAACTCATTTAAATAATTAAAAAAAAATATTATTGGTGAAATTAACGTATCAAAATTCAGAAAAGGTATTTGTGTATTTTAGAGTGAGGCCCAAGCCGAACCTTCCGAGGAAAAAGAGTGTGACACCTTCAGGAGGAAGAATTAATCACGCCACGTTTTCTCCGTTTGTACACACAGAAGTCTTATTTTAGATTTGTGGAGTTTGCTTTACATCTCAGCCTCGTTAAGCCTAACCAGCCTGCTCTGAATTTCATCACTTTATTTTTCACCTGCATGCGCAGTCATTGTCGGAAGCTCCGTTAACTGGGTGCTTAAACGCTCACACCTTGTGACACTGACAGCGCACCTCTGTGGCGATATGAAGTCACGTGGTCTGTGAGATGTCGCGATTGGCAGGAGGAAATGATCACGAGTTTCACAAACTTTCATTGTTTCAACCAGCTGGAATAAATTCTAATTTCCAGTTGAACTTAAACGAGGCCTTTAATTCAGAGCAAGGTGACGCCTGTTGGCACGAACCTTTTTGTTTCTGTTGTTTTGACACTGAAGGATTTAGTCACATATGATATTATTATTGGCACAAACATCGGTCAAATAAGCGTTAAACTGCGTTGAAATCCTTCTGCAAACTTTTCAAGCCGCCAAAAGTCAACATTTAACCCGCTCTTTCTATAAGCAGCGGCGTGGTCTCTGCGTCAGTAGGGGAGGAGAGATGAAGGACTCTGGTTTTAGGAGACAAAATGTCCCCCAGATGAGTTGATCAAACATTTGTTCAACGGTTTCCATCTCGGCACAAAGACACGCCTCGCGCGCACAACGGGAAGCTCAGGGATGAACTTGGGAGACAAAAGAGCCTGAGTCTATTTGAGGCTCACGCTCGGGCTGCGCGTTGACAAAAGGCCAGCTTGGAAACAGCTTTGGCCGCTAAGAAGAGGGCGACCTGCTTAAAATTCAGCCCGAGCAAAAGAAGGGGAGAAGACAGCTTCAGCACAGAAAAAAGTCCGACGAAGCACGTTATGAGAGGGATGAATAATTCAGGGAGGCTCCGGCGCGGCTCAGAGGGCCCGTTCACCGGACACTTTCACTGACGAAATGTTTTTTGTTGGGCTCGCCTAAAGAAGCCCACTGACATTCAGAAACACAATTCAGGCCTCTGAAAAACACTCATGTATTGGCTCCTAAAACCTGCGCTGACGCTATCACATGTGCGCGCATCGCATAAATACCTAACGAGGAGAAAGATTAGTCACTTATAGCCAACCTGGAGCATTATGCAGTATCATTGTGTGATCAGAAAGGCACGTGCTGAAGGAAAAGGCGCACACGAATTTGAGAAAGTATTACTGTCAGTATCATGTAGATGATAGAGATCCAAACAACACATGCTGAACTTTGCTTAAAAGTTCTCAGTAAACTTGACTAACTCTGCTGCTGCTTTATACAGCAGAAGAAACACTATTTCAGGAAGAAACACCAATGAAGCCTGATTGTTGTTTGTTAATATTGTTACAGCATGTTTGTCGTGATATTCAGACTCTTTCTGCATACAAAGTGGACTTTTTCTTCTCGACTGAAGACGATAATCACAGGGAGCCGTTTCAGATCCAACTCGTGATATTGATTCTTTGATGGGTCCCGGCTTTGCCCCTTCAAACATTATTAATGTCCTCTAAATGGTGTCGATAGTGTGCTATGACACATCTAATGACGAGGGAAGTGTATTAAATAGTGTTTTGGTGAATAGGGACCAATGTTCTCCCCAGAGAACCCCAGTCTGGCCCGGAGCGCAGATTCACAAAGGGGGCCGCAGCCACCCGTCCTGCGCTGCGCGCTGCTCCAACCCCCCCCAAAACACCTCCCCTCCTCTACACCCACTTGCTCTCAAAATCTCCTCAAGCAGATTAAATCGACTCTTTTATTTCACCCTACTTTCATGTGAAGAGCAACGCCGCCCCTCTGCCTCTGTTTCTGTCTGCGTGTCGCAGCCTGCGGCGCAAAGCTCGTTTAATATCTGAGCCGCGTCCTCCGGAGCCCCCAAAGGAAAGTCAGTCCACTCTGTAAAGTAACCTGATTAAGGTCTGTATTCACTGTTTGTGAGTTGATCATTCATACATTTAATTACAGTTAGTTGAACATTAAACCAGAATCTTTTTAATATGGTGAAACTATTTGATGTTCAACAAAACTTCAAATCTCATCTACCCTCGGTTGTTGCGAGTTTAATCTTGTCAACTTCAAACAATGAAAATAACACCACTATATAGACTCCGGCAGAGACATTATTTCAATAATATGGACAAAATATTCATAGTAGAAAGTACAATCCACGTTTGTACTTTTAGTATTACCTATTGACAACTGTTCTTTCTTTCCTTTATTTCGAACAAGCACTCTACTTGTTTCTTGGTTAAACAAGGAAAAAACCGTCAAAGGTTCATATTCTGACATAAAACACATGAATATAATTAAACCACATCGTGTTCCAGATTCTTTATTAGATGGAAGAAATTACTTTAATACCCCTTCTCATTTTCATTTAAAAGTGTATTTATTTGACAGCTGTGTTGCCCCCCTTCCCCCCCCCCCTCCCCCCCAGGCCTGTTGCTGCTGCTGCTGCTGCTGCTGCTGCTTTACCAAACGCCTAACGTCATAGTAATTAACCCTGGAGACAAAGTTAATGATTAAAACAGACAGGGTCTGCACACCTCTCCCCTCATCGTGCTTCACATGTTCTCAGTGTATCTTTCAGACTCCATACTTGGTTAGGTGAAATTAGCCAGATAATACAGAGGAGCCTTGTTGAGGGCCAATACATTTCCATTTAGACCAGCCATTTGTGTGCACACATACACACGACCACATCCATACACACACATTCCACTCTGCAATGCAAACAGTCAAAGGGATAACTTTATTTTGGTGAAAGAGGATCCTGGAAAGGGCTAATTGAATAAGCCCGGGATCTTTGAAAAACCCCTACCATGGTGAGCGCAGTCATCATGTCATAATTAGGTTTATTGAGGCGCATTCCTTCAATCTGCCTCCATTCTGCCGAGCTCATTGTATCACAGCCCAGGCTGATGGCGAAGGGACAAAAGGATACCATGAGTAGACAATACATGAAAGAGCCAGAAAGATTTAACTGGCTTTGTCACAGAAACAGAGCTGGACTTTGTTTGTGTAAATAATGTGAGTGAATGAGGAACTTTGGTTCTTCTGCCACAAGGGGTGAAGGATATCGTGCTGCAAATGTAATAAGGGGCACACCCTGGATTGGTGCCACAGCAGAGGATCAAGAGGAGGAAGGAGCAGAAATGGAGGCAGAGCACAGAGAAAAGTCTCTGGTTTTAACATCTTGAATGGGAGAATTTAGAGCGTGCTGAATATATTTGGGTTTTGCAAACATGACAGCTGTCTGCTTGGATTTGACTTTTAGCCTTTTTTTTTATCGTTTCACAGACTGAATATCACTGAACTGAGAAAGTTGTTGGCATGTTAAAGGACAGTTGAAATTATGGGTCCTCATCTGTTCGAAAGTTTCTGTTTTTGTCTGTCAGAGACAGGACCAGTAAGTTCTTGATGGATCCTATAATAGCTATTGGCTATATGTGGCCTGAGCCGAGTGACTCGTGAAGAGGGCTCTGTGTGTCTATTGAAAGAATGAATGTGTCACTCAGTGAGTCCATGGGCACGAGGGCAAAGGGGGTTATGAGGGCCAAGTGGCGAGCACCAAATCACTCTCCTCTACCCCGGGGCTGTCTCACTCTCTGTCTGCACTCCTCCCTCTCATGGGTTTTTTTCTAATAAGCTCATGCATGATGACTATCCAAGCATGAAAACATAGTTATCTGCAAATGAATGGCTGCTCTATGCTTCATTAAAGCCTCTTTTTCCTTTCACACTCTTGTTGTGACCCTCAGATATCAATTCAAAGGGCAATTAATGAATGCACACCAACTTTGATGTCGGTGATTTCTGAAAGGGCGGGGCTCTATGTTTGTGGTGTGTGAGCACATGTGTGTGCGTACGGGGTAAAGGGCAGGGGTATTTGGGGTATTCCCCCTTCAAGACATGCAGTAGCACCCCAACTTTCACCATGATGGAGCAGCCACATTGATCTGAGAGTGAGTGCGTCCTAAAGGGCAGTGAAAGAGTGAAAAGACTCAGCGAAGGTCAAGTAGAATGGCTCGCCTTAGAATAAGGCCCCTCTTTATTTGCTGCAAGTATGCACTATAGGCACAACAGCTGAGGGGGTTGGGGGGTGGGGGGGCGCGAAGAGTGAGAGGTTGTTTTTTAACGTGCATGAGTGTGTTTCTGAGAAAGTACGAGAAAGGAATGTGTTTTCCTCCCATATTTCTCTGCGTGATTCTTTTTAATGTGTGTGCGTGCATGTGTGCACAGTAGGGTCAGGCTTAGGTGTCAAAGTTTAGAGAGGCCAGTAAATGCAGCATATATGCAGCTGATGGGGGACAGGCAGCTGTCAATCACTTGACTGATGAAGCCTGACTTTCTTTCAGAGCTTTGTTAACTAATTACCCCAAATTGTGTGGTGCAGAAAAGAGGCTAAAAATGTGTGTTTATGCTGTAGTTGTGCCATGTGTGAACATTTTTCTGATGAGAGGCGTGTGCAGTCTCAAACTTGAAGGCATCCAACAGACAAAGAGTCATGCTTCCCTCTTAAATTCATTATTACGGATCAAGCTACATAAGAAATAACGTCATGATGGAATGGTTTAGTTGGTATGAATGTACCACTCTGTGGAACTTTATTACAGGTGTTTCCTTGTTCAAATTGGGATTCACTGCCAAACCAGGAGTTCCTTGGTAATATTTACCATCTGAGACTTGAGGGAACAAGTAGGAAAATCAGATCTAACATGTGAAATGAATGCTCCATTATACAGTGCATTTTTGTGTTCGAAATTGAAATAGAAATAGTCACATTAGATCCTGTGGAAGATAGCAGCAGTTGTTGCTGCAGTAAGAAGAGGCAGTCTGTCAGTGAGATTAAGAAGGATAAGTTTGTTAAACCTCCTCTTTGTCGACAAAAAAAATCTGTGAATGACAGCAACAAGTTCCCACTGACTGCTGCTGAAAGTCTTGTTTTAAAGTTAAAAGACAGAGAAGAACGGCAGGGTCAGTGGGCCACAGAGGGTCATTCTACCCCAGCGCCGCACAGGAAACAGGGTTAGAAACACATTTAGTTACAAATGACAGGTACCCACTTCCTCATACCCTTCAACATGCCTGACTAGTCCCCCAAGTCTTTACTCACAGCTTCAGACTCCTTATGACTGTGGTCATGTCATGTCTTTCACCATAACAAAGCTTTGATTGATAACATGCTGCCTATATATGGCAGCACATATACATGTTTATGTGTGTGTGTTCATGTACACACACACACACACACACTTATATACATATGCATATATATGTGTGTATGTGTGTTCATAAATATATAGATATCACTACATTTATATGTATATATAAAAGTATATTGATGTTTTGACCAACATAACACCACACACACATAAACACACACACAGAGTTCAGACACAGTCTCATTTACAGGGCAGCTGTGAAGGTTGACACTCTTTAACAAGTTTGACATCACACCCCCCCTCCTCCCACACACCCACCCACTCACACACACCAACCCACACACATCGATATGCACACACCATGTTTTTCTTAACCCGCCAGAAAGAGTCGCAGATGGGTCCGTAAGCTGTCAGTAAAGCCTTTATCTGGGCCAGCATCTGCCTGCCTTGACTTCTATATACTGTTTAATGCAGTCGGCCAGTCACTTAGTTCCACAGCTCCTGAATAGGAGCAGCATGGTTGGCCCGCCCAAATAAATGCTGCATTTGTCTCCTCTGCCTTTTGTTTTTTTGTGGTTTTTGAGAGGGGTAGCTTGAGAAAAGAGGAGGAAAGTGTCAGAGGTTCGATTTACCCTCACCAAAGCCCCAGAAGATTTAGTGGGATGTCCTGAGAAGGGTGTAAATAACCCACATATGGTCAGTCAATTCCCCACAGTCCCAAAATCTACGTTTGACTTGTCCCCCTTCACTCTTTCCCTCTGTCTCTGACACACACACACACATGCATGCGTGCTCAGTATGTACTGTCCCACCCTCCCTGCCTGTTTCAGACTGTTTCAGCTAAATCCTCTCCTCCTCCTACTTCTCCTCTTCGTCTTCCTCTCCTCTCGGATGGCATTGCATGGTGGGAGCCATTTTGGGCTTTCTTGGCTATGGAGAGGTTGTTTTGGCTTGCAGCCCCATGTACTGTGTGCCTCTTGGGCCTTCAGTTTGGTTAAATTAAACAGTTTTCTTTTCTCCTCTAACCTGCTCCACCCCCTCCAACTGCTCCTCTCTTATTTTGCAGCTTAATGCTCCCCAGCTCCCCATCGGTCTTACCGAAGTTGCTTTTCCAGGCCTACTCCCACTCAGATAATTTGACCCTTTTAAGGCTCATATTTTCTCATATAATGGTAAACTGACAAGAGCCAGAATCACATCTGCAGTCCCTGCTGCTCTTTTAAGCTGAGGCGGAGCAAAAGTATACAGAGAGAAGTCGAGTGTTTACAGCAGTTCTATTCTAAGATATAGCCTGTGTATACATGCAGGGACCGATATATGGGTAGAGTGGATAATTTGATTGACTGAAGCTATTCAATGGTGCCAGCGTGATATGATCAGATCTTAAGGATAGCGAGGCGATGATGGCAAACAGGGCACTCTGAAACCACAGGTTGGAAAAGATCAGGGAGGCAGCAGAAAGCTTTCACCATCATCTCTCCATCTAAACTTCCTCGACCTCAGTTATAGAGGTAAAGTACTGCTGCTGATTTGACATTATATTCTGTCTTTACAAAGATTTTTTCGGAAAGTGTTGTGTGTGTGTGTGTGTGTGCATGTGTGTGTGTCTTTGATCACGCTTGAAGCCATGTGAGAATAAATTGACCCTAGACGCCTCAGGGCTGACAAGCTCGATTAACGTAGCTTTAAAGTGCCTGTAGAATGAGGGGAAACCCAGTGTATGTGTGCGTTGTCTCAGATGTGCTTGGAGTACATGTGCCCATGTGTGTGTGTATTCTTGTGTGTTTATGAGCTCTTTAACCAAGCTGTGTGGAGTAGTAAACTTTAGGTTGGATTGGGTGTCCGTCCTGCTATTTTAAAGTATGTGTCTTCATATGGTAGATTTTAAGACATGTGGTCAGAAGACATGCAGGTAAAAAAGGTTAAATGAGCTATTTATTTATTTTGTTACAGCATTACACAAACTACAGCGGGTCTGTTTTTACTGACTCCATCCCAGAATTTCTTCCCACGGAAACAAAGACACTAATCCCCTTTAGTCAGGCCACAGTCTGGTCCATAAAAAAATCTTCTTCCAAAGCTTGATAACTTTAGTTGCAAATTTATTTTTAAAAAATAACTCTTTTGCCTTTCACAATGAATTTTACTTTCCCAGACAAGGCCCAAACTTGACAGACTCTATAGTGATTTTCCAAACCATCTTTGCATCACTGCATGAGCAGAAACAGCACGGAAGAGCTGTGACAGAGAACACCTGAATCTATTAGAGGAAATAAACAGTTTAAGTTCACCTCAAATAGTGTCAATTAATTAAGAAGGGCCCATAAGTCTGTGGGTGTAATTTGCTTCTATCAGCCTGAACTACAGCCAACACAGATGTCCAGACTGTCCCCATGGGGATATTTACAACTACAACAACGGTCCCTGTTTCCCCAACTCACCCCCTCAGGTGCTCTTACAGTTCCCTCTGGAAACAGTGTTTTTTTTTCTTCCTCTTAGTGCAGTAAGACCGGGAAGGGTTATGCCCAGTCTACCCCACCCCATCCCCAAGCCCTTTGCAGAGCCTCTTTATGCTCCCCCCCACCCCCAGCTCCCCCATGGGGCAGGTGACAGGCCTCCACTGTGAAGGGCTGAGGCAGCCATGACGGATTCCACAGATGGAGCGTGGAAATTGCCAGCAAAGACCTCAGCTCTGTGGAGAAACAAAGAACCCGAGAGTCAGAGAGAGAAATATGGGTGGAAAAGGGAGAGACAGGGGGACAAGGGACAAAGACAGGGTGAGAAGGAGGGAGATGGAGAGGAGGGAGGAGAAGGTGGTGCTTGTTTAAGGAAGGTTGTGTGCCAAAACACAAAAAGTGTGTGTTTGTTGAGTGAATTGGGAGTTGGCTATTATTTGGTATAAAACAACGTGAACATATGATGTTTTCTCTGTCATTTTTATAATACATACTGTTATCCATCAGTGTTTTACCCCTCAGTGTAATTTATTCACTGTCTTGTCTTCCTTTCTGAGATCATCTGTTAGCTCACCATCTTATCTTGTTGTATCGTAAATTCATTTGATCTAGCAGTCCACCAACGAGGGATGAAACTAATGAGCTGATTTTGGTCCTGCATAAAGGACTGTATCACAACTTCACTCCCAAGACTGAAGAGGTGCCACTCTGTCGCTTCTTTTGAAAAGTCCCAGAAACCCCGGTAGCAGTCATAACTGATAGATAATTCCAAAGTGATTAAGGATTTCCAGGGCTGCCTCGGCTTTCCCAAGGCCCAAATCCCTGTGAAATGCTGAGGAACGTTCATGCTGGGGGTGATAGGAAGGGGGAGGCATTCCTAGTGGCCCTCCTCTGTGCAAGAACTGGAGGGGGAGGCTATAGAAGGCCTCATCTCTTGTTTTTCAGCCGTCCTATCCAAAACTCCAAAGCCCCAAACTCCACACCCTGAATTCCTTCCTCACCATCTGAAACACAAAGTCATCCTACCCCTCTGGTCAAATTAAAAATGTGGCTAACAGATCAGAGGTTTTTTCATCATACTATTGTGACATCATCTAAAAAGTAAAAAGAAAAAAACAGCTGATACTGTAAAACTGAAATCTTAAACCATAGTGGACATTTTCACTTGTCTTTTTCTGCACCTGTTTGAGAAGCTGCTCATGTTTCAGTCCTGTTAAAATGCTAAACTCACACGCTGGCTGATGACTGCAAAACTGCAAAATATTCAACAGCAGGCTTAAGGCAATGTCTCAATTTCTTGCTCTCCCCCTTTGAAAATATTTTACTTATTGGCTCCCTCATGCTAGAATGTTTCTTTACCAATTTGCTCCTAATGCATGTTAAGTTGACTCCCACTGATGTTGGTGTTGTGAGGAGAAAATCGCCAGAGGGGGAGAGAGGATCAGTTTCACATGAGGGGCCCTGAGCTATTTGGATTCTCTTGTATTTTATTGTTGCTTCTGAGGGGGGAACTAATACAGTGTTGCACACAAAACTTCCCCTATGCTGAGGGGGAATTAATTAAGTGTAACACAAAAAGTAGGCTCTCTGGCCTCAGCGATCTTAGAAAAGAGCCAGTGGAGTGTTTGAAGTTCTTTGAGTTAAAAACTAAGCTGCTGGCTTATAGAACATAGTTCACAAGAGTTTTAATACTGATCTGAGACAAAGATGAAAAGCAAAAAAACACAAAAGCTGGCACGACACATACCATCTGAGAAGTTCAGTCAGCCTGAAAACACTGGATGACAGGTCAAAATAGACTTGGAAGTAAAAGTTGTGTGTTCCTAAATTGAAGGCATCAATGCTGATTGATTATATACTATTTTAATTGGTCAACCTATGTTAATAAGTAATATTTTGATAGAAAATTATGTAATTTCTCAAAAACGGGAACTCACTTTCTGGGATTCCACTTTGGCTGATGTGAGGAGCATCAGTTTGGATGTCTGTGGTTCAGTCTGTGAAATGTGCTGATTGACGCATTTTACATGAAAAATGTCAGTTCTGTTTTAAAGTTGAAGGTTTCTTGAGGGTTTATGGTGTGTTCTCATAAATCAGAGGTGAAATTTCACACCAAACTCTGTTCTACTTGAATTAAAGTGTAGTAAATTGGCACAAATCTGGCTTATCCATCTGTCACTTTTAGATACATTTGTTCATACTGTACATGAACAAAAAAAAAGAAAAGTTAACCCTAACATCCGACCTGACTGGAAAGATTCTCGGCCATCAAGTCAACTGCTCCTGGGTTGATTGGCTGCTCACACCTTCACACACACTCAGAGAATGACCACTGGATCCAAATGAGCCTTTTGTGTAGCTTTTAGTTAATCAATGCCCCTGTAGTGCTCAGGGAATCTTGTCCAATGGGATTATTCCCGAGGCTTAAAATATTCTTTCTGAATGAAGGTCTGTTTGGCTGATTACATATGTGTGTGTGTGTGTGTGTGTGTGCGTGTGTGTGTGTGTGTGTGAGTTTTTTGACTAACATCAATCTGATCTTTAGCAGAGACTTGAGAGTTCACTTTAGATTTTCTAAAGTGATTATGATGAAGCCGCTGAGTCACTCTGAATGTCATCATTTCAGGAGTAGACACACCAGCTTGATCCTGATTAACCAGCTGATATTAAGAGAAAGTGCCATTCAGTTCCCCATCTCTCTTTTCCTATCTAATGTATCTGAACAGCGAGTCACTCAGACGACGGTTCGGATGTGGAATCGGAGCCTGATCTTCCCTTGAAGAGAAAGCAGCGGCGCAGTCGGACCACCTTCACCGCAGAGCAACTGGAGGAGCTGGAGAGGGCCTTTGAGAGAACACACTATCCTGACATCTACACCAGGGAGGAGCTGGCTCAGAGAGCCAAGCTCACCGAGGCCAGGGTGCAGGTATGCAGAAACGATTTAAGATGGTTGAACACCAGAATACATAGGATTTGTGTTAGAAAAGACTAAATGAAATCAAAAGTTGCAAATGTTTTATGAGTTAATGTATTATTATGATTGTTAATATTATTTGATAATAATAATTATATTAGATTATTATTTAAAGTATTATTATTCAATAATGTATTACTGAATTCAAACAAATTGAACTGAATGTCATTGCTGAAAATAATTATCAAAACAAGGGGCCAAAACACCAACACACACTTATTGACAACCTGCTAATTGTTTACTGTCTTAGCATTTGAAGGCAACCTGCTGGTCTCAGTCTGCTCCCTGTAATAGTACAAACCCACACTCATCATTGGCTCACAGAGGCCCAATCTGGACATTCCTATTTGTGAAATAGAGTTAGAACAGTTAATTCTCCTCCATACGCTCCATATGGGAAGTAAAGTCACAGCAAGAGCAAGAGCGCCATGCATATGCCATTCAGTGCAACCAGCTGTGAAACACACACACACACGCACGTATACGCGTGTGCATACACACAACACCGTCTGTCCCCTTCCTTTTTAACTTCACAGCCTGATAACAATGTCAGAGTAATAACTCGATCCCCTTTTGTTTGTGTCTGTTTACCATTGAAATATGTTGCTAAGTTACCACTACATGTACATCACTGCAGCTTATAATATTTGTAAGCGTCATACCTCCCAATATGGCTGCCAATAAAGCAGACAGGTTTCGTTAGATTGAACATGATCATTGTCTTTTTTCTAGGTGTGGTTCAGCAACAGGCGAGCCAGGTGGAGGAAGCAAGCTGGAGCCAATCAACTGATGGCATTTAATCACTTGATCCCTGGAGGATTCCCACCCTCGGCTATGTCCAGCATCCCACCCTACCAGCTCCCTGACAGCGCCTATCCCCCCTCATCTATAGCCCAAGGTAGGATCAGGTTTACAAACACTCATTAACACAGTGGTTGAAATTTCCTGCAGAAAATGCAGAGAAACTTATCTTTAAAATCTTATGAGATATATTTTGCATAATTTTTCTTTATGTGCTCATTTTGGATTTTTTTTTTCTAAACTGAAATCACCTGGTACACATAGAACATGTAACACTGGATGTCACTCACAAAAACAGGGAGAGGAGAAACAGCAGCACATTCTCTCTATAACTGAGCGGCATCACTGACGCCGAGTCAGTCCTGCACAGCTGCTGCAGCTTCATTTGTCCATTATTCATCAGTCGTGACTTTGATAATTTTTTTTTTACCAAAAATTATACTCTTCAACTAAGAATCCTTAAGAATTTTTCCACGCTATGTATCCTCTCTTTGGTAGTGTCGGACCCTCCCAGCACGGTGCATCGTCCTCAGCCGCTGCCTCCCTCCACAGGCCATCAGGCCTCTGGTAGTGCAGGTCAGGGAGAGGGAGGCTCTCCCTACTGTCTCGCCTCTGGACGCCACACCTTTTCAGGCTACTCCGACAGCTTTGTGGGCCCTGGAGGACCAACCAATCCCATGAATCCTGCGATAGGAAATGGGCTCTCTCCACAGGTGAGACAGAAATATTTAGAAAGTACACGTCTGCTGCTGACAAAAAATTAGTTAGGTGATTTTGCTGACTTGCATGTTTGCAACTGGATTTACATTTAAAAGCACAGGTGTAGTAATAATATCCATTCCATGGCACAACACAACTGAGCAAAAATAAGATGTGAACTCTGAAATTAGTGGAGTATGGGTCACTTTCCTGTGGAGGAGAAAGAAAGATGATTTGTAGGACTGGATTCACCCCAGCGTGTGACAAATGAGGATTTATAATGCAGTCAATTATCCAGGCATGAAGTCCCAAGGTCTCCGCTCTAGGACAGAGGAGTGGGGACACACTGGCGCCTAGCGTAGTCCGACTCCTTAGAGAGTAAGGACAGTCACTCACACAGGTTCACATAATTACAGGGACACACACACACGGTGTAGATAATTGATGAACTCTATAACATTCAGAGGATCAGTCAAGGATTTTGCAACATCTTTTACACAAATGTTACATGACACATGTCTAAGTCAGCTGTTCAGGCCTCTGCTGAGATGTGACTACAGATTACTGAGATCTTTATCGTTTACTTAAAAACAGTGGAAAAAACGTTTATAGATGAGGTCATGCTTATTTCACATGTTTGTCAATCTTGTGCGAAACCATGTGTTACAGCATGCTTAACAAATAATGCATATACCGTGCACGCAATACACCGCAAACACAAGCAGCTTGCCATGGGATTGTCATGCCCTTGCATATGCCCACAATTATTGCTATACTCTTTATAATTTTTAATATATTTTTCATACAGTGGAAATGGAATGTCTTGTCTCAGATGTTTTCCCCAACATTCTTCCCTACAATGTCCTGGATGCACAGACTTAGGCCACTGGCTAAGCAGCAGTTAAGAAAAAGCACAGGCAGCAGGGCCTGATGGGTGTTGGTTTGGCTAAAAAGAGATAAAGAGACCAACATCCATGATATCAAATAAATTCTGCAGGCTGTTGCTTGTTGCAGTCACATTGCATCTGTCATCTCTTTCTTCTCAAACAAACCCCTCCAAACATTTTTTAAGGAAATATTACCAGGCATGAGAGGAAACACAACACTCTTTCAGAATCAACATGGACTACCCCACTCTCCTCCCCTGCTTGGGAAATGATTTAAGCAGGACCATGTGTGTGTGGATGTTGAATAATATGTCACTTAGAGGGCCAAGAGGACACACAGAGCAGAGTACCTGCTTCTCATTAGGACAACTAGAAGAGCCTTAAGGCCTTTGCTTTGTTAAGAGGAAGGTGGGATATAATACATTTAAAGGTAGCAGATTCAGTTGAAGACACTTTCATACGTCAGTTTCAGCTCCATGTGAATAGTATGATGATGGATGAGTCAATTCAGCGAGGTTGTTGGTGGTACTGTTGGCGGTTGTAGGTCTGTTGTGAAGCAGCTGAAATACTTTGACCGATGGCTCTTTTCCGTCCTTTGTGGGCCAGAGAACATTCCCCTAAATTTGATTATATGGTTGCTAATAAAGACCAGGTCAAGAGCTAAAGGATTTCTGAGTTTTAAAAGAGCCTAGCTCACACAGACCTTTCCCTTGTGTTATCTTTGTCAGCATATCTCTGTTGGAGATAAGTTGTTGTCTTGTACCATGGGTTTTTGGAGTAGTGTCAAAAATGAATTTTAGAATAAGTGGAGCCATGAATCAGAGACAAATTGCTTAATTCTTCCTTTCTGGTGCTATCTCTGTCTGGAACAGGCTTGCTGGGAGCCGTTTGATGTCTGCAATAGGGGGATTTCCTTTGTGTGTCTGACCTATTGTGTAGTGTCAGTGGTGGTACACACTGTTGTATTGTACACTAAAATAAGATATATTTATTGTAATATAAAGGCTTCCCAGAAGCTAAAAAGAAGAGCAAAAACACATCTTCTTCGAAACATGAAGTTGTCTGACAGAATACAAAATACAACCTCACACTCACTTAACTTTCCTTTCTCTACCCCTCTTTTCCTCCTTCCAACCAGGTGATGGGCCTGCTGAACCCAGGTGGTGTGCCACATCAGCCCCAAAGTGACTATGCCATCTCCCCTCTGACGGGTGGCCTTGAGCCCCCTGCCGGCATGGCTGCCAGCTGCAGCCAGCGCATGGACCACATCAAAGGCCTGGAAGGTCTCACCAGTGTTCCCTCCATGTCAGCTCTGCCATCCCTGCCCAGCTCACAGTCCTACTGTCCCCCGTCCTACAGCTCACCGGGCTACACTGTCGACCACGTCGCGTCTTACCAGTACGGCCAGTACGGACAAAGTAAGGTCAATAAACTTCACTTTTTTATTCTCACACCCTGACAAGGATAAAAGCGCAGTAATTATTAACTTTCACATTTATTCAACAGTCCTAATCAGATAGGTGTATAAAAATTAAACTATATATGATGCTGAATGGTTCATTTTAGTTAATATTAATACTATACTGTTAATATCATTCTATGGTCTGATTATTTTAAGCATGTAAAATCTTAATCTGCAAAGTAACGAGAAGCTATAGCTATCAGTTAGGTAAATTGGAGAAAGATGATGCAGTACCTTCCTCTGAAAGTTAGTGTTGAATACTGTAGGAAAACATATATCTTGAATAGATTAATTCTATTTAGTTCCATAACTGTCGCTGACAGCTCACTCCATCCACACCGACTGCATTTGAAGGATAACTAAATCATGTGAGATTACTTTTTTCCTCTGTATATTAGGCTAGAGGGTATCCTAACATGAAACCTTTAATCATAATGATAATGAATCTTAATGATTAAGCAAAGCTGTAGTTCTGCCTCTTACAGTTTTGATGTAACTTATGGAGCCAACTTTTTAGTAAGGGTTTTTTGGACACTAAGGCCTTTATTTGACAGTAGGAAGACAGGAAAGGGGACAGTGGGGGAAGACATGCCACAAATGCCCCCAGGCTGGGTTTTGAGCCTGTGCCAGCTGCATCAACGACCTACAGCCTCTGTGCATGGGATGCCTGCTCAACCAGTTGAGCTATACAGCCCCCAAAATGATGTATTTTTTCTTTAAAAGAATTTGCTTAGAGATTGTGTGATCATACAACCAGAAAGCCACAGAATTATTTTATTCAATCTTTGACCATCAGTCTATAGCAATCTGGATTTTTTTCAATAAATTTTAGTTGAAGACTTTTGATGAAAACATTTGAGGCTAAAGCCCAATCTGATTATCAGGTGCTCTCGCACTGATCTTCAGTGTGCAACCACACATTCCCTTCTTTCATGCTTGTATATTTAGCATGCAGGTTGCTGCTTCTTAAAGGCAACTAATATTCTCTTGGTCCTATCATGCATCTAAAGTGTTGGGCTTAATTGTACAGGTCTGATTTCATATACGGAGCGACTGGCTCACTGCTGATCCTGAGCTCTGTGCTCAGCTATGCAGCAAAGTCAGCTCCCATCAGCGTGAAGCAGAGCTGCAGTGGTGTCTGCCGGCCCTCCTCGGAGTGTTTGCCCTCAGATGGTACCTGCAATGAGAGGGTCTTTTCACTTCACATTAGTGTTAATTTAAAACCAACTTCAAACAAACCTCCGTCTACCATTGGAGGCCAATGTCACTTTCTGTCACAGCATGATTACAGCGGCTGGCGTTTCCAAATTTGGTCCACTGGGGGTTGATCAATCAGGTTCATCCACTGACCCTGTGGCAACCTCAAGATAACTTCGAGTGTGTCAGGAGCCCAGTGAGTCTGACTCTTCGTACCTGTGTGGCTGCAGGTATCAAATAAATATCTAAGTTAATATCTGAGAGCATCAAATGTCTAATGAAATATCTTGGTCAAATATCTTAAAGTGGTTGGACAAAGATCGAGAGCATGTGGCATCGTACACACACACACACACACACACACACACACACAGGCTCAAAGGCAGAAAGCTGGACAGCACACACACTCACACACACTTCAGCAGCATTACAAGGCTGAACGGTCCATCTTGACGTGATTAATCAGTGCGACTGAATAGCTGGTGTGGAACTGGGTTTGGAGCTGCAGAGGAAAGGTTCTCTCTGGGGGTGGACAGATCCTAATAGCCTCTGGCAGGACGGTTATTAGAAACAGGTGCTATGACTGAGGTCAGCTGGGGAAGCAGTGTAGAACAGTGCTGCTCCGGGTTTCAGTGCTGCACAGGGCACTGCTCCACACTGCTCCACACTTTGACGACACTCACTGTAGCCCTCACTGTGTGACTCGGTGCTAACAAAGAAACACTTTAATGTTTTTCTTTCGGCCATGTTTCTGTTGCCTGGCTGACACTGCTGTGGTGTTTTTACACTTTGCAATGTTTTGGAGCCAGTGTGTTTCTCTCAGCTGGGCCCTTCACTTCTCCTGATCAGCTATCACTAAAGCCTTCCAGAAACCAGAGGCATAAATTACACCTCTTCCTTTGCACGAGAGGACAATTCTTCGGGGTTCTCATTAATCCATAAAAATATCCTCAGATTGTTTTGTCATGTATGTTATCCTGATTTTAATCAGATGACTGCTACAGAATCCCAGTAAGGAATGCTCAAATACTGTAAAGTCACCTTTATTGCCCTGTGTGTCCGTGACTGTTTACACAGACCAGCTCATACTCAGTTTAGTTAATGTCTATTAAATTATACATTTCCATGTTTCATCACTGTAAAAAATTATGCAACTAGTCACATTGTGGCAAAGGAAAATCTTTCACTTTAGTATTTTTCCTTGTATCAGTTTTTTTTAAAGAAGGCTGGGGAAAATCATTTTTGAAGGACTGGTCATCAAACTATTCACAACATACAAAATTAGCATTTGAAGCTGATGTCAGCTACCAGTGAGTATAAAATACTGTCACCTTTTGTCAGCAGGGTTTGGTGGTTTGTGTTCTTCTTGGATAAAAAATATTATTTTTTTTCCTGATTCCAGTATCTTAAGTTTTTATATGAACATTTTTTTTTCCAAAATTACTGGCAAAATATTTGTTTCTTTTTTTTTTGGTGTTCTGTTTTCTGATGGAGGAACTTAGATAATGTTTGCAGTGTGGAAAATGAAATAGTGGCTTCAGCCCTGGTCAGCATAAGACTTTTTCTGTACATGAAATATTTGATTCATATGTTCCATATAAGATTTCTTCCATTTAGAATTTTCCGTTTAATGATGCAGATTTTGCCTCGCAGTGGCATTTCTTCACACCTCTTAGATCACCCTGCCCTGACCCTCCACCTTAAATCACTGTTGTCACATGCTATGCTAACAACAGCCATATGTTAACAAAACTAAAACATATGCACAAAAATCATAGCAGTCATATATCACTTTTATCATCTTTCCACCTTATTTTCCATTGCTCTGGTAATACTTAAACAACTGTTTTGTCCATTTTTTTCACAGGTGCCTTTCCTTATTTGAGGCCTGAGATCACCTGATCGTCTGTTTCGTTCTTCACAAAGAGATGTGTGTGTACAGTTATGGAATAGTCTTAATGTTTGGACCAAAATTTTCTACCATTTATCAGGACACTTTCTCTAATGGAAGCCATTACGTAATATTACTTGGTGGAGAAAAGGGATCACAAGAAGGAATGTCAGAGCTTAAACTGTTGATTGACCGTGAACACTGCTGTGTCAGTGTTGTAGTTGAACGGCAGAGATTCCAGCGCTTAATGAGGTTGGCTCAGTGGAGTTGTGACCATCTACTGTGCCACAAAGAGGCACTTTCCCCAGCAGATGCAGTGACCTGACACCGTCTCTGCCTGTGGCGTCTTTGTAAGGACAGCGAACCCAAATCTATCATCGCAGACTTCCTTTGAGCAAATGCTCAAAGTGACATGTTTACATATCTAAAAATTCCATGTATCTCCAAATTAATACCTCAGTTGTAGGGGGAAAATTAAAGGGTTTTGTTGGTTTTTATTACATTTATTTGAGATCTTCACATCCCACATATGGAAAGGAATTCCAGAGTGAAAGAAAACAAACGCAAGCTAATGAATCTGGCTCTTTATTATATCACATACTCTAATGTACACCCCAGCTGTGCTGCAGAGTTCATTTAAACATTTCTCCTCTTCTGTCTCTCCCTCCCTCTTGCACTCTGTCCCGCTTTCTCACTGATGTTTGGGAGGATGAGGAAAAGATCTTGGCCTTTTGTAAGTGTTCTAGAACAACTCACAGGAGGTCAAAGGGGAATTTTGGGGAAAGTGACAGATGAGAGAGCAGTGGAAGAGGGCAGCAGACAAGTGGCTTTAAAGAAGAGTGGGAAGGGTCGGAGGACAAGCAAGATCGATCACAGTGTTAAAAAAATCTTTAAAGATCCTCTCTCCGAGAAAAAGTCAATGGGTCACAAGTCACGACTGAGAGACATTTGAGAAACAGAGAGGATTTAGACTAAAGTCAGCCATTCACAGAAGAGTGCAATATCATGTGTCTTAGAGTTGACAGCATTAAAAAAAAATCATTTGTGCATCTTGAAGTCTTCTGAAATGCTTTGGATTTACACTCTGGATCCAGTTTAAGACTCTGTAATGGAACAACACATGTGTCTTTGAAGGCTTTTGGGTCCAAAACAAATAGAAAACATTGCTAATATTACTGTGATAGAACACTGAGAGGACCATATTTGTGAGGACTTAAGTCCGTGGAGTGGAATGGGAGATGGACTGAATCAAGGGAATGCCAGTGTAAAGAGAAAATGAAGAAATGACAAAGCCAAAATAGCGTTGCTTGGGACCATTTATTTCACTTTGGTTTGCAGAAGCAGGAGATGCAAACGAGTGTTCTGATGTGAACATATTTATTGTCACAAGTGTACTGTGTGTCAGCTGTGTTGTTGAAGAGCTTTTCCACGTGATAGAAAGAAAAATACTTTATTCATCTAATAAAGAGCATTCAGGCAGGAAGACTCTTGTTTTGTCCATCTTTCGACACAGACTGAACCAGTTCTTTCATTCCTTTGATATATTTTTTGTATTATTTGACAAAGCAATATGGCATAATGTCATGTGTACAAGTGTATTATCATTGCTATTTATATTCAAATAAAAACCTCTGAAAATAGCTTCTGTTTTGGTCTTTTTTGTTGTTCATCCAGTGGTAATTACTAAATGAAGTCTTTGTATTTATTTTGGCTGCAACTTGAGAAGAAGGCGAGTGACTGTGATTCACACAAGAAGAAAAGTACAAATATGTACTTTTGAAGGAGCTCATGTGAACCCTCTAACCAAAATAGTTCTGGCCAAATGGGGATCACCAGACATTAGATTCGACACTGAACACAACAGGCTTTCACACAGATGGCAGTAAATGCTCAGACATCTGCATTAGTGTGTATTAATATCCCCGCTGCCCCCCACTACTGTAACAAACTAACTTTTGTTTAACAATCTCTCCAATGAGGAGAGAAGCCTTAAAGCGTTTTGCACAAACAGCTCAGGCAGGCCCTCTAAAAACCTCTGCAACCCATCCACCCTGCACACACACGGGGCCCCCTCTAAGTGTGTGTGTGCACTGCATGCATTCATACATTATGTTCATGCTTCTTATGGTGTTGTTTCTGTGTGCATATGTGTTCACGTAGCCTAAGGGTATGAAGCCTAATTATAACATTCATCTGATTAATCGTGTCTGCTCGCAGGCCTCAGAGGGATGGCGCTATGTGCAGCTCATGCAGCAGGACCACACACTATAAATAAAGTCTGAGTCAATATCAACGCTAGGGATCACTCATAGTCTTGTCAGCTCTGTTTGCTAAGCCCGAATAATTCAGCCAATGAGAGGACTCTGAGACACACACACACACACCCTCTGGAAAAGTACAAGCAGTGGTACTCTAATCACCTGCGGTATACCTAAACACTCCTGTGGATACACACTTTTTGCACAGATGCACGTACACACACACACACACGCACACACACACACACTCTGTTTGCTTTGTTAGTCAGTCCATACCATTAAAGATGAAGACAAATCACACCTGCAGAGTTCCTAAACTAAGACATTACTTTTATTAATGAACACTCTCCTGCACTGAAAAGACTGTTTCTTTAATGCACCCCAGAGTGTAATTATAAAGATCTATTTCAATGACATTTCATACTGCCAGATAATGATACATTTTTGGACAGTACGTTTTGCCCAGAGACATCCATATCAAATAACCAGAATTTTCTCAGAAATGATAGTTTAATATTTTGTTTCTTTGTGTTTTTATGAAAAAAACAAACAAAAAACACTGGTTAGTGTCTTTATATATTTATATAAATCTAATTAAGAAGCATTATAATGATAATAATAATAATCATAAAGTTAAAATTAGACATAAAGTAACCAAATTCCCAATTGGCTCCTAAAATTGATTGTTTCTATTGGTTAAAATGTAATTGATTTCAGCTTTCTTTCTTTTCTTTTTTTTTTTGTCGTGCATTCTTGAAGTTTTCTGGTGAGACAAATAAGCTCCTGCTACACTTGTTTAAGCTTAAATAGAGGAAGTAAGAAAATTACGAACACACACGCACACACTTGTTTTCTCTCTTTCCGCTTCTCACACAGATACGCACATTGATGAAACACTCCTGGTCTTGAATTAACATGTGATCCACTAACTCACATCTTAGACAACCCCCTGGGTTAAAGAATTTGTTTTTTCCTCAGTGTGATCTTACATGACCTCTGGATCAGGTCAGCAGCTGCCTCTGTCATTCTCATTCTGTGTGTGTGTGGACCCTGATTGTCTATGTCTTCACGCCATGCAATCTGTGGCTTTCTGTGATATTGTTTGTGTAACTTTAGACGACCATGCAGTCAAAGAGAAAACTGTAAGAACACTGACTGAGCTCAGAGGAGTTTCAGAAGGAATCTGATGCCAGTCTACCTTTGCATTTGTGGGTTTAATCCACATGTTCTTGTCTCCTTCAAAAGTCCAAAGAGAGTGGGTACAGCAAACATCCCTCTGGGTGATAATGTTTCTCTGTCCTTATGAAAGTCCAAAACAGGTTCTTTGAAAAAACCTTATTCGATGAGGATCCTCAAATTAGCAGATCAATGTAACTCCAACTACAAAGTAAAAAAACAAACAAACTAAGCAGACCCTTAAGTCCTACTGTCCACTTTAATATTGAGAACTTGTCCCATCACTGCATACTTGTACTCTCTGTCATTTGGTAAAAAAAAAATACCAGTCTTGTCCATTTTGTGCACCAGGTGGAAGGAAATGTTTGAACATATCCTACTTTGCCATACAACCCCTGTACTTGACACTTACCTGACACTTGCCTGCAGTCACACAATCTGTCATCACAGGTCTTGGCTGCTGTTGACCTGAGCACTAATACATGCTGGGGACAACTTAACCTCTGGACCCCCACACAGAAAAACAGAAAGAGAAAGAGGGAAGGCATCCAACCAGGACGAAGGAACAAAGACGGATGAGCGATCAGTGTTTGCGCGCTATTCCTACATTGTGATGGTCTTTTGGGCATCTAGAACATATCCTGTTTATGACTAATGTCCACAATTGTGTGTACATTAAATGTTTTCAACTTACCTGGCCTTCTTCGGCTATTGGGAGAACCTTTTGAAGCCCATTAGCTGAAGAGAAAAAAAGTTTTTTAAAAGGTTATATTCATAAAACATATTCAGGGACAATAAGAGTTTTCATGTTTTCATCCATCCGTTTTGGAAATGTTGGTACTTGATGATTAGTCAAACAATTTCTGTTGATTACTTAATTAGGACACAGGCAACGAACATTTAAGGAAGACGATAATGGACGTGCTGTAACTTTAAAAAAGGATTTGTAGTTTTATTGTAATACCCAGTTCCATCCCAAGATGTTGTTTAATAAAACAGGGTTATTAGCCTCTTTCATAATTTCCTTTTCAAGCCGGGGACTGATGTGCCTTCACTGTGCATCGTGTCATATGTTTAAGTACAGAGGCGGAATGAGGGTCAAAGTTGATCTGCCGCTGATATCTGCGCCCGCAAAGGTTGTAGTAACAGAAGTGAAATGATCCCGTCTCCTGTGTGCCTACACAAGTCAGGCATCATGGACTTGTCACTTGAATCAAGGGAGCTGTCGTCATTCAGCTGATTCTGCGTTGCTGGCTTGATGCGTGGAAGAACACCTTGATGCAGGGCTGGGCTGCACGTTTGGCATGTGTGACTTGCAAGGAGGAAAAGCAGGAGGTTAACGTCCGATAAGGCCCAACCCACGTGCGAAAGAGGCTGCATTTAGTATGTTTCTATGCACAGTTAAGTTGAACTATGGTTAGAGCTTGAATTGTCAATTTCGCTGGACAACTGTCCTTGTCCCAGTGTACAAACATCAGAGTATGTCCGATATATATATATATATATACTCCCTTTCAGTTTGTTAATATCTGGCTCTTTCCAGTTGACCTATTAGTCACAGAGCAAAACGCCTGACAAACAATTCAGCTGGTGGCTACAGTAGAACACCTCTTGGCCAACAAGAGGAGACTAAACTTCTGCAGACAGGTTGATGAATGCTGAATGCAGCTAAATCTCAGGAAATTTAGAACAGTGCTGGCTCAAATAAATCTGCAAGTGTAAGGATGATAAAAATGAGGCGATAAAGAATACAAAGAAGGGAGTCTCCGACTGTGTATAGATTTTTGTGAAGTGAACAGAAAAACCCTCCCTGACTGCCAGCCTATACCCAGAGTGCAAGAGATAATGGATGGACGAGGAGGAAACTCATGGTTCTCTCTTTTGGGAAAGTGTTCCACCAGGATTTAATGGCGAACAAGAGCCGACCCATAATTGCTTTTGTCACACCATGAGGTCTCTATGAGTGAATCAGAATCCCCTTCGGCTTGATGAATGATCCGGCCGTCTTTCAGCACTGTATGGAAGAGTGCTTGGAGGGGCTGAGGGATGAGATCTGTATCCCATATTTAGACGACACCCTGGTCCTCAGTAGATCCTTGAGATGTTGAGAATTTGAGGACAGTGCTACAGAGGCTACGGCAGCATGGGATAAAGCTGAAACCAAGTAAGTGTGAAGTGTTTTAGCATGAGGTCAGCTACTTGGGGCATATTGTGTCTGCTGAGGGCAATAAGATGGATCCAGCTGATACTGTGTGTGTTAGGGCCTTAAAGGAGAAGAGGCCATGGACTGTGGGAGAATTGAGGGCAGTCATCGGGCTACTGAGCTACTACTGACAGTATGTTAGTGACCTCTCCAAGATTGCTAACCTTCTTTTTGGCCAAATGGAATTAGACCCTTGTCCAGATAAGCAGAAGGACTGGAACATAAGGACAAAGAGAGTGAAAGGAAAGTATAAAGGGACACCGTCATACAAGCCAATCACATGGACTGACAAACATCAACAGATATCGGAGAGATTGATTGACTGTCTGGTTGAGCCGCCGATACTTGGATTCCCAGATTTCAACAAATCATTCATCCTCCACACAGATGCTTCACAGCAAGGCCTAGATGCAGTGCTATATCAAGATCAGGAGGGGAAGCTTTGCATTATAGTCTATGCATCTCGTATTCAGGGAAACTTGAATTTCTGTCCTTGAAGTGGGACGTTACATAGTGCTTTCGAGACTACCTAATCAGCTCATCTTGCACTGTATATACAGACAACAATCCACTAACCTACGTGTTATCAACGGCCAAGATGAATGCAACAGGACATAGGGAGATTGCTGAATTAGCAGACTTTGACCTAACAATCAAATATCGCCTGGACAAAGAGAACTGTGATGCTGATGGCCTTTCAAGAATGCCCTGTGACATAGCGATGATAATTGAAGGATGCTCAGAGGAAATGTCCTCCCTTTCTATGCAAACTGCAGTACAAGCTGTAGTAATGAGTGTCTCACACACTGTGTGGTCCATTATGGCTTCTGGGTGTGCGGAAATGGATGAGGACATGCCTACGCCCCTTTCAAGAGCAGCTCTCTGTCAAGCTCAAAAAGATGATCAAGACATTAGCCCGGTCATCGTCTGTAAACAATCAAATGAGAGACCTGTAGGACTAGCAGTTGAAATAATTCAGTGCACAGAGCAGAGGCCTCAAAGACTTGTGTGGATTTCCAACTGAAACATGGCGTACGCTCCAACCAAAATGCCCTCCAATGTACAAAAATATCCGGATGTATCAATGTGTGCGCATGCTTGAATCCAAGCACATTTCGTTTGTACATCCCAATCAACGGAGAATTGAGCGCACATGTCGGTGTACCCGACTCCTTCCTGTCCAAGCCCCTACTTAAATATTTCATGCCAAACTTTGCCAAGGGAAGCTTTATAAATGTAAAGCTCCCCTTGATGCCCATCAACCGCCCATTTATTTATTTTTGTTTACATTATATAACATGTAATAGAGCTGAACCAGACCGGGGGACAAGGAAAGAAGAAGAGAAACAGAACAAAACAAAAACAAAAACAATCCACGACCTCTGTTGGGAATCCAGCCTTAGCGCCTCTAGGAGCACCTGAAAGCAGACAAGCAGAGAAAAAAAAGCACACAAACAAACAAAAACAAGCACAAGTAGAGGCAATCGCATACAACACAACTGTGGATATAGATAACCTGAAACCAAAGGATAACACATCACTAATGAATGAATGTGTGTGTGTGTGTGTGTGCCTACATGATAACCGTGCTTAGTTATGAGTGTATAAATGTACAGAACCACAATCCACAGCCAAAACAACAATCACAAGCAGGCAGAGAGGGCCACAAGACCCAGGTCACCAGCAGCCCCCACAGAGCACAGAACCCAGGAAGCCCACCGCAGGGACAACCACGCATCCACCCAGAAGACCGCAGAGGAAGCCCCCGGACAGAGCCCCCATAAGCATAGGGCAGAGGCCCCCCGGGAACCATCGGCAACAGCCCACCAACCCCACTAGACCCCAGCCGCCCAGACATGGGCCGTGCACCAGGCCGTTGTGATGGTAAATTTTATGTCTCAGGACTGACAGACTCTCCAATCCACATTAACCATTTGTATCACCCAGACACGCTAATTGTTTTAAATCATTTACTTCTTAATTAACACTCAGACAAGAGAATTGTTTTAACCTCCTGTTTCTTAATCGTCAATACTGCATCCTCAGGTAAAAATGCTCTGTATTCCTTTTGTTTGTATCTTTTCATACCATTGCCGCTGAATGGTGTGGACTGATCTTTTTCCTTGCAACGAAGAATAAAAACTTAGCCGGCCGGCAGAAAAAGTAAGTTTCTCTATTTCATTGCTCATCAGAGGTATTAGGAAGGAAGCGATTGAAAACTTCCATAACAATTTGGCGTTGTCGGGCAGGACCCCGTGAGCAGCCGTTCAGGATGAGGCACGGAAAGCGACAGGCCATCCTGGAGAAATAGATAATTTCCAGCCTCCAAACCTCAATTAATTTGTGATACGGGAGGGCTAACCGGTAACACGTCCTGAGTCGCTGCCACCGGGGTTCCAAGAACAGAGTTCAGTGAAGCTCGTCTGGTGAGTGTTGAAATATTGACTTAATACATTGTCTTTCAAATTTGGGTTTTAATTAGGCACATTTGAGTTTTTTCATGGTCTCCACAGTTGGCCAGCTTTTTGCCACTTGTAGCGTTGAGACGAAGTGGCCATGCTTTTTATTACTTGTAGCAGTTTAAATAAGACGAAGTAATGTTACGGTGCTTGGATAAACAAGTAATGGGGCTTCTTTTTTATTTTCTTTATTTCTATTCTTTCTCTTTTAAAACGAACACGTAATAATTCCGTTTGTTGCTTGTATCCTTTGGATAAAGAAAAAGAAGAAAAGAAAACACAAAAGGAAGGGTTTTTTTGCTGTTTGTGGCCAAAATATGAAACAGCTAGCATTTGTGACTTGGCATTTGAAAAAAGCACCCAGTACAGAGACGTCTGGACTGGATTTGTCATACGGCCTCCCCATCCCCATTTGGCATGGGGAGATTTTCCGTTGAGGTGATTGAGCCTCCGGAGGGGCCCATCGTGGAAATCATGAAAAAGAAATTGGGGGATAAAAGTCTAAATTATTTAAATGTATGGACAAATGAGCTCAGATTCCCATTAGGGGGGTCCGTTAGTTTAAAAGAAAACAAAAAAAAAACAAAAAAACCCTGAAAAACTAGAAGAGAAACTGAAAAAAAAAAAAAAATAGTTGCTCTCTACAATCTGTCCCAGTAACCTGACAGGCAGGAACTGGATGTGCAAATCAAGCCTTTGTCTAATCCCAGACAGAATTTTGGACAGAACATAAATGCGCTGTGTCAGTCTCTCTCACACCAGCTCAATGTAACACACCATGGACTATTCAGTCCCACACATCCCACTAGCAGAACACACATCGGATAGCTGGGAAGATTTGAGCCCAGTTATGAAATTGGGTAAGCCTACAGCCGAAAGGCAACAAACATCTGATAAATCTATTATTTTTTCACCTTCACTGCAATGCTACTCAAAAAAGGTGACATCTTTTGTGCACACACAAAGAACAGTCAACAGAAAGTATGATGTTAACCTCACCAAAGATTGTGAAAATGTTGTCATCACTCCAAAATCAGACTTTAAACCTTGCAAGGCTCAATATTCACTGAAACAAAAAGCCATTGATAGTATACCATCATTCTTTGAGTCTCTTAAGGCAGCGGGAGTAATTGTTCCATGTAACGATTCTCCAATACGCACGCCTTTGTTTCCTGTCATAAAATCAGAGGCAAAGATCAACCAACAGACTGCCGTTATATTCAGGATCTGCAAGCAGGTGATGCAACCAACTAATGCAAAATTCTTTTCAGTGGTCAACCTTTCAGACACCTTCAGTGTTCCAGGTCACCCAGGAAGCTAATTCTGGTTTGCTTTCAAATTCAATAGGAGGGGCTACACATTCACACATCTGTGCCAAGGATACTGTGAAAGTCCCACCATTTGCATTGAAGCTCTCAGACAGTCTTGAACCCTTTGTTCTCTCCCCAGACACTGCTTTGTTACAGTATGCTGATGACCTCATGATCTAAAGAGCAGTGTGAAGCCAACACAGTCACACTCTTGAAACATCTGGCAAAAACTGGTCACAAAGCCAGCTTGACAAAACTCCAATTTGTCCAGGAAAGGGTTGTCTTCTTAGGTCATGTCATCACTTCTGAAAGGAAGACTCTTTCACCAAAAAGAGTTGATGCAATTCAGAACCTTCCAAAACCCATCACAAACAAGCAGATGATGTCATTTCTTGGTATGTGCTCTTACTGTCAACAATTAATTTCTAACTATGCCATTCTTGAAGCTCCATTTGCCTCCCTCATTCATGGCAAAGGCCTGCAAGCAAAACATGAGATCAAATGGACTTCTGAAGCAGAACAATCTTTCACAGAACTAAAACTTGCTTTACAAAGCACTCCAACTTTGGGCCTGCCTGACCCTACCAGACCATTCACTCAAACAGTAGATGAAAAATATGGATGTATGACTTCTGTTTTGTTGCAGGATCATGGAAATAACCTGCGGCCTGTAGCTTATTTTTCTTTAAAACTGGACCCCGTGGCTGCAGATCTCCCAAGATATATTCAGATATGTGGCGGCAGCTGAAAAGGCAGTTATGGTCTCCGGAGATATTGTGGCCTATTCTGATGTAACTCTCCTGGTCCCACATGATGTGTCCATGATTTTACTTGAACAAAAGACTTCTTACCTCTCCACAGCACGATGGCTACGATACAACACAATACTTTTAGAAAGGTCTAAGATCACTGTCAAACACCCTGTGTTAAAACCTGCCACCCTCCTCCCCACACCAGATGACAGAACACAACATAACTGTGTTGCTGTCCCCCAACCGGTTTGCTTGCCAAGAATCACCATTTACAAACCCGGATTTGGTTCTCTTTGCAGATGGATCAGCTTCACGTGACCCACAAACGGGTCACAACAGAGTTGGTTCTACTGTTGTCACTAATAATGAAACTCTTCTCTCCAGCTCACTCCCTCCTCACCATGACAGAGGCATGCAGACTAGCTAACAACAAAGCAGTAACCATCTCCAGATACGTGTTTGGGTTGTCCAGGATTCTGACACTGTGGAAACACAGACAATTCCTAAAATCTAACGGCAAACCCATTCTCCATCATAACAAAGTCACAGCTCTTCTTGATGCCATTTTACTCCAAAAAGTCAATCTCTGTTTGTAAATGCTTTGCTCACACTAACAACGCAGATCCTGTCTCTCAAGGAAATGCAAGAGCGGATGCAGCTGAAAAAGAAGCTACACTCCAACCCACTATAATTGATCCCTGTCACTATTTCCACCTCTCTCACAACGGTGCAATCTTTTGCCACACCACAGGAAGATGGGTGGCGAGGAACTGATAATAAGTCTTATCTACTTCAACATTTTTTCCCTCATTTCGCGAAATTGACACATGGATTGGACCATGTGTCAAAAGGGGGGATAATGGATGCCATAACCCAGCACTGGTTCACCAAAGGATTTTCAGTTCATGCAGCAGACGATCAGTCAACCGCGTATGGTTTGTGCAACGCATAACAGGTAAAACCAAAGCAATCGCACACGGCTCACCTATCACCAGACAGACCATTTTAACACTTAATGATGGATTTCATAGAACTGTCACCAGCAGAAGGAAAGAAACGCTGCTTAGTAATAGTTGACGTGGTCAAAATAGATTGAAGTATTTCCAGCAAAACACCAGAGTAGCCAAGTGGTAGCAAAGGCTCTGCTAACAGAGATTACTCCCCATCTGGGAACTACAACTACACCAAAACTGAGCAGCGATAATGGCTCTCACTTTGTCAATTCTGCAATAACCCAAATTAGTGAATTTCTTACCATTAACCTCAGACAACATTGTGTATAACACCCTGCCAGTAGAGACGTTGTCGAACGAGAAAATGGCACTCTGAAATCAAAATTAATTTTGGCAGAACTCCATCTCCAACTGGCCTATGCGAGGATAAAAGCTACAATATTGCAAAAACTTATTCTCTCTCTCTCTCTCTAAAGACTTCCAACCTGGGTGGTGAAAAACGACTTCAGAAAGGAGCACTGGAATTCCAAACGGTGACGAGGTCCATTCTGACAACGCATACCATTGCGAAGATAGCCGAGAGGGCAACGTGGGTTCACGCCATCCACTGCAGGAAGATCCCCGAGCCAACGGAGGAGCCCACCTGCCAACCTGATCGACGCAAGGATGAACAGAGGCCAAGGAGGACGGATGAGGACAGACGGTGACGGACGACACGAGGACGAGCAGAGGCCAAAGACGACGGACGGTGCAAAGACGCACAGACGCCAAAGAGGACGACCCGTGGAATTGGCCCTGTGGATTCAACAAACACCAACCAGACGTGTTCCACCAAACTCCACCATGCATCACTTGATTCTGATGCTGTCATGTTTGGCACAGCTGATGGAGGCTTACACCTACAAACCTGCCAGGACTGTCACTTTGACAGAAGGTCAAAGTGCAACATTCACCTGCCTCGTTTACCCTGAAATTTGGCGATCAGGACGGGTTCAGGCATATTATGCCAAGTATGACAAATACCTATGCAGAGACCCCTGCGGCCCACACGATTGGCACTTGATCATTGCCACCACTGACAAAACCATTGCTCCAAACAGAAATCCCCGCTTCACAATAACAAAACTTCCAAATTCCAACTGAGCCCAGATCACCATCTCTGATGTCAAACCCACTGATGCAGGCACGTATTGGTGTGGAATTGAATATCCAAGCTCTGATCTGTACAGACAACTCACAGTCATAGTCAATGGGCCACCAGACCCACATGACGCCCTACTTAACATGCTGTCAGATGTTAACACGGTCATGTTGACCTCTGGAATTGAAGACAACTACTCCGACGAATATGACAACATCATCAAACATATGCAAGATGCCATTCAACTCCCTCCTGTAATAAATGACTCATGTTTCCCTTGGCTGACATATTTGGGCCAAGGATGGCCAGCATGGTTTTTAACAATAATCCCATATGTAATGATTTTCCTTTTGCTCTGCACCTTAATTCCATGTGTATTGAAATGCCTGTCTAACGTGCTCATGAAAAAGATGACTCCTTCCTCTACACATGTTCAGGTGAACGTCAATAATGCTGATCAAAATTCAACCTCTCTTCATATTGCTGACCCCGATATTTTACCCCAGCTCAGACTCTGACTCTGATAACATTTTTGTAAAATTTTATTTCATTTTGTTTTTTTGGGTTGTTTTGTTTGCTTTGTTTTGTTAGTATTTTCTCTGCTCTAATCAACTACCACGATGATACAATTTCAAATCTGCTTGAAATAGCGTACCGGATACTTAAGTATTCTCTTGCATTTAGTTTTCATCCATTTTATTTTTCTTAAGTTTGTTTTCTGTTAGTGATTAATTAATAATCAAAAGGGAGAATTGTGAGAAGCGCACACAAGCACAGGTGAAAAAGAAGTGTATTAAGGTGGATGTGAAGCAGAGACTGGCTGCCCACCGCCGAAGTGTAGCTAAAACAGGCAGGGGAGGCTGTTTGAACCGTGAGTCGGCACAACTATGGGTGATATTGCTCTCTTAGGGGTGGTGGGTGTGGGAGTGTGGGTGACTCTGATTACCCCCAAGGTAAATATTTGTGTAACTCACAACAAACGTGTTCATACAGTAACCTTGTGCAGAAGTGCGCCAGGGAAAAGGTGAGGCTGATTAAGACATTTCGCACGGGGTTATTAACATTTGCACACAGAGACGATCAGGGGCTTGTTAGAAAGATCTTAAGCTGTTGTTTAACCAGCAAAAAACAGCAAGTTACTAACTTTAACCACCAACTATGATGCTGTGAAGACAGGATAGAAATTGGGGGTGCACATGCTCAATGCACGTCACAGGGAATAATATTAGGATAATTACACGAATAAAGTTACTCACCAAGAAGCCACCCATCGCGCACAGTGGCAGCTTGTAGTCTGTTCCCAACAATTCTGTTACTGAATGTATGAATCGTGCGTTGAACCAGGCCACCCCCACAAAGCATTTGCGCATCACATACGATCTGTACATGTCAGGGAATGCAGGGGCAAGAAGGTAGGACCCAGGCACAGAACTTCAAATTCAACAAAGGTGTTTTCCAAAATCAAAATCGCAGCAAAACTGGAAAAAACTAGAAGCTAGAAAATGGACAAGAAAACTAACAAATCTAAACTATGCAAAAAACTTGGGAGGAAACAATGAGAGAACAACAAGGAATACACGGCGAGAATGACGGTGACTATGACGGTGAGGATCTGACAAAGAATGAGAGGACAACAGGAGACTAAATACTGAGGAGAGGATGATTACTGATCTAATACATTAAGGAGAATTAACACGGGAGATGGAGGTGGAACGAGAAACTGAGGGAAACAGGAAATGACACTGGAACTTATGGAAACTAAACAGACTAGAAACAAGAATACAAAACTAAACCAGAAAAACACAAAAACACTCAAAGATCCTGACAGTACATTGATGGAATGAAAATGTTTCCTGTTGATATACAAATTCATCATGTCATGGCGCTTTTATAACAAGCTCCGGAACCACTGGGAAGATCACATTCACAAAGTTATCCATCATGTGGGAAAAGACATGCCCATATATGAAGTAATAACAGAACAAGGCAAAGTGAGAGGACGTAGGATGCTGCATCGTAACCTGTTGTTGCCGTGTGACCATTTGCCACTGGAAATACAATTGAAACCAGCTAAAGCAAAAAGACAAAGTACAGTGTGGATCAGCAAAGGAAGGGAGCAACAACACCAAGAAACAGATGATGATTATAGTGATGATGATGATGACTATGGGTACTATCTGCTTAGGGATCAGCATCCCCCTGTGATACAACCCCAAGTGGACACAGACAGACAGGATACAAACAAGGAAGTTGAACAACTTTCACAGGATGCTGAGCCTCAGCCACAGAACAGGAGCAGGATAGTGAAGATACACTGAGAGAGGGGGACTTTTGTAATGCAGTCACCTGTTCAGAGTGAAACCCACTGGTGGCATGAACAGCGATACCAGCAACTTGTAAGAGAGAGACGGCCTCCGAGAGTCTTCACACATGACCAGTTGGGCAATCCTGGTTGTTACAGCACTGGCCTCACAAGTAACACCATGCACTGGTACCCACCAGCACCCTATGGAGCCATGCAAGCGAAAAGTACATGGATGACTCCAGTACATCGGTTTGACTACCAGCCTGTTGTTGTACCAGGGTACTGATTGCGGAACACACACACACAACAAACATTTACTATACATTCATTAGTGGACAATTTGAGTGTTAACACACTTACCCATATGCACGTACATCATACACTTATGAATGGAACTTACTGAGTGTTAACTATACACACACTTATTCATTCTTCACTCAATGATAGACTTTTGGACAAACCAGAGTGCTAACATATACACTACACACACTCCTGGACATCTGAATAAGCTGAGTGTTTGTATACAAACTGTCGCAAAGGTGATCTGGAGACATCATATACACAGTTTTACTGCATTCATCGTTACTCTTTTTTTGGGATGTCGAGGACAACATGTGTGTTGGAGGGGAGTATGTAAGGATGATAAAAATGAGGCAATACTGAATAGGTTACATTGAATGGGTAATATAAGTTGGGTTGATTTAAGTTAAAAATGTCAAAAACAAAAGAAAAAGGGAAAAGTTAAGACTGTTAAGTCTATGTATCAGTAATCCATTGTTTTTGGGTGAAAGAGGCTAAAAAGATAAAAAGACTATCTGTGTTTAGAATGCTGTCTTATTTAACTTCTATAATGTTTTGGGGAAATGCACCTTAAATCAAAATATGCCGTGTATGCCGTAAGTTTTGAATACCAGTTTGTGAACTGTTCATGATTGATAACGCCTCCTTCAGCCTGTGTACTCAACGTGTAGCTTACGTTCATCCATTACAACATTGGACTTGACTAAAGCTACATTGTGTCCATGTTGTATTTTCTATTTCCCCTTTTACAGGTAAGAACGACGATTGTATTATGTTCGAATGATTTATATATGTGTTTAATACTGTAAGGAACATGCAGGGCGTAAATATTAATGACTGTGGTAATTTCTGTATGCCTGTTGAGCAGGCTAAACGTGACGTGTTGCTCCAGTGTAGCCTGTATGCTAACTGTGTCATGTGGACCGAGGTTAAAGCGTGGTTGTAGAGGTTAAAGCGTGGTTGTAATGTGACACTGCCACCATTTTCTCAGTTTCTTCTAAAGACATTATCGGGAAAAGGGAAAATTGCATGTTTAATTTTGATATTGTGTAAACATGTTCTGATACTGTTCATGGTAAATACATGACAACATTGGACTTGACTGAAGCTACAGTGTGTCTATGTCGTATTTTCTATTTCCCCTTTTACAGGTAAGAACGAGGATTGTATTGTAAGAACGAGGATTGCTTGTGTTGCATTCAACAAGCACCGGACTTGTCAGTAGACTACTCAACTTCTTTTGTGGATTGCTCAAGCCTGTTTCCAAATGTTTTATGATGCCATTAGCTAACTAATTTGACTCCTTCTGATCAGTGTGCTCCCACAGAGAATAATTCCAGAGTTGAGTAGATATTATTCCTCAAAGAAATGATTTTTGTCCTAATGATACAACTCTGCAGCTCCACCCCCTTTTCCACATCTGGTCAAATACTAAAACAAACTGTAGAACAAAAAACAATATGGTAAGTCATGGTTGCTGCAGCTAACTGATAATATTTCACAGTTTTTAAAGTCCATGAGGTATTGCATAATCAGTTTTATCAACCATTGTGAACATGCAAATAACATGTGGAGGACAAATCAAGCAAAATCATCTCAATTCATAGAATGACTGAATTGAGCAGGTCTTGTACAAGCTGTCCGTTATCTGAATTTATACTGGCTGCACTGAAGCATTGATATGTGGCTGTTATCCTAAGACGCAAGATATCAGATGATAACTGATGGGTTCCCAGATTTTGCTTTGACAGCCCTTTTGATGAAGGGGAAATCATTAAAAAATAGAACTTATTTAATTAATTGCTGCATCCTCCTGGTACAGGTGATTGCTGTGCGTTTTGCGCGTTTGATTTTGTGTTGGAAATTACTAAATGTTAACAGAAAGGGAGTAAAGCACAACTGTTTTAAACAAGACCCATAATTGATAAGACAGTAATGCCCCTACACTTATGTCAAAAGGTTATTTACAAAACAGCGAAAATACGAACATTGATAATACAATTACCTCTTTGTGAAATGCAAATCAAAAACTATGATGTGTTTCCATTCATTGTACAATTAGAAAAAAGGACAAAATGAGAAGCTATGCTTTTTATTTGCTTATTCCCCTGTCATGTCTCCCTCTTCATCTTATCTATTCTCTTCCAAAGCTCCTGCGCACCCCTTTAAGCAGGGAGGTACTTGTGTCAGGCAGCTGGAGGAGGGCAGGTACTGCCGATCACATGGTTTGGAGCTTTCTTTAAAGTAAGGTATAATGTAACAAAGTATCCAGAAGTTGCTATTTCAACCCCTCTGTACCCCATGGGAAAATAATTTATTTTCCATTAACAATTGGAAATGAAGCAGATACTTAATCTAAATCTTCGTCTAAATTCAGTGCATGGTTTTAAAGGTCTAAGTAAATGGTGGTGTTTTGTCTGTTTTCTGTTTTTCACTCTTTTGCAATTACCTGCTTTTAGTACTGATTGATGACGGGTGGACCCTGCAGGTTCTGTGTTTCACCGTTGACCATGCAGTGTATTCAGACAAAGGATGGGAATCTATATAGAGCACTGTTTGGAGGAGGTCAACTGCACTCACAGTGAGGGGAAGATTTTAATCGCCTGCATTTGCTGGATTTATATTTAATGTACATTACGTCAAATCAAATTAATTCATAAAATTTCCAAGACTCTGATGCTCTACTGTACTATTTAAAATCGCAGTCCGTTACTGTCTCGAATCAGGAGGTAAAAAGAAAATCAACAATTGAAAATTATATAGGCACTGTACTTATCTTTTTTTTTTTTTTTAACATTTTCTGGATGAAATCTCCCCTGAATTCCTGAGGGCCCTGCATTTTGTTGGGCTGTCTTGGTTGACACTTCTAGGAAACATTGCAAGGAGGTCTGCATTGGCTGCCTTGGGACTGGCAAACTGGGGTGGTGAAAAGGAGGGACCACAGGGTTTGTCCCACCACAGGGGGGATTATACTTCATAGCGACCCGAGGAAAGTTTGTGCCAGGATTAAGGGTTTTCTGTTCGGTTGGTTTAGGATTCCATTTTTCCTTTTTGGCAGATGATGTTATCCTGTTGGCCTTATTGAGCGTAGACCTTCAGTAGGCACTGGGGCAATTTAAAGCTGAGTGTTAAACAGCTGGAATGAGAATTAGAACCTTCAAGTCTGAGGAAATGATCCTCACTTGGAAAAGGCTGGATTGCTTTCTCCAGGTTGGGGGTGAGTCACTGCCTCAGGCAGGGATAAAGTGGCACAATAATTTCAGTCATTTGACTTTTAATATATAGTCCCTCTAGATTAGATTTACACACTTCAATAATCAAAATAGTTTGTAATTAGTTCAGAACAAGGGAGAGCTTTCCCTTGAGAATGTGGGGATCTGACTGAAATGTGGACGGTGATGACTGATGAATGCAGACTACTCAAGTTGCTAGCTACGAAGCTATGATAACATCTAAACGACAAATCACTTTGAGAAAGGTCAAGGACACATTTATTTATATAGCGCATTTAAACAACTGGAGTATACCAGAGTGCTTTACACAGATATTAATAAAAGTACCATAAAAGTAAAAGATCATAAAATAAGAATAAACGTACCGTCAAATAATAACAGTAAAATAAATACAACAGTATGAAAAACCATCACACATAACACAATACAAGAATCACCTGGAAAATTCACAGCGGGACCAAGAGGACCAAAGGCCAAGTAGAAAAAAATGAGTTATTATGGATGACTTAAATGACGAAAAGGCATGACTGATATGAAGTGGCAAGCTATTCCATAGCTTTGGAGCAGCCACTGAGAACGCTCGGTGGACTTTACTTTTAAGCCTGGATCTTGGGACCTCAAGCAGCAGCTCATTTGATGATCTGAGGGCTCTGACTGGATTTTGAACTTGAAGTAGTTCTGCAAGATACTGAGGGCCCACACCACTTAAAATCTTAAAAACAAACAATAAAACCTTAAAATGTATGGGAAGCCATTGCAAGGAGACCAGAACAGGAGTGATGTGGTCCCGCTTCGTAGTGCCAGTCAGAAGGCGAGTGGCAGCATTCTGCACTATCTGCAGGAGATGGAGGGAGCACTGATCAAGACCAATGTATAAAGAATTGCAATAGCTCAGCCTAGAGAAAATAAACACATAAATGACCCTTTCCAGGTCATCACAAGATAAATATGGTTTCACTTTTGCCAGGAGCCGAAGCTGGTGAAAGGAACTTTTAATTTGTCAGATGGTTGGATAATTTGTCTTTTTCAATGTCCAAAATTACACCAAGGGTTTTTATATGCAGGCTGGTTTTGGAGGTGAGGTGACCCATACTGGCAACAGATTTAATGCTCCATGGTGGATGTCCATACACAATAACCTCAGTTTTATTGTCATTTAAGTTAAGATGACTTTGGCTCATCCAAGACTTAATATCAAACAGGCGAATAGAGTGGTAAGTGAGTCTTTGCAGTTTGTACTTAAGGGGAGGTAAATCTGTGTGTCATCTGCATAACAGTGAAAGGAAATATTGTGCCTACTGAAAAGGGAGCCCAGTGGTAGCATATATAAAGAAAATAGCAATGGACCTAAAATAGATCCCTGCGAGTCCCCACAGGTAAAAGGAGCCATACTGGAGGAAAATTCACCGAACTTTACAGAGAAGCTCCTATTGGTTAGGTAGGACTGGAGCAGCTTAAGCGCTGCACCCCTGATACCGGCATACTGATCCAGGGTCCTATAATCAACTGCACTGTCAAATCAGTTAGTCTGTTTGGTAAAATGTGTAGTACATACAAATGTGACTGTGTGAGTAACTGTGTGTCTGAGTGGATTCAGAAGAAACAAATGAATACATTCCATTGTCTTATGTATTAATCATTAACACAAAGTACTCTTAGCCCCCTGAGCTTCCTTTGTAACCATGACGTTCATACAAAAATCAGCTCATACATCTTAGACCAACACAACACAGATTTGAAGCAGTTTACCCACCCCTTGTGGTTCACACTTGAGCCTTTTTATTGTTTGAACAGCCTCGACTTTCAGCTTATTTCTTCCCAAGCCAGTGTTGTATTGGTTCTTGTTCATAAAATTGTGGGAAATGCTTCACATTATTGTCTTCAAGGAGGTTGCAGTGGGGGACGGTCATCACATTCCTGTCTTGGAGGAGGTCCCAGTTTGGGAGGCTCTTCATGTTCTTGTCTCAGAGGAGGTCCCAGTGAGGAACGCTCCTGTTAATGCTCCTGCATCTGAGGGAGCCCAGGTGGGCTCGTCTCAGTCAGTTCCAGTTCCTGCTCCAGAAGGAGCCTGGTCCCTGCCTTCTCTAGGGTTGTGCTCTGACGTCAGGCCGAGTCCCCAAGAGGTTCCTGCTCCGCCTGACGTCGGACCGCCCACCTGAAAACTTCTGCTCTGCCCGGCATTCGACTGTCTACTGGGTCATCCGTCAGTGAGATCCTTGCTGTTTCATTGCTGAACGTCTGGTCGCCCGCAGAGACGTTTCAGTTCCTCCATTGCAGGACATCCAACCATCTGTCAGAGAGGTCTGTCCACCACACAGTTCCCAGCTTTACCGTCACTGGATGTCTGGCTTTCCGCCAGAGAGGTCCCAGTTCCTCCGTTGCTGGTTTTCGGGCCGTTCACCAGAGAGGTGGCCTGTCCTGCTGGTCTTGCCTTCCCTTTTGTTTGGTCCTGTCTGTTCTACTGGCCTTCCACTTCTGCCTGCCTATCCACTGACCATTACCTCTCCGGTCCTGTCTACCCGATCCCCAGGTGAGGCTCTTTGTCTCTCCGGTGCTTCCAGTCTCCTGCCCAGCCTCTGGAGGGTTCCCTGTCTCACCAGTTTCTCTGGCCTACTGCCTTTTGACCCCGGAGAAGTTTCTTGGACTTGTTATGTTTTTTTTTGCGATTTGTTCCCTTCCTCTGGACCATCTCCACCCACCCTAGTTTGGCTGGACTCCTGTTATGTTTTTTTTTAACTTAAAGCCTCAGCCAAATTGTGGTTTACATGGTTACGTGGTGATTTTTTAAATTTAAAACTTGGTTTTAGGGTCAGGGTTAGAATAAGGTTATGGTTAGGTTTGGGGATAAGGGTTAGGTTGTAATTGTATAGGCATTCAGGTTTGATGGTTTTGTGTGAATGGAGAATCAATATGTAGACAGAAAAACAAGTCTGTGTGTGTGTGATTCTTCAGCTCAGTTTCTTTGTACTTTTTGATCGTGACATGTAAAAAATCATATTTTAGTTCTAATACAATAGCTTAATGCAGTGTCATCATTAATCATTTAAGCATATACAAACTGAAATATCTCCAGAAATTTGAACATAGCTTTCACACCCAGATCCTATAACAGCTATTAAATATTCATAGAGTTATGATTGGGCAGTCAGTGAACACCCAACCCATTGCAGAAAAAGCTGTCAGGTCAAAAAGGTACACAATACATTTATTAACGGCAAATAACAACAGGATCAGGCTCAACAAAATAAAACAGGAAATTGTGTAACATGAAGAAACAGAATGTGGAAAAGTGTGTAATGTGGAACAAAATCTAACTGAATACCAAACAAGAAAATGAAAACAATGATGACACTAAAACCCAGATAAACCTGAGTAACTTGTAGTACTAGTGCTTGTATTAGTACTTCACATTCTAACAGTTTTGAATTGTTATTATTGGGAACTTGCTAACTCAGGCAAAAGTCCATTTCTTTTGGTACACCTTATTCACTAATAATAACCCTGTTTGCTAAAGGTATGATCTCCTATACATATATATGTATACATATATATATATCATAAAAAAACAATATATATAATACAACGCTAACTTCAACCTTTGCCTTCTTATATGCAGTTATGCTTTCCAAGCTCAGGTCCTCTATCATAGGCTTGGGATCTTGAAGGTTCTAAACAATATCTTTAATTATCTATAGTTTTTCATAATCAGTACTATACAGTCCGACCTTGTTAGGCATTCACGGAGTGCGGTAAGTTTCTTTATCCAGTAGGTGTGTATCATGTCAGGCTCCGGTGCATTATAACTGTTCATACGTGAGACTCTTTGAGCCTCAGCCTCAGTCTTCAACACCTGATCGTGCTGCAAGCAGTAGCGGTCGTCTCCAATGGCTGTCAGGCAGCTGCTAAGAATGTGTTCCAGTGTGCCTTTTCCAGAGTAGAGAGGACGTGTTGGAAAGTCACTCTTACCCCAGACGTGTAGGTTAGATGGACTTGGCAGAACATTGTAGACTGTGCCAACTTTTTATGCCGTGGTTCTGCCTGTCAGATGTCAGTCAGGTTATATGTGATACATTGAAACACAAGGTTTCCATTCCACAATGCCCTTAGTGGTGAGAACTGACTTTGTGCGCACCGCTACCTGACCCCCCTCAGGTAGAAGAAGACTCTTCTTGTATTGGGAGTTATGGCTTTACTATTTATGATGGTTTTACTTGTTTTCTAGCAAAGCCAGAAGTTCAAATATGTAATGGCTCAACAACTGGAGAATACCACGAAAAATGTCAATCTTCCAAAGTTTCAATAAGTTGGAGATTTATAATTGATCTCTTTTGCTGTAATACTTCCTTTCATGTAATAACAGATGTTATGATACGTGGAATTCGCACCATACCTTGTAGGAGTACCTTGTGTTTAGTGTAATTAGCAGGTGTTTTCATACTAAACAAATGTAAACTTTGTATTTGCTAAATATCAGAGCATTCGCAGTGGTATTGTGAGTTTATTATTATTTTGCCTATGCTTATCTCAAAGCACCAAAGAGCTGCACATAAATGGTATACCTGTAGACAATAAGATGTCTTTCCTTCCCACTTTGATTTTTTTCTGTTCTGTTGCTGCTTTTCTATGGACATCAGTAATGTCTCATCATGATTTAGGTTATCTCAACTATAAATTACACTTTTTTTGGACTATCAATGCTGACTGCATACACTTCCTATTTGCACTTATCCACTGTCCATTTATATACCCAGTTTGTTTAAACCGTCAACTGTAAAACCTACAGCAGTAAGGGTAGTCTCAGTATTTACTTTTCTTTAAGCTATGTTTCTCAGCTCCTTGAGAAAAATTGGGATTTTTGGGTTAGGGTTAGTAATAATGGAACTTCCACAGTTGAGCATGAAACTTTTCACTGTTGGAAGCAGTTGCCAAAAAATTAATCTTAGCTGCTTTCTGATGCAAAAGCAGAAACTATTACTTTTTGAGCAGCTGGTGAGTGATAACCATTTTTTTGGGGGCATCAGTTTTAAGAATAAACCAGCTAAGAGACTGTTTTCTGAGAGCAGAAGTGACTGGATTCATTTTTATGGACTCACATGATAAGAGAGAAATCAGTGAGTGAAGGAGAGTGGGATATTAGAGGACTGTAGACAATATGTTCAGTGTTTTCTATGTGTGTCAGCAGAAACTATGATGCAGCTTGCACGTGTTTCTTCAAAGGAAGAGGACAATTTGCAGACAGTAACATAGATCAGTGAAAGAGGACTTCGGGAATTAAGTCGGATCAGAATTTCAAGGCAGTGACAACACAACAAGAGTTGTAGTACATCAGTACTATAGAAGCTTTCTTTGCTCTAATAAAGATATGTACTGTGTTGTCAGAAGCTGGACAGTGACACTGACCTCCCTGACTGTCAGTTTTGTATGTGTTGATATGAAAAATAGAATAACATTCCTAAATACATGAATATGTATATAATTAGCTAACGTGCATGCTCAGGATGGGAGAGAAGTTTCGGTATTGGCTCTGTATGTTTGAATTGGACTAATTTGGAATTTAATTAATTTGATTTGATTGGATTATGAGTGTATTACAATGAATTGAATTGTAATTGGCTTGAATTGGATTGTTGAAGTGTGCTGAGATGACATTTGCTGTAATTTGGCGCTATATATAAAGAGTTAATTCCATCATTCTTTTCTTCACTGCCATGTGCAAATATTACAGAAGACAGCTACCTAAATTTTACTCCAGCAAAATGTGACTCTCTTGTTGACAGCACTACAATTTCAATGCATACAACACTGGACAACGTTGCCCCTCTGAAAAGGAAGGTAATCAGTCAGAAAAGGTTAGGCTCCCTGGTATAATTCACAGCTGCGTGTTTTAAAGCAGACAGTAGCGTTCCTTTAATTTAGAAGAATCTCAATTAGTCTGGAAAGATAGTTTAATAACTTAAAAGACAGCCCTTTGTAAACCTAGAACTGCTTATTATTCATCATTAATTGAAGAGAATAACAACAATCCCAGGTTTCTTTTTCAGTACTTTAGCCAGACCGATAAAGAGTCTTAGCTCTGTTGAGCCAGGTATTGCTTTAATTCTCAGTTGTAATGATTTCTTGAACTTCTGTACCAGTAAAATTGTTTCTATTAGAGAGAAGATTAATGAAATCCTTCCCACTATTATCACTTATGTATCATCAAGCACAGTATAGCTTTAGAAGTATCTTTGTAACATAATTTGTATTTAGATGGCTTCTGTGAAGTTGATCTTTCTGAGCTAACAGCAGCAATAGTCTCTTCTAAACCATCAACTTGTATGTTAGACCCAATCCCAACCATACTGTTCAAGGAGGTTTTACCTTTAATCAGCACTTCTGTGACGAGGTCCGTTTTTATTGTGCATGCTATCGCTTATTTTGTTTTACGAGTTGCATCGCATGCAGTGTTTTTTTTTTAATTTTACCTTGAACGTAACACAGACTTGCAAGCAACGGATTTAATTGACTATTAGGTTGGATTTTACACCCTTTGCACCCTTTTACACCCCTTAAGCAGGAGGCCGCATTGACGCTGGGGTTGGAAGGAGGGAGGATTGAGAGAGAACGGCAGGACGCCGGAAAGGACGGGGTCACCAAGGATTAAGGACCTTGGATACTAGCGGGCGGACACCCTTGAGTGGGACACCACCGTCGGAGGGGAGCCTCTGCGCCTCGTGCGGTGGTCGTGTCCGTGGCTGAGAGGTCCGAGAACGCAGGGGACTCTAAACGACTGAGGACCCACGCTACAAGCGGGCAGGCAGGATACGTCACCGCCGAAAGCGGACCCCCATACCTGAAGCGCAGCATCTGCCGGGACGACTCCAGCCGGGGAAACACCGATAATATCAAACCGAGGGGAAGTGCCATGGGCTCAAGGAGGGGTGTTGTTACGACACACCCCTGTCGTACTATAAGTACCCTTTTTTAATTGTTTTCCCTGAATTTGATTTTAACGGCTCTCAGACCCTGAGGGTGCTCCTCCGTTTTAATCTAGTACTGATGCCGGGTATCTCTGTTGTCTTCTGTTTTTATGGTCTAGAGCGATTGAGGCCCGTGCCCCCATGTCCGGACACTGGAAGCCTGTCGCTCACCCCAATCGAAGAGCGAGATTGCTATAGGCTGTGGGACCCTCGGGGACACTCTGGGCTGGGCTTAGTTTTTATACTATTAAATCTTGTGTACACTGCAATTAGACTCCTGGTTTTCCAGCTCTACTCAACCCTGATTTTTAGAACCTGTGCTTTTAGGAGTCCGAGGCTCCAACCTAGGTGGCGTTGTCGGTGTCTTTTAATTATCTTAGCTTTGTTATTTATCATTTCTTTTATTTATTATTCTTTTGGTATGTGCCTCGTCACACTTCCATATTGGATTTTGATCAATCTGTTTTTTTTTTACAAGATCAGACTTTTAAGGTTGCTGTAATTAAGCCTTTACTTGTCTTAAAGACATAAAGACCTGGATGACTCAGAACTGTCTGCTTCTAAAATCTGACAAAAATTAAGTCGTTATCTTTGGACCTGAGCGCTTCAGGGATAAATTGTCTAGCTATATAGTTACTATAGATGGCATTTCCTTGGCTTCAAGTACTACAGTGAGGAACCTTGGAGTTATTTTTGAATAGCATTTGTCATTTGATGCACATATAAAACAGGTTTCTAGACTGCCCTCTTTCACCTTCATAATATTGCCAAGTTAGGAACATCCTGTCTCAGAGTGATGCAGAAAAACTAGTTCATGCATCTGTCACTTCAAGATTTGACTACTGTAATTCTTTATTATTGGGCTGTCCCACAAATTCTCTGAAAAACCTCCAGCTGATCCAAAATGCTGCAGCCAGAGTTCTGATGAGAACTAACAGGAGAGATTTTTATTTATTTATTTATTTTATTAGCTTCTGTTAATTGGCTCCTTGTTAAATTCAGAACAGAATTAAAAATTCTTCTCATGTATAAAGCTCTTAATGACCAAGCTCCATAATATCTTAAAGATTGCATAAGCATTCGGACAGAGACGTACTAAGAACGCAGTTCTAAGAACTGTCCACCTCGAATTTAGTTATAAGAACTGCCCTTCCCCAGGGGGACTTCGCACACGAGTCAGGGACCTTGACAGGGACTAATGTGACGCAGCTGTCTGCGACAGATGTGTTACTTTAGTGCCACACACAACAACAAACCCCCCCCCCCCCCCCCCGCAAAAGTAAGGAGAGAATAAAACAACGCCACCAAGAAGCTAATATGGACATCGAGGAGACCACCGTGTTCATGGTCTGCATGACGGTAATCTTTATCATGGATGATCACATCAGGCGTCTAAGATGGAGGCTGGAAGAGCACACAGTGAGAGTCAGGAGATGAAGAATCGAACAGCAGGCGATACTTCTTCATTTCATGAAGGAGAGAAGGACAGCAGAGTGCAGAAGACAAAGGAGACGATGTGTAACTTTAAGTTATTAAACATGCACCGGTTGTGTCCGTGTTGTATGAGTAAAAATTTCAGACAAGGGGCGTAGCTACCAACCACCAAACACCTACGTCATATGTGTTCCTATGGAACACAGAAAAGACCCTGCCTCGGAGATGGAGCTAAAATGGTTATAAGAATGGTATGTCCGAATGCATGAAAAAATGGCCCTATTCCTGAAATGGTTCCTACAGTGGGAATGCACCTATAGTTGGATCACCAACACAGCACTTTGCTCTCAGACTGCAGGTTTACTCATGGTTCCCAGAGTTTCTAAAAGTAAAATGGGAGGCAGAGCCTTCAGTTATCAGGCCCCTCTCTGTGGAACCAGCTGCCAATATATGTCCAGGAAGCAGACACCCTCTCTAGCTTTAAGATTAGGCTTAAAACTCCTTTTTGATAAGGTTTATAGTTAGGAGTGGCTCAGGTGACCCTGATACATCCTATAGCTGCTATAGGCTTAGACTGCCGGGGGACCTCTTACGTCACATCTTTCCTCATTTTGCTTTCTTTTTTCCCCCCCGTTTAATTTCTCATATGACATTATGTACATTTGGCATTATTGTTGTCATTAACCTGTTTCTCTGTCTCAGCAGGTATCTCCTTGATCTCCTTGATGGGATTATGATTACAATGAACTGAACTCCAATTGGCTTGAATTGGACTGTATTATTGAAGTGCCTTGAGATTAAATTTGTTGTGATTTGGCGACATATAAATAAAAACTTAATTATATGAATAAATTTTAATTGAATTGAATTTTACAAATAATTTCAATGCAACTGGATAATGCTATCGAGCAGCGATTGCAAGCACAAACAGCTGGCTAGCTGAGCTTAGCATAAAGAAAGACTGAAAGCAAGGGGAAATTTCCAACCTCTATCAGTCAAAGGTAACATAGTCTGCTTATAAATACTCAGAAATGGTGGAAAATGTTTCTCACACAAAAAAGATGATCTGAAATAATGTGTTAATTTGTAAACTCAACAGTATCCTTTAAATTTGAATTTTTAACAGGCCAATCTTTTTCAGACTATTTCCAACTTCAGCTAAAGCACACACCTGAGATTTTCCGAAGAAAGTATCGATAATGTGGTCGTTCATTTTTGATTGAAAATTCGAACAGCCTTTTCAGTGTTCAGATGCATGTAGTCCATGTTCATCATCAGAAACCCAGTGTCACGACAAATCACGAAAGTCACATAAATCTATTTGTAATGATTAATGCCCAATGACATGACTTTCATTTTTTTATGCGTAAGAGTAACAGAGTCTCACAGCATTTAGTCAAATAGTCACGTGTCGACTATTGTTTCAAATTTATCTGCATTTCTGTAGTTGGAGGTGGAGGCACTACACACCTGGCTGCCATGTGGAAGAGTTAAGATGGCGTGCCTTCCTGAATACTTGTAGTATCATGTAACTTTAGTTTGTTCAGTTGTTTTTGCATTCAGTGGCTATTTTATTGTCCTTTCATTCCCTTTTTCACTGCCCTTACATGGTATAATATAGATTGTTAGGGTTCGGTATTACAAACTACTTGGTTAAGGTTGGGCTTTACAAAAAGATGATTAAGGTCAGGAAAATATTTTGGCTTTCATCAAAACAGACTCTATCCTCTCTTCAGATTACCGGCTGCCGAGTCCTGCCCCCTTAGCTAAATGCACAAAAGGTGCTGGACACATGAACCAAGTTTTATGTCATGTACTTCATGTTTTTCTGTGAGAGTGGGATTGAATATTGCAATATATCTTAAAGATGATGGGTACAAGTTCTGTTGTATATGGGACTGAAAACTACTCCTGAAAGCTATCATGGTCACTCAGGAGAAATCATCTGCTGTAAGTGGAGGGGTCTGCGCTTGTCAGATCAGAGCACTGAGACAGGGTTCAGAAGTTTTTACTCCAGACAAAGGTGAATAGGCCCCTTTTTCTGACTCATGAGATAACTTCAAGTTCAGCTCTGGATTTTCACTGTGATGAAGCTGGTTCACTTCTTACCAGGTTGTATCCCCATGGTTACTTTTTTTGGAAATTGAAAAGATGTAAAAGCTTCGCCCAGACTTAAAAAATAAAAAAATAAAACAGACATCAGTCCATGAACCCAGTTGACATGACCTGTTCAGTACAGAGGAGGAACTTTTAACAGCTACTTTTTTAGTCAGGGGGCTGTCCTGAATTCAGTAAATCTATAACTTGGACTTCATTTTAGATGTTTTAGTTTATAATAAGGATAGCTATGTAATTATGGCGCACATTCAAGTCAATTGAATTCAGTTTAATTTATATAGTGCGAAATTACAACAAATGTCATCTCAAGGCACTTCAATAATACAATCCAATTCAAGCCAATTGGAGTTCAGTTCATTGTAATCATAATCCAATCAAATCCAATGAATTAAATTCAAAATTTGTCCAATTCATACATACAGTGTGAATTAAAAAAAAATTCCTAGCAAAGCAAACCAACAGATGGCACCGAAACTTCCCTTCAGTCCAGTCTCCCGTCCTGAGCATGCCTGAGGCGACTGTGGAAAGGAACAACTCCCTTTTAACAGGAAGAAACCTCTGGCAGAACCAGACTCAAGAAGGGTGATCATCCGCTTCGACCAGTTGGGGTTTGAGTGGACTGAAAAGGGGGGAAAAAACACTATAACACCATTCAAAGGATACCTGTTGAGACAGGGAAGCACAAGTTAATGACAACAATAATGCCAAATGTACATAATGTTATATGAGAAATTAAATGGGGAAAATAGAGAGCAAAATGAGGAAAGATGTGACATAAGAGGCCCACCAGCAGTCTAGGCCTATAACAGCTTAACTATGGGATGTATCAGGTTTACCTGAGCCATCCCTAACTATAGACTTTATCAAAAAGGAAAGTTTTAAGCCTGGTCTTAAAAGTGCAAATGGTGTCTGCTTCCCGGACATTTACTGGCAGCTTATTCCACAAGAGAGGGGCCTGATAACTGAAGGCTCTGCCTCCCATTCTACTTTTAGAAACTCTGGGAACCACAAGTAAACCTGCAGTTTGGGAGCAAAGTGCTCTGTTGGTAAAATATCCAACTTTGAGATATTTAAGATATTATGGAGCTCAGTCATTAAGAGCTTTATATGTGAGGAGAAGAATCCTAAATTCTCAATAATCTGAATTTAACAGGGAGCCAATGAAGAGAAGCTAAAACTGGAGAAATATGATCTCTCCTGTTAGATCTCATGCATTCTTCTTGCTTTCTACATTTAAAAGCAACAGGCTTGAATAAAACCTAACATAATAAGTCGAATATCAGCAATGTTGTCACAATTTTAAAACTTTTTTTTTAACTTAGCATCAAGTAAAAAACATAAATCGGTAAACCACTTGCAAGATTTTTGCATTAGAGGCTTTAAATATTTTGGATTGTAACAAGATTAGCTGCATGACACTGCTCACAGTCACATTCAGACAATTATCAGTTAAGATAAAATCAATATGGCTTTAATGCCCACACAGTATATGGAGTGTTTGAAGTGGATACCAGTACACTTGGATCTTGTAATGCTGTTAGACGAGTCCATGTGACTCATCGGAGGCACACAACCTCAATTATATTATTGTTTTTAATGTTGAAATAAAGTCTTCTGGACAGTTGTAACCCAGATGCATTGCATTATGAGCATTAATAGAAAATAATCGAACTGAGGAACAATTAGTTGGGCACTGAGCCAGTTTATTAGTAACAAGCCTGAACTCATGACTTCGGCCAGCAGTTCACCTGACATGACGTTGACAAATGATCTAATTATACTGAGTTCTTAATAAAAGTACAGTTTATTTAATTTAACATTATAAGATTTTACAGTGCAGAACAAGATACGTAAACATGAAGCAGATTCTGAAATTCCACAAATAAAGCAGTTAATTAAGAATTTTGATTTTTGAAGATTAAACTCCTTTTTATTGTCTTCACATCTTCACTATACTTAAAGGAAAAAGAAAAACAACCTATAACTTGCTGTATACTCTTGTTTTACACGTGTAATGTGTCAATAAATCTGCATAAAATAAGAAACAAAACAGACTTTGATCAGTTGGTAAGGGAATTATTTTGAAAGAGTCAAAAGGACACTGAAATGCATTCATAAGGGATGTTAGTTGCAGTAGCATCAGTTAAATGAATGGATAATAAATTACAAAGGAGGTAATGAACCTTTCTGTAGAGTGAGTTGGAGGTCATAGATAGTCATAATGCCACAACCTGAGGGGAGATAATCTGATCCAGCTGTCAATAACCATTCATGATACATGCCATTTTTCCCCTTTGTCTTTTCAAGGGCTGTGTGGTATTACTGTATGATTGACAAAGGAGCTCCTATGAGTACATGCATACTTCATGAGTGCCTCATGGCTCCAGATTGTGCAACGAATCGCCTCAGAGCTACGCAGCCAATGCTGTGAGGTTTGGCCGGCAGTCTGAGGATAAAATGGCAATGCTGCACATGTGGTAACGTCATGTTAATGAGTGTGAAAGCTGAAAAGTCAAGGAAGGAAAGTGAGCCATAATGATGCAGATTGAATTAAATGGAAAAGAAGAGCAAAAACAATACACAGAGGAGAGTTGGTTGTAATTTACGCACACATCCTTGAATAAATGTTGCACAAAGGGTTGTTTGCGACGTGAGTTAAAATACCTGAGAGAAAAGAGAGGGAAAGGAACTCCGATGAGATAGTAACAGAGATGAGAGAACAAGCTAGGATTTTACCATGCAAATGGACAGAAACATGAAATGATGGCCAACTTCTTATTTTTGTTTTAGGGATTCTACTTTCTCTGATAAAGGGTGTCTAAGGAGTTAGGCAGGCTGTGGGAGAGGAGAGCTGGGAGGTATGCAGTGTTTTTCTGGAGAGGTATGTGATGTAAAATGGTGGAAGTGGGATAACAGCTGAAGCTGTCCATTGCTCATGAATCAGGTTGAGGCACCGTGAAGCGGCTGGCCTCACAGGAGCCAGATGGGCCCTCAGTTCAACTCAGGCTCTGTGAATTTATGAAACCTTGTCTAACACACGCAAGCGCACAGAGACAGTATGGGAACAATGGGCTCTTGACTGTATTGGAGAGAAAGCAAAGGTTTTAGACCACTTTCAACATGAAAAGGTGTGGGTTTGTATGCATGTATTAAGCATATAAACACAGAGCAATGGAAAATAAATGGTAAAAACTGAATCCAAAAACTGACAAAAAACATAATTAGATGTTTCAAAAATGTAACTGATTACATAAATGAAAATAACTTGTTAAGCTAAACACAAAGTGAGACTTTTTTTAAAAATTTGTAACTAATCAATGAAGCAGTCAATGATGTCAATTAAATGAGTCAATTAAAACTATGCATTTTATTACATTATTGATATTGGCAACATTTGATCCTTTCTATGTTTTCTTTGGGCAACCTCACTGAATTTTATGATGTAACATAATTCAGTACTTCCAGGGCTGTAGTTGCAACACGATGTGTTTGAGAACAGCAGAACCACTAACTAAGACAAAGTGTGGCCTGTTCACTGACTGTCTAAGAATATGTTATCTGAGTCTTGACTGCAGCCAAGCCTCTTCGTGAGGTTCATCTTATTAAAAAAGTATTGATAGTGTTAATCTTAATAGTATTATAAGTATTAAAATGTGCTCATGTTCACAATGATCTTATCATTCAAATGTCAGTCTATGTGTGTGTTTCATCTCAAACAATTGTGATAGTACACTTGAATATATCTTGTACACTGAAAAAGAGCTTAAGAACTAAAAACAACACAATACCATCAGAGCCATAAATCTGCTGCCATCAGCTATTAGCGTCACATATCCTTCTCCTACAAGTTGAAAATGAATCTGCTGTCCCTCCTCTGAACTGTTGCTGAAATGATCGTCTTTTCAGACTATTTCAGTAATGTTGTGACTTTTAGGGCAAACTTTGCTCACTCTTTCTCGCTCCCAGGTACTCTGTTCAGTACAGGGCAGATAAAAGCCCTGAGCTGTTCGCACATGCTCAGTGTCACCCTTATGGTTAGCTGATTAAAGGAAGGCTTTGCACATGTAAGCGATGATATGATACTCTAAAACTTCTCCACTTGATTATGAAAATCTTTTTCTCTACAAACAAATTACCTAATTGAATATGTACGAATTTTCCTAAATGTTTAATCAATAAATTGGTGTTGTAAAATAAAGACCAAAATGTGTGTTTTTTTTTTCTTTCCACAAATTTACAGAGGATATGGGAACACTGTAACCAACAAGCTCAACATTGTGCGGTGCCTGTAAATACCATCTTGCCTCCAACAACACTTTGAAGCAAACTTGGAACATTTTAGCATAATTTATCTGACATTATGACAAAGGAGTATTTAAATGACACATACATACAAAAAGCAACAGGGACACAATAACGTCAAAGACCTGTAGTCATTTGAAAAAAATAAAGGTTGGGGGATGGAGGGGGATAATGGAGCCATTTTTTTCTTAAAGCCCATTTTCCTGTCTGCCTGACTCAGGTTAGACTGTGACTGAGTTCAACCTGTGGCGAAGCCAAATTATCTTAGTTTATAGGCCTAAAAACACAAAGATCGAGGGAAAAGTCCCACAGAAAAGAACGGTTTATCAACTTGAATAACATTTAAGTTTGAAGTGATGACTTTTGATGTGATGAGTCTGAACTTTAACAAAAAGAAAACAATTTTAGAAATTCAATGTATTCCTTGTATGGCTATGATGATGAAACAAACGGCCAATGGATAGATTTTAAATTACTGAATGCACAATTATTGAGGACATGTCTTTGAGATTCCACATGTCCAGATAAACACACACTGTACTGTCCACTGTTTGTATGAAAAACCATCTCCCCATGAAAATGTTTGGTCTCTTGTGACCGTCAAGTTTTTCTGTTATTTATCGGCTGATGAGTCCACATAAAAAGCTCAGTTTCAAACACTGCAACAGCTGATTATAAGCTACTTTGACCTGCAGTCATATTGAATTCTATCTGATTGCTGTGGTAGGATGCGGTTTTTGTGGTGTCTCTTAGTCAGTAAATCCAATCCATGTGAAGGGAGAGCAAAAGGTGATAATAACAAACAGTTTAGAACCCCAGCCTGTCACATGGAAGAGGTTGAGTCACACTGAACTGATGCTGAGCCTCCAAGATACCCATAAAAAAGTACAAATACAGAATCAAAGTTCAACAGATTCAAAGCCCATAGACTATGGAATGCTTTCAGAGTAGGTCATTATCAGCAACTATACAGCAATTATACAAACAATTGGTTGTGAACCACCACACCACCATGCAGCACTTTTATATGTGCATATTTTTGTATATATATACATATAACATAATACTTTCATGATATTACTCATTTTCTGATATAACGCACTTTATTGAGCAACATATAGTATCCACCCCTTGATGCAGCAATAAACTCCAGCAGTTTGTGCTGTCTTCTTGTCTTCTCTGCTCTGATGAACATTTACTGCTTAACACGGACCTCTGCTGGTCACAAGATGGAAACAGCTTTCTCTACCCTTAGTTCAGAGCAGTCGTGTACTTACATGGAAAATGCTCTGTGGAGTAATAAGGAATTTTTGTGAATGTATGACAAAATAAGACCTAAAAAAATCATTTTGCTTATGACACATAAATACAAGTTTACTCAGTCTATGATACATGTTTTTTTTACCTTTTTTTCTGTTTCATTTCCCTGCTAGCCTGTGTTTTAGCCTGCTTGTTTGCATGAACTTTCTTATACGACAGTGCCCCGGTCACCACAGTGATTGGCACTAAAGATTACTGTCCTTCACACAAGTTTGTGATGCAGCTTTTTGTGATCAACACTTACATTTGTGTCATTGTAACAGCACCATCTGGTGGCTTCATGATTAAGAGAAGACATGAGAGAAGTGAGAGACCCATAGTGTTAAATTAGTCATGGAAGGGCCATTTAAATCCTTCTTGTCACATACAAAGCCTTTAATGGCCAAGCACCGACCTATCTCAAAGATCTTATCATTCCCTATTGCTCCACAATAGTTCTTCCTTCTGTAATTGCTGGCCTGCTTAATGTTGCCAGAATCTCAAAGTACTGAGCGGGGGACAGAGCCTTTAGTTTTCTGGCCCCTCTCCTATGAAATTCATCATTTTAGATGCTGTGAAAGGCTCCTAAAATGTATTTTAGCAACAGTAGGATAGGTGGCTTTGAGCATGGCCTGTTTCCCTCCAGATGATTGCAAAGGCTCATGGGAACATACAATTTTCATTGAAGTCAATGGTTTAGTAGTGCTGTAATCAGCTGTTGGGTTTAGTATTTACTTTGATTGTTATGAGCATGTGATGTGGTTTTCAGCATTTCTGTGACCAAGGACAATGTTAAGATAACTGCCAATGAGCCACCATGAGTGAGGTTCCTGAGGACCAAAGGTTGTTGTGTGTGACTACCTCCTATAGTGGAGAGGGAAAGACAAGTTTAGTTGTAGAACACAACTTGTACACAAGGCAATTCCAAATACTTCATAGCTACACAAAATCACAAATGGGAAATAAAAACATTCCATAAAATACTTTCAGTTGTCATATGCACAGCTAAGTAGAACTGTTTTCAGCCTGGATTTAAACATCAAATGTCAAGAAGAGTGTGAGAAAAACAATCACTTTGAACAAGAACCCTCACTTTTCTTTTCTCTTAGTTGCATTAATTGCAAGGTTATTCTTCTTGGGCTTTTTTTAAACTTGTGGCTGCAGTGAAAATGTTTTTTTTCATGGGTCAGTTAGTTTTTTCAGTTAATGTTTTTCTTGTGACTGGGTGCACTTAAATCTACCAGATGTCATTCAGGTAGACACAAAAAAGTATCACAAAAATAAACATTTTGAAAGAGGCTCACTCTCTCACTTTTCATTTGCTACACTTACTTAAACTCTTTCACTTGAAGCAGACTCATCCCTGACACGGAGGGAGTACTCCACCCTCAAAATGACTAAATTGCCTCTCAAGGTAAAAAATGTATATCTTGTCCTTTGCCTTCATCTATCTTGAATTCTTTAATTCTCTTCATGTTTTCTCTTCTTTGATGAAGTCAATTAATATCATTCTTACAAAAAATATGGTCCTCATTGTCCTTTTTTTTGTTCTTATCTTTCAATGGGCAACGACTTGCACTGGTTTGCACACTGTCACTGGCATGTTGAAGTTGTTGGCTGATTGCTGTCCAAGTGTATTTTTATCTTACTATTCATTCTATTTATTTTTTTTTTTCAACGAACTGGCCGGGCTGCAAAATGAATTGCCCTTTGGAATTATTAAAGTTTTCTGATTCGGAATCCTTTTCTCAGGGATTGTTGCTTCAAACTTTTCACCAAACAGCATCCAGAACCACTGATTCCTCCCCTTACTTCTTCTTCTTTTTCTTCATTATTTGAACAGAACTTCTCAGTACTGCAGGACCTGCTGCACAAATAGATGGAAACCTGGACACATCACCAGTCCATCACGGGCCACACAGAGACAAATTAGACAAAACAATCCACGCTCACATTCACTCTCTGGGTTAATTTATAGTCACCAGTTCACCTAACATGCATGTTTTTGGGTGGTGGGAAGTAGCTGAAGTACCCTGAAAAAAGAAGCCATGCAAACACGGGGAGAACATGCAAACTCCATACAAAAAGATCATCAACTAAAAATTAGTATGATTTCAAAGGAAAAGACAGTAATAAGTTTATTATTCTGCCAGCCCCTAACACAGTGTCTGCTATCCTTTTCATAGATGTGGTCTCACAATCTCTGTTGCAGGGTTATGCATCATTCCTGAGAGTATTCCAAAACTCCTGCTGGTGTCAGTAAGGTTGAGGATGTGGCTGAGCTAAAGTTGCATTGTTAAGCAGAGGTTTCTGAATTGAAATACTTTCCTGTTCAATTTGTAATGCACTTTATTACATTTCATCTCAAGCAGCTATGATTTCCTAAGTATTCATCACAATGAATCACAGTGTCCATCAGTCTATGTCCACTCCACAACTCTTCCCAATTAATTCCCAATAAGCCCACAAGGTGGCAGTGGCAGCCTGCTAATAACTTGGATTGATGAACCTATTAACCCCCTCCCCAACAGGACAGAATCCTCAACCTCCCAGCACTGTAATAGAAATATGAACGGGTTTCAACTCTGGTGATGCTGAGCTGGCCGTGGGATGTATGCATGTACATGTCTCTAAATAAAAGAATATGTCCAGAGGATGGAGTAAGTTGTCCAACTTCTCACTCATGAAAACATGCATACACTCATACATTCTGTGTTAGAGCTGCATTTATGAGTGTGTTGCTGCAGTGTCCTGGGCACTGCCAACCTGCCCAGACTGCTAATGCCCAACCTGCTCCTCATTACACTGCCCAATCTGAGCGTAGCCATCTGCAACAGCTGGTTGGCAAACCCTCTGCCAACCGTTTGATGTTGAGGAGGAGCATGGTGAGGTGCTTGTGATGGTGTTGTGCCACCAAACTACAAAGCAAAATCCATTATGCTTTGTAGCTTCAAAAAAAAAGAAGAAGAAGAAAAAATATAAAAAGTCCCAATGTCTTTATCTATTGCAGGCTGGCAGGCTTCAATGGCTTTGTCGAGGGGGCACTTAAAAAAGTTTAGCTTAGTCTGAAACGTACCTGATTTGTCTTGGCAGATGCTTAAACAGAAAGTGGAGGAGCTGAGTGAGCTGGCAGTAAACACAGAGGAGGGAAAACAAGGCTAAATGTTCAGAATGTCCCGGAATGCAAGCATTACAAGGGGATGTCAGTATTTCATCTGGTGACATCAAGAATCCTAACATGTTTTCAAGTGAGAAGTAGATATTTGTGATTTTCTGTTATAAAATGAAAGGTACATGAAGCAGGTGAGGATTTTATTAGAAAATGTTACATTGCTGTAACATTCTGCTATCAAAACATACAGGTTAACTTTAGTATCACAGACTTAATACACTTAAAATAGAAACATAACATACCATATCAATCAAGTCAAATTTACAGAAAATGTCATGGATAGAATGCAACGCAAAAGCTGTGTTCACACTGCTTTTTATGTTTTGGGAGGTCAGTTTGGTGAAAAATGTTTCCTGCAGAATGACACACAGGCCGCAGCTGTCCTTAGGATGTGTTCATCAATAGAAGTCGGGATTTGTAAAACGTTTGAAGATATTCTAAAACAACTGACCCTTCATCAATCTAATTCAATCATATTATTTTCCTCATTGGAAAGGTCAGCTATGTTTTTAATATAATCACAGATTGTGTTCTCATGTGTGGCTGACTTGTAGTTGCATCAGCCTTCTGATTCTGAAACATTCACACCATGTTGGCCTCTGTTTTTCTGGTGACTCTGGTTCACTGTTAAATAGAGTTGCAGGTATACACTCACACATGGCCATGATGATCTTTCTCTTAAACTCCTTTTCTCTCTCAGCCCACCCCCGCCATAATTTCCCACACTTTGAAACAGAGCTGCTTAAACCTGAGGATGCAAATGAGGAGACTGGGAGGATGCTGAGAGGAGTATATGGGAGGCAGTGCTTTAAACGGGTAATGGCTGACTCTCAATCATGCAGATCTCTTAGAGCCAGCAGCAGACAGACCCAGTCTGCAAGTGGAACATAAAGGATAAACAAATTAATCAGTGACTTTGCCTCCATGTACATCTTTATTTCTCCTGTCTAAAACCTGTCCTTGTCCTCAAATGCTGACAAATAAAATGTTCTCAAGTGGCGTCTCATTTATTTTGGAACTTTGTCTTGCCTCTTCCCATTCTCTCTATCTGTCTCCCTCTCATCTTAAGCTCCCCCTTCTTCCCCTCCAGCGTGTTGCACTGATGTGTAATGCTGACCCACTTTATCTGAAGGGAGGCAAGGATGAAGGAAGCAACGAGTGAGGGAGGGGAACGATGGAAGGATTTCACACATCTCCCTCATGCTCATGTCCCTCTGTACTATGTTTAAGGTGAATTTTTTTAACAGCACCACACACCACGACTTCTGAGACACCCCCCCCCCACACCCCTTAACATAAGTTCCAATATTTATATGTACTCCCATCATCTCTCTCTCCACCAGAATCTCTCTCTCACCCAAAGTGTTTAACCCCCACAGCTTGTCATTTTCAGTTCTTTCACTCCCACTCATGCTGCTTTTACCCCCACTGTTCATGTTTCACATCTCCACACTGCAGCTCCCATAATTCTCTGTGTCCATATGTTCATGGTGTCAGACTCTCCACAGCTCCATGGGAGCATGTGTCATGTACAGGTCTCACTTGGTCTCACATGCAGTTAATACATCAGGTGGGAGAGGCATGTGTAAGTAAATTGGGTTAGATAAAGCAACAGAGCAGCGCTTTCTCTTTTCTTCTAACATGATATTTGATATATGACATTGCGTCATCTTTCTGGAAGGTGAAAGAGGAGAAAATAAATGTAATAGTGAAGCTTGTCTTCAACAGCCTTCTTCCTCAGATTCTCAAAGCCTCTCTCACCCTCAACACCTACCTTTAACCTTCCACATTCCCTAAACCAGACAGAAAATCAAACATTATAGCGGGGATGTAAAGTTAAATTACTGCTGTTTGTCAGCTAACAAGCTAATTCCAGTTAGTCTGAGCAGAGCTAACAAGCTATGGCAATTAAATGGACGGCTTTGCTTTGCGGTAAGACGTATTGCATCACTTCCTGTTGCTTTGTGTGTGCACTGTGACAGTTCTCGCTCTTCTTGAACTACTAATCACCTTATTTCTCCCTATAATTTACACATCTTGCATAGTTAACTCTATCCCATACTTGTTATATTCTAACGCTCACTCTTACAGATCTTTAGTTTTTATTTTTCACTTTTTAGCGGTGTATCTGGTTCTCTAGCTTAGCATGGCTACCAGTTCTCTTCCTCTATCTCCTGCTTTCACCTGCTCCGTGTGTCAGATGTTTAGTTACTCCTCTGCCTCCTTTAGTGGTAATGGTACATGTAACAAATGTAGTCTTTTTGTAGTTTTGGAGGCAAGGTTATCTGAATTGGAAGCTCGGCTCTGCACTGTTGAAAACCACCCGATAGCGAGCCAGGCCCCTTTAGTCAGTGCGGAGCCACCTAGCGTAGCTAGCTCTGTTAGTCGTCCCCGAGCAGATCCCGAGCAGCCGGGACTTAAGAGTGGCTGGGTGACTGTCAGGAAGAGGAGTCATAGTCCTAAAGTCAAGCCCGTGGTTCACCATCAACCTGTCCACGTTTCAAATAGATTTTCTCCACTCAGCGACACACCCGCTGAGGACAAAACCCTGGTAATTGGCAGCTCTATAGTCAGAAACGTGGCATTAGAGACACCAGCGACCATAGTCAAATGCATTCCAGGGGCCAGAGCGGGCGACATAGAATCCTATTTAAAACTGCTGGCTAAGGATAAGCGTAAATACGGTAAAATAGTTATTCACGTCGGCGGTAATGACACCCGGTTACGCCAATCGGAGGTCACTAAAATTAATGTTGCATCGGTGTGTAATTTTGCCAAAACAATGTCGGACTCCGTAGTTTTCTCTGGACCCCTGCCAAATCTGACCAGTGATGACATGTTTAGCCGCATGTCCTCATTCAATCGCTGGTTGTCTAGATGGTGTCCAGCAAACAACGTGGGCTACATAGATAATTGGCAATCTTTCTGGAGAAAACCTGGTCTGATGAGGAGAGACGGCATCCATCCCACTTTGGAAGGAGCTCTTCTCATTTCTAGAAATATGGACGAATTTATTAGTCATCCAAAAACATGACAACCCAGGGTTGAGACCAGGATACAGAGTTGTAGTCTTACACACTTCTCTGCGGCTTCCCACCTGATGCTGCCCCCCCCTCAATCAAAAAACACAAAAGGAGCAAATCCTCTTGTGCAAAAAAAATTTAAAACAAAAACTTTAACTGAACAAAAACATCAAACTATTAAATGTGGTTTGCTGAATATTAGATCTCTCCCTTTGAAGTCTCTGTTAGTGAATGATTTGATTTGTGATCATCATATTGATATATTTTGTCTTACAGAAACCTGGCTGCAGCAGGAGGATCATGTTAGCATTAATGAATCAACTCCCTCTGACTATTTAAATGTTCATGTTCCTAGAACCACAGGTAGAGGAGGAGGAGTGGCAGCTATCTTCAGATCAGGGTTACTAATCAGTCCTAGACCCAAGATTAGTTTTAGCTCTTTTGAATCTCTGATTCTCAGCTTTTCCCACCCAAAGTGGAAATCACAAAAACCTCTTGTGTTTGTTGTTGTGTATCGTCCACCTGGCCCTTATTCTGAGTTTCTGTCTGAATTCTCAGAGTTTTTATCCCAGTTAGTGCTGAGTACAGATAAAGTCATTGTAGTGGGTGACTTTAATATTCATGTAGATGTTGAAAATGACAGCCTAAATATTAACTTTAATTCTATATTAGACTCTATTGGATTTTCTCAAAGTGTTCACAGACCTACTCACTGCCTTAATCATACCCTTGACCTTGTGCTGACTTATGGCATTGAGAGTGAACAGTTAACAGTGTTTCCTCATAACCCTGTCTTGTCTGACCATTTTTTAATAACTTTTGAATTTACATTACTTGACTACACGGTTTCTGAGAAGAATTCTACATATAGAAGGTGTCTGTCAGAGAATGCTGTAACCAGATTTAAAGAGTTGATTTCATCATCCTTTTCTTCACTGCCATGTGCTGATATGACAGAGGATGGCTACTTAAATTTTACTCCAGTAGAACTTGACTCTCTTGTTGACAGCACTACAGCTTCAATGCGTACAACACTGGACAATGTTGCCCCTCTGAAAAGGAAGGTAATCAGTCAGAAGAGGTTGGCTCCTTGGTATAATTCACAGCTGCGTGCGTTAAAGCAGACTGCCAGAAAGCTGGAGAGACAGTGGCGTTCCTCTAATTTAGAAGAGTCTCAATTAGTCTGGAAAGATAGTTTAATAACGTATAAGAAAGCACTTCGTAAAGCTAGAACTGCTTATTATTCATTATTGATAGAAGAGAATAAAAATAACCCCAGGTTTCTTTTCAGCACTGTTGCCAGGCTGACAAAGAGTCCAAGCTCTGTTGAGCCATGTATTCCTTTAACTCTCAGCAGTGATGATTTCATGAGATTCTTCATCAATAAAATTGTTTCTATCAGAGAGAAGATTAATGGAATCCTTCCCATTATTATCACTGATGTATCATCAAGTAGAGGAGCTTTAGAAGTATCTTTTGAACCTGAATTGTATTTAGACAGCTTCTGTCCAGTTGATCTTTCTGAGCTAACAACAGCAATAGTCTCTTCTAAACCATCAACTTGTATTTTAGACCCAATCCCAACCAGACTGTTCAAGGAGGTTTTCCCCTTAATTGACACTTCCATATTGGATTTGATCAATCGGTCTTTGTTGATAGGATATGTACCTCAGACTTTTAAGGTTGCTGTAATTAAACCTTTACTTAAAAAACCTACTCTTGATTCAGAAGTGTTGGCTAATTATCGACCTATATCCAATCTCCCTTTTTTGTCCAAAGTTCTTGAAAAAATAGTTGCAGTTCAACTTTGTGATCATTTACATAGAAATAATCTGTTTGAAGAGTTTCAGTCAGGATTCAGAGTGCATCATAGCACAGAAACGGCACTGGTGAAAGTTACCAATGATCTCCTGTTAGCTTCTGATAGCGGACTTGTTTCTGTGCTTGTCCTGTTGGATCTCAGTGCTGCATTTGATACGATCGATCACAGCATTCTGTTACAGAGACTTGAACATGTTATTGGGATTAAAGGAACAGCATTAGGCTGGTTTAAGTCATATTTATCTGATAGATTCCAGTTTGTTCTTGTAAATGAAGAATCTTCCTCACACGTTGGAGTAAGTCATGGAGTTCCTCAGGGTTCTGTGCTTGGACCGATTCTTTTTACTTTATACATGCTTCCATTAGGTAACATTATCAGACAGCATGGCATAAATTTCCATTGTTATGCTGATGATACTCAGCTGTACTTATCTATGAAACCAGATGAAACCTACAGGTTGGTCAGGCTACAAGCCTGTCTTAAAGACATAAAGACCTGGATGACTCAGAACTGTCTGCTTTTAAATTCAGACAAAACTGAAGTTGTTCTCTTTGGACCTGAGCGCTTCAGGGAGAAATTGTCTAGTTATATAGTTACTCTAGATGGTATTTCCTTGGCTTCTAGTTCTACAGTGAGGAACCTTGGAGTTATTTTTGACCAGAATTTATCATTTGACGCACATATAAAACTGGTTTCTAGGACTGCCTTCTTTCACCTTCGTAATATTGCTAAAATCAGGAACATCCTGTCTCAGGGTGATGCAGAGAAACTAGTTCATGCATTTGTTACTTCAAGATTGGACTACTGTAATTCCGTATTATTGGGCTGTCCCACATATTCTCTGAAAAGCCTCCAGCTGATCCAAAATGCTGCAGCCAGAGTTCTGATGAGAACTAACAGGAGATATGTTTCTCCAGTTTTAGCTTCTCTTCATTGGCTCCCTGTTAAATTCAGAATAGAATTTAAGATTCTTCTTCTCACATATAAAGTTCTTAATGACCGAGCTCCATCATATCTTAAAGATTTAATTGTAAGATATTTTCCTAACAGAGCACTTCGCTCCCAAACTGCAGGTTTACTTGTTGTTCCCAGAGTTTCTAAAAGTAGAATGGGAGGTAGAGCCTTCAGTTATCAGGCCCCTCTCTTGTGGAATAAGCTGCCAGTAAATGTCCGGGAAGCAGACACCCTTTCCACTTTTAAGATTAGGCTTAAAACTTTTCTTTTCGATAAAGCTTATAGTTAGGGATGGCTCAGGTAATCCTGAAACATCCCATAGTTAAGCTGCTATAGGCTTAGACTGCTGGGGGACCTCATCTGTCACACCTTTCCTCACTTTGCTCTCTTTTTCCCCCTGTTTAATTTCAAAATTGATTTTATGTACATGTGACATTATTGTGATTATTAACCTATGTTTCCCTGTTCCAACAGATATCCTTTGAATGGCGTTATGGTGTTTTTCCCCCCTCTTTTCCCTCTTTTCTGTCTTCTCAAACCCCAGCTGGTCGAGGCGGATGGCCACCCTTCCTGAGTCTGGTTCTGCCAGAGGTTTCTTCCTGTTAAAAGGGAGTCGTTCCTTTCTACAGTTGCCACAGGCACGCTCAGGACGGGAGATTGGACTGAAGACAAGTTTCGGTGCAATCTGTTGGTTTCCTTAGCTAGGATATTAATTTTTTGAATTGGCTCTATATGAATTAATTGGATTATGATTACAATGAATTGAATTCCAATTGGCTTGAATTGGACTATATTACTTAAGTGCCTTGAGATGACAATTGTTGTAATCTGGCGCTATATAAATAAAATTGAATTGAATTGAATTGAAATGCAGTTTATTTATGTAGCATCAAATCACAAGAAATGTCATCTTAGGACACTTCAAAGATACAATATAATTTATGCCAATTTGAATTAAATTAATTGTACTCCAATCATAATCCAATCGAATCCAATTCATTAAATTCCAAATTAGTCCAGTTCATACAGAGCCAATTCAAAGAAAGTTGCAAAGCTGAGGACACCAACTTCTGGCATTGAAACTTCTCTTCAATCCAACCTCCCGTCCTGAGAGTGCAGGAGGCGATTGTGGAAAGAAAAAACTTCCTTTTTACAGGAAGAAACCTCCATCAGAACCAGAACCAGTAAGGGTTCTGGTTCTGGAGGAACCTCAGCCACAACCAGCTGGGGGTCGAGAGGACAGAAAAGAGGGGACAACAACACGAGGCCAGGGATACCTGCTGAGAAAGAGAAACACAAGGGAATGACAACAATAATGTCATATGTACATGGAGAGTAAAGAGAGCAGAGGGAGGAGAGGTGCACCATGGGAAATCCCCCAGCAGTCTAGACTTATAGCAGTATAACAATGGGATGTTTCAGGGTCACCTGAGACATCCCTAACTATAAACCTTATCAAAAAGGAAAGTTTTAAGCCTAATCCTAAAGGTTGAGAGGGTGTCTGCTTCCTGAACCCAAACTGGCAGCTGGTTCCACAGAGAGGGGCTTGATAACTGAAGGCTCTGCCTCCCAATCTACTTTTAGAAACTCTGGGAACCACAAGTAAACCTGCAGTCTGAGAAAACTGCTCTGTTGGGAAAATATCCCAATGATCCCTATGATATATTTATGGTATGATGGAGCTTGGTCATTAAGAGCTTTATATGTGAGGAGATGAATGTTCAATTCTATTCTGAATTTAGCAGGGAGCCAATGAAGAGAAGCTAAAACTGGAGAAATATGACCTCTCCTGCCAGTTCTCATCAGAACCCTGGCTGCAGCATTTTGGATCAATTCAATTCAATTAAATTTTATTTATATAGCGCCAGATTACAACAATTGTCATCTCAAGGCACTTAAGTAATATAGTCCAATTCAAGCCAATTGGAATTCAATTAATTGTAATCATAATCCAATTAATTCATATAGAGCCAATTAAAAAAATTAATATCCTAGCTAAGGAAACCAACAGATTGCACTGAAACTTGTCTTCAGTCCAATCTCCCGTCCTGAGCGTGCCTGTGGCGACTGTGGAAAGGAACGACTCCCTTTTAACAGGAAGAAACCAGAAAAGAGGGAAAAGAGGGGGGAAAACCATCATAACGCCATTCAAAGGATATCTGTTGGAACAGGGAAACATACCTTAATAACCACAATAATGTTACATGTACATAAAATCAATTGTGAAATTAAACAGGGGGAAAAAGAGAGCAAAGTGAGGAAAGGTGTGACAGATGAGGTCATCAGCTGGAGGCTTTTCAGATAACAATTGGCAAATAAGTAAATAACAACATTCACCATTCTTACATGTCCGTTGTTCTGGCTGGTCCATCATCAGGCACATCTTTGTCTGAGTCTCCGTCTGACTCGAGGTGCAGTCCCAGTTTTTTCTAACTTTTTATGTAGGCGGTGTTAGAATATGTTTTCATGCAAGACCCTTCTGACTTTTGGGGGTCAGTGACCATTTCAGTTGGAGGACCTGTTGCTTTGGAAGGAAATGAACAGTTATTGCTTCACATTTACCTGAAGCTAACAATAACTTTGAAAATAAATTTTCAAATTTTAACTATGTAACAGATTAGATTATAAATTATTATCAAATTAATTAATTATCCAATGCTATACATCAAACTGACAGCAGTATAAAGAGAAGTTTTAATGAGCTCAACCTTAATGTAACACTAGAATTTAACAAAGTTTCACTCTTTAGCTCCAACCCCCTACAGTTGTAGAATGTAACACCACTGTCATAAAAACAATCTATGCGTGAACCCTGCACATGTACAGCCAAACACATGAATTTGTTCTCATGTCGAGGAGGCCACACATCAGACACATTAGACACCATCAAAAGCCCATAAATATTTGAAGCAACTATAAAGTAAAACGATGTGGAGTAGGTCTGGAAACCAAAGTTGTGAGCTGCTGTAACTCAGCCTGTGGACACTCCAGAGAGTTTCAGGCCCGGGAATGTGCATAACAAAAGTCATAGTACTTTAAAACAAGTTAAAAGATCATAGTTCTAAGGTTCAGAGACTATTTTGTGTTGCTTTAACCAGTTACGACATGTTAATGCTACCTTATTGTACCCATTGAAGCATGATTACTGTACTTATAATGATAAAACTGTAATATGCAACGGTAACATATGCAAAAGGAATCTGTACAATTCAAAATATTGACAAAAAACAACAAAAATTAATATGAAAGTGATTGCTTGCATTTCAGGCTATTTTAAATTTTTGGAAAGTTTTGGATTCAGTCCCAAAGCTCTAATCTAATTGACTGTTTTTTCAGCAGCAACAATTTCACATTGAGCCAAAGACAAGACAAACACGTTCAGCAGAGGGATGGTACACACAGTGAAGCTTTCAATGAGCTTCATGATTTCTTCAGCAGTTGGTGGAAAGTAAGAAGAGAGTTTAAAAAATGAGTGTATTTTGTGAAATGGAAACTTTTTGGGATGTGGTACCTCACAGCAACAAGGTTCCTGGTTCTAATCTCAGCTGGTTCTTTTTGTGTGGAATTTGCATGTTCTCTCTGTGCACGTGTGGTTTCTCCTCAGGTATTCCAGCTTCTTCCCAGTCTAACATTCATCATGTTTGGGATGATTGTGTTTAGTGGTTTGTCTTCTTAGAACCTCCTTCAACCTCCCCCTGCTTAAAGTCAGTGATCAAAAATCAAAAAAGCTTTAATAACAGGAAAAGGCCTGAATATACCTCTGAAAGAGACATTTGAGAGAGTCAGACGTGGTAAATCTTTCAATAAATATTTGATGTAGTGGGCTAAAACCAAAACTCTGCAGAGAGGAGAGAGCGTGTGAGTGTGCAGAAGTGTGGTGAAAAGGTACACTACAAACTGTAGAGGGGAAACAAGTCTACAAGAGAATCAATGGATGAAAAGGAAAGGACAAAGTTGCAAAGAAATTACATTTTTACACTTTTATTTCAACAGGCTTAACCTAAAAATCTAAATCTAAGTGTAATCATGTTGTTATTCTTAAAATTAAAAAAACTGAACGATTTTGTCTATTCTTGTGTGATGTTCTGTCTTTATAAAACACAGGAACACACACTAACACACTGCATGCGGGCCCACTGAAATATTGATGGAAGCCCTCCTGTTGTCGTAATGAAAAATCGCCCTTGGATAAATGTTTCATCACTCCGGATGAATCACTTTCCCTTTTTTTTTTACCTTGTCCTGACCAGCTTTATGGCAAGCAGAATGGTGATCTGAATAACGGGTTGTGTTAAACACATTTGCCTTTCCAAATCAGCCTTGTACATTTAGAGCCCCCCTTGATGCTTTAGCATTATTTATTCTTTTTTGTTAAACCTTCTCACCATCGCCATTTTGAACACATGAGAAAATTCTCTGTAGAAGCACAGACATTGAGGAAATGCGTCTCATTACTGTTAGCCCGGTTTTTTCATTGGAAGCCCAAGAACAAGCTGGAGAAATCGTTTATTAAAAAAGTATTTATTAGTGGTCACAAGTAGAGTATATTGCAGCGCTGGACTCGGAGTGCCAGAGCTCCCGCAGGAAATCCGTCAGGCCGAGCCCCGTTATCCGGAAACATGTTATATTTATATTCAGCTTTATCTCACAGAAGTTGTATTCACACTTGTCAGAGTATAATTGGCCAGTTTTGGGTGACATGCTCAGGCCAGCTGCTGTCCTTGTTGTGTTCTTTGGATGTGATAAACAATGTGTGTGTGTGTGAGTGCTGTTTTAGGCGTGGATCTAATGGACCAGACCTATCTGCCCTAATAGAGATGTTTTGTCTGACCCAGTTGTTTATGTCCTTCTAAGGTCTTGGACCATTTAAGGTCATCTGTTGTGCAGTATGAGCAGAGTGGAAAAGTACCAGCTAGGAACATAGGTTATTTAGGAAAATACAGAATATGAATTTATAATGTCTAAGATCAAAGCCAATTATAACAACTCCCCCTTTTGACATGATTTAATCATGTCAACTAAATGAGGTAGGACCGTTATATTCTGTATTGTGTAACACCTGTTAGCGGCAGCCAACTTAGCAGGTCCCCAAACTGCAAGTGGCCAACTACCTTGAGGTCCAGCACAACCAGACAGGAGATTCTTGTTATCCCCCTTTTGATATAATTTCATTATGTGAGCTGTTATGTGTAAGCTGTTCTTCTTTGCGATTATCAGCAGCAAGCAGGTTTTCATTGCATATGCATGTGTAAAACAATTGTAATGCGTTAGCTAAACCTTCTATATCAGGAGTGTTTATCATGATGCTGGGAACAGAACCTCTTTCCCAGAATAGTTCAACCTTCATTACTCAACTGATCATAACTCTGCAATGAGCACATTTCATAAAAGCTATAAGTATCACGCCTGTACGTGTATGCAAGGAATAAATCAATAAATGTTTCAATATGTCTTAAAATTAGTGTGTGTATGTGGCCCCGAACCCAATCTCTGTGTAGAATCTTAGTTCATTTTGGCCCAAAACTATATGTGGTTTAAGCAGTGGCAAGACCCTGCTCACCCATAAGTACCATTACAACACATAATAATAATTAACTAAGCTACAACAATTCATAAAATATTGAAACCCAAAAAGTGCTTAAGGCAATTAACATTACCATCAGGATCGTCCACTGTTCGCAGCGAATAGGAGCGAAAAACCCGATGGCTGATATCCGGGAAAATTCTCCTATGGCCCCATTCCCCCTTGGCGACCGACCACTTAATTACCTTTCAGTGCCTAAGGTCCCGCTCCGAACAGCCGATTCACACCAATGGCAATGGACATATTTATGATTGGCTATGATTAGTACTTGGTCTACTTAAAATCATTAAAGTACATAGGAACATCACAAAACACAACACACAAAACAATACAGTACAGACATTTAAACATGATGTGAATATGAAGATATGACCCTGTTGAGAACAGATGAGTAATGATAGATGTAGTGTAAAAACTGACAATTTCTTTTGAGTGAAAATTTTATGATAACATTGTGCCGAGTGGTGCAGTGCAGCTCAGTCTCTTCTGGTCCAATCCTGTCACTGCTTGGTGTTTGGTTGTCCTTCTGGCTGAACCTCAGTTCAGCAGTCTGAGCTAACTAGGAAGGAGAGGTTACCAGCACTTCACTTCCACAAAGGGGTCTTTACCACCTGTTTTCCCTAACTAATCTTTTTCTTTGGGACAATTCAGGAGAGCATTCAGATTATTTTGTTGACAGTGGTTGAAGGTTGTGTGGTTGTTCAACCATTATCTTGGCATGATGATCATGCCTCCCAGAATTTCAGACTGATGTCTTGTCAGTCACTTGGCTGTGAGTCCTGTAGAGGTTCTGCTGCCGATGCAGTTCATTTAAGCTGTGGATGAATGTTAGCAGGAGAGAGAACCGAGCAGCACATTTCATTTTCACAATGTTCTATATTCAGGAATTCCCTTTTAACAGATTCAATCCCAGTATTCATTGGTCGACCAATTAAGTTTTCATATGAACCCCAAACAAAAACAAATAAATAAACCGAAAAAAAAAATAAAATAAAATAAAATAAAAATAAATTAAATGAAAAACAAAACAACTGGCCAGTTGATAGAAACCATGTTTTAGGACAGTACCGTAATACTCACCAACCTGCTGTACAGCATTAATGAGAAATCCAGTACCATCAACTTTTTCTGTGGAAAAACTTGAAACCATTTAGAGAAAACAGCAAGACAAAGACAAAACACAAGACAACATAGAACAAAAGACAAAAGGAAGACAACGACTCACAGAATTTTGGGAAAAACTTGAGAAGTGTTAGTAAACTATGATTAATTGTTTTATCTCCACCCCCCTGATGAGACTTAGTCTCCTCCGTATGTTAGTTCTGCTGAACTCTTCCACTGCAGTTTCTGCTCCTGTGTTGTTGCTGCAGGACAGAAATGTTTGTGGTTAGATTTCATTTTGGGAGCAGCACAGCATCAAGAAAGCAGCCATTTCTTCTCAATGAGTAACTGATTAACCTTTTTGGGATAAATAGTGTCTGTCCTCTTAATTCAACTCAGAGTGCTTTTGATAAAATTTCAGCATGATCTGCTTAATTCTCACTTGTTACTTTATACTAAATTCTATTTAATTCTTACCAGTGGCTGTGTTTCGTGATGCTGAGCCATCCACAGACAGTTCAGGATCAGCATTAATTTTTAATTTTTTAATTATTTATTTATTTTTTTTCATTTAAATTAGAAACACTTCATGTGGTACCAACAGTGTGGCATCAGAGTTTCTTATAACATCACATGATACAATAACATATTTCCATACAAATTAGAATCAAAGACAAAGGTTTATTCTATTTTTCTATTTGTCTTAATTCCTCATTTATTTATTTTTTAGATGAGCCATGTGGCCTTGTGCTGCTAACTTTTTCCTTAGCAGTGCCACAGCATCGCGCTTGTGTTGTCAGACATCAGATCTTTGGTTGGTTATTGATCACTGTTACCTTGCATGCATGCTTTGACCTAAGGGCCCAGATTCTTGATATTATTTTGTAATATTTTTCTTTGCTCATAGCAGTTTTGGAATGTTAGCTAAATTGTTCAGGATCCTTCTTGTTTTTCCTTGACATGAATTAGACCTTTAATTGTGCAGTTCAAAGCTCTGTGCTTTACCTTACTTAGAGCAGCTCTGCCTCAGTTTATTATGTTTTACTTAATCTTTACTTCTTTCTTCCAGTATGTGTGGATGTATGCGGGTGTGTGTGTGCGTATAGATGTGCGTGTGTGTATGTGTGTGTGTGTGTATGTATGTGGCCTTGGGTTTCACTGTTTTGTTTTATTTTCTTCTATCTTGTGAAGCACTTTGTGTTACATTTTCTTGTATGAAAAGTGTTATGAAAATAAAGTTTGATTGATTGATTCATTGATTAAGTGCACCAGATTAAACAACTTGGGTCATCTCCCGTGTAATTTCTCGAATGGACCAGAGCACATGATTAAAACTGTTCTCACAGAACATTTTATTCATCCCATTCATATCCTTTTCTTTCGACCAACATGTCATGACTGACCACAGATTGGATTGTACATATTGTATCTCAATAAATTGCAATTGAAGTGGATTGTTGCCATTTTTCAGAGATCTTTTAGTCACCTGGTGTGGCGTGGTGGGAAGAGAGGGTGTGTCCAGATTATTGTTGTAGCTCTTTGTCACTTGAGCTTTTAATGTCTGACTTTCACACAGGAGAGGTGTGAAAATTAGTTATTGTAACCTTTATTGTTTCTGCTACTGTGGTTCTACAGTCTAGTCTCCACAGTAGTGTTTTCCTTTGGTTTCATAGTCAGTGGTCCGTTCAGTCTCTGATAGAGTTTTAGTCCCCGTGGTCTAGTCTTTGTCAGTAGGTGAGGTTCCTAAGTCAGTCCGGACCTCAGTTAATGTTCTTTCGGCAGGATCTTGAGCCTGAGTACAGTGATCCTTGTGGATCCAGTTACTCAGTCTATTCTCAGTCAACCATACCTTTACACAATGTGTTGTAGCTTCTTCGTCCTGTCCATATAGGAGAGGACCAGTTAAGTTTGTTCACATTCCTGGTCCTGTTCCTTGGTGAGTATTTATGTAACCTGTTGAGATATCCTCATCACCGTGTTATTCAGTTGTTTCACATTCACACAAGTTTCCATACTGTAGTACAACAAGGGGTGAGCCTGTTGGTGCAGTTGTAAATGGACAGGGTGTTTCCTCCCTGTCATGACCTCATGTGGGACAACATGACAACATTCATGGTGGCATTTGGAGTAAATCTTAGGCTAACACAATACGTAGAGCTTCAGCCCAGGTTAACTGTGTGTCTGCACAGACTTCTGTTCGGCCTTCTTGATGGTTCTATTTGCTCTTTTCACTAGTCCTTGTAAAGCTGGGTGAGAGACTGCACCGAGCTTATGTGTAATTCCAAACATCTTTTCTACTTCTCTTAGTTCTTCATTAGAAAAGTGAGTGAGTACCATTGTCTGATCTTATCACTTCTGGTACCCCAAATCTTGGAATAATTTCTCTTGTAAGCCATTTAATGACTTCTTTTCCTTTTTCGGTTTTAGTAGGTGTGGCTTCTACAAATCTAGAAAAGGGATCCACACCCACTAGAAGATATCGTTTACCTTCAGTCCTGTTTGCTGCTCCCATGTCAGTACAATCAATTACTATCTGCTTCCAAGGGGCATCAGGTACTGGGAAACTTGTCTAGTCCTGCTTTGAGATTGAACAGCTTGCAAATTTCACAAGATTGCACAAGATATTTTATCGTGTCTTTTAGGTGGGGGTGCCACCAGTGTTGTGAAATGAGCGCTGTTACTTTTGAGCTAGCACAGTGTGCTCTACTGTGTGCTTCTTGACATAGCAAGTTTAGTAGTCCAGTTGGAGCTACTATTTTGCCTTCATGATTCCTCCAGAGTCTTGTGGAATCCTTTTTTATTTATTTATTTTTTTCCGTTCCATGCTTGCTTTTCAGATGGTGCCGCTGCTTCGTGAAGTTCTTTAATGTTTTCTAAACATAATTCTCGTTGTGATTTTTCCTCCAATGTTTTCTGAGACATCTGGTTAAATGCAGTATACCTTGCTTTTGTTTTTGCTGCCTTATCTGCCGCATTGTTGCCTCTCGCTACTCTCCCATCTCCCTTTTGATGTCCTCTGCACTTGACTATAGCAACTTGTTTTGGTTCAAGTATGGCATAATATAGTTCGAGTAATTGATTTAAGTGTTTAACCGGGGTGCCTGCTGAGGTCACAAAGCCTTTCCTTTTCCAGTGACACATGTCTGGTATAGAGGCATGTCTTTAACTGTAAACACGGTTTTTGTTTTCATTTCACTAATTTATTCAATGTTTATTGTTAGATTAATTAATATTTATCTGCAGGGTTAGAATTTGCTAATAGTATTAATATAGTGTTCAGATGTACAGCTCTCTGGTTGCTGTGGCTGTTTTTAAATGTGCCATGAAAACAAACCTTGACTTGACTTGTTATGAGTCAGACTTACTGCAGCGCAGCTGTCTTTAAATTTCTTTTAGAGTTTTCTTCTTTAAGAAACTCATTGGTGATATCTGACTCTCGTTGTGCCTTTTATTGCCGTGTTTTTGTTAATTTCCTAATAATCTAACTCACTTTAAACCTTTCTGTAAAGCACTTTGCTGCTCTGTTAAGATAACAGATCAATTGATTCATAGATCTGCTGCAGTTAAATAGTTAAATGGTTTAATGAGATCAAATATAAATACTGATGATGAATATTAACTCAGAATTGGTGAAAATAAGCAGAGGAGAAGTATTTAGATCAGCTAAATTTTAAGTCATGTTACTGTGATCTCTAACACAATAAAGGCTAACCTTTAATGCTTTAAGATGGTAAGAAACTGTCTGACACCTATCTGTCTGACCTTGCTGTTAAATCCTGATATTTTCTAATATGTCATATGGTCTGACTGTCCGGTCTCAGACCTGCTTCAGGTGGAAATCATAAAGTCTCAATTTGTAGAACATCTTTTGTTCAGGCAGTTTTTCCATTAAAGGATCAAAGATTTAAATGCTGTGTTTGTTTGTTTGACTTTAACTTTTTAAGAGAGCTGTTAAATCTTAATTCAACAACAAACTGGTTCTAATGTTTAGTTTTAAACAGTCTGTTCTTCCTGGATTTATTTTGGATTTTTTATTTTGTTATCTCTTCACTGTGATACGTGCATTGAAAAGCGGATTTCAGATTGTCCATTCAATTTGGTATTTCTCCCATTCATCCATCCATCCATTTTCTATACCGTTAGTCCGTTAATCGGGTAGCGGGGGGGAGAGGCTGGAGCCTATCCCAGCAGTCATCGAGCGAAAGGCGGGGTACACCCTGGACAGGTCGCCAGTCCATCACAGGGCCACACATAGAGACAAACGAGACAAACAACCATGCACACTCACTCCTAAGGACCATTTAGAGTCACCAATTAACCTAACATGCATGGTTTTGGACGGTGGGAGGAAGCTGGAGAACCCGGAGAGAACCCATGCATACACGGGGAGAACATGCAAACTCCACACAGAAAGGCCCCAGGCGGGGATTAAACCTGGAACCCTCTTGCTGTGAGGCTATGGTGCTAATCACCACACCACCGTGCAGCACCTTCTCCCATTCAAATTTATTTTAAAATAAATTAATTGTTGAATTGATGATAAATGCTCTAGTAAAAACTTCCATTATCATTGTAAATTTTTCGACTAAATAACTATATGTAACTCTGGTACTCTTTAAGTACAGGCCAATGATCAATCAGAATCTGTCCTCACTCTCAGGGCTGAATGAGGGAAGAGGGAAGCAGGGTTGGGATGAGATAATCTTAGGGTGAGAGCATTTATGACAAAGCTAAGGATATCTAACCTTGTCTTTTCCAATTACACATGTCCACATGTACAGCCTAAGCTGTTTATGCTGAATCTGTATAAATGGTCAGTTTTTTCTTTTGCTAAATGGCATGCTTCTGTTATTGAGCATGCGCGATGTTGGGAAGAGGTGTCTTATCTTCTAGTGTAGTAGGATGTGTCCCTGGAAAAGATGACGTTGTGTCTGGCACATGCTGTGGTAGAGGTGCAGAGGACTGCGTCTGAATAGAGAATTTAACTTCTCCTAAAAATGCTGACAGTCTGCAAGAAATGTTTTTTTTTTTTTCCGTCTTTATCTGCCCTTGCTTTCTGGAATAAACCTGCCTCCTTTAGCTTTGCTGTTGCTTGATTCCTACTGCCTGTTGCTTGTTTTAAAAACATGGAGAAATCCCTCAGTAGCGGTGGAGCACTTTCACACCCCCCAAACATTCCTCTCTCTTGCATTTCTCTCGTCCAGTTCACAACTCTCTCAGTCCCTCCTTTTTCATCTTCTCTTCGACCCTTTTTTATCCATCTAGTCAAGGTGTTAAACAATACCGACCCCAATGAGCCGGGTTTCCCTGTTTTCCACTTCTCAACTATGATTTGTGACATGTTTAAATGTTTTACACGTGTTAATCAGAATGGGTGAATGGCGCAATGCCCGAGTGTTGGACCCGACCAAGAAGCTTCTACACAGAATCTTTTCCTCTGTGCGCTTGATCGCTGGGGGTTCTCCCAGTCCCTTCACTCGTTTTAATTCACCAATCTCTGTAACACCCTAACTAAATTCCCCTTTATTTTCTATTCCAATGCCCCCCTTTTACAGAACCACTTGAGATCTGTGTCAGTGTAGGAATTCTCGATCAGTCTCGACTGCTCGATACACTTCCACTAACACAGTAAAATATCAACCAAGTAGCAAACCACCCCACATTTTCATGAAAAATAATAAAACTTAGCCCTGTGTCCTTATGCAGAGATAAACCCTTAGTATATCGTCTATGCACAACATCTGCAGAACCACCGCCGATTGCGGAGAGAAAAAAACAAAAACAGACACACCGCCAATTGCGGATTTTACAGTCCAACCACCAAACGTGAAGTAATACAGACCCACCGCCGATTGCAGATAGAGGTCCAAGCGCCCTTGTGCGCAGAAATTACCCACACAGTCTATTGTGAAGTAATACAGACCCACCGCCGATTGCAGATAAAGGTCCAAGCGCCCTCGTGCGCAGAAATTACTCACGCCGCCTATAGTGCAGTAATACAGACCCACCGCCGATTGCAGATAAAGGTCCAAGCGCCCTTGTGCGCAGAAATTACTCACATCCGGTCATGCAGTAATACCGAGATTACCCACACCGCGATAGCGGACTAATAGACCCCCGCCCATTGGCATCTAATTCCTATTCAATTTAGAAGACAGGATGAATTTATGTTATCTTAATTTATGTCTTTTATTTGGCCAAATTGTACTAAACTAGGACACATATGACTCTCCCTATGTGAGACTATGTGTTTATACTTTACATGTGACCACCTAGTAAACCTGCAGACACAAATTTTGTGCTTTTGATTTAGTGATCGGAGGACATCCTAATTCAGACAATTTAGTTTAGAATGACCAATGTGCAGAAATTTCACATATCCTGATACAAGAGGTTTTCTGCTCACCTTGTGTTTTAGGCGCCTTGAATTGTCTGAAGAAGGGTCCCCTCCAACCAGCTCCGGAAGTCCTCGATCGGACACGGTCTCAGAGTCAGCCAATCCGGGTCACGGCACCATTACAATTTGTGAATGCTGAGAGGGACAGGCTGGAGAAGAAAAAGAAAGTCAGAGGAACAGCAGAAGAGGAGCTGTGGTTTACATCAAATTCACCCATTGATAGCTTCTGGCTGGTGTTCCTAAAACAAACAAGATGTGGAGTATCAGCTGTTTGCATATGATATGATGAATTGACCAAATCATCCATGTTTATCCACACATTCAATTATTACTGAGACTTTCTAGACGTTTTGTTTGTTCAGTCTCCATTTCTGATCAACAACTGATTCAAGTGAAGCAACAGACCTGAACAAAAATAAGTCATAAGGACATAAGTGGATAATTTTAGGACTGAAGCCTTTAACCTCATGTTAGTTGCTCTTTGGCATTAACATGGTGATATATAATGATCTAATGCTAACAGTCAGAAACTAAGGTATCAGCTTATAGTTAGTCCTGTTAAAACTACTAATTGCAATTAATTGCGGTTAATCATAATTACAGATTTGATTGCTTGACTACAGCTCTAAGAGAAAGCTCAGCTGGTGAGAGCAGATTTAAATTAAGCATGTTTGTATGAACAGCTGTTATATGGTTGGCTTTTAAACAGATTACAAAAATAACATGCATTTGTAATCAACTCCAGAGAGTCATGCACATAATAGAAATGTAACTGCTTGATAGCAGATACATTTAGATTAGTGCTGGAAAGTACTGTTTATTATTATCTATGCCAAGGAATCTTCAAATTTTGCTTTTATTTTTTATTGAAAAAAATTAAATAGTTACAAATTAACAAAGTGATTCACTTATTCAGTGCTTCAGATCTAACTGAAGCTTATGTGAAAATACAGTGCTAATAGTTTTGTTATGATTTCAAGCTGAAAGAAGCTTGCTCTGACAACAAAATTAATCTGTTTGTCGAATTTCATGCAGCCATCTAAAATAACTCCCAGATTTTTCACACTAAAACTTGAGACCAAAGAACCAAAATTTGACAATGTAACACTGGGTATGCCAGGGATGGAAAATAAAATACATTCAGTCTTCTCATTATTGAGGTGAGAGAAATTTTTGGAAAGCCATAGCTTTATAACACTCACACGCAGCTAAGCAGAGAGCTAGATGTCACACTTTCGAATAAATTTGTACATCATCAGCGTAACAGTAAAACGACAGATTATGTTTGGCTGTGACTGATCGTAGTGGCAGCATGTACAAAGAAAGCAGGATAGGGCCAAGAATGGAGCCTTGTGGTACTCCACAGGAGAGTGAGGCTGTGATGGCCAGCCACACATGATAATATCCATACCTCACTGTCAGTGTATTTCCACTTTAATTTACTTTTCAGTCACTATTCCAAACATTTAGACGCACTACACATTATTTCTTTACCAAATTATTTTCTCACCTTGTAGTGGTGTTATGGAGTGCATACATGCCAACACTACACGGTAAAATTCTGTTTATATTGTATTAATACTCTTTCTTTTCTTTTGAGTTACCTGTGATTGAGCTTCTCGCTCCTGGTGCAGCAAAAGGCGTGGCCAAAGGCTGATGACTCTAATATGCTGCAGCCAGCCTTATTGGACAGATCCAATTGCTGCATGGTCATAGGTGTGTTTGGGGCTTATTTTGTGTTTCTTCTGTTGGTTTAGACTGTAGCAGCCATTTTGTTGTTAGATCTGACATCAACTGCTAAGGTGATGTCATTAAAAACTTTTAAAAGAGCTGACTCTGTACTGTGTCGAGATCTGAACCGTGACTGGAATTTTTCAAGGATGGAGTTAGCTAAAAGTCATTTTGCCAGGGTTTCAATTTGGAGCAACAGAGTCCAGAATCTCTGAACATGTGGAGTTGAATGAAGAAACAATGTCTACCTCATGGATCCTTAACCAAACTGTGCGGCATATGATTTATTTTTGTATTTAATTTTGATCTTCCACATAGTGGTCTTTCCCAACACCCAAAACCTCGGGAAGTGTAAAGGTCCTGGAAAAGTCCCTTTTAAATCATTTGCAGATAGTAATGTAAAGTATACAAGGTTTTTACATGAGCTAGATCTCAACTCAACTCAGTAGGAGATTCCTCCATCAACGAGATCAGTGCATCAAAAGCAGAATTCCTGTTTTTGATTAATTGCTTTGAAACTTTGGAAACACCATGGGAGTAAAATAGCAGATCTTCACTTTTAATGAGCATCTGGGTTATTGTTAGCCACTGTTATGGAAGTTTTCAATCGCTTCCTTCCTAATACCTCTGATGAGCAATGAAATAGAGAAACGTACTTTTTCTGCCGGCCGGCTAAGTTTTTATTCTTCGTTGCAAGGAAAAAGATCAGTCAAGTAATCAACTTAAGTATCTGGTACGCTATTTCAAGCAGATTTGAAAATGTATCATCGTGGCAGTTGATTATAGCAGAGAAAATACTAACAAAACAAATCAAACAAAACAACCCAAAAAAACTAAATAAAATGAAATTTTACAAAATGTTATCAAAGTCAGAGTCTTAGCTGGGGTAAAATATCGGGGTCAGGAATATGAAGAGAGGTTGAATCAGCATTATTGATGTTCACCTGAACATATGTGGAGGAATGCGTCATACCTTTCATGAGCACGTTAGACAGGCATTTCAATATACACGGAATGAAGGTGCAGAGCAAAAAGAAAACCACTACATAAGGGATTATCATTGTTAAAAACCATGCTGGCCATCCTTGGCCCAAAGATTTCAGCCAAGAGAACCATGAGTCATTTACTGCAGGAGGAGTTTGAATGGCATCTTGCATATGTTCGATGATGTTGGTAATATTTTCGTCTTCAATTCTAGAGGTCAACATGACCGTGTTAACATCTGACAGCATGTTAAGTAGGGCGTCATGTGGGTCTGGTGGCCCATTGACTATGACTGTGAGTTGTCTGTACAGATCAGAGCTTGGATATTCAATTCCACACCAATACGTGCCTGCATCAGTGGGTTTGACATCAGATATGGTGATCTGGGCTCCGTTGGAATTTGGAAGTTTTGTTATTGTGAAGCGGGGATTTCTGTTTGGAGCAATGGTTTTGTCAGTGGTGGCAACGATCAACTGCCAATCATGTGGGCCGCAGGGGTCTCTGCATAGGTATTTGTCATACTTGGCATAATATGCCTGAACCCGTCCTGATCGCCAAATTTCAGGGTAAACGAGGCAGGTGAATGTTGCACTTTGACCTTCTGTCAAAGTGACAGTCCTGGCAGGTTTGTAGGTGTAAGCCTCCATCAGCTGTGCCAAACATGACAGCATCAGAATCAAGTGATGCATGGTGGAGTTTGGTTGTACACGTCTGGTTGGTGTTTGTTGAATCCACAGGGCCAATTCCACGGGTCGTCCTCTTTGGCGTCTGTGCGTCCTTGCACCGTCCGTCGTCTTTGGCCTCTGCTCGTCCTCGTGTCGTCCGTCACCGTCTGTCCTCGTCCGTCCTCCTTGGCCTCTGTTCGTCCTCGCGTCGATCAGGTTGGCAGCTGGACTACTCCGTTGGCTCGGGGGTTCTTCCTGCAGTGGATGGCGTGAACCCACGTTGCCCTCTCGACTATCTTCGCAATGGTATGCGTTGTCAGAATGGACCTCGTCCCCGTTTGGAATTCCAGTGCTCCTTTCTGAAGTCGTTTCTCACCACCCAGGTTGGAAGTCTGCAGAGAGAGAGAGAGAATAAGTTTTTGCAATATTGTAGCTTTTATCCTCGCATAGGCCAGTGGAGGGGAGTGGCCTGGTTACAGGTTTTACTCCCAGAGATGGAGTTCTGCCAAAATTAATTTTGATTTCAGAGTGCCATTTTCTCGTTCGACAACGTCTCTACTGGCAGGGTGTTATACACAATGTTGTCCGAGGTTAATGGTAAGAAATTCACTAATTTGGGTTATTGCAGAATTGACAAAGTGAGAGCCATTATCGCTGCTCAGTTTTGGTGTAGCTGTAGTTCCCAGATGGGGAGTAATCTCTGTTAGCAGAGCCTTTGCTACCACTTGGCTACTCTGGTGTTTTGCTGGAAATACTTCAATCTATTTTGACCACGTCAACTATTACTAAGCAGCGTTTCTTTCCTTCTGCTGGTGACAGTTATAGGAAATCCATCATTAAGTGTTCGAATGGTCTGTCTGGTGATGGGTGAGCGGCGTGTGTGTTATTGCTTTGGTTTTACCTGTTATGTGTTGCACAAACCATACGCGGTTGACTGATCTTCTGCTGCATGAACTGAAAATCCTTTGGTGAACCAGTGCTGGGTTATGGCATCCATTATCCCCCCTTTTGACACATGGTCCAATCCATGTGTCAATTTCGCGAAATGAGGGAAAAAATTTTTTAGGTAGACAAGGCTTATTATCGGTTCCTCGCCACACATCTTCCTGTGGTGTGGCAAAAGATTGCACCGTTGTGAGAGAGGTGGAAATAGTGACAGGGATCAATTATAGTGGGTTGGAGTGTAGCTTCTTTTTCAGCAGCATCCGCTCTTGCATTTCCTTGAGAGACAGGACCTGTGTTGTTAGTGTGAGCAAGGCATTTACAAACAGGGATTGACTTTTTGGAGTAAAATGGCATCAGGAAGAGCTGTGCCTTTGCCATGATGGAGAATGGGTTTGCCGTTAGATTTTAGGAATTGTCTGTGTTTCCACAGTGTCAAAATCCTGGACAACCCAAAAGCATATCCGGAATCAGATTAGATGGTTACTGCTTTGTTGTTAGCTAGTCTGCATGCCTCTGTCATTGCTATCAGTTCTGCCGCCTGTGCAGAATGGTGAGGAGGGAGTGAGCTGGAGAGAAGAGTTTCATGATTAGTGACAACAGTAAAACCAACTCTGTTGTGACCCGTTTGTGGGTCATGTGAAGCTGATCCATCTGCAAAGAGAACCAAATCCGGGTTTGTAAATGGCTTTTCTTGGCAAGCAAACCGGCAAGCAAATGATGACAACATTTTCACAATCTTTGACAAGGTTAACATCATACTTTCTGTTGACTGTTCTTTGTGTGTGCACAAAAGATGTCACCCTTTTTGAGTAGCATTGTAGTGAAGGTGAAAAATAATAGATCTGTCAGATGTTTGTTGCCTTTCGGCTGTAGGCTTACACAATTTCATAACTGGGCTCAAATCTTCCCAGCTATCCGATGTGTGTTTTTCTAGTGGGATGTGTGGGACTGAATAGTCCATGATGTACATGTTACGTTGAGCTGGTGTGAGAGAGACTGACACAGCGCATTTATGTTCTGTCCAAAAAATGTGTGTCAGTGTTAGTTTGTCAAACCTCTCCCTTAACCAGCTTTCCTCGTACGATTCGTCAGATTCTGGTGACAGATGGGAGGTACACTGCAGGTCCTCTTTGGCCATGAAGTCTGTTGAGGCTGTGAAAAGATGTTTTTTGCTGAAACAAACTCAGGGAAGGTTGTTAGTGGTTGCAGTTGCCATTGATATGCATATGTCATGTTCGAGGTGTGGAAGACAACGGACTTTGGTGCCAGGTCAGCTGTTGGACCTTCTGGGTTTGGGATTAGACAAAGGCTTAATTTGCACATCCAGTTCCTGCCTGTCAGTTTACTGGGACAGATTTTACAGAGCAACTTTTTTTTTTTTCTTCCAGTTTCTCTTCTAGTTTTTTAGTTTTTCTTTGTTTGTTTTTTTTTGTTTTCTTTTAAACTAAGGGACCCCCCTAATGGGAAGCTGAGCTCATTTGTCCATACAGTTAAATAATTTAGACTTTCATCCCCAAATTTCTTTTTCATGATTACCACGATGGGCCCCTCCGGAGGCTCAACCACCTCAACGGAAAATCTCCCCATGCCGAATGGGGATGGGGAGGCCGTACGACAAATCCAGTCCAGACGTCTCTGTACTGGGTGCTTTTTTCAAATGCCAAGTCACAAATGCTAATTGTTTCGTATTTTGGCCACAAACAGCAAAAAAACCCTTCCTTTTGTGTTTTCTTTTCTTATTTTTCTTTGTCCAAAGGATACAAGCAACAAACAGAATTATTACGTGTTCGTTTTAAAAGAGAAAGAATAGAAATAAAGAAAATAAAAAGAAGCCCCGTTATTTGTTTATCTAAGCACCGTAACATTACTTCGTCTTATTTAAACTGCTACAAGTAACAAAAAGCATGGCAAATTCGTCTCAACGCTACAAGTGGCAAAAAGCTGGCCAACTGTGGAGACCATGAAAAAACTCAAATGTGCCTAATTAAAACCCAAATTTGAAAGACAATGTATTAAGTCAATATTTCAAAACTCACCAGACGAGTTTCGCTGAACTCTGTTCTTGGAACCCCGGTGGCAGCGACTCAGGACGTGTTACCGGTTAGCCCTCCCGTCTCACAAATTAATTGAGGTTTGGAGGCTGGAAATGATCTATTTCTCCAGGATGGCCTGTCGCTTTCCGTGCCTCGTCCTGAACGGCTGCTCACGGGGTCCTGCCAACAACGCCAAATTGTTGTGGAAGTTTTCAATCGCTTCCTTCCTAATACCTCTGATGAGCAATGAAATAGAGAAACTTACTTTTTCTGCCGGCCGGCTAAGTTTTTATTCTTCGTTGCAAGGAAAAAGATCAGTCCACACCATTCAGCGGCAATGGTATGAAAAGATACAGACAAAAGCAATACAGAGCATTTATACCTGAGGAGGGGGGCTTTGTTCTTTAGGTGTGTAACCACACCTCCAGGGGGGGCAGGATGCAGTCTTGATGATTAAGAAACAGGAGGTTAAAACAATTATCTTGTCTGAGTGTTAATTAAGAAGTAAATGATTTAAAACAATTAGCGTGTCTGGGTGATACAAATGGTTAATGTGGATTGGACGGTCTGTCAGTCTTGAGACATAAAATTTACCATCACACCACAAGCACTCATGATTACACTGAATGTGAGACAAAAGTGTTTCAGTAATCTTCTTAAGTTTATTGTGTCTCTTCTCTTAAGGAGAGATTTAGAGGTGACCAATCAGTGAGGCCTCCAGGGGTGACAGGTGACCAGAGCACAGAAGGAAAGATTGAATAAGCTGAGTTTAAAGAGCTGTGAATGTGAGTCAGAACAAACTTTATTTCCCACTGTGGGATGCTAATGATGGAACAACACTGTAATGTGGAAAAGTAGAAGTGGCAGTTGAGGTAGTTGTTTTGATGGGTTTGTATTTATTTATTATTGATTGGTTAAATCATCCATGACTGGACTGGACTGATGACCTGTCCAGGGTACCCACTTCCAGCCCCTCCACAACCCTGAATTAGATTAAGCGGGTATAGAAAATGGATGGATGAATGGTGATATAATTTCATCCCTAAACCGATGAAATTATGTGACCGCATATTCGAAAAGAGGATTGTGTTTTTAACACTTTAAACAAAATGAGAGGCATTTTTCAGTGAAATTTAGAAAGTAAAATAGTTTTCCATATTTTTATGAAGCTTATGTGACAATGAATGAATCCAGATGTTCAGTAAGGTCTGATTTCTCTACTGTCCCTGTCAGGGTTGATTCCTTATTGTGGCTCATTTGGTGGCAGCAGCTTAAAAGCCTCTTGGATGTCTTGTCTTCTCGCCAGTTCATTTGTTCTCTCTAATGGTACAACATTAACCAATCATGTTTATCAAGTCTTGTCACAAAGTCATGCTCCTGTTCTCATGTTATCCTCTGTACACTTTCTAGAGAGGCTACACCATTTTAGTCTCTGTCTCGCTCACACAGTTCACCGCTGGAAAGCTACTCTGTACCACCAATGCTCTCCACCTTCACTGAAAACTGTCCAAAACCACAACACCACAGGGAAGTCAGGTTCAAGTGAAGTGTATCAGAAGTTCCTGCATGATGAAAGCATTGATGCTATGGGCTGGCCTGCCCGTTCCCCAGACCTGAATCCAACAGAGCACATCTGGGACACCATGCCTCATTCCATCCACCACGTTGCACCACAGACTGTCCAGGAGTTGATTGATGCTTTAATCCAGGTCTAGGAGGAGATACTTCAGGAGTACATCCGCCGCCTCATCAGGAGCATGTCCAGGCGTTTTAGGGAGGTCATATAGGCATGTGGAGGCCACACACACTACTGAGCCTCATTTTGACTTATCTTGAGGAATTTCCACTGAAGTTGGATCAGCCTGTAATGTGATTTTCCACTTTTATTTTGAGTATGATTCCATATCCAGACCTCCATGGGATAATGATTTTGATTTACATTGACAATTTTATGTTATTTTGTTCTCAACACATTCCACAATGTAATGAATAACGATTTTCAACTGGAATATTTCATTCATTGAGATCTAGGATGTGTTATTTTAGTGTTCCCTTTATCTTTTTGAGCAGTGGATATATTGTGCACTTATCTGTTTTCACGCATCGCTCAGGTCTGTGTGAATCCTGCCTATAACCAAACCTTCAGCCAAATAGAACTGTTTTCAGCCTGGATTTAAACATTGTCAGAGTTGAGGCCTGTCTCACATCTTCTGGAAGACTCCAGATTTTAGGAGCATAAAACTGAAACACAGCCTCTCCTTGTTTAGTCCTGACTCTGGTCACCAGCAGGAGACCCCTCCCTGAGGTTCTCACAGTCCGAGTTGGTTCATATAGCTCTAACATGTCAGAGATGTACTTTGGCGCTAGACCATGAAGAGACTTGTACACGAGCAAAGCCGTTTTAAAGTCTATTCTCTGAGCGACAGGAAGCCAGTGCAGAGACCTGAGCACTAGACTACTATGGTCATATTTCCTGGTTCTAGTCAGGACTCGAGCACCAGCATTCTGGATGTACTGCAGCTGTCTTACAGCCCGTTTAGAGAGCCCAGTGAGCAGGCCGTTACAGTAGTCTAACCTGCTGGAGACAAACGCATGAATTAGTCTTTCTAAGTCTGGTTGAGACACTATTACTTTGATTCTGGCAATGTTTTTTAGATGTTAAAAAGGTACTGATGTTATTGATTTAATGTGGCTCTCAAAGTTCAGATCTAAGTCCAATATTACCCCTAGATTTCTAACTTGATTATTAGTTTTTAGAGAGAGAGTCTTAAGGTGACTGATAACACTTTCTCTTTGTTTCTGTTGGCCACCGACAATGATTTCAGTTCCACTTGTTTTGCGGCATAACAGCTAAATGCTGCTTCTGCATGTTTAGTCTAGACTCTAGACTGGACCAGCTGACCTGAGTCTTTGGATCTAAGAGCTCTTCTAGGTTTATATTCTCTGAACATATCACAGATGTATTTTGGGCCTGTATTCTGGGATTCGTAAACCATCAGTGGGCTTTTAAAATCTATTTTGTGACTGACTGGAAGCCAATGTAAAGATTTTAAAACTGGTGTGATGTGATCAGAGCTCTTAGTCCTGGTTAAAACTCTAGCAGCAGCGTTCTGGGTGAGCTGCAGATATTTAATGCTCTTTTTGGGAAGTCCAGTTAAAATACCATTAAGATAAATGCATGGATGAGTTTCTCCTGGTCTTTTTTGGAGAGAAAACCTTTAATTCTGTTGATGTTTCTGAGTTGGTAAAAAGCTGCCTTCGTGACAGCTTTGATGTGGCTGCTGAAAGTCAGATCTGAGTCTATCAACACTCCAAGGTTACGAACGTGGTCAGTGATTGTAAGGGCCCGAGTCTCAAGATATTTACCAATGCTGACCCTCTTATCTTTGTTACCAAACAGAATTATCTCAGTTTTGTCTTCATTTAATTGTAGAAAATCCTCTCTCATCCAGATGTTAATTTCCTCCAGACACTGACACAGTACGTCTGCTGGGCTGCAGTCGTCCGGTGACAGAGACACACAAAGTTGTGTATTGTCTGCATAACTGTGATAATTGGTGTTAAAATTCTGTAATATCTGACCCAAAGAGAGCATATACAAGTTAAACAGAAGAGGTCTAAGAATTGACCACTGGGGGTCTCCACAAGTCATGGCCACTCGTTCAGATTCATAGCTGCTGAGGGATCTCCTCTCATAACTTTCCACTTTCATTCAGATAGTCGTTAAGCTGGTTAAATACAACTTTCTCAATAATCTTGAATATAAAAGAGAAGGTAGAAACAGGTCTTTAGTTGTTCACCCTAGAGGCGTCTAGAGTTCTCTTCTTTAGGAGTGGCTTAATGGCAGGTGTCATAAGTGACTTGGGAAAAATGTCTGATGCCAGTGAGCTGTTAACTATTTGTATGATATCCCTTTCTACTGAGGTAAAAACAGTTTTTTACAAGTCAGATGGTATTATGTCCTGAGTGGAAGTTATTTATTTCAGATGGCAAACTGTTTCCTCCAGGATTTTTAGATCAACTATATTAAATTGTGATTTAACGTCAGAGTTATTTCTAGGTTTTAGACACAGATTAGTTTTCTTGTGGCGTGAATGTTTTGATATTTTGGCTCAAAGAATTTGGGAAATTCGTTGCATTTCTCAGTGAAGAGGAGGTCTGGGTTTGACTGTTTAGGAGGATTTGTGGGTTTTTCAATCACAGCAAACACAGTTCGAGAATTGTTGACATTCTTATTAATCATTTCAGATAAATGCAGCTGCCTGGCCTTTTACAGCTCATTGTTATAACTATGCAGACTTTGTTTTTACAGCTCATAGTCTGAAGCTAATTTACACTGCCATTTTGCCTCAGATCTTGGGCATTAGGAGTAGTGTGGTAGCAATACAGTGATCACAGAGACAGCATGAGCCACTGAGGTGTCATTGTGGGGTGGCTGTAGCTCAGGAGGAAGAGCAGTCGCCCACCAATCGGAAGATTGGTGGTTTGACTCTGGCTACATGTCAGGGGAAGACACTGAACCCCACGTTGCCTCCCAGTGTATCACTGGGGTATGATTGTAAATGGTAAATGGACTTGTACTTGTAGCTGACCACTCAAAGCGCTTCACTACATGCCGCATTCACCCCACTCACACACATTCATACAGCACGTCTTAGGATATAACTACGTGCTTTCTAAGCATTCACACACATTCATACCCCCAATGATACACTGGGGGAGCAACGTGGGGTTCAGTGTCTTGCCCAAGGACGCTTCGACATGTATCCTGGGGAAGCCAATTTACGAACCACCGACCTTCCAATTGGTGGGCGACTGCTCTTCCTCCTGAGCTACAGCCGCCTCCGCCGATTGTGTGTATGAATGATTAGAAAAGCACGTAGTTAAGTATCTTAAGACGTGCTGTGTGAATGTGGCATGTAGTGAAGCTTTGAGTGGTCAGTTAGACTAGAAAAGTGCTATACAAGTACAAGTCCATTTACCATTGTGAATACTGTATATCAATTACTACAGTAGCCTACTGTAATTATCTAGCATGAAGTTAGCACTTTATATGCTATGTTTAACATTTTGTTGGTTACATGTGACCTCAGGGAATGATCCTCTCTATTTGTATGGCCCGATGTTGTACTGTAGCTGCAAGAGTTAAGTTTGACGAGTTGCCTCTTTATTGGCTGTAAGAATGTTTATGCTCAGTTAACCTCTGCTAACAGGGCTCTGGATTGTACTTTGCTCAAACATAATCCTCAGTCTCTATCATAATAGGCTTCATCTTGTAAGCCTATTATGTAACATTAAAAACTAAAAACAATAAATAAAGAAAAACAGCAAATTGTGTAAATTTGCACAAGAAGCACAGTTTTTAAAATCACACTATATACATATTATTCTCTTCTTTCTACAATACAAAGAAGGGCTTAAGATCATAACTAAGCCAAATTTGCTGCACTGACACAGCTTGGGGATATAAATCTAGCTCAGATTGGTCTTTGATTTGCTAGTTTGGACTGCTCTTCCTCTCAGACTTTCCTGTAACCCGCTTGTCCACCAGCCACCTGCAGCATGCTGCAGGCTGTTACTAGCTGAGAAGTTTGATGAACTTTGAGAACTGTTATAATGTGTTGCTCGCACTTTCTTGCAAATTTGTGAAGAACTTTCTTCAAAGAAAAGACAACAGCAAGTGAAGTTTTAGTGTTTTTGGGTTTACTTGTGAAGCAAATGCCGCCTTTTAAAATCACAGCATTGGAAATAGTGCAGTTTGAAAAAAAGTCTTAGGCCTGTGTTGCTTTGCAGATCTAACAATATCCCATCATTCAGTTATAATTGGCTTTATTCTTAGACATTATGTATTCATATTCTGTATCTCACTAAACAATCTATGTTCCTATTTTGTGCTTTTCCACTCATACTACGCAATGTATGTCCTTGAATGGTCCAAGACTTTAAGATGGCATAACTTGACTAAATAACTGGGTCAGATGAAACTTCTCTATCATGTCAGATAGGTCTGGTACATTAGATACATGCCTAAAACAACATTCACACACACATACACGTTGTTTATCACATCCAAAGAACATGACGAAGACGGTGGTTGGCCTCGTCATGTCATTAATAACTGGCCAATTACCAATTACTGGCGGGCTGATGAATTTCCTGCGAGAGATCTGTCACTCCGAGTTCAGTGCTGCCATACTTTACCTGTGGCCACTAGTAAATACTTTGTTTATCTTAAGATTTCTCCAGCTTGTTCTTGGGCATCCAATGAAAGAATCGGGCTAACAGTTCCATTGTGCATTTACCCTTTCAAGTAAGCAGCTTGTTGGCAGGCAGATGAGAATGAATAATCAGGAGTGGTTGGAACAGACATTGGCGTTCCCACAGGGCTCTTATGGCCCAAAGGCACTGTTGTATGACAACATCAGACAGCAGCCATGCGTCATGACAATACAGCATCGGCACACTCAGGACATATGACACATCAGATAGCCAGGCTGGCAAAGTGGTAATCATGCCCACACTCTCGTCTTGAAGAGGTGTTGACTGGGGCTTTGGGCATGACTGTTGGCATTTTTATTGCTGGTGTAATGAGTGTGTGATTGATTGGGACCACAATAGGGGCTCATGTACTCAGAGTGGTATACAGCACACACCAGGTGGCTGGCAGTTCTGGATTAGAGGCCCCCCGGGCTCCCTCACAGATTAAAGTGTTACATTAAAAAGCATGAATTATAGATAGCATACCAACAGGAGAAAGGATTGGTACGTGTTTACATTTGGGCCGGCTGGGGAAAATGTTTTGGATGAAGCTTTTCTCATTTCTTATTTCCCTCTGAAACACAGACACTTGCTCTAACTGTCTCTCTGCAGCTTTCTGCACCCAAGCATGAGTAGAATCTAAAGATGTAATTACCAGCTACAAATGGTACAAATGGGACACCCAGAACATGATTCAGTCGGTGTTAAAGGTTACAGGTTATTTGGTTAATTATATTTACATCCATGGGACTTGACTCTCCTTGAACACAAGAGGAGGGCACAGTTTCAGAGCATCCAGGGACTAAATAGTATCAGGTTTTGATAAGGATATTTGCAACCTTGGTTAACTTAATTTGCTCAGAGCTTGAAAAGAAGGATGTCCACGGGCTGCTTTTATAGTTTTAATTTATTTAATAGGCCCTAAAGTTCGTGAGTTTATGGGGTGTAGAAGGATGGGGCATCTTAATCAACTACAAACAAGTACTGTGGATAAACTTGCAGCAGAGCAGGCGCCTGGCAAGATCAGCCTCCCACCCCCAAGCAACACTTACTCATCCTCAAACGCTCACTTAACCAAATTAACAGACTGCTCACATGTCATCATGATAATATTTCACATATTTTACCAGCACTATACATTTTACAGCCATTTTTTCTGCTATTCCTTACTGTGCTTTGCTAATTAAATTTTTATTAACATTAATCCTCAAGCATTTTCTTTCAAATTTATTCTTTTTCTTATGGTGATTCAAGCCTAATTTTGCAAAAAAACTCAAGAAGAAAAAATTTCTTGCATATAAAAAGTTTGATTAGGAAATAGAATCTGCATTCTTTGGAATCCTGAGTTGGAATTTATCAAACAGTTTCTATTGATCTGTCATTTATCACTTGATGCAGGGTGATGGGCTAACGTAAGCAGAACAGAAGTTGGCTCCAACCTCAGATGATGACTCGCACAAAATCAGTGCCTGATAAGAAACAGTTCCTCCCTCATTATTGATGATCTGAGCAATGCTTTCCCCTGCTTCACTATTCGCAAAGTTCAGTTAAATAGCTGTCTCTGCCTCCATCCACACTGTTAACTGAACAGTTAACAGTGAGATTGAGGTCAGGTCCCAAGAGAAGCAGAGGGGAAAAGGTGACAGGGTCAGGGATTTGGGGCCCTAAGGCACAGCTATACACAGTTGCTCTTTCTAAGCAAGGAGGGATACGATGGTGAAAAGATTTACTTATCAGTCTACTCATCAGCCAACAGCCGCAGAGTCACAGGTGCAGCATAGCAGGGGATGTGCCCAGAGTGAAGCAACAAAATATGCAATGACATAAGGCAGGGATACAGTGTCCTGCTCATTATTCTTCTCTTTTTTCAGTGTCTGTGCTTTGTGTAGGAATATTTGTGTGAAATTAAATTAACGTCAAACCTTGTTATACTGTGGCACGCATAGAAACTTGTGGTTTGAAAACATTTTCATTATTTTGCGCATGGTGTACTGACAAAAGCTTTTCAAACATTCCAAATGCGACCCTGAAAAAAAAAAAGCTGCAATGTTAATTAGAAAAACAGGACCACACACGATCATACTGTGTTTCTCTTTTTCCCTCATTACCATCACTCGGTGATGCCTGGTGGTAAGTCAGGATAGCAAAAGATGGAGGTATGACTTTACAACATGAAGACAAATGTACCTCATAAAGCTGTGGGAAAATGTATTTACCTAACAACAGCTACCCTCCATCTCGAAACCATATGAGCACCTCTCATGTCTTTACCAAACCTGACCCAGTCCAGCAGGTATCCCTTTTCTGCACCAGGTGACCTTAGACACCTAAGTGTAGTCACATGACAACTCTGTTTAAGAAAGAAAGGCTTCATTTAGTTATATCACATATGGCATGGTCTTGTGTTGTTTGTGTTAAAAATTAGCTTGAATCGATATATAAAAAAAATAGTCCTATATTTCTTGCCAGAAAATAGTAACCTTTAAAGAATCTGTTTCTTTTCACCTTCAGTTGCAATTCTAATCTAGCTCAGTCTAATTAAAGACAAATAGTAAGTATGTTTCTGCATGTTTTATGTCAGAAATTTGGTAGGGTTGAAAATCATGGGAGAACAACATATGTGTGTTGTTGTTTTGTGTAGCGGAGCATCCATGTCACATTACCACAACAATGTGTGAAAATCACTCATCACGTATATTCTAACACAAACATGAGCTTTACACTCCTTGAAAATGGGTGCAAAGTAGAGGAGTGGTGAAAACACTGTTGGACAGGCCATGATCCCATGATTAAAGAGACAGCTGTCTGTTGCCATCTTCCACTGTAAATTGACAGTATTCAGTATTAGACTTTGCAGAAGTATGACGTCATAATGCAAAACCTTGTGGCATAGGAAAGTCATCCTGAAGCAAAAACATTGCACACTGAACCTATATGTCATCATGCTATGTGCATATGCATATAGGCTATGGGAAATACGGATGGCAAACAAGGTTTTTGGTACAAGTCCTGAGCATTTATTGTGAAAATGCAATGTTGCAATCATGAGCAGCATGTTTAACAAATTAGTTTGGTGTATGTCTTTCGATTAAGCTGTTTTGGCTTGTAAGCTCCAGACAATATCAGAAAACATGTACTAGTTAGCAGGAAATTCACTGATCCACTTTCTCAAGACCGGAGCTATGTTTATAGAGCTACTGTAGAATGGTGCCTGGAAAGAGCATACAGGAGGAAGAACATGACAAAGCATATCCAGGATCTGCCCTGAGGCTTCCTCCTGCTAAAACGTGTCTGAAACAACTGCCCTGGGAGATATCCGAAGGGTATGCTTAGGAGACGCTCAAACCACCCTAACTGGCTCCTTTTGATGCAGAGGAGTAGCAACTGTACTCTTCCCCCTATTCCCTATTCCTAGGAGTGGACCAAGCCACCTTTCAGAGTAAACTCGTTGTATCTGTGATTTTATTCTTTCAGTCATTACCTATAGTTTATTATCAGAAGTGAGAGTTTGCCATGTAGACTGACTAGTAATCAACAGCTTCGTCTTTTGGCTTCTCTCCCCTCACCATGACAGACTAGCACAATGTTTGCATCATTGCAGATGCTGAACCAATTAATCTGCTCTGTTCTACCCCCTATGCATGAACAAGACCCAGAGATACTTGAAACTGTCCACCTGTGGTAGCAACTCACTCAAAACCCAGGGAAGGCATTCATCTATTTCTGACTGAGGACCGTGGTCTGAGACTTGTTAATGCTCATCCTGAGAACCAAAAATTGCATTGCTCAACCGGAATTTGAGGTTTGATCATCTGCTGGACTTTTTTCTCTAGCAGCCTGGCATAGATTTCCCAGTGAAGGTAGGGGATGTGATCAACCTACAGTTGGAACACACATACACACCAACAGCAGCAACATCAGAACCAGAGACTCAAAATAACTGAACATACTGATAAAGAAGGCTTGCTCTGTGCTGGGGACTTCTCTGGAGACTCTGAGGCTGACAAAGCAAAGAATGCTGCACAAACTGATGAACACAAAGGACAGTACTCTACACCCTCTGCATAACATAGTGATTGAACTGTTAAAATTGTTTTTTTCTTAGACATTATGTATTCATACTCTATATTTTTCTAGATAAGCCATGTTCCTATTTTGTACTTTTCCTCTTTGCTCATACTACGCAATGTATGTCCTTGAATGGTCAAAGACTTTAAGATGGCACAACACGACTGAATAACTGGGACAGATAAAGTGTCTCTGTTAGGTCAGATAGGTCTGGTACATTAGATGCACGCCTAAAACAACACACACACACACACACGTTGTTTATCTCATCCAAAGAACAAGACAATGGTTGGTCTGCTCATGTCACTAAAAACTGGCCAATTATACTCTGTTGCGTGTAAGTACAACCACTGTGAGATAAAGGTGAAGATAAATATGAAATGTTTCCGGATATCGGGGCTCAGCCGGATGGATTTCCTGCGAGAGCTCTGTCACTCCAAGTCCAGCACTGCCATACGTTACATTAGACCACCAATAAATACTTAGTTTAACTTAAGATTTCTCCAGCTTCTTCTTGGGCTTCCAATAAAAGAATCGGGCTCACAATTTATCAAGTGTGTTCCGTCAGAGGCTTCCTCAGATGTGCTGCAACAAAGAACTGTACAGGAGGTCATTCCTGCCAGCAACAATAACACCTCATGATAAATAATTGTTAAGGAAAAAAACTAGATTTATAATGTTTTGCCAAATGATGAATGAGTCACAGAACATATTCAAGAGGGGAGAAAGGCCTTCAGATTCAAGAACATAGAAAATGAAACATTTTACATACATTTAGCGTAAATCACTTGACATTTACAAAAAGAAAATAATCGCAATACCATTTCAATTATTTACCCCACCCTGAGGAGTAATGCCATGTTTCACATTCAACCAGTCAAACTTAAATGAACTCTGTGTGATAAGAAGTGCTGGGTGCAGACAGGAAAGCTGTGATCAATGTCTTCTCTGCAGTCACAAGTGTAAATGTTTAGATATGCAGCCGTGTTACTTCCCATGTTAATGCAGGTATCTATTTGACAGAGCCAGCATGTCTATCTGGACTCCCTCTGACCTGCTAGGCCTTTATGAGTGCGAGATTCTGCACCTGAACACTCAACACTCGTGTTCGTAGGAGTGTGTGGGAATTCGCAACTGTGTACATATGTATTTGTGAGAGAAAATCCTTTAGGTATATGTATTACATTGTGTAAGCACTGATACGTTTTCAAGACACCATGGGTGTCTGTGGACAAGTGAGACTTCCTGAGAGTGAGTTTGTTATTGTTTTTATGTCACGGGTCAGACCAGGAGAGACTGGAAGGTAGATGAGATCATGACATAACAACCATAAAATGTCCCCAACACATATACAAGCACACTCTCCTGACCATGAGGAATGCCATTTTTCAACCAGTATGACTTTCCTGTTTGAATTAGAGGTGCAAACATAAGCCTGCCTTGATAAATGGTGTTGATCCAGGGCCAAAGGATCAAGGGGACTGTAATATAACGTTAATGGAGGAAGAAACAAAGATGGAGACAACAAAAGTTGGGGGAAAAGAACTGATGAGGTTAACATTATAGCCACTACGTATTGGGGGCTGGAGAGAAAAGACAAAGAGATTGAATGTGAAGCAGAAATAAAAGGATTGATGGATCTTAAGCTGGGCTAAAGAAGAACAAGGCAGGGGGGGATCAAGAATGTCTGGAGGCCACTCTTATCTCTCTCACTGAAAGGAATGCAAACACAAGTGCACACACAGAGCAAATAATTAAGATGTGCACTGAAGGAGAAGCAAGAAAAAAAAATCAATGAGCCGTTTAACACCCATCCTCCGAGGGATGCAAGGATACCTTCGGGGGATGACAAACACATGTGTGGGTGTGTGTTCAAGTCACTCTTTTAGCTTCTGTACACGTGGGGGACTCCTTTGTGCTTTGAGTGGCAGGGTGACTTGCGTGGGAACATATACCCACACACATCCTCAATCAGCATCCCCCTTCCTCCTACTACTCCAGCACCCCAGCAGCCTTGTCCACCCACCTGCCTGAAACCTCCTTTGTTATGGTGAAAGGCAAATGTATTCTGGTAGGGGTGTGGTTAATGACTGAGTTGCAGGGTGTCCCTAAGCCACACGTGGGTGTACCTGAAAGAGCCCTACCTCCCTAAGTGAAGTATGAATCGATTTAGTGTGGTGAGGGGTAAGAGGGGAACAAATTGGCAGTGTGTGTTGTTTTGCACAGAAAAATGACTCCATCAAAACTTTATTTAAAAATGTGTTTTTCATAATGACTTATCAAATTATATTAGAGCTTTTTTCAGACCTTATGCACACAGTGCTTCTGGGTATGTATTCCTTTAACTGTTTAATCAATTGCTATGTGCCATTGAAAAACAAGTAACTTTTGAGCTTAGTTTCCTTGTTTTCTGCAGGCATGACAGGACATTTAATAGTGTCAGTAACAGAGAGTGTGTTAGAATTTTTTTTTTCATTTAGTGACTCAAAGAGATACACAAGAAAAAAGTGTCATAGTTAGAATTATGATTGTGACAAATAATGCAGAATTGACTGGTCAGTGTGAATCTGTAAACTCCCAAAGATCCTTCCCTAAACTTAAACAAGTAGTTTAATTAAATAACACAAACAAATCAGCAAGAAAACCCAAAACTAACAGCAATTAAAAAAGAAATGGAAAACAAGGATGTAAATAATAAAATAACTAAATAAGAATAAAAGTGTCATTATTCCAAGATCCATGACTTTCCATCACCTTCCCTTATAACTTCCTTTTGGGTTAGGGCCTGAAAAGTACAAAGGCAGAGTGGGAGGGAGATCAAGGAAGATGCTCCTCTAAGTCAGAAACTACGATAGCCAAAGAACCTAAACAACATGTGTTTGAGTGAGAACCATCACAGAACACTGACACCGACTCCCTGTAATTCTGCAATGCTGCCATGCCATTTGAAAGCAATGCTTCTGCTGTTTGTTCATTCCAACTAAATATTGTAAATGCAAGAACAACAGCATAATGAGAGAGGTGGTGACTTAGGGCATATGTCACCCTTAGATGGTAGTAAGTAATGAATTAATAACAAACGATGATTGCTGTGTGAGAAATGTAGCCTTTCCAACCAAGCAGTGAATCCAAACGAACCCTCCCACCCGTCAAACAATACCAATAAAGCATTATCTCTGACCTTACAATCTTATTGCAAGTTGGGAATAGAGCACTTGTACAATGTAATGTTAGTATCGTTAAACAATACTGGAGAAAAAGATGAAAATGTTTTTAAACTCAGTTTCAGCTACCTCTTCTATCTTGCCTTTGTAATCTGTTCCTTCCGGAATTGGTGCATTCATTGAAATCTAGTTTTGCTCGGGTATGATTGGGAGTTAATGAAAGTCAACTTTCTTTAACTCCCATGGCATTGGTAAAAATGTCCAGTCTTTTTTATCTTGTCCCTGTACTGACTGTCTGACCTGTCTGCAACCTTTAATATAGTGGATTATAATATTCTGACTTTAACAGTGGGTCAGTATCAAAGTTTCAGTTCTGACTCGGTTCAAATCAAACCTGACTGAGAGAAATGTTCATGTTACTTTAGGAGATTGTTCATCTTCTAGTGCTTCTCTCACATGTGGAGTACTTCAGAGGTTAATTTTGAGTCCAGTCCTTGTGAGTGTTATAATCTGTAGGGTTCATTCAAGGTGTGTCAAAGTACTGAACGGTCCAGTGCTGTGCGAAAACTAAGGCTGGTTCTTCCAGAAAACAGGCTTTGTGCAGTGACAGTGGAAGAGGCAGAGGCAGTAATGGCTCCAGGTGGCTGTGGCTCAGGGATCCAACACCACTGAATGCTCCATAAAAGGTAAGGTTCATATATGGACAACCATCGATATGGTGACAAAAGAACAGAACAGCGGAGCTTAAGCACTCAGATCACAGCGGCCACCTCAGGTGAGTTGAATGATTAATCAGCCAGCCGTCACAGTAACTGCCAGGAAGTCCAAGGCACAGCATAGGAAAGACTACAAAGAATAAAAGCATGGCACAAAAAACACAAACCTTCACAATCAGTCTGCATACGTTGCCTATGGGACCTGTCTTCAGGAAACATAATATTCCTTTCCTTTGCTTTTCTGATGACATTCAGGTCTATTTGCCAATCAAGTTAGACAGCAGTATTGCACTGCAAGCATAACTAAACTGTCTAAGTGACCTTATAAGCTGGATGAAGTTGAATGAAAATAAAACTGAAGTAATTTGGGTTGGAATAATCAAACCCACATGACATTTCTGTTGACACTCTTGGCCTTTTTACTCAATGTAGTTTCTCTGCTGTCAAAAATCTGGGAGTGATTTTTGTCAGCTCTTTGAAGTTGGATAAGCAGGTCAGTGCCAAGATGAAGCCTTACCAAAAAAGTGGAGCACATCAGTCCAGCTCTGAAGTCTTTACACTGGCTGCCTGTCCATCAGAGGATATACTTTAAAGTTCTGATGCTGGTCTATAAAGCTCTGAATGGTCAAGGACCAAAATACATCAGTGACCTCCTGACCCACTATGAACCTTCCAGACCCCTCAGGTCATCTGGATCCGGTTCCCAGAGTCAAAACCAGACATGGAGAAGCTGCATTCAGCTTCTATGCTCCACATGTCTAGAACAAACTCCCAGAAAGCCTCAGATCAGCTGAAACACTCAGTGTATTTAAGTCCAGGTTGAAGACACACCTATTTTCAGCTGCATTTGAATAAGCTTGAGTTTAAAAACGGAATCATGTTTTAACTATTGATTTTATCTTTCATATATATAATTTTTTCTGATTTTATCTATTGTTCTTATTTCCTTCTTTTGTTTAAATTTTAAATCATGCTTTTTATTTCTTCTGTTTTAATGTCTCTGTGAAGCACTTTGAATCACCTTGTTGTTGAATTGTGCTATACAAATAAACTTGCCTTGCCTTGCCTTGCCTTACCTCTCTCTTAAAGACCTGGGAAAGTTATTTACGCTTCTATCACCACTTGACCACTGTAATAAGCTGTAACGTGCAGACCAGTCTTTTCTGCATCGTTTACAAATTGTTCAGAACACAGTAGCTCGGCTTTTACTGACTGTGGTTGTGGCAGTAGTGGCAAAGGAGAAGAATAACAATTTCTTTGGCACTAGTGGAACGTTGTACAATAAGCTCCAGACAGCTTTCTGTCAAGAGGTGAGAGGTACATTTATTTTTTAATTTTTTTTCCCCTTGTCCATCATGGCAGCAGAATTGTAATCTAAATACGTTTTATGCCAAACAGATTTGCTTTGCCAAGGGAAGCTTTATAAATGTAAAGCTCCCCTTGGTGCCCATTTATTTATTTTTGTTTACAATATATAACATGTAATAGAGCCGAACCAGACCGGGGGACAAGGAAAGAAGAAGAGTAAAGAAGAGGAAACAGAACAAAAATAGAAACAAAAACCAGACAACCAGCTGCTACACCTGTAAAAAGCAAAACAGACAACAATCCACAGCCTCTGTTGGGAATCCAGCCTTAGCGCCACCAAGAGCACCTGAAAGCAGACAAGCAGAGAAAAAACAAACAAACAAAAACAAGCACCAGTAGTGGCAATTGCAAACAACACAACTGTGGACATAGATGACCTGAAACCACAGGATAATACATCAACTGCTTAGCGAGCATGCTACTGGGCTAATGAATATGTGTGTGTGTGTGCACGTGAACATGCAATACTCATGGCACAGAACCCAGGAAGCCCACCGCAGGGACAACTACGCATCCACCCAGAAGACCGCAGAGGAAGCCCTCGGAAAGTGCCCCCATAAGCATAGGACCAAGGCCCCCCAATGACCAAGGGCAACGGCCCACCGACCCTGATAGGCCCCAGCCGCCCAGACATGGGACACCGGACCCGGGCCCCAGGAGCCCGAGCGCCTCCAATCCCCACGGCAGAGGCCCAATCCAATACCTGAGAGGGCCAAGCGTCCCAGACAGTCACACAGTGGGCCAGCGCCAGAGGTACGTTTCTAAACTCATATAACATCAACATAACGTCACTTAAGTGTGATCATTTGGCTGGGTCTGTATCACATAGGTTAACAAACCACCTGGCAATGAGACGAGAGGAAACTGGAGCTTTTAACAGCCACACTGGAATCAGCCACAGGTGAGAAGAATGAGTTATCTGGATCACATCCACAGAGAAGCAGGAAACCACATAGAAAGTAAAGAGTAGTCAACAAAACCATAGCCTGTAACACTTTGTTACTTCCCTTCTTTCTCTCTGTATGGCTGAATCAGTATAGTGAGCCAGCTTCCCTGTTGTGGATCAAAAATATATTCGTTTACAACATCTAAGAGGAAATATTTCAAAGCCTATTAGCCAGATTCTTTCATTGGAAGCCCAAGAAGAAGCTGGAGAAATCTTAAGTTAAAGTATTTATTAGTGGTCACATGTAAAGTATGTCAGCGCTTGGTTCGGAGTGACAGAGCTCTCGTAGGAAACCCGTCAGGCCGAGCCCCAATATCCGGAAATATTTCATATTTATATTCACCTTTATCTCACACTCGACGGGGTATAATTGGCCAGTTTTTAGTGACATGAGCAGGCCATCCATCGTCCTCGTCGTGTTCTTTGGATGAGATAAACAACGTGCGTGTGTGAGTGTTGTTTTAGGCGTGTATCTAATGTACCAGACCTATCTGACCTAATAGAGACACTTTATTTGACCCAGTTATTTTGTCTCGCTATGTCATCCTAAAGTCTTGGACGATTCAAGGACATACATTGCGTTGTATGAGTGGAAAAGTAGGTTATTTAGTGAAATACAGAATATGAAACATAATGTCTAAAAACAAAGCCAATTACAACAGTCGGAAGATTTTTTTAACAATTCTTCATCTTAATCATTACAAAACAAATGACTGAGATGAAAAATTGCAGCTGGTCAGGAATTCACAATATACGATGATAGGACAATCTGTGGGTTAAGGCATCAAGCCAGGAGCCTGCTTTCTTAAATCTGGAAAGCCTGCTTTTAATCTTGATTCATGTTGATTTTGACAAAGTCTGTTTGAGCTCATTTAGATAATAAGATAATAATAGCTCTGAATTTGAAGAAATTAGTGGGAAAAAGCATCTCTCCTGAATATCTTTGTATCTTTTTTCTTCGTCACACAGACATTTACACTTAGACATGCACAAACACACACATACACCCCAGCTGACCCCAGAGTTTAATCATCATCCATTAATAATTAGGAGTTCTTTCCTGAGTGTGTATCCAGAGGTTGGCTGAGTAAAAGCGTTGGAGGAAATAATAATAAATAATAATCAGACCAAACAAATTAAGACTGATTACTTTCTGCATAACGTTAAGTACTGCACACTCCTCTGGTCTTACACTCAAGTAATGGATTTGTAGGTATGTGATGATTTGTGAGAATTTCTGTATAGCCTTCTATGCAGTATACGCACATGCAGACATACAGCTGGGTTTCATCCTAAATAAAGCCAGTGCTATGCTCCTGTAAACAGCATAGCAGTAATTGGGAACCGCTTAAAATTTCACTCCTCATGGGGTCTCAGTCTGACTCTGGCAAATCAGGACTCCGTCTCTGAGAATGACTCTAAGCTACTTTAAGTCTCAGCCATTGCTGAAGACAAAGGCATTGTGGTTTGGGGTGGATTAGTATAATGAGTGGAGAGGGATGACGTCACAAAATGTGATTAAGTAGTTGGTAAGTAACTGTGAGAGTGACTTGTGAGAATTAAAGGTACACAGTTAAGACGCTGGGCCCTTTCACATGTTAAATAAGGCCAACACATGCAGCATGGGGGGTTAGTGGTGACAGTGAGTGGGGGGACTAAGAAGACGTCAATAAAAAGGATGCAGCTGCTTTTGCTTCTGTGATAGCCTGAGGCTGGATCAATTAAAAGTATCAATACACAGATGCACCCATGCACACTGTGTCCAGCACTTGTTCTCTGTAGACCAAATAATTCACAAGGAACTTTATATGTGCAAATGCATCTTAAGCACGGTTGCATTGCCTCTACAGTGTGTGCATGTTTCTCAATATTTCCCAGTAAAAAAAAAGATAATTCAGACAATATGTCTATCTCCTATTTCTACATTTGTCAATGAGTTTTTAATTCATCTATGTGGGCCTCATCACCAGAGGGAAATTTGGGACTGACAGTCACAGCCACTGTCTAAGAAGTGACATATGGCAACAGTTAACACTCACATATGTATGTACTCTTCTCATGGGGGGAGAGTAGCAGTTCCTGTGGATACAGTTTCATGTGTGTATTATGTGTGAAAGAGAATGAGAGAAAACACTACACCCAGACCAGCTTGTGAGATATCACTATCTGCATTAGATTAGATGATTAGATGAGTGGCTCTGATTTGTCAAGATGAAACCCTTGTAAATTAGAATGAAGCTATAAAGATGAAAGTATTATGGTAATATGTTACAAATTAGAGTTGAGTGTGTGGTTGATTAAAGTAGTTAAAGAATGGTAAAATTAAAATATTCTTGATTGAATAGTAATAAGTCGTAAAATTGGTGCATGAGAATATGCATAATGTGAAGAAAAAAATACTTGCAATATCTCTTTCTAGATCATCAGTAATCCAGGTCATGGTAATCCTAAAAGCTTGAACAGATGTAAACCTAACTTCTTTTCTTGGTTCTTGAGGATGTTTCACCTCTAATCCAAAACATTTCCTCAGTTCTGACTCCTCAGTTGAGGAAGTGGAAAGCAAAGCACTAAACTCCTTCAATGGAACAATACCAAGCCACTGGTTCAGATATGCAGATGACATCTGGGTCAAAATCCAAATTCAAGAAAAGGACTCTCACTGAATACAACTCACTGGACAGCAATATCATGTTCACAAGGGAGGATGCAAAAGGGGTAACAAGTCGTCTTTTTTTGGACTGTGCTGTGCACACTTAGTGAGTCTACATGATGAGATTAACTCGATTATAGCTATAGTTGGGTTATGCTCCTTATCTGAGCAAGGGTAATTATCCTTGGTGGTGAATGAATCGAATCACTGGCACAAAGCATGCAATACCAAAGTACGATAGGTAGTGCAGTATCCATTTCAGCTATTGCTAATAGAGCCACTTCCGGTTGATGTCTTCACCAACAACAACAGCAAACTCAGGTATTCAAGAAAGATGGCGAACGAAGAGCAAAACGAAGCTACGTCCCTCTACATTTGTGATGAGCATGGCACAAACGCGATGCACAACGGCGCATTCTCCATCGTGTTGTTTATTTCTTTCTGACGGCAGCGACAACAACAGTAATATCGTCTCCTTCAACTTGGCAATCCCGGGAAAAAATCTCGAGCATGCGCAGAACGCTCGATCTGATCCACTGTCGTCAACATGCACGTTCAGTGAGCATTTGGATCGAGTTATCTCGGGGTCTTATTCGATTGCAAGTAACCCGATCCGATTCGATTTCTTGTCAGATTAAGATGTCTACATGAACTTAATAACTCAATCTTATTGTAATTTAGCCATTAATCCGATCCAATGGCACACATGTAACCGCACTGACTGAGAAGGACAAAAGTCATAAAACTGTTTACTGAAAACCTACCCATTTGGATCAGTACCTGCTATTTGACTCACACCATCCACTAGAACACAAAGTGGCTTGTCATCAAAACTTCACACCTTGTTAAATCAGCAAAAAAATCTGGAAAGAACATGACAGCATCCATCCACTCAAAGCCCAGCTGGTCAATGCAGATGGCCACCCTCCCTGTGTCTGGTTCTGTTAGAGATTTCTTCCTGCTAAAATGGAGTTTTTTATTTCCATAGTCACCTCGTGCATGCTCAGAATGGGAGATTGGACTGAAGTAAAGTTTCACTGCAATCTGTTGGTTTCCTTAGCTGGTTGCTTTATTTGAATTGGTTCTGTCTGTTTGAATTGGATTCATTTGGAATTTTCAGCTCTTGGGGGACACCAAGTCTTTTCCATGTCAGCTGAAAAATGTAATCTGTCTAATGAGTCCTGGGTCTGGGTTCTCCTCCTGGTAAGGCATGTCCAAAACACCTCCTGTGGGAGGTCTCCTGAAGGCAGTCTCAGCAGATGCCCCAACCAACTCAACGGTCTCTTTCAGATGTGGAGAAGCAGCAACTGTTTGAGCTCCTCGTCCTGATCCCTAAGGGTGAGCTCAGCCACCTTGCTGTTTGTATTCACAATTTCATCCTTTCAGTCCACACCCATGGTTTGTGATAATAAGTGAGGGTTGGAATGTAGATCTTCACACAGCTCTCCCTTCACAACAGACCAGTACAACATCAGCATCACTGCGGACACTGGTCAGAGTGGTAAACTTGGAGGTGTAATTTGTCAACCCGGCAGCTTCACACTTGGCTACAGAGTCTATCTGAGGTCTCCACTTGGTGAAGCTTTCAGGAACACATCATCCACAAAAAGCAGAGATGAAATGACTGAACTAGAATTCCTAACACCCTTGTGAGTTGTGCAGTTAAATATTGCCAAATAACCAAACAGCAGCTTTCAGACCAAGTGGTCTGAGGATTTCTCTGGGTGTTATAGGGACTGTAGGGCTACCAAAAGACATGTTTCTCAGGTTTCATTCACACAGCAAATAGGAACACTGAAGTGGTATCAAAACCAGTCAGTGATTGGCGAAAGAGTCAAAAATGATGTTGTAATACTCATAACTAAATCATCCCAAACCATTTTAGATGAATAAACACATGCTGCATAGATTTTTGTTGCCAGTAGTCCTCAGAAATTACAGAATATGATGTCATTGGATCGAGACAGGTTCAACACTCCTGATTCATGATTAATAAAAAAATAAATTTAAAAACAAACAAACAAAAAAACACAGTCTCATTCAGAAACTGTTTTTCATAGCGGGGAGCTGGTCTGACTGAATTGGGTTTACTTTGTAGGCTTAGAATTGTTTTTCTCCTGAGACTGACGGGACGGCAGTACAAAGTAGCTTTCCAACAGGTAAGTGGCTTGTGACTTAAAGTAAAAATGCTGAATGTTACCCATGAAAAGTCCAGATGCGGACGTCCAGTCTGTCCAGGGGGAAAAATAGAAATAAAATAATAAAATAAAATACAGTACAATATTTCTCTTTTCTGAAAACTGGCATCAACTGGAGTGCAGACCCAGACACATAAGTGGGAGGCACATGGGTGCAAATCCCAATTTCTGAAAAACATGAATTGTCTCCAATGAAAATACCATAAATTATTTAAAAATCGAACAAATGTATTTTCAGACTTCACATTCTTCACATTTTAGATTCACATCTAAGAAGAAATTATTGAAATGGTGGAACAAATAATGTTTGACAAATATATTTCAGACTCCATATTCTATCTCTGGTCTCCCCCAGGAGCAGACATCACATGCCCGAGACCCTTAAAATGATGATTTACTAATATACCAGTTAACTAAGCAGTGATACATGCTGTTGGCTGTTTAGGACAAATAAACAAGAAAGGTAAGCACAATTAATGATTCCCTGTGCAGTACTTATTGAATGATATGGCGAGCCTCTACGAAGTTGTGATTTCTGGTGTCATGGTATGAGCTACGAGCAAAAGAAAAGCTCACTTTTGTGTCCCCCCCAATCTTGACATTAGATCTGCACCCTGGGGAGGCAATCAGGCAGGCACAGGTGCGTTGAATCCCCAATCAGCCTCATTGAGCACAGCGAATGTAAAAAACAGGAGCAGTCATCAAAAACACAGAAAACCCACAGATCTCAGCACCGAGTCAGAGTTCAGGAAACCCTATTGTTTTGTACATTTTTCTGAATTTTTAAACTGAAATGAAGACATTCTTAGGAATGTATTAAATGAAAATCATAGTTACTCATTTTAGCCAAACTTAGGTGAATCATTCTAGTCAATCCCTGAGACATCAGAAATGTAAGTAATTTCATTCTTAATGTCTGCCAGCTCCAGATTAACTTTGCACACTTCCTAATAGCCTCCTAATAGTTTATATCTTGTTCATTTGGTTGGTCAACTACCTGATAGTTTGCTGAAGGGGCAGGGAAGATGATGACATGTGAACCTGTACTACCCCAGTGGCTGGCCAGGAAGCATAAACAAGAAAATGATGTCTTAAATATCACTTGTTAGCAAAACACACGGCTGATGCAGAGATCCCCACTACCTCTCACCAAAGGCAGACCTCCCTTAGTAGTTTGCAACAGAGACACCAGGACAACTCCACCAGCAAGGTTAGACACAGTTATAACATGTGAAATTAGTGTGAATTTTACACATAGGAAAGAACCAATATGCCCTTCTGTTGTTGCTTGTTGGATGAAGAATGTTCTGGACAGTATTTATCAGGACAATTTGTTTTGGGCTGTTAATGTAAATATAAAATGTATTTGCATAAAGAACTCAAGAATATTTGTCTTCTACCATGTTGACAACAGTATTAAAAAATATTTGTTTAAGCTGCATTTAGAACATAACAAAATATATATCAAAACATATATTTTGTCATTGATCATGAGTTAACTATGGACAATCTATGGATTAAATCGTGATTTGATATTTTAATCGATTGACAGCCCTAGCATCAACACGAAGTACTGTTAGCCCCCTCAGGTGTCTTTTCACTCAGTGTAACTATGTTTTTACTAAAATCAGTTTGTATGTCTAATGCCAACATAATACAGACCTTTGAAACAGTTCCACTCACTGTTTGTAGTTAAATGGTAAATTGACTGTACCTGTGTAGTGCTTTTGTTGTCTAGCTGACCGCTCAAAGTGCTTTAACACTACATGTCACATTCACACAGCACATCTTAGTCTACAGAGCTAAACAGTACTGTCTTCACACACACATCGGATGCTTCAACGGGCAACGTGAGGTTCAATGTCTTGCCCAAGAACTATTTGACATGTGGCCAGGGAAGCTGGGAATCGAACCATTGACCGATAGGTGACTTGCTCTTCCTCCCAAGCTACAGCCGCCCAGTTTGCAAAGCAAACATCTCTGAAGCAAAAAACAAAACACCATGCTCTGGAAAGTAGCAGATCACTCGTGCCTTGCAGCATGATAACTTTCACTTTTAAAATGCTTGCAGTGGATAACGTGCACACTCGTATTCTCACGGGCACCCGCTGCCTAAAGGAAATTCTGCCTTTCACTCTAGATGTGTGAATGAAAATATGTGGAAAAATAAATTGGCCAGCGAATGAATTTGAGACTGTTGGATAAAAGGTGCATAGCAATACCAAAACATGCGTATGCTTTTTTTTTTAAGCTTTGGGGGTGTTTAAGACGATAACACATCATTTTAACACTGCAGGAAAGCAGGAAAACATGGAAATGCATATCGTGGGACCCCTAAATCTATCAATGTTACAGAGGTGTCCCACTTTTAACAGTTAGAACCACCATTTGTCCTCATGCTTAGCCAGACTAAACACAGTCTGAGCCATCGTTATACCATGTACAAACATATTAAAATCATATAATCTGTCTGACTCTCAGTAAAACAACAAATAACTCTGCTAGAAGCAAAATTATGAAGACAAGTATTTTCTTTTTATGAGATCAGTAAAACAATGGCCTCTGTTTCGCTGATTAATGTCAGTTAAATATTGTAAGAGATACAAATAGTATGTTTTCTATACTGGACTTGGAGCAATGTATATATAGAGTGATATCAAATTTCATAGCATTGAACTGGCATAGTTGTGGTGTGGGTTATTTCAGTATCAGCTTTCATATACATAATCTAAAGCAGCATTACTATAAAGTCTCTAAAGGATGCATTGTCAGCCACTCCCTCTTTTCGATATTTCAGGTATATCAATACTTGGGAGAATGTTTTTTTGTTGTAAAAATAAGGCAATCTCTGGAATTTAAATCAGTGCATTTCTCTAGATTTTGAGCCAGAATTTCTGCTTATGGTATTAATTTTACTGACATATCTTTATATTATTAAATAAATAAAATAAAAAAATGAGTCACTGACTTAAACCAAGCTTATAAATTACTTTACAACCCAGTCTGTTTTTACTTAGTTCATGTAATACAACTCATAGGAAAGCTGACACAGGTTGCAGGAAAAGATAGGACACCTACACAGCCTTGTGGAGGAAATAAGGGATTCATAAGAGAGTAGAGTTTGACTCCTTCACTGCTCAGAGGCCAAGTCAGGTAACTCTTGTGGGGGACTTTGACTGAGTCATTTACCATTGGGTTAGAGTGATAAATGTGACCTGCTGCTATAAGTCTATGTTATGTGCCATTGAAGGATGGAGGCAGGGTTTTGCTCTTGAGGAATGAGACCGCCTGGTAAATTACTTTAACCCTGGGAAAGGATAGGGTTATCATTAACAGAGGTGCAACACCGTTGCTACTGTCATAGCTCCAACCTGTGAAACGTGACAAGGACATGAAATGCATCACAACAGTTCTGACCTTGTGACATTTTAGAGACTGTGTTTGCTATCAGCAGTTTGCTTAGCTGGGTTTCTTATTTTTCTTCTTCTAAGATTGATACACTGAGCATGCCTGTGAGTTTTTGAATGTCCATGACTGTGAGTGCATGAAAATCTATTGACACACTAGCGTACAAATAATTATTTTCTCAGTGGTTAGTCTATCAATTTGAGGTGACTTTGTTTCTTTCACCCCCATCAAACATAGTCTAATGAAAATTTCATGAAACTGACATAAAATTCAATTCAATTCAATTCAATTTTATTTATATCGCGCCAGATTACAACAATTGTCATCTCAAGGCACTTAAGTAATATAGTCCAATTCAAGCCAATTGGAATTCAATTCATTGTAATCATAATCCAATTAATTCATATAGAGCCAATTCAAAAAATTAATATCCTAGCTAAGGAAACCAACAGATTGCACCGAAATGTGTCTTCAGTCCAATCTCCCGTCCTGAGCGTGCCTGTGGCGACTGTGGAAAGGAACGACTCCCTTTTAACAGGAAGAAACCTCTGGCAGAACCAGACTCAGGAAGGGTGGCCATCCGCCTCGACCAGCTGGGGTTTGAGAAGACAGAAAAGAGGGAAAAGAGGGGGGAAAAACACCATAACGTCATTCAAAGGATATCTGTTGGAACAGGGAAACATACGTTAATAACCACAATAATGTCACATGTACATAAAATCAATTGTGAAATTAAACAGGGGGAAAAAGAGAGCAAAGTGAGGAAAGGTGTGACAGATGAGGTCCCCCAGCAGTCTAAGCCTATAGCAGCTTAACTATGGGATGTTTCAGGATTACCTGAGCCATCCCTAACTATAAGCTTTATCGAAAAGGAAAGTTTTAAGCCTAATCTTAAAAGTGGAAAGGGTGTCTGCTTCCCGGACATTTACTGGCAGCTTATTCCACAAGAGAGGGGCCTGATAACTGAAGGCTCTACCTCCCATTCTACTTTTAGAAACTCTGGGAACAACAAGTAAACCTGCAGTTTGGGAGCGAAGTGCTCTGTTAGGAAAATACCTTACAATTAAATCTTTAAGATATGATGGAGCTCGGTCATTAAGAGCTTTATATGTGAGAAGAAGAATCTTAAATTCTATTCTGAATTTAACAGGGAGCCAATGAAGAGAAGCTAAAACTGGAGAAACATGATCTCTCCTGTTAGTTCTCATCAGGAAGTAAAATGATAAAAGGAAATTACTTAAAAAACTTCTCGTTTTTTTTATTGCACATAGGAATACAGATAAAGCTGCTTAAAGGAACACAGCATTTCATGATGTAGTGATGGCTTCTTCCTGATATTTACTATTCATGTCTGCTGTTCTTTTCTTATTCTTTTTTTTCAAATAGTGTTAACTGGCCTGACACTGACACTGGCCTTGCTTTTTTGATGCTGCCCAATTAATAATACCCGGAATAAGGAAAATACTGAGAAATCCAACAGTCAAATCTGCACTTTCAAAACACAACTTAATGTAACCTTTGTTCAGTGAGATCAAAATAAATGCAACTTACACACTGTATTGCAGTAAAATTGTGCAGGATGATGGATATAAAAGTGAGTGCCCAAGTTAGTGGTATTCATCCCTTTGGTGTTAGCTGTTATCTGCTCTGTAATAGTTTCATGCAGCAATAATGACACACCATTGACAATCCATTTATTGCTTATTAAGGTTGCAACCAATGTCATGGTGCATTCAGACCAAATGAAAAAAACTCAAATTTGCCTCACTTTCCTCAAGCGAATTCAGCTGGAGCAATTCTCCAGGATTATAAAACCCAAATATCTGCCTCTCAGAAAGGAGGATTAGTGGTTCCTTCCATATATATCATGAGTCACGTTTATTTCCACTGTCAGCATTAGCTTCCTTGTACATGTCACAGAATGCAGTTTAAAGACTTTTTTTTTGGCAAGAATACAGGACCAAAGAATATTGGGACTCATTCACCAATATCCTCTAAGTCAGATTCATAACCATATTTTTAGACCACGAAAAAGTTAGATTGATGAATATCATAAACTGAAAGGATGTGCCAGCTGTCCTTAATTTGCATAGGTAAATGCCTGAAAATGCCCATAAAAGGGCACAAGACTGAATGGCCTTCACATCCAGTATCCTTTTAAGATGCCTGGCATGCTCCATTGTGGTGCGAGTACATGCGTGCATCTGATTAAATAAAACCTCCTGGTGAGACGGAGGGTTGGTCAGTGGAGTTATAAACCAGTAGACCAAGGCATATCCTCGATCTCCACTGCTGTAGAAAATTTGAATTATCACAACATGTTTACCAATGCTCCTTATTCGTGCCCACGGAGCTGTTCTATAAGATGAAAGTCTGTGCTCCTCCTGGGAAGCGGGAGACCACATTCATTATTTGGTTCTGGGAGTCCAAATGAGTTGGACATTTATGGAGTAATACTGACTGCACTTAAGGTATGGAAATTGATCTGGTGAGGGTGCTTTAATATCTTATCTTTTTATAGCCTACCTGTCTTTAGTCCACGTAATTATTCCTCTGTCATTACAGGTGGTCTCCTTTTACTCATATTACAATCCCTGTGCCATTCCTCAATAAATTTGCCAGTCTTTCAGTTTAAATAGGCTGAGGAAGAGCAGCATTGTTTTGATTTCATACATGTCATATGATACAATTATGTGAATAGTTCCATGAATAGATTTCAAGAGGAGTTGATCTGATTTGTTCCAGAGGCAGTTTAGAGACAAAGAGGCTGTCATCTCTGTTTGGCCATCGGCTGCAAAGCTGTCATTAGCAAATGTGACAGTCCTGAGGTGATTATTTCTGCATAATGAACATGTTTTAAAAATAATCTCTTTTTAAACCTTTTAATGGTAGCTGACAGTTTTTTTCATTTTTTATATAGTATTTCATACATAGATATTTTCCTCTGCAAGAGAAGTTGTAAATAGCTTCTTGATCTGTACAGTAGGTTGTCAGTCTTCAGACCCCATCCGTCAGAGTATGGACACTATTCTTCTGGCAAACAGCATCCTCTAGCCAGCAGATTATACTAACACAGACTGCTAATTTGATGTTTTCGGTCAGGCTGGTGCAACCTACAGACTGACTTTTTGCTTCCTTATTGACACGCTTCCTTTGCACTTCAGTCATTTAAGCAATCGTCACTTTTCATTTAAATGAAAAGAAAATAAGTTTAATTGAATTGAAATGAAAAGGTTTTTTTTTAACCTAGAAGGAATTTCTATTGTTGCAGTAGTTTTTAAATGTCATAAATCAATCCTAGACTCTCATTATGTATGGTTATTAGTGCTGGCAGTAATGACCTCTTTGATAGTTTTGTGCTACAGTGGAGCTGAAGAAGCCTCCAACTGAACACACACCATTGTTTTAACACTGTTATGTAGTGGGTGTGCAGTGTTGTCCATGATGTTCATCAAATTGTACAGCATTCTTTGCTTTGTCAACTCCAGGGGCTCCACAGCATTACCCACCACAGAGACAGCCTTCTTTATCGGTTTGTTCAGTTTCTTTGAGTCTCTGGTTCTGATGCTGCTGCCCCAACAGATGGATGTGTAGTGGGACTCTCGAACGTAGGCCTGGCCTGCCCCTGCCCCCAATGAAAGCCAGCTAGTATAAAGCCCTTCTTGCGCTACCCTCATTTCTCTACCTTACTTTTTGTCATGCTCCAGCAGGTACCAGGTGCTACCAGGTAGCTAGCTACATTATCTTTCATGCTAAGTCTTCCTTTTAAGCAGTTGTTTGCTGAGCATCCTTCTTTCCCTTTTGTCAAAATTCAAGAGCAATTCCTGGGATTCAATTCCCCAGGTGGTGTTGTCAGCCCTGGTCATTCTCCCTTACAGTCCCTCACAACAGACTTATAGAAGATATGCAACATCTTGGTGAAGACATTGAAGGCCTAAACTTCCTCAAGAAGAAAGGTTTATGTCCTGTTTTATGGACAGCCTCAGTGTTGCATTTCCAGTCTAGCCACTTGTCCAGGTAACACCCAGCATCCTCCTAAAATCTACCAAAATCCCTTTTATTTGTTCGTGTTTAAGATGAGATGATTATTCCCACACCATGCCACAAAGTGATTGACAAGTACCCTGTACTAAGTCTCTTATCCATCACTGTTATACCCAACAACTGCAGAGTCATCTGAGTATATCTGGAGATGACAGGCCCCTCATTTGAGGTGTACAGAGTGGAGAGAAACTGATGTGCTGCTAACCACCTTTTCATACATACAACCCACCAGTCTCATAAATTGTGGTCTTTTTGTCAGGTAGTGAATAATCCAGGTGGTTGCAGAGGCATCCACTACAGGCTGAGATTTATTAAAAGCACTGGAGAAATCAAAGAACATGATCCTGCCAGATTTGTCTATAGGAGAGTGGTCTCTCTGATGCAGGGAGATGTCATTTTCAACACCAACCCCAGGATGATAAGCAAACTGTATGAGTGCTGAAAGTGGTTTATTTGCTTACTGAGGTGAGCCAATAGCAGTCTCTTTGATGCTTTTTTCATGTGGGATGTTAGGGCAGCTGGACTGTAGTTACTATGCGCAGATGCTTGAAATTTTGGTAAAGTACTGGAACTATCTCCTGCCTTGGGCCAAGGTTAACGATGTGCTGTCGAATCCCACATAGCTGTTCTGCACAGTCCTTCAGTGTCCTGGGGATGACACAATCTGGATCCTCTTTCACCTCAAAGCCCATGATCTTTTTTTTATCCCAAACTGAATATTTCGTACAGTGTTCTGCTGGAGCTTGATTTCTGGCTTTTTTATGTATATCTTCTCGCACTTTTTCTAGTCACCTGTGATCCAGGGTTTGAGCATTATTCATTAATACCATTTTCAAAATGTAACCAAGAAAGCTTTTTTTTTCATTCTTGTTGACTGAACCAAAATAAAAAATAACATAATGACCCATTCCCCCTTTTCCAATTTTGTGATCAAAACAAAAATTAAAAAAAAATCCTGTTTACATCCCTCTGCCGGTGGGGGCATGTGATGAATCACACTGAGAGGTTATATTATGTAATATACTAGAGTATACCAAAAACTAATAATTCAACTGCTGAGTATCTACAGGAGCAGCTACAGGAGGCAAATAAAAAACACTTTATTACATGTAAATGAACAGTTTTTTAATGAACATGATCAACAAAGTAAGAATACATTGTATTGTGTATGTATTTTCATGATGATGAAACAAGTTCAGCACAGCTTTAGTGTTGGATAGAGTAGTCAACACAGCATACATGGCGAAGACAACACTAGAGGCTCATGTTATAAACTAGAATCTGAACAGTTGTTGAATCTGATTCTGAGCACTAAATCAGAAAAATAAAAATGGTTCAATGTCGGATTTTTCATTTTGGTTTAGGTAACAAAAATTGGAAAAACAGGTGTTTTTTTTTTTATCTGTTTTGAAAAGGGATGAATAAACTATACACAGATTCCCCAAGAATTGTTATAATAAAAGTGCCTCACCGCATTTACTTTTCACACTGAAATAATGTCATCTCCATACACTCAGTCATGGAATTGATATCATCTCCATATGGCTCACAGAGGGGTTTCCAGTCTGTGGAATTATCCCTGCAGCTTTTTCAAACCACTTCGTATGATCACAGGTTGCAGCTGAACAACGGTGCATAGCTGGAAGTATCGCAGAAAGGTAAACTTGGTAGCAGGTTAATATGGTAGAAAAACGTTGGCGTCAGGTATATACTCCTGCAGCCATGTGTCCGTGAAACACATACTACCTTCTCAGTATTCTTTCTGTGTCATCCTGAGCGATCCAACCTCATCCATTTTGTTTGCCAGTGATCTGACATTCCGCATCAGAATAGAGGAAAAATCTGGGCTGTACTTCCTCCACCTGTTTCTCCATCTTGTTCCTCCCTGAAATCCACAGCGTTTCCTCTTCAAATCATCAGGGATTTGGTGTCATAAGTCTCCATATTCAGTTGTTTGCCCTTCTGTGTCAATTCTCTTTTTCCCCTATGCATGTTGTTTGTTATGTCTTCCCTCCCTGACTGTGAGTGTTGGCACGACTGTCTCTCCATTTAGACAGGTTCCTCGGGTGCAGCTGCCTCTCATCAGATCATCAGCCTTACAGTATATCAACCCCAGTCTTGCCTTCACTCATCACCAGATTGTTGTTTTCCAAAGTGGTAAACCTCTCGTTGTACTTACCTGGTTGCCAAGTCTAATCGTGTTTTTCCATGTCCTGTAGGAAACTTCTTGGAGTACTACCAGCTGTAAGCCAGAGTTCCAAACTGACCTTGGCTTGTGTAAAGACTTCCTTGGATAAACTACTACTGAGCCCCGTCTGCACCCACAGGGATCTTGTGAGTCTACCTGGAACCATTTTATCATGTCCAAAGTTTCCTTGGTACTGGAAAGCCAATACTTCCTGGAAAACTCACCTGGCTGCCCGCTCGCTCTGACACCTCTGATACAGTTAGACAATCGCTGAGTAACCAATACTACAAGTAACTACTTGTTCAGAATAAACCATTTGAATTTTACATTTTGTTCTTTGTCTGCTCCTTGGGTCCAGTAAACCTGCCTTTTGACATCTTTTTTTGGCCTTTAGTTGGCATTGGGAAAACTCAATCAGCTGTTCCCATTTGCTATTCTGTTGGCATGGTAAATCATCATAACAGATGTTGAAAAGGAGAATCCACTCATGCAGCACAGATTCCAAGCCAGAGCAGGGGAATCTTAAAAATCAATGTTTTGCGGAAAAAAAATATGTTCAGTGGAAATTTAAAAAAAATACACACAATAAAATAGGAGCTGCTACAACTTGCTGCCACTATGATGCAGTACATTCTAACAAGCTCATTTTTGGGCGGCAAGGTTGTTGGTACAATAGCAAAAAAATATATAAAAATATTTTTTCTATCGTTGGCCCTTATACTGGTGAGTAGGTTACATTAAATCTCAAAGGTTTCATGGAGGCTCATGGGCAAAAGGAAAAAAGTTTTTCTTTCAAAATTCAAAAAGAAAAAGACTGAATCAAGTTTGAACTAGAACTAATACTAGCTCTTGCTGGCAGAAAATGGGTAAGGGTCCAGTCATTGTTTTATGATGTTATGTGTGTGCTGTGTTTGCTGATGGAAAATGGGTTTCTGTTCTAAACCAAAATGTATAAAGTAAGTCCTAACTTGATTTCAATAATTTCTGAATCATTACGAAGCATTTTAATCATTTTCAAACCAGTTACACACCATAAGAACTACAGTGAGTTTGGTTTAGATACATTTCAATTTCCTTCTTTGCCTGGGAGTGTTACCACAGCTCATTCTGATATCAGTAAATAGAAGGAAACCTTCAACACAGGAGATTGTCCCATATTTGAAACATGTTATGTGAGTCAAAGCAGAGCATTGTTTCTGAAACTTCTGCAGAAGTAGAGGCTGGTTGTGCTGCTGCCTGGCTAGCAGCCACAACAACAGCACCTCTTAGTCAGGATGTTGCCCACAGGGAGCCTGGAGAATTTATACTTTCACTGCCCACCATGCCAACCAAAACTTTACTGACTGTCTTGTAGGGAATTTCACAGTGAGCTGTTTTTCTTGGAGACTGTTGCTGACGCCGGTGCAGAGGAACCTGCATGTGTGTCAGTACTGATGTTGAAACTGCTTCTATTCTCTCAAAGATAAAGAAACAAACTCTGCCAACAGGATAAGGGCTGCAGACTTATCGACTTATGTAACCTTATGCTACTACTGCAATCACGCTGTCATTCATTCACTATTTCCTAAATGATAAGCATGCAACACGTTATCAGGAATAGAAAGTTATTAATTGTTTTCGCTGTGTTAACCTTGCTGGTCTGAAATCACAGGGCTGACATTCACAACGTGTCACAGAATCCATAAAAAAACAAGCTCTTAGATTCCTAAAGGAAAGAAAAAGATCTACATTGTATAGTGTTTACTGTGCTGTTTCTATTCAAATAATCAGAACAGACTCTGCAGGCTGGAGAACTTATCTTTAAGTACATAAATGATAACTCAAGTCATTATAGGTTTAATGTATTATGTAGACCGCTAGTCAAATTACTGTCAAAGAATCCTTCGTTATCTTATGATTTATTATCATTATAACATCCATCCATCAATTTTTCATTCTATTCAGAGTTGGTTGCCATCTGACAAGGGGCAGGGTACACCCTGGACAGGTCACCAGTTCGTTACAGAGTCACAGAAAAAAACAACCATACAGACTTACACTCATCTCTACGGTCAATTTAGAATCACCATTTAATCTACTGTGCACATTTTTGCCTGTGAGAGGAAGTTAGTCAGTGTTTGCTCTATAGTTTTCTTTTTTTGGGGGAGCCCACTCCCTGGTTAATATCAGCCAGTTTTGCTAGCTCAATGTGTTTTACACTTGGGTTTCTGTTATTGCCACATGTATCTTGAATAAATCATTACTTCAGAATATGAGCTCCTTGGTTTCCTTTGAACAATGTAAGATCCATGTCATAGTTTGCTACCACAGTTCTACAGTCCCTGACAGTTATGTTTTTGCAGTGTCCCGTATTTTCTAAGTTTCTACCTCTGCAGTGCTTTTTGTTTTGCTGAAACAAAGAGTATTTTCCCCTCTCACTGACAGCCTCCTGCTTAGTCCTGCGTTCAGGCTCTCCCTCAACTATCAATTGTGACAGACCCAAACAACCAGGGACCAGATGTAAAAGCGACAGATGCACACAGAATTCCTTGTGTACTCCTTTTCCTGCTCCAAACTGGTATATATGAAGGAAGAATGTGTGGTGATAAAGTACACTGCTCATACATTCCTCAGACCATGTGACACATGTTTTTGTAACACTAACACAACAGTATTGTAACACTGGTATGAGGAAAACTGTTTCAATCATTTTTTTTTTCGATATTGTTTCTCATCGTCAATTTTCACAGCAGAAAATGTAAAGATACGTCACACACTGTTGCATGCTGGGACAGGAATGCCATCTCGTAAGGAGTGTTCTCATTACCTCTGTTTAAGACCATTGCTGCCTGGTTAGGTTTTGTTTTGTGTAGGTAAATCTAGTGGAGAAGAGATGGAGAAAGATTAAATGAGAAAAAAGATAGACCCTACCAGGTGTGACTAAATCTCACCATTTAATAGCCTGCTATATAACAAGCTGCTATAGTGCTAAAATTAAACCAATTTCTGCCCACTAGTCCATTCAGAGGACTATGATATCACTTACGTAAACTGCAGAGGTCATGCTCCCCTATATTCTAAAGATGCCCAGCAAATCACTGGACATGAAGAAGACTTTTATTTGTGTGGTAGGAAATGCATTTTGAGTTTCTTGATTGCTGAGACTACTGACCAGTTGGGTCTCTGCTTGCAATATATAAAAGCTAAATGGCAGTTAAATGAAGAAGCTGTGGAGAGCCATACAGATCCCTCCAGTACAGAGAGCCAGAAAGGCTCTTTTTGCATTATCTCTCTGAGCTAGAGGAACTTTGAAGAAAAAGCTGAGCTCCAGCAGCCGCAATGGTGTGTTGTGTGCAATGGCTGTAGAATCCAGTCACCACTTGGTTATTTCCAGACCACTTAGTTTGGTTGACCATTTGTGCTTATTGAAATGGTAAATGTAGCACTTTTCTAGTTGACCACTCAATTTGCTTTCACACTACAAGCCATATTCACCTGTTCACAGCACATCTTAGTCTATATATTGCTTTCTCTCACTCTGTCTCCCAAGGACACTGAACCCACAACATATAGCCATAGGAGTTGAACCACCCACTTTCCAATTGGCAGAAGACTGCTCTTTTCCTTCTGCGCTACCGCCACCCCACTGGCCTTGCTTTGCCTGGCTTATCTCTGGTCATATTTAGTCTCACTCTGCTACCTCTGCTCTTCATGTATGTCTCCAGCTCTATCAGTCATACTCATGAACTAAGTTTCAGCATCCAGCTTTTGGGTTCAGCGTCTATGCATACATCACATACTAACCTTTAAAAAAGTGTTTTTAGGCTTACATGGTTTTGTTCTGTTTTGTCTGATTCAACTTCCACCTGGTGCAAAACCACCAACTGTCACCGCATGTGGCTGAGATGTGAGTTGAGGAAGAAATAAGAACTGACTGTGAGATAAAAATTGATGAGAAAAGAACAAAAGTATGAACATGTAGAGCAAAGAAATTAATAAATTAAGTTTGCGGTTTGCATAAAACCTGAACATGGGCAAACAGTACAGACACAGAGGGATAGACGTGAATGTGTATATTGTGTGTCTTGCTGTAAAGATGGCATGAGATTAAATACTTGCCTCTCCGGTGACCCCACTCCCATCAATCATGGTAGGTAAACAGACACTGACATCCGCTGACGCTTGACCAGGATCCTGATCACCCCCAATGTGCCAAATTATGGGTGGGCCTTAGAGAAATCAAGGATACACACTCATGTGCACACGCACACAAACACCCCCACACACAGAGGGCTACACTATAGATTATTACAACCAAAACTGGTATATTTCCTTTAAGTTTCTTTGTCTTTCACAAAGACAGCAATAAGTCAAAGCTCCAGCTCAGAACACACACACAAGAAAAGATAAACACACACATTGTTGGGTCAGTGTGGGGTGTGAGGTTGCTGGCAGTTTGTTGTCACATTCATGACAACAGTGATGGGGTCTTCCACCACATGGCTTAGGCTAACACAGATGTATAATTTTTGCAACACACACATATACACACCATGTGCACCGCAGCAGAAGAGCAAGTGTGCCAGAGTTGCGCCAGTGAAGAGGTTAAGCTCAGCAGCCGTAGAGCAGGTCCAGCATGTGACATGCATGATTGAATGAGCAAAGCATCTGCTCTCCTTCCCGGCCTCTTGCAATAACAAAGGCTGATTTGAAAATCCGATGCCTACGGCCGTGGTTCGTGACTCATATGCGGCTCGCTGTGCTGGAGCTCTATGTCTTGAAATGCTTCCAGTGCTTTGCTGGAAACTTCAACACGTCATTGATGAATAAAAGGAAGTTCAACTTTGTAGATGCAACGCTAAGAAAAATAATCAAAGCTCTAACTCCTTTTGGGGGGTTTATTTATTTAGATTATTTGTGGAACAGATCTTTGTGGAAAAAGCTGTAAAACCCCTTTTGAGCTTGTAGGCAAAACACCTGACTTCAAGGTATGTTTTATGTGTTGAAGTGAAGCTTTCAATCACATGATCTTTACCAGCAAATTTTCTTAGATGTTACAGAATTACATGATTTTGTGTTGCCATTTTTTTCTGATTGCATAACAGTGCAACCAAACAGGCGTAGAGGTAAGTTTGTTTTGTCAGCTGCTGTTTTTACAGAAAGAATGAACAGTGAAACTCATATTTCTTTACTGTTATTCTTGCAGTTCAAAAAAACTTAAAAACATATTTCCTGGGACTTAAGTACAGTAATGAAAGGAAAGGTTGGAGAAAATAAAGCATCCGTGCAAAAACAAATGTTAAAGCTGCACACAGACGCTGTAGTAGTCATTCTATATACATAAATGTACAAATACACAGTGAAAACAAAGAGGTCCAGCAGGCCCTCCAAGCATTCTAAAGGGGTGTTACTATTACACGGTACTATGTAGGAAGAGGGCATTTTGGTTTCCATAAGGCTGTAGATGGGATATTTTACTTTTGACTGGGAAAGTGGTACTTGGAGCTTCTGACTGGGCTGGTTTGCTAACAATATACTTTTGCTGGTAGTTACTGTAGTGACAAAATATATAATATTATATTATATCTCATATCAGGTTTTAAATATAAAATGCAGTATGTGTCTACATGTCAGATCTGTCTTTGAGTGTTTGGTATCAGCCCATTTGAAACCTCAACCAAAGTAGGACCAAAACATTATTTAAAAAAAAAAAATAAGCATAATCTAAGTGGTACTTCCAAGTGAAAATGAAAAAAAAATTGAAAATTGATTGGAAAATGCCATAATAGACTTTTTTATTGTTTCATATCAGTACCGTCTGCAGGGATTTAAAACTGTGAGCACAGCATGCTTTAAATGGAAGCTGTCTTGTTTTGTCTTTGTGCAGCAGATCGCTGCATATTTAAGCCGTGTGTCATGCAACTACACAGACCAAACTAAACAAACTCATGTTACATACGTATCTTTCAGTATTTGCATGTGCTTTTCACTGAGGTCAGACAGTCAAATGACGATGGCAAAAGACAGAGCTTTACAGGCAACCACATGCCCGTGTGCATGTGTATGTTTTCTTCTCATCCTGCCATCTCTCAACACCCTGCTATGTGCTTCATCAACACTAAAGTGAGGAAACTCCTCTAATGCTCAGCTCTGACCTTACAAACGCAAAGATAAATAGAGAGGCAATAAGAAAAGGAAGTCGAAGTGTGAATTGGAGTCTTTATCTGAACAGAAGAAACTGAAGAAACTGTAGAATACAGGTCATAAGTTCATAACTTCCTATTCAGACAGAACGATATTTCTACTGGGATGCTTGAGTAGATTTTAGTTAGATTTTAAGAGTTAAACTGTTAAGATGCTTTATGTATTACCCCCATATGTATTCAGTCATTCCTCATTGAAGAAGAATAGCTATGATGTCATCCTGCTTAACATTTTAGAGAGGAAGCAGAAATTACTAAAATACATCTTGTCTAACAGTCAGCTGGCTTACCATAACTCAGAAGCAAAACTGCTTTCATAATCTAGTCTCTGCACAAAAGATGGTGTAATCTCATGTATTTCCTTTTAAATTGATCAGAAATATATAATTCTTTCAAAACCACTTTTCTCTTGCAGCTTGTTACTGTTAGTCCTCACAGATCTGCATCTTCCATACCTACATCCACCTTCCAATAAACAACTCTTTGAAAACTATTGGTAGTCTGATGCAGGAACATTTTAGTCACACTTACACTATACTTATGTTTGTCTGTTTGGTTGATTTCATATGTATATATTATTACTATGAAGTCCTCAACTGGTTTAAAGATAACAAGCTTTGCCATGTTCAGGTGACACTCTCTTTCAGATATGTTGTTAATACCACCCTCTTCCAACCAGAGGGTTCCACATGTCCACATGTTCATAGGCATGTGTTCATCGGTGTGTTACTTTTGAGAAAAAATTGGAGTTGTACAACACAAAGAAAGGACAATATATTTGTCAGTTGGTAAAAATATATAAAATTAGAAAGGATTTGACAGAAAAATCTAAACAAATGGGAAACTTGTAACGAATAATGATTAGTTTTCTCCTCAAACTGGCACAAATGAAAATTTGGTTTATGAAGCAAAATTGCAAGAGAATTCAGTTCATTGCTAGAGCCATAATAGAGGTAACTGCTAAAATAATTTTGCAGTCATGGTTTAATGAGGTTTAGAGGGATTAGCTGCTTTCAGGACAATTTGATAGCTACATTCAGTCTATAAACATCAATTAAACAATGCTATTGAGAACCCATTTATAGCTTTAAGAAGAAAGTATCAGGAGAACACTACATGGCTAAACTGAAAAAGAGTTTCACAGAGAATGAAAAGTTGTAGAGGGACCAACAGGATCACTCTCACATTCACACCGTTGCAACAATACACTGCCCTGCCTATCTTTATCTGCAAATTAAACAGACCATGTGGTCTGGGAAGAGAAGGAGAGGGTGATAAAGCACTGAGAGTTTGCTGACAGATAGTTGTCCGATGAGCCAGACAATGTCCGACAGGACTGCCAGAGAAGTCGTGTTGACGTGTCTTGTTCTTTGAGGAGACAGTTTTGTTCTCATGTTATGGTCATCAGTGCAGGAAGTAAGTGAACATCCCTTGCAATGCACTGGTGTGGCAAAGGGAACTCTTAACATATTGTGAAGTATAACATTGTCCTCTTTTAGACTGATTCAGCAATACTGACCTCAGAGTTAAGGAAGTAACATGTCACTGAATTTCCCAATTGTCAAAAGTGGATTAAAACTGGGATACATGTTATAAGAAAACATAACCTTATGATGCTCAAACACTGGTCACTGATGCACCTTCAGTGTTGCAATAAATCAAGTTAGTGAAGTGACAGGTTTTATTTTGAAATTAGGGTATTTTATATGCAGAAACATCATGTGTCTGTGTCTCACCATGCTTTTTAATAATTTCTCTAGCAGTTCTACCACTTTGCAGAAACATTGCTGTATCTTATAGCTATTTCTGCACTGATGCACACAATCTCACATTTTTATAAATGATCTGCCTCGTTTCTTCGCTGTGCAGAGCGACCTTGAGTGTACGGTTGGTTGGTTCCTGCAGCAGTGATATAGGTTGGAGGTGCTCTGTGGACCCAGCAGCTGAAACCCAATAGGAGCTCTGTATTAGCAGGTACTGAGTGAAACAGTCAACAGCAGTGTTTCAAGGAAGCAGTGGAGCTTTAACACCTATTGTAACGCCTTTCACTGTTTCCTGCTTTGGATTACATTGAGATTTACTGTATAAGAGGTACACACACTCACACCACACGTAAATGCTAAAATGTTTTCACATCTCCCACTCAGTCATATTGGCAGATGTGTCATTGCAACTGTTTTTGTAGTGCACTTTCTTCTTCACACACACAAACTGACACCCAGGCTATTTCACATTACACTTAATACGTACTTGTTATAATCTGTTTGTAAGTGTTGTTAATGCACCAATAAAACTCCTATAGCATTGAACATTAAGAATATAGAATACACCATGCACACACACACACACACACACACACACACATGCATCCTGATGGAAAGCCCCTGCTATGCACTGGCCTCATTTTAGTAATTCCTGTGTGGAAGGTGTAATAGAAGCCTACCCCATTGAACAACTCACAATAACACACACAATGCATACAAACACACACACACACACACCCACACGCACGCACACACACACACACACACACACACACACACACTTTCAAACACATCTCAGCACATTGTTTCCCTGTACATCCTCATGGCAACAGTTAAAAGTCTTCCCTCTAGATCATTTTCCCTATAGCTACTTTGTCTGGAACACTCGCATGCCCTCCCTCCCCCTCCACACACACACAAACCATCTGTCCGACGGCCAGTCCTATCTGTTATCAGCATGTCTTGGCCTGTCATACCTGCCTGTCGTCTGCAGCCTGTGTCCTCAAATGCGGACAGATAAGAGAGAAAATGTGTGTGTGTACAGGGGTAAGTGGATGCCAGTCAAATGTCAGTGTGCACTTTTTGCAACCCACGGTCATCCACTCTAAAGGGGAAAGGTGTTCCCACGATGGGCTTCAGTCCCCATACTTGTGATGAACTGTAACCAGCTGGGCGGCTGACTCTCCACAGACAATGCATAAAGCTCCATACTGCTGTCATACGGCTGTAAACACAACCACATACTTATTATTAAGAACACAAAGACTTAATATGTCTTTGTGTTTAAATTGACACATTATAGAAATAGCTGTAGCATTGAGACGTAACCCAAAATCATAACATGAATTTAGTGCAGTGTTTGATGGCTTTAGTGTCGCAGAGGCAACAGGTCCAGGAAGAAAACCCAGACATCCCTCACATCATCAACACTCTCCACCTCCTCCTGGGGCATCACAAGGTGTTCTAAGTTCAGAAGGGATGTATAATCTATCATGTTTTGGATCTGCCGTGGGGCCTCCTTCCGATTGGCTGTGCCCCAAAAAACTTCCAAAAGGAGGCAACCAGGAGGCATCCTGATCAGATGCCTGAATCATCTCAGCCAACTATTTTTAAAGAGGAGAGGCAGCTGCTCTACTCAGAGCTCTTCCTGGATGCTCCAGCCTATGACCCTATCTCTATGGCTGAGCCCAGCCATCCACTGAAAGAAACTAATTTCAGCCACTTGTGTCCGTTATCCCCTTCTTTTTGGACATATCATTACTGCTGATGAAGCCCGAATCCATTTGTCCATCTCTCACTCCAACTTGACATCACTCGTGAACAAGATCCACCAACTTATCTGCTTGAGGCAAGCACTCATTCCATGCCTGAAGGAAACACTCCACTCTTTTCGGGTTGAGAACCATGGGCTCAGATTTGGAGGGGCTGACTTTCATCCAAACCATTTCAAATTCAGCTTCAAACTGCTTAAGTAGACGGTGAAGGTCATGACTTGAAGAAGCCAACAGAAATGCATAATTTGAAAAAATGTCAGAAACTGAACACCCTTCTCTTCTTGCCTACATTACAAACAGGATAAGTGACAAGGGGCAGCCCTGGAAAAGCTCAACACTTACCGTAAACAAGTTCAACTTGTTTTCAACAAGAACTTGGACACAGCTCTTGCTCTGGGTCTGCCGTAAGGCCTCCTCTTGATTGGATGCGCCTGAAAAACTTCCAAAGGGAGGCAACCAGGAGGCATCCTGAGCAGATGCCTCTCCCTGGATGCTCCAGCGTTTGACCCTATCTCTATGGCTGAGCCCAGCCATCCACTGAAAGAAACTAATTTGCTGTGAATCACAGTCTAATCCCAAAAACAATGACTATGAGACTGTAAAAATGAGTGATTATGAAACATGGCAACGTTTCTTTTTCTGGGTATGAGCCAAAAGAAGAACTGCTGATGAGAGATGAGGAACAGAGCGACAGACCAGAAGTAATGCACAGGGGGAAGATATCAAACAAGTCCAATACAACTTTTGGCAGAGTTAAAGTGGCTTACAACAGTAAAGTAACAAGATGATTCATGCTTATGCTCCGACATAGGCTTTTGCTCAGGGCAGCTCTGGAATTAGGAGGATTTTAGACTTTCAAAAAAAAGCTTTTTTAATTTTTTCTGCAGATGTTTTTAGCAGCAGGGGCACTGTGGAGCTGGTGCTGAGTGTGAAAATACAGAGATGACACTTCATACTCTTGGCTCATTTTTCGCTCTTTGTCGTGGTATTTTATAGGTATTACGTTTGAGAAGAATTTTCCTGCCAGGTAAAACTAACAGAAACATTCCACTGCTGTAGGATTATTTGAATTGATGCAAAACTTGTATGAAAATGCGACTTAATTTGTTTATTGTACTTGTTAAAATGTCTTTTTTTATTCAATGTACTTTTCAGATGCACTTCCACTCAGATTAATTTTATTCTTTATTATTCCCTGTGGTAATAGGTTTCTTCTTCAGGTCAAATGTAACTCAGGGGCAAGAGCAGTTGTTTACTAATGGGAGGGTCGGTGGTTCCAACACATATTAAAGTGTCCATGGGCAAGACCCCACATTGCCGACTGATGTGTCCATCAGTGTGTGAATGCGGGGAAGAAAGCACTGTGTATGGACTATGATGTTGTGTGTGAGTGAATTGATGAATGTGGCATGTGTGTTGAGTGATCAGTTAGACTAAAAAAGTGCTAAACAAGTCCATTTACCATTATTCTGTGCACCAGGTTTTTCCATCACTTCAAGGTCAAAACCAAGCTCAAAGTGCCTCATCTGGTTTTAGTCCAGTGGAATGTATATAGGTAAGAGTAATTTAAGGGTTTGTCAACTGCTCCACAAGAGACAATAAAAAGCATGATTTATTCTATGCAAATGGACAACATGCATGCAGCTCCTCTGCCCTTCTTTCACTGGGCAAATCAGACCACATTCTGGTTCTTCTCCCTTACAACTATACACCCATTGTTCAGCAGATTTGTGAGGATGCTCTGAGGCCACAGACTGGAGTGCAGTCTGTGAGTCATGTGGAGATAATATCAATGCCATGACTGAGTGATTGACAGATTAAATTAACTTTTATGTGGAGAGTATTAATCCAGTAAAGGACACAAAGGACAGTCAGGTGCTTCCCCCGTAACAAACACTGGATCACAAGTGACCTGAAAAATCTGTTGAACATCAAAAAGAAGTCCTTTAGGGAGGGAGTTAGGGAGTGACTGAGGGCGATTAAAAAACAGCTTAGAATAAGATGACAGAGACAAGGAGATGTACAGAATAAAAGCTAGAAAGAAAGCTTCAGCAAAACAACTTGAGAGATGTGTGATCAGGATTAAATAGATCACAGGGTTTAGGGTGAAAGAGGATCAGACTGATGGAAGCCCGGACAGACTCGATGATCTGAAAATGTATTCCAACAGGCTCAGCTCAGATCAACACTCAGCATGCCCCTACCCTGCCTCCAGCAACACATCAATCACATAATGTCATCTCCACCTCAGTGGATCTTAACACAACCTCAACAACGTCTCCCCCACATCAGGACACACTGAGCTTCCTCCTGCCTCCTCCCGTCTGTTTTCCAGCAGTCAGCTGGAGAGACTGAAGAACAAGGCAGCAGGTCTGGATGGTGTCATTCCCAGAATCCTGAAGGTCTGCATGTAACAACTGTGTGGGATTCTACAGCCCATATTCAACCTAGCCTGAGTCAGGAGAAAAGTCATGTGCTGTTGAAGACATTCTGCCTTGTTCCACTCCCTAAAAAATCTCATGCCCTCAGTGACCACAGACCAGTGGTCGTAACATCTCATATCATAAAAGTGCTGGAGAGACTGTTATTGGCTCAACTCATTAAGCAAGTGGATACCTTTCAGGACCCATTACAATTTGCTTGTCATTCTGGGATTGGCCCAGTTGTCTTCCTATATGAAGGTCGATGGATTGATTCCTGGCTCCCTCAAAAATCACATGCTTGTCAGGGCCTCAGGACACAAGTGCAGGGCCGGTTTCAAGGCAAAACAGTTGCTTTATAAACAACAGGTTGAGGATCTCCACACAGAGCAAATAAAGTGGCAGTGAAACTCCTGAGCACTCTACTCGATAACTATGGATGAGGAGGGTGCAGCTATGAAAGTTATCCAAATCAAAAACTCTCCACTCTGGGAGGAAAACAAAGGGCTATTAAAGATAACAAAATAAACTCATGCTCTCCTACTGAGGCAGACTTAAACAAAAGACGCTCTCTCAAAAAAATGAGGCACTGTGAAACTTTAACAATTAACTTAAAGCATTCCTTTAACGGAGGCACAACAGGATCACTGAAATACAAAACACAAAATCACTCCAAAAAACAGAGGAACATAAACAGGCTATGGAACTTACCGTGATTTAAACTAAAGCTATGGAATAATTTTACCAAACAAAGAATACGCCCTGCAGGAGGATTGCTCGACTGCAGGCTCAAGGATTCTATGACTGTGGATACTGTGGCTCAATGACACTAGAGTGAGGTTCATGATAGAAAACAACACACTGGCACAAGACAAGGGAGATGCAGACTATTTGAGCACAAGAGGAGCCATGGGGAACAGGTGGAAACACTTTGGGAATCAGGGAAGACAATGAGACGCTTGACACAAGAGATAGGGCAAGGTACCTGAAACGAGAGGGAAGTTAATATTTAAAAATAAAACAGGAAATGACGAGACAAGACATGAATCAAAGCATAAATCGTGACAATGCTGAAGTGTGCTGAGCCCCACGTTACCTCTGCATGCATCCATTAGTATGTGAATGTGTATGATAGGGAAAAACAGAGTGGGGCTCGTAATGTTATATAGACTAAGATGTGCTGTGTGTGTGCGTGTGTGTGTGTGTGTGCGTGTGAATGCGTGATGTAGCTTGTAAGTGTAGAATTGCTTTGAATGGTCAAAAAGACTAGAAAAGTGCCATATAAAGTAGAGTCCGTTTATCATTTACCATGATGTTGCCGCTTCAGTAAGCCCACTCTCATTTGGACAAAGCAGGCAACACAGTGAGGATCATGGGCCTAGACCTTTTGAATGCACATATCCAACTGTTCATTGTTTCGGTACTTATTTTATAACATGCTGTTTTCTAACAAAGTGAATAACTACAAAAATCACACGTGTTTGATCGCTGATTCGACCCCTAAATGTTCTGGTAACAATTTAAATTGAAACAGTCCTCTTCATCATGTTGTTCACATTTTAACATTATGAAACCAAGACTGCACCTAACACCTGATCAACAGTACCTGCGAGGCTTCAAATGGGATGTTCTCAGAGGGAAGTTGCCACTGAGCTTAAAGTGTCACAGAGTATCATTAGCAGGCTGCAAAAGAGACACGGAGAAACTGGAAGGGTCACAGAAAGGCATAGAAGTGGTCACATCCCATGCTAATAAAAGCTTTATTGTGAATAGTGCCCTGCGGAACTGGATGGTGAGTGCCACTCAACTCCAGCCATGTTTAAGGGAGGTGAGAGCCACCCGAGTGTAATGTTAGACCATTCTAAACCACATACATCAGCATGGTCTGCAGGCCAGACGACCTGCAAGGATACCTGACCACACGACCGGCCACAGGCATCATCGTCTTGCATGGGCCATGAAGCATTTATGCTGGACAAGGAACCAATGAGCCTTAGTGCTATTATCTGATGAAAGTTGATTCACAATGAGCAGAAATCACAAAGCTTTTGGAGACATCAAGCCCATGCTGTCACCGGGTGAGGTGATACAGTCTGGGCAGGTGTGCCTAATCAATACAGAACAGACCTATACTACCTGAATAAGGGCATTATAACAGCCATTGTGCCTCTGCACAGGCAACACAGGCCTGATTTCATCTTCATGGATGACAATGCTCCAGCTTATCAGGGAATGGCTGCTAGAGGCTGGGGTACCTCAAATAGAGTGTCCTGCACTTTCTCCAGAACCTGAATCCCATAAAAAACCTAAAGGAGTCATCTCGTAGAGGGTTGTAACCCCGCACCCCAGAACCTCAAGGACTTGGGGCAGCCCTGTAACAGCATGAGATGTTGTTGTCAAGGTATAATTGATCCTTAAGGACACACGTGAGTTATTGAGACATTTTATGTTGTGGTATACCCACCACTGTTGTTAGCTTTTGTTTCAAATAAATTGTTTGAGATGAAGAAATGACCAATGCATGCTTCTATTTAATAGCCCTAATTTCATCATATAATGTCTCTGGAGCATGAACTTTTTATTTTCCATAAATCTCATCCGTAAGTCGAATATTCCTAACTTTTTGAGAGCTAAAGCAGTAGAATAGAAGACATGGTAGTCTTTGGAGGTGGGTGGCACTCCTCAGCGACTCAGTAATAAAAGTCGAGCGTGGTTTGAAAAGGCAGTATTGTGGCTTCATTCTGTTTTTCCACGTGAGTAGCATTCCTCCCAAATTGGACAAAAGAATTTTAATGGAGCGGCTAATGGACTGTGATTAGATAGGAGAGGGAGAGAGAGAGAAATAGGTGGGCCTTGTTGGGAGCAGGCAGGGTGGGGGTGCAAATGCTACGATGTGGAGCGATGGGAGAAGAGATTACCCCATTTACCTGCAACCTTTAAGGGAGAACTGGAGAGGAGCAAAGGGAGTTTTATTACAGAGTTTAGGTTGTGAGGGTTACACTGGGGGCTCCACTCCAAAGGTATATCCCTACATATAGTAGTGGTAGGATTAATGGAAGCCCACCTGCTTTTAGCTGTGAGTGGATTCAGTGTTTTTTTAAGTGGCTTAATGCAGGGCTTACTCTGCAGTGCCTACTCAGGGATGACAAAATTAGATCCCCTTTCAGACATGCACCTCTTTTCTTTAATTTGGTGGAAATATTTCTCTTCTATGTTTGAAACAGAAACACAGTCAGTTCACTGCAAGATGGTTCTGTTAGGGCCTGTTTTGAGTTTGCATGTTTTTTCTCTGCTGTCATGGGTGCTCTCTGGATGCTCCTGTTTCAGCACCTGCGTGTTATTTTATTTTTCCATTATAGGTAGAACCATATAAGAGGTGATTCTAAACTGTCCTTAGGTGTGAGGGAGATGTGAGCATGCATAGCTGTTGCCCTGTGATGAGTTGGAATGGACTCCAGTGCTTAACAGAATAAATCAGACACTGCTATAGGTTTTATGTGTTTGACTGAGTAGCCTGTTCAACTTCATATAAACGTCGCAATTGGTAACTTTTCCATCTTCCTGTCAACACAGAAGTAGTTCAGAGTGAGGGACACACAAAATGTTAGCATTTTGATGTAATTCAATTTACGTACAGTATATTGCAAAGCTTAAAAGGCCAACTCATTGGACTAAGCAGCTTTAATCATAATGGTTTAAGTTTTTTGTTGTTTTTTAAATATTAATTTCCATATTTATTTAGGAATTCGCTTCAGATTCTATGTTGAATAACTATTGTACCACATAACTTATATTGACATATGACTGTTAATTAACTGAAAGAATATATTTACAGATTTACTTTTTTGTTTCTTGGCTGACCATTGCTAAGTTCTGTAGCGCTCACTCATTGTCATTAAAGTGTTAAACACTCATTAAAGTGTTGCAACCATACTGTTCCTTAGCATATAATTGGAAAAGGAAAAAAAAATCTAAATTTGATTTAATCAACAACAGATAACTGCATTTGCCGGTATCAACTGATGCTCTGTGACTAGGAGAGAAAGCTCCACCTACAGCAGAGACTGGCAGCTTAAGAGTAGGTGGCACCTCATATTGTAATATAAGATGTAAGACTCTTTTTCACTTTTCAGATCACTGAAAATAAGACTTTCCCATTAAACTGCCACTGTATCTCTTTAGCAATTCCCACATGGAGGAGGTTCAGCTCCCTATAGGTGTGGAACAATACACATCAACCTTGCATTGTAGAATCAGCTCATTGATGACAGTTTTCCGGCTTGCCCTTACATACATAGCCCATTTTTACTTTGCCTATTTCCCGTGCCGGCTCATAGGTGCTGGATCAGTGGCGTATGAATATATTGGTGCATAAACTTCAACCCCACCATACTACTTCTACGTTCACCCATGACACCGATGGTCATTGAAGGTGAATCAGTCCCGCTTGAAAGGCCTATATGAATATACATACATTACATACACCAATAAAATTGTTCCTAGAGTTTCTAAAAGTAGAATGAGCGGCAGAGCCTTCAGTTATCAGGCCCCTCTCTTGTGGAATAAGCTGCCAGTAAATGTCCTGGAAGCAGACACCCTTTCTACTTTTAAGATTAGGCTTAAAACTTTCCTTTTTGATAAAGCTTACAGTTAGGAATGGCTCAGGAGATCCTGATACATCCCATAGTTAAGCTGCTATAGGCTTAGACTGCTGGGGGGCCTCATCTGTCACACCTTTCCTCACTTTGCTCTCTTTTCCCCCTGTTCAATTTCTCAAATGATATTATGTACATGTGACATTATTATGGTTATTAACTTGTGTTTCCCTGTTCCAACAGGTATCCTTTGAATGGCGTCATGGTGTTTTTTCTCTATATGAATGAATTGGATTATTTTGAAATTGATTAATTGGATTTCATTGGCTTGAATTGGACTATATTATCTAAGTGCTTTGAGATGACAATTGTTGTAATTTGGCGCTAGATAAATAAAACTGAATTGAATTGAATTGAATATACATCAAAATTTTCAGGGGAAATTATTAAATAAAAATATTGGACTAATTCAAGTACTAACAAAAAATCAGGAGTAAATTACACTCTTTTAAATCTCTTCTAAAGACTTTTATCATCTGGCCTTCTCTTAATTTTTGTTTTATTTTGTTGTATGATTGCGTTATTGAGATGAATGTTTTTAAGTTTTTTATCTCTGTTGTTCAGCACTTTGTAACTCATTTTTGAAAAGTGCTATATATATTATTATTATTATTATTATTATTATTATTATTATTATTATTATTATTATTATTATTATTATTATTATTTAGAAGTGAGTGACAAATTTTACATGACATCTTAAGTATCAGAATTACTATAATAGTGAAAGTAAAACTGTACTTTTAAAAATACATGGAAACTAACTGATTTGACTGAAACAGTACTAATATGAAATTTTCTAACACGGATTAATACACCCAGATAACCCCAGTTTAAGTGAAGCTGCTGCTGTATTTAGGCTCTGTGTTCGCAGAACCAGATACACAGGAGCAGAAGAAGCTGATAACAACAAAGAATGCCAACAAGGGATAGTGTGCATCTCTTTTTCAAAACATGAGTACATTACTAGTACCAGCACACTACTAGTGTACATAAAATAACAATATTACATTCTGCCAGCATAAACATAAATAAATATAATACAAAGTGACAGTGTGAACATTTAAAATCTGCAAAGCTGCAATAAGGCAAAAAGGTCCTAAAAACTATTTTACTTAATATTATTATATATATATATATATATAAAAAAACATTATTAAGAACATCACAGTAATAACATTATTAACAGTGTGGAAACTCCTGTAGCTTTTCCCTGATGGTAGTAGGGAAAACGGGTCTTGGGAAGGATGGTGACAGTCTCTGATGATAGTGACAGCGCTGTGCGTGTCCCGTTGGTCAAAGATTTCTTCCAGTGAGGGGGGCACCGAAGAGAGCGGAGGGCTCAGGACGCAGCCTTGAGGGGATCCTGTGCTCCATGAAATGGTCCTCAAAGTGAAATTGTCCACTTTGACTTTCTGCTGCCTCTGTGTCATGAAGTTGAGAGTCCAGCTGAAGGTAACAGAGTCTGTGCCCAAAAGGCTCAGTTTTTTTACTAGATGTCTGAAATGATGAAATGATGGTGTTGAAAGCTGAGGAAAAGTCGGTGAATAAGAGCCTGGCATAGTTGTTTTTACCTTCTAGGTAACAGGGTATGACAGGGTGAGGTGTAGTACAGAGGAGATGAGAGTCATCAGTCAAATGGTTGGTTCTGTATACAAACTGTAGGGGTTCTAATTCTGTAGGGAATTGGGCCTTGACGTACCGCAGAAAAAGCCTTTCAAAGAGCTTTGGCACTATCGGTGTTAGGGTCATTGGTCGGTAGTAAGGCAGGGTTTGACTTTTTTGGCACCAGGATGGTGCTTTTCAAGCAGATGGCCACAGTTCTCTGAGTGAGTGAGATGTTAAAGATGTCTACAAAAACATTTGCTAGCTGCTCCGCACACTCCTTTACCACTTGTCCAGGGATGTTATCAGGTCCTGCTGCCTTGTGTCAGTTGAAGACACTTCTCATTTGGGCGGCTGTCATCTGGAGTGCCGGCTCACTGGATGGTGGTGGCCTCTGTCTCATTTTGGTTTTCGTTAACCTCCAAGTCATAGAGTCTTTCTGAAAGAGTAGGGTCTTTGTGACTGGTCTGCATGTGTGAGGACTTGTTTACAGTGTTGAAGCCCTGCAACAGCAACCTCAAGTCTTTAGTGTCCATGAAGTGACTCAGTGGGTCTACATGATGAGATTAACTCGATTAAAACTATATTTGGGTTATGCTCCTTATCTGAGCAAGGGTAATTATCCATGGATATATGGCAGTGAATGAATCGAATCACTGGCACAAAGCATGCCATACCCGAGTACGATAGGTAGTGCTGTACCCATTTCAATTATCGCTAATAGAGCCACTTCCGGTTGGCGTCTTCATCACCACCACCAACAACAACAACAAAACTAAGGCATTTGAGAAAGATGGTGAACGAAGAGCAAGATGAAGCTACGTCCCTCTACATTTGTGATGAGCATGGTTATGGCACAAACGCGAAGCACAACGGCGCATTCTCCATCGCGTTGTTTATTTCTGTCCGATGGTGGCGACAACAGTAATATCGTCTCATTCGACTTCCGGGTGACGATCGTGGGAAAATAATCTCGAGCATGCGCAGAACGCTCGATCCGATCCACTGTCGTCTACATGCACATTCAGTGGGCATTTGGATCAAGTTATCTCGGGGTCTTAATTTGATCGCAAGTAACCCGAACCGATTCGATTTCTTTTCAGATTAAGGTGTCTACATATGACTACATATTGAATAACTCAATTTTATTGTAATTTAGCCATTTATCCGATCCGATGGCACACATGTAACCGCACTGACTGCTCAGTTTCTGACTTTTTTTCCTGTTGGGTTCCAAGATACCCCAAGACACACTCCTCCATGTCAGGCTGTATGCAGATCCTTTGTGTCCTCTGCTCTAAAAGGGTTCAGGATCTGGCATATAGGATACCCAGGGCTGAGGAACATGAACAGGAGGCACAGAAGTAGGAGGCTGAATGTGCTGGTGGTGTGGCCACTATGGAAAAGTAGACAGAGGATAAACTGACTATATGAATGTCATTTACTAGATGTTCTGATCAAATCTAAGTGACGCATGTAAACTTCTCATAGCAATGCCATGCAATTTTCACTCACTCAAGGAGGAGCTGAAGACATGGACATTCTGCAGAACCTTCCTGCAAAGAGGCTTCACACAAGGCTTCACAAATAGATTATATTCATGAATCTGTTATTATCATAAAGGATCAGATTTCTTAATTAGATTTCTTTGTTACCGTGTAAATAACACCATACCTAATTTATGTTGGTATGATTACTAATTCATTTGGAAAATTGCATACTTACGAAAATTATACAAATATATGATATATATAATACATTCACACTAAAGATTTTATTCAAGTTTTTGACATATGACATATTTCTCTTATTTTGTTTCACAATGAAAATTTGAAAATCTTCCAGTTTTATTTGGTTTCAGATTTTAAAATCTTTCTCCACTTTTTCTTATCAAAACACACCGTTGGAGGAGCAGCGATTCACAAGTCTTTTCTTCCACTGACTTTTTTTCTGTTCTTCATGTGTGGCTGCTTTCTCTTTTCACAGTTTCATTGAAGTGAAATAACTTGAAATATCTTGTGTCGTCACAAGAGGCACACAGCGCCCAGGAACACCTAAACACACACTCCACTCCTCATGCAGATAAACCTCCCCAGCAGATGCACATACACACACCGTCATTCTTTTTCAAATTGGATAGAGACACTGCCATGCGATATTTACATAAGTAATAACAGACGGCTGCTCCGGGGCCATTGGCTCCTATCTCACAGCTCAGGATTGGTAATTGCTATTTTGGCAGTGAGGTTCTACTTGTGTGTGCGTGAAAGCATGACAGGGTGTGTGTATGTGTAGGAGACGTCATCTGAATTAGAATTAGAGTAAGAGTGCTGAATTTGTCAAGGATTTGTGGGTTAGCTTGGCTTCTCACAGAATAAACCTCATCTTCTTCTTCTTCTTCTCTTTTTATTTTCAGCACCTGTCTGGATGACTGTTTATGTTTGTTTGGGTCCAGAGGGAGACAGCAGGCTGCCTGTGTAGCCCACAGCTCCTCAGCTTGAGAGTTGATGTTTGGCTTATGTAGTTTGTTATCAGCACGTACTGTCTCATGCTGAAAGTGGACTGCTGTGTGTTTTAGATGGTTGGTGTGACTGAGTCTTGCTTGCTCCCTTGCTTGTTCATTTGTGTATTTGAATATGCTTTATTTCAGGCAAATATATGTGCAGCTGTCTCTTCCACCAGATGTTTCTGGTCTGTTTCTAAGTGAACACGTTTATTTTGAATGACTTTCTTTTTGTGTTAACAAGTGTAGTTTGCGTGGTTTGTTTACTAACATCATGATGAAATCCATATTTAATAAAATATATATTTTCTATACCATCTGTTTTTGTTTCAGCTATACTACTATTATTATAATAATCATAATAGTAATAATCATAATAATAATTTCTGAGTTGTGTCAAAGTTAGTTTAAAGGGCACAGCTTATGTCAGAGGATTAATGCAACTAACAGACGGTCTTCACAAGTGTAGTAAATCAAACAGTGTTGTGTAAATACGTGTGTGTTATCCTCTGTGCTCTCAACAGCTCTCCTTTGTGCAGCTCAATAAGCTCTTGCTGGTGTCACTGCACAGAATGGACACCATAGCAACCAGTCCACCTTTCAGTCATTACCATGCTCAACCCTACCTCACTCTCTTCTTCCATCAACTCCCATGGTGCAAATACAGCCCACCATCAGGAGGAGGGGGAGGGGGAAATACAAGGAGAAATAATTCACCTTTGTATCTCTGTGCCTGTCTACAAGTTTAGAAAAGCTGCTGCATTCTGCCTTTTATAATCAATTAAACTTAAATTAAACAGAAGCAGCACATTAAGTTTATTTATCTTATGAGAAGTTGAAATGTTGATCCACATGCTAAAGATTCCATCTGAGCCAGATTGCAGTGTGGACAGCTGATGATAAATAACTCAAATAAATAAATATATCATCACATCTCATCATGCCCCATAAAAAGACAAAAGACTGTCATACATACTGCAGCTTTTTGAGTTTGGTCAGTGACCGATTACCAGGTCCCACTGCTGTGCTGTACTGTTGTTTAAATACAATTGGAACACACCAGTTTGCCAATGGTGAACAACTTTTTTTATTACATGGAACACAGGCGCATTCATGTAAACTACTTACAGTATTCATATTAGAACTAGAATTTTTGCTATCTGGATTAAAAAGAGAAATCCTCAAACACAAGAGAACCACTTAAAAAGACAAAAGCAACACAAACATAAAAAAACAGCAGTGTGTGAATCCTGCCGTAAGACAGCACTTATTACTGTAACTGGTCAGATGAGACTTTCTTGACGTGCCTGTCATGTTTTTTTGTTTGTTTTTTTAACCAAATCAATGGCATTAATCTGTGTACTGAATATACATATTTATAGATTCTGTCAATCACAAACAGTGCACTATTTGTCACCATTTGGGATTAATACATCTTTAGACTGGCCCATTGCCAGTTTTACATGTTACTTATTGGGTTAGCTTTGGCGCTTAAATGTGATTGTTTTATGTTTAAAAACAGGAGGAAAAGGTGTTTTAGGGGGTTTGCAATAGTATGTGGGACTGAGACACATTAAAGAATGAGCTCTTAATCTTGTAAACAGCTGTTAAGCATCCCTAACCCGTTGTTTGTGATAAAGGCCATAAATAGATTTGTTTATGAGGATTATAGTAAAGCACCAGTTCTTAACATTGCACCTCTTATTTGTCCCAGTTTTTCTGAGTAACAGCTGAAGGCCAAATACTCGTGTTGTTACAAACTCCCACTGCCTTCTGCTCCTGTTCTTCAGTCTCACTAAGTTAGGAGATGACATTAGTGGGTTGCACTTCCATGGGTCAGCTGAGTGTCTGCTCAAGTGTTATTACAATCAAAGTGTGTGCTAGGTTGTAAACTACACACTTGAAACAGTATCTCAGACTGAGAGAGAGCAGGTTGGAATATGCCTTTTATTGAGATATACATATGTATTCATGTTTAAGTGCCATGAAAGGTATTTGCATATTCATAAGTGTTTTTACGGGCATACTTCTCGTATATTTTCCACATAGATAAAGTCATCACATCTGCACTACCTCTTTGTCTTTCTCCAAGCAAGATGTTCTGTGGCACCTGACATGAAACCATGAAGACACCCTAAATTATTTCCCTGGAGTGCTCATACCCCTTTCAACCACCAAATGTATTTTCTGTGATATCTTACATGTGGAAATTCTAAAGTTGCCCTGGGCTAGAACTGAACTTTGAAGCTTGTGTTTAGACTTGAATTGTTGAGATAACAAAAAAAAGCAGCAGCATATGGTAGCCTGATGAGAGTGTGTCAGATTGTTACCCAGCCCCTAACAATCAACAATATAGCTTTTACAACAAAACTGTGAAAGAAGACTTTGATAAAAACTTTGGTTACCCTTACGCTTCGTAAAATAAGATAGCAACTTGTAAATCTCACACCTTGGTCACACCTAGAAATAAAGGTTTTTAAGAAATACACTTAAAACTTATTTCATTGTTTTCCAAGAATGTAACCATGGTGTGCCTTGATCAGAGAAGTTCTATTGCAGCATGGCCTTACAGAGATGCTTTGTGTGAGGAAATACCTCCTGCTGTCAAGTCTAAAACCAATGGCATTTCCCAGAACAACAGCTCAGGACTGGAACATAAGGGTGGTAAACAACAGGGTAGACTCAACAACGGCCCGCTTCAAAAAACCCAGGAAAATCTGAAACAACACAAAGGATCTCTTGCAGCTTGCTTGCTTTTCCACATCCACAGAAAGCTCACACCTGCTGCGCTAGTCTGCCGGACCTGCCGTGCGCTATTGATTGACATGCTGCTTCCAGGGGGGTAAAGCGCTGGTCAGAGCACAGCCAGCAACATGGCACGGGGCATGTGGTGGATGCTGCGTGCTGGATGGTTTGTGGAAGGTTTTTAAAGTTGACCTGGCAGTGCAGAAGAATGCTTCTCCAGCAGTGGTAATCTGTTTATTGATTTGTGACAATGTCAAACTTTGCAAAGAGTGTAAACTGACTACTTGCTAAACTCCCTTACCCATCTATCTACTATCAAGCTAAAGATTTCTCTAAATGAATGGAGCTTTAATAACAGCAATATACCTCCTTTTCAACACTGGAAGTAAAAGTGCTTACGGTACTGAAATAACAACCCCTAAAAATGGATCACATGGTCAATTTAATTAAATATACAGAAGCTATTTCCATAAAACTAATACATTTTACCTCAAAACGGTTTAAATGTAACTTCACATGTTTGCCTTATACAGTATTTGGGATTCATGACTATGCAAATTTGTCTCCCATCCTCAAAGCCGCTTGCCCCCAGCCTCCCCATTCTCCTACTGCACATGTTGCATGGTCTGCTCCCCATACCATGGTATATAAAGCACAGCACATTAGTATTTTTACAACAGGAGTGGAAAACACAATAATTACATTGAAAATTTCCTGGAAGGTCCTGGAACACAATGGTGTGATGAGTAGTTTCCTTACAGCAAGAAGGTTTCTTGTTCTAATCTCAGCCAGTTCTTTCTGTGTTGAGTTTTCATGTTCTCCCCATGCGTGGCTAGGTTCTCACAAATTCCTAAAACATGCTTTTCAGATTAATTAGTGATCCTACATTGACCACGGGACTGAATGTGGGCATATATGGTTGCTTGTCTCTGTGTCGGAAAGAAATGGTAACCTGTGCAGGGTATAGCCCACCGCTTGCCTGTAGACAGCCTGGGTAGGCTCCAGATAGTCCAATTGACTTTATTTAATCTCTGATATTCTGGATCAGAGCTGCTTTTCTACTATTCCTTTAATCTCCTCTTCCCTGTTCACTTCTGAGCTCCTCTGACTCCCACTTGCTTTGACCTCTAGGGATTCTCCCCTTTATTGTGTGGCCTAAGGAACACTGTATGAACCCAGGGATCTGTAGGTGGTGGGCATAGCCTGTAGCTTGGTGTCACTGACCAGCAGGAAGGACTTAAGGGGCTTCAGTTGGAACAACCATCTAAGCTGTAGTTAGGTAGATGAAAGAAAATTATGCAGGGATGAAAATAAATATATGGTGCACTTCCATATGATGTGAACTATTGTAAAAGGTGGTTGGTGTATGTTGGATCTATGCAGTGAGTTTCTAGGAGCTGGTATCAGATCATTAGATTTTTATTTGACAACCTTTACTCAAAATTCTATATGCTATTGGAAGCTATGAAAAATTAGCTAAAGTAATAAGGTTTGGTCACAAATTGTAGTTACATCATATTTTTTGTCATTAATAGTGAAATAATGAGGAGCTGTGTCACTAAATACAAAAACCAGTTGTTTGGGGGCCACAACCCCTAATGCTCCTAGTAGCACAGACATGGACTTTGTGCCTCTCCCTCACATCTGTTTCAGTTGTTCCCTTAGCCTGTGCTCCATCTTTTCATGATCCTTCTTCCTGATGTCACACCACACTTACCAGATGCCTAAGAGGAGAAAAGATGGAAATTATATTTCCATTAAATTTCATAATAATTTCATACCGTATTGATCAATATGTTATTAAACATTCAGTTGATCATGGAGGGATCGCTGTATACCGATTTCACTGCTTTGAAATCACATATTATTCTGCAGAGGAAATCCTTAGATTATTACTGCATACACAAGTGCAAGTTAAAACTCCACCATGCATATAACAGAAATATAAGAGGAACATCCAGAAACACCACTGACTTCTCAGACAGTGATCATAGAAGGACAATCTGGTTTGTTAAGTGCATCTAGTGTTGCTTGAGTGATTTCTACTTGTACTTCTGAGACTTTTTAATTTATGTTATGATGAGTTGTGAACAGAAGAGTTGTTTACAAATGGAGGTAAGTGATTGAGTTTTCTAAATGCCAACCAAAGCTCAAAAAAGACCACAAATCCCAGACTATTTGATTGGATGTCGAGCAGAAGCAAGACAGAAGAACTTGTAGTTTAAAGTTGTCCCTCACTTATTGGGATTGTCATATCAACACTCAGCTTGCTCCTCGTCTGCCTTCAGCAACACAGATTTGTAAAGCAACAACACATGATAATAATAAGAGTATCCTCCCTCCCAGTGGTGACTTTCTTAAACACAATTTGTTATTCTAAAGTACTGGGCGAATATGTGCTAAAATATGAGCAGAAAGTGATAAAGAGCAGTGAACAACTGACCGAGTAGTTTGTTGAATAAAGTGTCTTGTTTATTTGGAAAAGATTGTCATTTCAGTTCTTTCCCAGCAACTTATATCTCTTATATAACTAAGCCAGTAATGGCCAAATATATCAGCAAATCTGACTACAGAACAACTGAGCAAAAAAGTAAGCTTGTGTGTATGTGTGTGTGTGCACGTGCACATGTGTCTGTGAGTGTGCCAGTGTGCTTGTTCACTCAAGTAAAAGACTTGGAGTTTGTGTTCATGATTGGCACACAATGCAGATGTGTGGGCAGCAGGTGCCATCTGGAGAGAGCAGAGTGGGCTGGTAAAAGGATAGAGGTGGGGTGGAGGGCTGGGGGTCTTCAGCAACTCCCCACCCACCCTATCCCATAAAAAAGGTTTCTGGATTGACAGGCAAATAAAGAAAATGATGAGAGACTAATCAATCAAAAATACTCTGACTCAAATAAAGGGAGACACCACTCACCATCACAGTCAGTCATCACTGGTTTAAACATTGGCGCCATTAATGGAACAACATCAAAAGTGTCCCATGGTGCTGCCCCCTTTGATTTTCCAGAGTACAGGCATTCTGATGGAGAAATGTAAAAATATTTACTGTGGTTTGTTAAATATTAGATCTTGTCTGTGATCATCATATTGATATATTTTGTCTTACAGAAACCTGGCTACAGCAGGAGGATCATGTTAGCATTAATGAATCAACTCCCTTTAGCTATTTACATTTTCACATACCTCGAATCACAGGCTGATGAGGAGTGACAGCTATCTTCAGATCAGGGTTTCCAATCTGACGTAGATCCAAGACTAGTTTTATCTCTTTTAAATCTCTGACTCTCATTTTTTCCACCCAAAGTGGAAATCACAAAAATCTCTTCTGTTTGTTGTTGTTTTTTTTTTAACTCAGTTAGTGCTTAGTGTAGATAAAGTCATTGTAGTGGTTGTATTTAATGTTAATGTAAATGTTGAAAATGACAACCTAAATAACTTTAATTCTATATTAGATTCAATTGGATTTTCTCAGTGTTCACAGACCTTCTCACTCTCTTAATCATACCATTAATCTTGTGCTGATTAATGGCATTGAGAGTGGACTGTATTTCCTCATAAACTTGTCTTATCTGACGAGCTATTGATAACTTTTGAGTTTACAGTACTTGACTACACAGCATCTGAGAATACATTTATTTATAGTAAGTGTCTATCAGAGTAATGCTGTAACTAAATTTAAAGAAATAATTCCTTTATTATTTTCTTCACTGACATGTGCAAATATTACAGAGGATACCTAAACTTTACTCCTGCAGAACTTGATTGTCTTGTTGACAGCATGACAACTTCAAAACGTTCAACATTGGACAACGTTGCCCCTCTGAAAAATAAATGAATCGGTCAGAAGAGGCTGATTCCTTGGTTTAATTCACAGCTGCAAGAAAGTTGAAAAGGAAGTGACCTTCCATTTACTTAGAGGTACTTTAAATAGTCTGGAAAGATAGTTTAATTACTTTTAAGAAAGCCCTTTGTGAAACTAGAACTGCTTACGATTCACCATTGATAGAAAAGAATAAAAACAATCTAAGGTTTTTTTTTCAGCACTGTAGCTAGACTGACTAAAAGTCGAAACTCTGTTGAGCCATATATTTCTTTAACTCTCAGTTGTGATGATTTCATAAGCTTCTTTATTGTTTATATCAAAGCGAAGATTTATGGAATCCTTCCTTCTATCATCACTGATGTATCATCAAGTACAGCAGTTTTAGATATAACTTTAGAGCCTGATTTATATTTTGTATTTAGTCAAACTCAAACTGAGCTGACAACAGCAACAGTCTCTTCTAAACCATGAACTTGCATTTTAGACCCAATCTCGACCAGACTGTTCAAGGAAGTGTTCCCCTTGATCAATGCCTCCATTGGATTTAATCAATCTGTCTTTGTCGACACACTATGTACCACAGACTTTTCAGTTTGGGGTAATTAAACCTTTACTTAAAAAAAACCTACTCTTGATTCAGAAGTATTAGCTAATTATCAAATTATATCTGATCTCCCTTTTATGTCTAAAATTCCTCAAAAAGGTTTTGAGTCAAAATGAAGCTGCCTGAATCTTGAATGCATGCAGCTGTATTTGAAATTTAAAGATGCAATATGTCACATCATAATACTTAAATATTTGTCTGATATGGGTGAAAAAATTTTTTTTTTTTACTTTACATCTCACATCAAATCAGCAGTCAGCCAGCTGATATGTATACAATAACTTGCTCAAAGATTCTCAGACAGGGTACATGCCTTCCAGTTGAATCACAGTCTCTGTAATCTGTGAAAGGCCACATTCCACTTAAAAAAGACACAATATTCCAAAGGTTCCTGTTATGGTTGTAGAAGCCTGTTGGTGTACAGTGTTTGCTGATGCAGATGCCCTGACCTGCCCACACAGTGACATCTCCTCTACAGATCATTGAAAGGTTGCCTACCAAATACGAGCCTATCTCATGAGAGCAATAGATGACCTGTGTAGGAGGACATAAAAGAGTGGGAACACCCCTCTGAAAAATCTCCAACCTGGACACAGCTGTTTTTTCTCAGACATGAACAATGCAGCCTTTGTTTGAAGGAAAACTGCAGAAGTAACATCAATGCCTGCACATCCTTTGCCTTTGCAGCAGATTAAAACACTAAGTCTACTCTCATACCATGATGATGGACCTGTGTGCATGTTTAATCATAAATACCAATTAAACCTTAGTAATATTAGAATAATACCAAGTGACAACAATATAGTGCATTCTTGCCACAGATCCCAAAGCAGCTATTGCCAATTTTACAAAGTGCAATACCATGTAATGCTAGGGATCTCACGCTCACGCTTGTTCTTTAATCCAATTTTGGAGGCAGAACAAACTTCAATATTTCCGCTAGGTGGCGACCTTGGTCCGAAGCAGCTCACCCCGGACAGCGTTGCGCTTGACTGGAGTAGCCTACATGCAGGATCAGCATAGTGTGCCTGCGAAGAGCACAGAGGGCAAAACTGACGCATTGCATTTCACTCATGCACTGATTCGCTTGGGAGCAACTTTGATTGTTTATTTAGAGTCAAGGGTAGTGAGATGCTTCTAAACTAACAGTATGTGCAGCAGCAGTTTGTTTTCACTGGTCAAAAACAAAGTAAAATCTCCCAAAGTTTATTTTTAGAATAACTATGATTCAGAGTTGTGGAGAGTTTTACTGAAAATGTCTCGCAGATAGGTCCCATCAGATAATCACTGGTACATGAGTAAGTAGGGGTGTGCGCGAGTGTGCAGTGGGTGTAGTTAATGATTATTTGCACCCTGCTCTCCTGTCCCCTACGTTTCCTTTATGGATTGACAAGCTCCGCGTCAAAGCGCACAGACCCGCCTCCTGCCTGTAGAGCGCTCGGTGCGGCTGTCTCCTGCTGTCCGCCTCAGAGCCTTATTCCACTGGGAAGAGAGGGAGGGAGAGAGGGGGAGCAGGACCTAAGAGAAGAACAACGGAAGAAAAAGAGGAGAGAAAAACGGGATAGGAACAGAAATGGCAGGGATTTTGTTCACGCTCACCTTTCTTTTTTCGGGGATTTCTGCATTTTTTTCTCCGGCACGGATATACCCCCCAAATGAAGGTAAGGTCGCGGAGAGGATTGAGCTGCCCCGGACTACTGACTCCATACCCGTTCCGTTTCTGTGCGCTTGCTCCGCGGGGTCACGTTCCGTAGCTCCAGATTACGAGTACGTAGGGCTACGATAAATTTGATGAAGGAAAAGCCAGACGGTCACCTTTACGTGGTGACTGTTTTTTTGCTGGGGTTACGCGGATGAAACTTGAAGAAGATGGAGTTTCCAAATGCGCATCGGCCGTTTCAGTTTCTGCTCTGGTTTTGATCGTGCGTGCGGGCACGAACAGTCTTTCTTTTGGCCCAGATAAAAGCTGTTTGGTCAAGGAAAAGAAGAAAGTCGAGCCTATATCTGGACAAAGCAACAATAAAATGCTACAAGCTTCCACATAAACGGAGGGAATTAGCGTGAATTACGGGTCACTGCAAGACTCGAGTGCTCTGCATACATCGGAGTGACCAAGCAGCTCTTCATCCATCCGTTTCAGAGCTGTTTGCAGTCATCGCTCCTGCTGTCACTCTGCATTTCTGTTCAAAATTCTTAAACAGTTGAATTGCGCTGTTTTGCGCATTTCCATAATCGATTAATAAAAACAAATTCTGTTCCGTTCTCTGCTTCTGTTTTTTTTTTTTTTTTTTACTGAAGAGCAGAGGAATTTTCAAGTGCAAACTGAGCATGTTGTGACCGACTCAAGACATGCGCTCCGGAGTTGCCTTCACACAGTCCAGAGCCAAAGATTATTAGAATTTGAAATGTAATGCCCAATACAGAATTATGAGTCTATAAATTCATATGATTTGTTAGATCATATGTTCACGAAATGCAACTCTGTGTCCTGTCCTGTCGCAACCCAATCAGATTCTGGTTCTGTTTATTTTTAAAGAAACATTTTCAAATTATAAAATGGCTTACACTGTATTGTTCCAGTCAACTATTATATTGAGAAACATTGAGAATTATTAATTAATCTACGTATTTATTGTAAGTTGTTTATTGAACATTTAACATTTAAAAAAGACCCTGTTCATGCAGGGTGACTTTTGATTCAGTTTTAGTCCTATTAAATAAAACTATATTTGATAAGTTCTTCTCGTGTTAGACTTTTTCTCTACAAGGTTTTGTGCGAGACTGACTGACAAAGACATTTTAAACGCTTTCCCTCTTCAAAGAACAAGTTTATGCTCAGAATTTCAATTAATCACGCTTAAAGCCGACTGTGAGCAAAGGGAAAAATGATATAGACAAGCCGAGGAATGGGTTTGTCCGTCGTAGAAAATCATTTACTTAACGGAAATCAGTCGAAAGGACTGTAAAATAAAGTAAATAATTATGCAAAACAAAACATTTAGACATGTAGTTTATATGACTATTTGACTCAGGCTTTTTATCCACCCCTGCGCTGATGTTCAGTATAAATGTATTTGTCATGTTGATAAATCACTTTAACATTTATTTTATTAATTTAAAAATTAGAACGCTAATATCCCTCCGCGGTGTGTTAGGTCGAATTACGTTAAATATGCCAAAGCTAAAGTTGTGTGGCCAGTCTGCGACTACATGCTCACGTCTACTACTCTTGTTTTCCAGTCACGTTATTGGACTCCAGATCTGTTCAGGGAGAGCTGGGATGGATCGCCAACCCGACAGAAGGAGGGGTAGGTACTGCAAAGAAGTGCTCCCTTGTTAGGACGCACGGTCTCCTGTTGAGCAAAAATAAAGAGATAATATCCATTATTGGCAGGAGCTGTGAGTGAACCACCAGATAGACACCCAGTACCATTTGATAAGGTTCAATCTTTTTAAGAAAATCTTTGTTGGTGATTTATTGTGCTGCTGTTTGTCTTGTCAGGATAGTCGCTCAGACTGAGAGCATTTCTTTTATAGGAGACTGGAATATGGATAAATGTGAATTAGATTTTTTTTTGTGTGTGTGTGTGTGAGCATGGAGACCCTTTTCCACACCCTCAGGGCCCCATGAGGTTCCTGAACCCCTCACTCTATAGGCACCCCACTCAGCCCCATTCTCCTGCCCCCCTTCTCTCCAACCACTCTGTAATGGTCAGATGCAGGGGCTGATACTGCAGCAGGCGTCAGGTTTCCTGAATAGACGCAGGATTGAATCGGTCTTTGTGGAGAAACTTTATATCCCTTTCCACCATTCGGCATATGAGAGAGGAGAGAGGAGTTTGGCAGCTGAAAGAAGGTCCTCTAAAATGGATGAATATGAGGAAAGTGCAGTCGGCTTCGGCTCTAGCTGCAGGACGACCAACTATAAAACCAACAGGGAAGAGAGTTGACAACATGCCTGATCCAACAGTCTAAGTGGGGTACCAGTAGCTCTGATAGAGAAAGAATATAGGATGCAATGGGGCTCTCATAGACCACATGCATTAGATATACTGAGAAAACTGCTTAACCATCTCAGTTAGACCATATGGAAATAGACAAATTCATTAGTGTCGGAATGAATAATTGTTCAAAATTAACATGTAACAGTAATCACCCTTGCATTTCTTTTACTTGCACAGGTGAGACAAGTGAGCCTTTCAATTTGTATTAAAATTAATATGAATCAGCAACAGTCATGTCAGATAATAAAGTTAAACCCAATGGAACAGCAGACCACCATGTGCAGCTGTTGCAGTCTGTCCGTGTGAGCCTTCCTGAGTGAACTAGTGCTGCGCTCAGGTCTTCCCCTCGGCCATTTTATCACAAACAAGTGATTGACAGGGTCCTGGCAGCCCTTGCAAGCCTGCATTCACCCTCTCATTATGACCAATTGGCCTCATTTTCCCCTTTCCTGCTATCAGTGAAAGGTGCAGTCTTATCTCAGCCACGCTAGATTTCCCCAACAAAAGAGGGTCAAAGGGAAGCGAGCAAAATGCAATGGAGCATCAGGGATGGAAAGACATTTTCTTAAATCATACAGCAGCAGCTGTATTTAGTATTATCCTGCTCTACTCTGGGGAAAAAATTCCCTAATCCAGATTGTTTATGATAAGGCAATTCATATCTGGCAGCGTTACTCATATTTTGTTTATTTTGTACAGTTTTCTAAATGGTTAAAGCTACAGCGGCCAAAGACCTGTCTGCTCATGTTTAGACTCCAGCTCAGTCATAACTTTATTTAAAACACACAGTGAAAAACTGGAGAGAACACACTGCTTTGAGCCTCTGAAGACATGCTTGTATTTGCTCAACAGTACTTGGTCCAGAGGGAAACTGTATCATAAGTATAATAAACATTCCCTCCTGGCAAAAATAAGCCAGGCCGTGCTGGACAAAGTAGTCCATGCACCCACATCAGCGTCCAGGTCCTGCTCATTAATGTAGATGTAAAGCAGGCCTGCGCAGATCCTTAGCACTTGTTTAGAGATTGTCTGTGTCAACATAATCCTCTGTTAACATTCCTTCTTTTACATATACTCATGTTCTGAACCATCCAGGTCTGTGGTTGTGTGTGTGTGTGTAAGTGTGTGTAAGAAGTGGATTTTGTATACCATTCCATGAGTAATTGAACTAAAAATCATTGAGGCATAGAACTAATTACATGCATTTCCTTTCTTATATCCGAATATTAACAGCATTGCGTTTTTGAATTATGACCTAACAGGTCATGTCATTCATAAACACGAGTTAAGTTTAAGCACTAGCTCTGCTGTTAATCAAATATGAACTACAGCAAAGAAACCAAATGCTTCTTTGGTGTGAACTTGCTGCCAGTCATGTTCAGTACTTACACAGCTCATTTTATTTATGATATTTATTCAGATACTCTTAAGCTTAAAAACCCTGCTGCTTTTCTCAGTTTACCTTTAGTTATGGTTTGCACCATATGTAACTAAGTAAGCAGACAGAAAATTTCATCAAGTTTGATAATAACCTTGTAACATTTTCAATGCATTCCATCCCCAGTGGGAGGAAGTGAGCATTATGGACGAGAAGAACATCCCCATCCGGACATACCAGGTGTGTAATGTCATGGAGCCAAATCAGAACAACTGGCTCCGCACTGACTGGATCCCGCGTGGAGGAGCCCAGCGTGTGTACATTGAGATCAAGTTCACTCTTCGGGACTGTAACAGTCTACCGGGGGTTATGGGAACCTGCAAGGAAACCTTCAATCTGTACTACTACGAGTCCAACAATGACAAAGAGCGCTACATTCGGGAGAACCAGTTCAACAAGATTGATACCATCGCTGCAGATGAGAGCTTCACACAGGTGGACATCGGCGATCGTATCATGAAGCTAAACACGGAGGTCCGTGATGTCGGTGCCTTGACCCGGAAAGGTTTCTATTTGGCCTTCCAGGATGTTGGCGCATGCATTGCACTTGTTTCAGTCAGGGTTTTCTACAAGAAATGTCCTTTATCTGTGCGGAACTTGGCCCAGTTTCCTGATACCATAACTGGGGCCGATACTTCCTCACTGGTGGAAGTTCGTGGCTCATGTGTGGATAATTCAGAGGAGAAGGAGGTGCCTAAGATGTACTGTGGAGCTGATGGGGAGTGGTTGGTTCCCATTGGTAACTGCCTGTGCAATCCTGGATATGAGGAGCGTAATGCAGAATGCCAAGGTAAAGATCTGACACTTCTCTCCAGTTGTCTAGCACTTACAGTTTTTAGAACAGCCTCCACTCTTACAACATCCCGTCTGTCCCTTCCCCCATCTCCAGTTCTTTGTCTTTATCCCCATCATTTGTTCCCTTTGTCCTACCCTCTCCTCACTCAATTCAGCCACCTCTCACTCTGTTGGGTGTTTTTATCTTGTTGCGCTTCTTCTGCTCTAGTCTTCTTTCCAGAGTCAGGTTGGCTGATAGAGGCAGTGATGACTGTAAATGGACTCATTAGCAGGCCCACTGGGAGGTGTTGTGCAAAGGGATGTGTCCCGCGAGAACTGGTGAAAGTGGGAGAGGAGTGTAAAGCTCCAACTGGTTCGCACCACCACTGAGTCTTTCACCCCCACCTGTTCTTTCTCTTGTTCCCAGTGGAACCCTAAGCTGGGAAAGGAGATAGACAGCTTTAGAGGAGCAGAGGGAGGAGGAGGAGAGAGAAAAGATTTATGATTCCAAGCAGGTATGAGAGGAGTGAAAATGCACTGTTGTGAGATGGGGTTGAAATGGGGCTATCTGGTAGGGAGGAATTGTTTCTTGTGGACAGTTATTCTAATCTCATCTGCAGCTATTCTACATCTAACACTTTGATAACGATTAAAGGTGTCGTCCTCCAGATTCGTTAAGATTTTATGCATAATAGTGCCATTAATTTATTATTAAAGTAATTTCATATGATAGTCCAATAGACATGTTCAAATTCCTACAGCTGTTCATAATTTTTTTTCCAAGTATCTGCACTCATTTAACTTACTTTTTGTATTAGGTTGTGCTGTATGACACTGTTTTGTTGATAACATACTATAATACTAAGCAGCTGTTTTGTGGATCACATTCAGTGTTTTGCCAGATGGAGGTGCAGTTGTAATCTGGCCAAGAAACTGGATGCCAATTTTGACTTGATGGTTTACTGGTAGACCCATCCACCCACCATCACCATCACACACAAAAAGCAGTGGGCTGCAGCAGTGAGGGGTCAGAGGCTGGGCATGGGTGATTAACAAGGGGTGGCCCACTCCACCTCTCCTAATTTATGATGAAGCCTTTATCTTGGAGGACTAATTGCATGACAAACAGTTTGTTGATTTAGGGTTACCACTGGCTGCTTGGGGGTGGGGAAGGTGAAGGGGTTGTCACAAGTTTTCACAGATAGGTTACTGTGTGTCTCTGTGGAAAAAATAAAAAAGCATCACATGAGGTAGTAGAGTTGTCTTGGAATAATGCCATCTCCTCTGCCGCTTGCTTTAGATAGCTCCAGACTGATTTGTATTCCAAAAGTCACTTTCAAAGAAGCATATGAAGGTGGGGAGGGAAGAAAGTCAGAGGGTAGTTAGTTACAGACTTTAATTAGTCTCTGGCTTTCTGTCATGCAGTCCGCTATGATAACTTCTCATATTTCAAATAAGAATGAGATTGTACATCTCATGCTGTAGATCATTACTTTAATTTGCTTGAAACACTAATGCAGACTTCCAATCAGTTTAATTTCTGCTGAGATAAATAACTGTTACACTCTGAAGAAGGCAGTAGAGAATTGGAACCATTGATATGAGTAATTCAGCTGCGTCATGTTTGCCGGCCTGGCAATGGTATTGCTACTTCTCAAGCCAATACATCCATTTAGATCACATATCACTGTTTCTGCTTAAGTGTTTAGGTGAAAAAATGCCAATACAGCGACTTTGTTCTTTAGCTTCAGTTACACTCTAATCTTTTTAAACATGTCACTTTCAGTCAGTGTGGACCAGCTCCAGTGACTGGAGGGTTGAAAGGTGCTGCCCACTGTTGGCCTGCAAGAGTACTGAGGAGCTTGTTTACGTTCCCTGGTCAGACAAGAAGCTCCCCTTTTCTGAGCACATCTTGACTAAAGAGCTCAGACAGAAGCTTGTTTTTGGGGAGGGCAGATATCCAGGGAGAGCTTTGGGTTTTACGTTGGATAGAATCTTGTGACATTAAAACATCTTAGAAACAGTACACAAGTGGTTAAAGTTTGAACGTGTACTTTTAAAGGTTCTCTAATGTGCACATAGCTCAGCTGTCAGCTGTCTGAAATAGGCCACTGGTTCCCAGCCTCCTCCATCATTGTTTGAGGCAGCAGCAGAGCCGACTGAAGCTATAGATGTTTGGAGAGAAAAGGGGGTGAATGGGGGAGCTGATGGGACACACAGGACTTGTATTCTCCACCCCAACAGAGATCAAGGGTCAAAACCTTCTGCATCCATCTTGCTGCCGCGTCTGACAAGGTCGTGGATCCAGGATTGATTAAGACATCAGAATTTTGACAGCTGCGCTGGAAGAGTGTGTATATGTGTCTGCATTTGAGGTGGTTCAAGGGTGATCAGGGTGTACTCCCTGGGCCAAGGCAAAAGAGGCAACCAAGGAACTGAGGGCCAAAACCCCCCTGGTCTGAGGAGAGAGTATTTGGGATCCTTTTCCTTGTTAACTACCTCCCCCACATCTCTGTGGTCAGGAAGTACTCTCGCTCTTCATCTGGTGAGGTGCTGTAGTGCTGATGAGGTGGTGGAGAAAGAGTGAGAACTCTGCACTTCATGGTGGGGAAATGATAATTAACAGTTTTTTTGTCCTTGAGTGAGAAAACGTTTGTCCAACAGTATGCTCTGGCTGCAGTTTACCCCCCACCTGGCTGTAATGTGTGTTTTCAGGAAAATCTGCACATTTCAAGTTCTATGTGTGTATTTGCCTCAAGTTGCACTCGTTCACGTGTGTGTGCTGAGGGTCTCAGATGCTTGTGACACTGCAGAGCTCAGTGAGCTGTGAACTGATCCTCAACAACTCAGTCAATACCCATAAAAACACGTGCAGACTTCTTTGAGAGATCCATGGGTCCACAACATTTACATGCTGGTGAAAAGAGTGGCGTACTAAGGAGGTGGAGTCTACTCACCATTTAAACAGCATATCAGCTTGGTGCATACATGAGATGATCTACTCAGCGTATTCAGCGGCACAAACAGAGTAAACACCTACCTCTATGACATGGTTGATACAAACAGGACGTGCTTGTTTTGATGTCAACAGCAAAGAAGAATTAAACCTTTGGATAAAGAAATTGACTCAATGGCTTGAAGATTATTATCGGTCTTTTTTTTTTTTTTGTTGCTCCTCCCCTATCTCTTGTTGTCACTCCCTGCCATTCTTCCACTCATATGTCTGTTTTCCTTCTTGAAACAGTCTTTCTTTAAACAGAGTTACCAAGGCCTCCAGGACTGCTCCCAAAATGGCATGCCTAAAGGCTCAATCAGCTGTCAGGAATGTCTGGATTGTCAACAGACATCTGTCTCCTGTATTTTCAGTGTTTAAAATGTTGTTGGCCCTGCTGATGCCTTTTTAGAACAATTCAACATGTTGAATCAACGTCAGGTCTGTCAGTGAGAGAGGTCCCTCTGATTGGCTGCATAGCACTGAATGAGCTCTGTAGTACATTCATGGGACATTGAGGGTTTAGGGATGAAGTTTCTCTCCTGTGTCTTGCTCATTCTATGTGTTTGTGGGTCTCTTATTATCTCATTCGTTCTGTTGGCAGTGTTAAATACTCACTTGGGAGCTTTGTTCTAATTTCACGAATGGTAAATGGACTGTACTTGTATAGTGCTTTTCTAGCTTATCTGACCACTCAAAGTGCTTTCACACTACATGCCACATTCACTCACACACTCATACAGCACGCTACACAGTGCTTTGCTCTAAGCATTCATACACTGATGGAGGCAACATGCGGTCAGTGTCTTGCTCAAGGACACTTCGACATGTGGCCCGGAGAAGCCAGGCGTTGAACCACCGACCTTCTGATTGGTAGGCGACTGCTCTTCCTCCTGAGTTACAACCACCCACTAAGTAATGCTTTTATACCATCGGTCCCCGATGGCTTTAAATATACAGACTCTGTCTCTTGCTCTCCCTCTTCCGTTGTCCTCTCCCTCCTCCTCTGCGCATACACAAATTAAGTATTTGTATCTTCTTTTATGCTGACTTGGCTTCTTTGTTTTTTCCCCTTTATGTCTTCTGTCTCCTTAAAAATCCCTTTTCTTCATTGACTCTTTATCTGCGTTTATCCCTTTCAATTTTTTTAATCTAAATTCTGTTAACCATTTTCACCCAGAAACACCATCTTTCTTCAGCTCTTTTTTTACCTCTCTGCACCAGCTTCCTGTCTGTCGTGGCAGCACCAGGAAGTGGACTGAATAATGAGATTATACCATCACTGATGGGAGGAAGGTGGCCACACACTGAACCTCATCACTCGTCACCTTTCTCAAACACGCATTCACAAGTGACACTCCAATTCTGAACATCTACGCACACACAGAGAAAGAGGTTTTACTGCATGAAATCAAGATATGCATGCTCATTCTGATCAAGCAGATTTATAAGTCTTGGAGCAGACATGAAAAAAGTAGTGTCTAGCAACAGACACATATGTACAGTTGATGAACAAACCCACACACGTACAGAGAGAGATATGAGCAGAGTGCAGAAGAACGGAGGTAAATGTACTCATCACTTTCGCTGCCACCAGAGAGGCTCATTTTGTGCTTCTGAATAGAGACGAGGAATCTATTATCAACAGAGAGCAGGAGAGAACAACAGGTACAGAGAGACAGGACAAAATGTCTCATGAGCGATCCTCTACCACCCTCCCATTCCTGCTGAAATTATTCCTTAAAGAATTTCTAAATTTTTGTTCCTGTTTAACCACTCAAATGGTTAAAAAAGAATACTCTCTTTACTAGATGGAGGAGGGGCTGCTGGTGGTAATTCAGCCATCATTAGCAGAGGTGATGAAATGTTTTTCCTGCTCCGGCAGCCGTCCTGCCTCTGTGTTTGTTCCTTTTGCAGTTCTCAGCACTCATCACCCCTCTCTATTTCTCCTCACAGTCCCCTGTTTAGGCCAGGAAGCCACTGGTGATCGAGCATGACCCCACTCACAGTGGCAGCAGTCCCACAGCGCCAGCCACACTGCAGTGTGTATGATCATACTAGCACAAATAATAAACTTTTAAGTCTTACAATTTTTTCCCCAGAGAATATCAAGCCCCCTTTCAGAATTTACTGCTGTTCTTTGTTTAACCCTGGAACACTAACGTACATTTTTGTATAACCATCACTAACGTTAGGTGGATTTTACCTCATATAATATACACGCCCAAAAAATATTTCTCATCAAAATATATCAAAAGACAACAATATATGGATAATTTAAGTACCCTTCTTATATTTCCTGCTATACAGTGCCACATAAAACAAAAAAAGGTACCATGTTGCAACATGATAAAAATGCTCTAAAATTTGTGAAGAATTATTAACCGAGATTCATATAATAATAATAATAATAATAATAATAATAATTACGAAATAGAAAATTAAGTAAAATAATTTCCTAACATGACATGAAACTTTTTATTTAGTATATTATTGGAGAAAGCACTTTATACATTGTGGAGTTAGAAACATTGATCATTAGATATTAAAGCAGTGCTTCTTTGTTTAGTTTCCATGTGGCCTGTAATTACACACTGCCACTGGTGTCCAATAAGAACCATGCCACTTTATATTGTATGTTATTAGTTCAGCCTGGTTTTAAGGTGAGACAAGTACAGGTCAGTTAAGAGATTATGAGCTGCTTTGCTTTCAGAACATTTTTCACGATTAGTAGAAAGAAAACATCAAATACACATTTTGGTGTGGGAATATATTTGTTCTATTGGACCTTCGTCAGTGCATATTTTAAGGGAAATGTCTCATTTCCATAAAAAAAATGGAAGAACACTACTAATTGCTTTAATGTTAGTAACCAGCTGCTAAGGTTTCCTACTCGTGCTGAAAATTTACTTAAAAATTAGACCCTAGTCACTTGTAGTGTCTCCACTTAAGTTTGCGAGGATGCATTTTTCAGATGGCTTAAATATTCTTTTGTAAAATCTCCCGATACTTCAGATTACCTTTGAAATTCCCAAAATGAGAGAATCAAGCTTTTTATTGGACAGAGAGGACACATCATTCTCTTGATGGCATAGTCTGTGTTTGTACAGCTAACATGGCTGTCAGTCACCATCTGCAGCATATGTGCCATAGAAGTGTAAAATATAAACATTTCCCCCTCCTCTCCTCTTTTTAAAAAGCATCCTCTCTTTGAAGCCTGTGATGGAAAGAGAGACGATTAAAGCAGTCAGCAAGCAAATTAGCATGTCAAAAGGCCTTGAATCAATACCCCAGCTCTCCACCAACACAACCCGGCAGTCCTCTCACCCCCCACCATCTCTCCAACCATCCCTGCCATTCTCCCCATTCCTCTGGCTGTTTCCCTTCTTCTTCCTCTATTTTCTCCTGCACTCCACTCTTGTTCCCTTGCTCTCTCTTTCTCCTTTAATGTTTTCCTTTCCACTCTCTCAACTGGCAGATGGATGGAGAGAAGGTGCAGGGTTTATAAAGAGAGATGGATGGATGTATAGGCAGAGAAAGATGGGTAGAGAGGGAGAAGTGGACAGCCATCAAGTGGGCATGGGTGGACTGTTTTGTTGAACAGGAGGTTATGAAAGAGAAAGAGGGCCCCTGCCACCTTCTTTGTGCTGAGAGAGGCAGAACAGACCCCTCGCCAAGAAGAGCAGAGGAAACAGAGATGAGGAGGCAGGGATGGAGGTAGGGAGGGAAAAAAGACAAAAGATGTGGGAGAAGTTATATGGAAAAAGATTTTGTTCCAGTCTGGCAACTATACTTTTCCTGTACTTAATCCATCAGCTCACCACTGCTTGAAAATCCCTCTGATCTGATGCAATATGCCACTAATTGCATGGAGATTGTATGTGTGGGAACCATTATCTATAATTATTCTGTGCATCTATTTTGACAAGCATATCGCATGCTATATCATAAACTTGTATTAATGTTCCAATCCGGTTGTGTGATCTGAGCCTGGTGACAAAGCAGCTCCTCAGATGGACGGCCAGCTCTCCATCCCTATCTGACAATGGGAAGCTGATTGCAAACACCTTGAAAGTGTTTTATCTCTCCCTGTCTCTTTTCTCCTGCTGATTTCTATCTTAAGCTCCCTCAGTCCTGCTGGGCCAGTAGTAGGTGGTCTTTTCTTCTCTTTAGTTGTCATCCCTTTTCTCCGGGGGCACAGAGTTCAGTGTCCAAATCAAAAGCTGCTCCGTAGCAATCAGTTAGGGGTTATGACAAAAAGCCTTGCAATAAAGGGCTGCTGTGTAATCTGATGGGCCCTAAGACTGGACGATGCAGTGCCCATTTTAATGAGCTGAGATCCCCCTTTTCTTATCATGGTGCTGGAGGAAATGGAACACTGCTTCATTCTCTCTGGAAAAGCACACTCACACTACAATGTGTGATTAGAATTGAGGAATACTGCATTGGTCTTAGGCTGCTTAGCTTAGCCAGGGTGCCAGTCAGAGTCCCAGTCTGACAAAATATAATTATTGTTACATGGCCTAAGATCCTACAACAGAAACTTAAACACAGTTCAGTTCCCACAAGCCAAGCTTGTGCAACCAAAATGACAACTAATTCCACCCAATGCAACAATCCTCAGTGATTCTGCAGCGTAAAAAATGTTACAAACAACAGCAACCTGACCCAATTCCCTCAGTCCCAAAGTCAGCGCTCTTTCAGTTATTTCCTTCACCTTTAAGACCACTTGTTCAGTGAAATTAATTTCAGTGTTGTTCTGAGAAGAGTGAGACCTCTTTGTTTCAATGAAGCGTTGTAAGTTTTTGCCTCTGCTCCAGCGACATTTCGCGGCGCAGACTGACTTCTTCTCTGCAGCAACATGAACTGCTTTTTCATTAAAGGAACTCTACAGTGTAGAATCTACTGGACTCACACAGTGATGGCAATGTTTTAGGAGAGCTTTGACCAAATAACATGTTTGCCTCGAAAAAGTTAAAGGGGATGTTCATTTTTTTTAAACCTGGACCTTATTACTGGCAGAAAGTACATTCATCTACTCATCGATAACATTTCAGTGAAAGTTGGCGTTCTTTGGACGCTATTTATATCATTCAAGATCCGCGTATATATCCATATAACGGGAGTCAACGGGGCATAGACAATACAGCCTCTAAATAAGGCATCATCTGTCTTTATTTCACCAATACTTTTAAGACGAATGAATGAATGAATGCGTACTATTGCACTGTTAGTTCAGAGCTGCGATGTTGTTGTTATTTTTCTACTTTCTACACCTGGGTGTCATGGAATAAAGTCATAGACATGCGCCACTGCAGCACAGCTTATTTAATCCATGCTCTGTGATGGTCGGCTATCTTCACATGGAGTTTGCTACTGCTGGTAACATGGTTTGTGTTTGCGTATTTCCAAATTGTCCAAACAACTAACAGTGCAATAGCAATAATGTAGTGTTGGTGACCACGGTGGTTCTGTGGTTCTTTATATTTAGCAACAAGGACATGAGTCACTGAACTTCTCAAGTTGTAACCATGTTTTGCCAAACATCACACCTCCGAAAGTAATACAGAAAGTGGTTATGGGACACCTCTGTTGCCATTTCACTTTCTCTAACACATGTAGCTATCCTTGGCCTCAGCCCAGAATTTTAAGATCAAGTGGTTGACCTCCTGCTGCCATGTGTGTGCACACCAATGTACAAACTTGTATGTGTATCAAACACACCATGGGGTTGCCTGTGAGGTGCAACCTCTCTGTAGGAGAGCTGAAATGTAATTTGGGGATGTGCAGGTTTCCCAGCATGGGGAGACATGAAGCTGCAGATCTCGGGCCAGAGGCAGAGGTGTGTCCATACCAGGGCATGTCTCAGGGATTAGGGACCTTGATCCTTCCTGATTCAAATCCGGTTGTCAAATAAGGGAAGGGTTGTTGGAAGGGAGAGGAAAAAGAGATACATTCCCTTGAAGTTTCACACCACTGAGGTATGTTATGGGAATAAGATAGAAGGAAATAAAACGAGTGGAGAAGCAGATGCATAGATATCCTACTGCATGTGTGACAGAAACAGTCTGTGTGAAATGAAGGAGAAAGGAAGATGAAGTGATTTTTGTCCAGAAGCTCTGGTAAATAATTGGAAAAAGAGGTGAAGTGAAGGGTTATGAGTACAGACGCTGTGGTCATGTGACTGCATCTGTGTGTATTGTTGAGGTGTTTAAATTGTTTTCATTTTGACTCCTGTTTGAACTGGCCCTTTGAGCAGTTCATTGAGGTAGAGACAGCAGAGACCTTCTTAATGACGGAAAAAAAAAACTGCTGCCCTGGAAAATAAAAAAATGTGTGTGATATGTAATCTTAGGGTTTTGGTGTGCGGATAGGAAGTTATGAGAACATTTTGTGAAGCTCTGCTGCTTTGTATACTGAAAAAGCTGCAAAGTGTTGAACTTCAGCTTATGTGTTGGAAGAAATCACACAGAGAAGGAGAGATGAAAGAAAAAAGTAGCAAGAATGAAAGAAGATATTAAGCAATACAGAACACACCTCACAACTGTCTCAATTCCAGTGGTGTCCTCTGTTTGGTTCTCATCATCTTTGCTATGTCGGCATGTTTGTCCTCACATTAAAGTGAAAGGCCAAAAAACATAAGCAGAGTAACCCCATCTAAGCAGCAGCTATTAACCTCTAGCTCTTGTTACACATCCCCCCCCCCCCCGTTCCCCCTGCAATGCCAGGTTCATCTAGCCTGGGGTTAAGGATGACAGCACATGCACTCAGCAGCAGAGTCTGTAGAATTGTGCGATACCATGCCTCACTAACAAGAAGTGACACTGTTTTAAGTCAGGGTTTGGGTTTGATGGGTATATCACTTCCGTGACCTTATTGACCTTGAAAGTGACTGACACCAGGAGAGGTCAAAGGCTACTGCAGTGACACCTACACTGGAGGGTTGACATGAGCTGTTGAGGAGCTACTGAGTAAACACACACTCAGACATACGTACAGTGCATGTAACTGCTCACACAATGCTGAAACACAATGGCAGTGCTGCGTTCTCAGGGACACACACCCCCATGCAAACACACACACATATGCACAATAGAAGGTGTTTTGAGGCCCCAGACAGGCTGTCGTCTGGGAGCTGCAAGTAGATTACCTGAATAAACAACCTAAAAATACCCTCCTGTTCACTGTGAGTTGGCCTTTTTCAGCCCCTCCTCATATCCAACCAGCTACTTCCAAAAACTACGAGGTTATGTCAAACTTGCCCTGGAGAACGCAGACAGCTTGGTAATTAAAGTCCTTCATGTGTGTTTCTGTCCGCTTAAGTGCTGACAGATGTGTATGTCCTGTACTGTAGGTCACACGTGAATGTGAGGTGTGTTTATGATCTCACAGGGTTTTGTAGAGACAGAGAAGCTCAAGTCTAGACTTGATAGTATTTTATGCTGAGCTCATCATTCAAGTAGAATCGTAGTTAATATTCATGATGGGTCAGACTAGTTTATTTTCTTAGGAAGCTAATGATCACAAAAACCACATGTTTCACTCAAGAAAGTGTCTGCTTTTATTTCAGCATTTTCTTTGGAAGCTTTAAGTGATTATTGGCCTTTTTCAGATTTATCTGGATGTAAGGTCATGTATTTTGGTGCCGAAGATTTGTTTTTGCTTTGAACAGTGACATCATAATGTAACAACTGAGATTGCACACCTGTTGACAGCAGGTCAGAGATGGTGGAATTAAAGGCTGCTTAGAGAAATGTGGAGTATATACCAAAATAATTTGATTATGCCATTATCATGTCATGGTATACATTACATGGTATGGCTTGGACCAGTTGGGCACAACTTGGTATGGATAGATGGCATTTTGTTTTCCTCTACATGTTGTACCACCTTGACATAAGTGGGATATTTCACTGATTCCCATGAGGATAGTCTTTTGTTCACGACCAAACTGAGAAAACATTAACTTTATCTTTGACTGACCGTGGTGTGTGTTTTTGAAAGGTCACATCCTTAAAACAAATAGATAAAGCTGCTTTTAAAAGATGGTTCAGTTTATTAGATCCTGACACCATCCTGTGATGATTCCTGTGAGGATTCTCCATCCACTCAGTGGTCTGCAGCATCTCTATGTCACTGTTGAGTCCCTAGCTTGTTGGGAACCCAGTACCCAGAAAGTATCAGTCACATGAATCAACATACAATGAAAAAAAGACAAACGATAGATAAATTAAAAGAAAAAACAGACCTAACTTAGTATTTACAGCCGTAGAATGTCCGTAACGTTTGCAGAAGTAAAAACAATAAATCAACAAAACAGGTCACAGTAAATGTGACATTGTTGCTCTTTGCAGTGATTAGTGATATCTTTGTGCTACAGAGTGACACGTGCTTTACACTTGTTTACAGATTTGATATGGGGCCGCACTGAACCTGCTTCCATATCACTTCCTCTTCCCCCTCACCTATTCTTAGTGTATGTTTGTGTTCTCCTCTCACATCCTCCCTTTTCCTGCCCCATTCTTCTTGACTCACCATGGAGCAGAATAGTTTAACTCTCTTTTTGTTCTGTGCAGTGTGCCACCCTGAGTGTACCCTTGCACAACAACATTAGCATACTTCCCCACCTACCTCACATGTATCTGCCCATTATTTTATATCCATAATTGAACGAAGCTCTTTTTGTTGCAAACAATCTCAGGAAAGCATTGCAAAATACACACACATGCAGATACACACGTCCAGCCTCTGGAGACCTTGAGGAAATTGGACCGAGACAATACCATGACTGAGTTTGTTTACCTCCCATCGTCCCTGCTGTGCTGCTATCCCCAAGCTTTCCCTGCTCTCAAAACATCTGTTTTGTGAATGTGTGTGTTGCTGGTGGATTTGTATGCATGTGTGGTATTGCAAAGTGCGTCTGCAGCCCAGAGGGTTTTTGAAGGGTTTTGTGCTTATACCTGTGTGTGTACAGGTGTGCAGAGCTTTTTTAAGCCTCTGTTTGTGTATACAGTATTGTTTGCTTTTAAATCACAGTCAGTTACCCACCTGCTGTGTGACTCTTGTGTGGATCACTAAAGGTGCTCAGTGTGGTGGCATGACGCCCGGCTTTGGGTGGTGCCACCTTTGCAGCCACAGGTGTAAAAGGGGATTCTGCGTGGCACAAACCCAACATGGCCAAGTAAAGCAGGGTTACAGCAAATAAAGATAGATCTGTTGTCCTGCTCTTTCTGCGTATATTTTTCTCCTCTTCTCTGTTGGTTTCAAAGCACTTCTTCTTCTCTGTGCTTTCTGCCCTGAATATGTTTTCTCACCCTGCAACTTTCTTTTGTTTTTCATTTGTTTCCTTACATTTACCTTCAGTATCATGACTCTGATTTTTAAGGAGTGGTCCTGTACTTTCTGAAGTGGCTGGGTGGAATACTTTAGATTTTTGAGATATAACCATTGTACTAATATTCCTTCTTAAGGCCAGGCTAGAAGAATTAGGGAGGAAGTTGAGGCCTACGTGTTAATAAGAACGTGGAGACCTCGGTCCAGGAAGTCTTCAGAACAATATTTCAGTATATTTTCACTTATGCAGCAACAACAGTAACAATATAGGTGGCACCACAGTGCACTCTAAACAAAAAGTGGCTCCATATTTAAACAGGAGATGGTTTGCTAGTCTTGTATATCATCATGATTAACGTATATTGATGGGTACATAACATTTAAAATGTTCTTTCACTTTCACATTGTAGCTCTTTCACACAGTTTATAGTATTTTGTTGTTTCAGGTAGGACTACTAACCTCAGGGTCTAGCTTTGTTGTAACCTGTCATTTTCATGCATGTTTTGCTCATTGGCTCTTTGGCTGGTGCCTTGGTCTGTAACACACTGACATTTTGATGAGGGCAACATTATATGACTCTTGGTTGATGGATGAGTGCAGTTAAATATACTGTTATAAATCATCTGGCATTTGACAGACAAACTGCTGCCAACCCCCCCCCCCCCCCTGGAAGCAGACACCGTTAACAGAGGTGCAGTGATTATGAGCAAGGTTGGCTTTTGTGTTCTTAAGGCTGTTACCCCGGTTGGCTTTTGTTCAAATCCTTCATGAAAACTCGAAAGGTTGTCAACCCAGATGTGACTGTCTGACTTTTGGCTTTGCACGTTAAAGGATGGTACAGCTAGTATGGGACCTTTTTCCCCACAGCCAGGTCAAGGTCAAGATATGTGTCGAGCATATGTCATCAATCATGGTGATCGGTTTCGGTGGCCGTGTGTTCCTCATCCATCATACTGATGTGTTTCGCTGGCCGTGTGGCTCCGTGTCGCTGTCGGGGCCAGAGGTAATTAATAACCCCAAGTGATGGAATTAATGAGTTAATCTGCTCCACTCTCCTGCTGTCCCTGTGACAGATGTTTATGCTCAGCAACTAGTTCGGCCCTGCTTATATGCCAGTGGTTCAGGTGTATTGATGTGGATGCTCTTTTATGATCTATTTCATGTGTATATGATAAATAGATGCATGCAAATACATGCAATTTGTGAGTGCAGCTGGTTGTTAACGGAAAAAAAACTGTGGAAAAGTAACCTTTTCTAGTTGGAGTCTCAACTGAGCATCAAACTGCCTCCCACAGGGGAAAGAACAGACACAAAGGCAGAGGGATGTGGTAGAGAGGCAGGCTGAATAGAGATCTTTAGTTCTTCAAGGTGCAGGAGAAGGAGAGGCTTCCCTTCCTCTAAGGGTCTGAAAGCTGATAGCTTGTTTTTTTTTTCTAAAGAGCTGCTTTGTGAAGACGCCTCTGACTAAAGAATTCTCACTGTCTGTTTTGACTAAAAAAAGTGAGCCAGAGTTTTCACCACTTAAAGAAGATAAAGTGCAGCCTTGAAAGGAGGAAGATGTCGCAGTTTGAAAGTAATTCTTTTAGTCTTATTACAGGAGAGGCAGTTGTTCAGTCTGGGCAGGTCGAGCTATTGTGTGCCATGTGCTGGGTGTTACATTCCCAGGCTTTTTGGATGACTATTATGGTGAAAGTCTGCTCTCAAGCTTTCAGTCCCGAGTGTATTGGATACTCTGTTGTGTGGGCTGCATGATAGCTTGCCCATTCAGCTTTGCATGTGGGTCACCCAAGGTGGGCTGCAGTGTGTGGGTGGATGTGGTTTTATTTGGTGGCAGCAGAGAGCATCTATGCCTGTTCAAAACCTGGTGTGTGGGTTGTTGCCACTTAGAGGAAAAACTTGCTTAGTTTAAGCTGGCATCCATGTAGGCATCATTCGATTATTTTTTGTATTTTTACAGATAACAGCATCGATGGCTGTGTCTTGAACAAAAGTTCCAATTTTTCCTTCCTCTTACATATTGCAATTAATTCAGCTAAAGGAATCCCCACCCCACTGACAAAACTACTTATTAACTCTTGCAACCTTCTTCCCCCTCCCATGCCACCACCCCCTCCTCCAAATGTGCTGCAGCTCAGAGAACACTGGGATGGGGCAGGGGAAAGACTGACAAAAGGGAAGAAAGACGAAGGCCAGAGAGGAGGATTGAATGAGTGAAAGAGCTGCAGGGAGAGAATAGGGGGAGAATGTGATGTCCCAACCTATGGAGGATTCCATTTTTTGCCATTCCAGAATAGAACAGTAAGTCACCAGTCTCTTTGTCTGCCTTTGATCTCTCAGCTAAGGCATTTGGCACCTGACAAACCCGCCTCTGTCTGAAAGGAGGCCTGCCGGGACAAAGCTAAGGAGACTGGGAGTGAGAGATAGGACGGAGGGGCAGTCAGAGAAAATAATAAAAGGAGAGCTAGATAGTAACAGGAGTGAAGAGGGAAACAGTGTAAAAAAGATGGCGTGGAAAATTTTTTTTGATTTTTGAGAGCTATATTAAAGGATATGATGAGGGCTTCTCCGCTCAAATCCTATAAAAACTAAACACATATGTTTATGTGTCTCTGTGGCTGTATGAAGGTTTGCCATGGCTGGCCCGGACAGTGATAAATCCAGTGTGCGTTTCAGGAGATTCCTCCCTGAAGCCAAAGTATCTTGGACCACCCACTGTTGTGGTCTCTTCTTCCACACACACATTCACACTCCTAATGGGAAGCAAATTCCCCAGCTTTACTTTACTTTACTTGGATAATTTTTTCCCCCTGCATTGTTCCTTGCTGCAGGGCAGTGACTGCTATAACCAAACCCTGATATGTTGACATCACCTTTTCAAACTGCTGCTCTAAAATCCAGAGGATCAGGCTCCAGATGAATATATGTATTTGGCAAACATGGAGCTGGAGCTGTACAAAGAGAGTGGGACAGCCTGGGACAGCTTAATAACTGATGAGCAAAACACTCACCAACTGTGCACAGTTTGAGGTGACCTGCTCTAAGTCTTTAGACTTTAGGCCAAGGCTGTGAGGCATGGGACTCGATTAACTCTCCCTCCAGCTTTTAGCATCTCAAACATTTGGTTGACCCCATTGCCACCTCCAGTTATTTTCCTGGTCAGTGCACATGTACAAACCCTGACAGCAACTTTATGTTTTGTCACCTGAGGTGGTCACAACCCTTAAATGACACCTACACATCCCAAATGTTTTTCTGTCTCCAGCTAAGAGACTTGATTAGATTGTTAAGCGCTTGCTTTGTAAGATATAAACGTAACACAAAACACCTCGACTAATCTCTCCTCTTTTCTTTTTTGCAACTATGAAGAAATTAAACAGAGCTTCACGCACCCCTGCAGGCCACAATCAAAGAGACGCTCAGCTTAGCGTTCATGAGTGAAGTGGCAGGGATTTAGCCATGATTGAGTGAGTGAGGATGGGCAAAGAATGACTCAGCAGGTAGCAGCTAGCCCGGCTCATAATGTCATACTATGCTAATCCAGCTGCTCCAGAGGAGAGTCGGCAGGCAAAGAGACTGACTTTATTATATCTTCGATAGGGGGATTTTCCAGTATTTTTGAGGGTTTGTGGATTTCTTCTGCTGTTTGTATATATGTGTTTTTGTTGGTGGAAAGACTTTCTCTTGTCTGTGGTGTACATGCACTGATTTGATTTCTAATGTGGTGAGGAGACATGTAAGTTTTGTGACTTTATGTAGAACGTATTTACGAGTGTAGATTTTAAAACTATACATTTCAACCCCATCAGATTATAAGTGTGTAATCATATAACTTGTACTGGGTATGAATGTACTCATCTTTCTTCACTGGGTCTTTTTACTTCCTAATGAGAAAGACTTTGATACACACACTCTCACACACACTTAAACAAAAAAACACAAACCATCAACCCTGCAGTCTCCAAACCATTCACCACCCACTACCAAGCACATGGCGGCCTCACTGACTGATATCTTATTTTGTGTGATTGGTGTCAGGATTGTCTGCTGTGCACCTCGCAGAGAATTGTTCTTTTGTCCTTGTCTTCTGGTTCAGTAGTTGGGCGGGGTATAACCTGTAGGGTTTCTCAGCCATTCTAGAAATGGATAGATGAAGGAGAAACACTTTGAAAGATGAGCTCTCCAATCAAACTGTCACTCAACAGAAAGACGAGCAGAGTAAGAAATGTGTCACTGGGGTTACCATGTCAGACTAAGGTGTATGTGTGTGTGAACAGGATAAAAACAGACTCGTGAGAGTGACAGAGCTCCTGGCGTGCCAAGTGTGGGGGCATTTGTTCGTTAAATGGTCTGAAATGTCTTGCCAATTTTTTTTTTAAAGAGAGTGAACAGGAAGCTATTTGTGTCTTATTTTTTTGTCAGTTTTTTTTATATTAGGACATATTTGAGAAAAAAAAAAGAAAAAACACTGACTATAAAAAGAAGACAGTGGGAGAGCAGATTAGCAAGTGAAAGCGTCACTTCCTGTTGGTGATCGGCAGTAAATGGTCAAGATCAGAGTGTTGTCTTCTTCTCCTCCATTGGAAAATAACAGATGTCAAGCTTAGTGCTATGACCTCAGCTCTGATTACCTAAACAAGCGCTTATATCAGCTTAATTTGTGCTTCACATAAGCTTCACTACAATAATCTGTTGGGTGGCCAGTCTGTCAGTTTTGTCTCAACTGAAATGGGTCACACAAGTGGGGATGGATTGGCAGGCGGATCTGCTCAGACACCATAACCCATTTCAGGGATACATTTGATGGATGTCCTCACTTTTAATATGGTTCCAGCAGTAATTCAGACAAGGTTAATTTATCCACACATATCCTGTGCTGTCACATTCATGATTTGTTGCTGATACAAAGTCTTTCGTATCATGTTGATTTCTCTTTTTTTCCTCAGTGAAATCTCAGAGCAATAAAGGACGGGTTTGGTATGACCCCATGCTGGGTTCTAGCAGGCTAACTCTAATGCTCCTTTGATATGTTTTTAGACTCAGCCCCTCACCTTTAGCTGCAGTAAAAGATCCACTCTCAGGGCTGTTACTCTTGTGACTCTTGAGTCTTGTCTTCAGAACTCTCCTGTCAGTTTTGAAGTTGATTAAACTATAAACATTGTGTATGATAGAAAAATAAACAGATGAAACAGAACAAGATGATCTTGCATGTTTATGCTTGTCACATCTAACTAAAACCACCCTCCATCATGTTATTATCTTTCAGCCTGTAAAATCGGTTACTACCGTGCTCTGGCCACCGATGGCTCCTGCTCCAAGTGTCCACTCCACAGTTACTCTGTCAGAGAGGGCTCCGCCTCCTGTGCCTGCGACAAGGGATACTTCCGCTCTGAAACAGACCCAGCATCAATGCCCTGCACCCGTAAGTACATCATGACAACTTATGATTGCTAATATCCTCCTGTAAACTGTTTGAGTAACCCTACACTGTTTTAGGGAAACACCCCAGCAGACACTGAATGGGTGTCAGCCTGAATTACTTTGTCACATGCACAGACTGTCACTCTGCTCAAACATTAAACAGGCAGATGCTGGTTTAATAGCTGTCTTTTGATTCCAGGTGGTGCGTTATGCTCAGTCATGGTGACATGATAGAACTAATGAGGGTATGAACTGTTACATTCAGTCATCCACATACAGAGCAGAGGGGAGACCAGTGGGAATTAAATGTACTAGGGGGGTGATGTAAAAGGTGGAATGAAAAAGTCAGAGAATTAATAAAAGTTTGTGATAGAGGATCAGGTGAAGGTTCTTTATACAGGAATTGACTGAGGTGAAGGAAAGGGCTTGGTGGTAAAAAGTAAAAGCACTCTAAGAGTGTTTTTGTTTTGTTCATCAGAATTTCAATTGAATTTCACCCCTGACTCACCAAACCTGTCATAACAAATATTTCCTAACAACGATACTTCTTCCTGGTATTCTATGAGTCATGAAACATAAGTGTTTGTTTGATCAAAGTGAAAACCTCCATAATGTACTCATCCAACAACAAGATTCCTGGTTTAATATGACAAACATATGAGTGTGAGTGAGGTATTCTAGACAACCAAAACACCTGTTAAGTTACCTAGGTCATAGTTGGCTTGCTGTTTAGTCAATTTCCTGCAGATTCCTAGCCAACCCCCCTCCCCTCTACACACACACACACTGCCCCACTACCACCTCACACTTGACTTACATCCCCCTGAGGGACATATATGTATGATGGATCAGAAACAAACACCTATTGTGGAAAAATGTTTATATCCAAAATATTTGGACCAGTAAATACAGCATAAAAGATTGGATGTGCTTATTAGACTAAACAGCTGCATATTTAGTTCATGTCAAATGTCCCAAGCCATGACAGAACAGCAACAATGTGAAGCTGTAACAATGATCCTCTTTAATTAAGAATACGAAGAACCAGCTACTGTGATATATCCTTTAATTATTCAGTTTAAAATGCCTTATATTGATATTCTACCTTTTCAAACCATAAGAATTTGTTTTCAAGAAACTAAAAGACATCAGCCTGTAAAAAATAGTTCTTTCCTGCTCTGAGATATGTAAGTTAATAGCATTATATTTTCATTATCCACTATTTTCTATGCAAATGAAGAAAAGATAAAGTAATTCAGCTGCTGTTTATAAATCCCTACTGAAAAACAACTTGGACCACATGTAAAACATCTGTACTGATTTAAACCTGGGATTAACTCTCTACCGTCACCTGCTATCATCACATATTAAACTTTAATATATGTTGTGTGTCCTCTCACTGTTGGGCCACATCACTGCATTACCAACGTCTCTTAACAGACGAGCTGGGAGGTCACCCTCCCTGTCTTGTTAGTCAGTGCGGAATTTCATGATGTCTGCTGCGACAGCTGTCGAAGCTCATTACATGTCTGATTTTATAGAACCCAGCTTCACCGCCTCGGCTGCATTCCTAACTCGGTGGTTAGGAACTGAGCATTAGCTCGGCTCTTACGCTGACCTTTGCCCCACCACGTCAGCCGGTCAACATTTGATCTTTGCACTCTCACCTTGTCTGTCGACTGCTGTTTTCCCTGCCTGCACTTTTTAAAAAAAAATTCTCACCCACATGTTAAAGCTCTTTAATTACAACTGTCACTCATGCAGCATGCATCAGCATTTTGTTTTCATTCTTTTTCTCTCGAAAACTGCTCAGAGTCACAAATAGAGCAGATGAAGAAAAAACAATCCCTCTTAAATTCATCTCTCAGTTTGACTTGTTGAAGGTCAGGCTGGGAATGAGCCAGCCTCTCTTGTAATTGGAGTGTGTGTGTGTATGTGTGTGAGGGTAATTGAAAATGCTTTTCCCTGGTCTTAGCTCACAGTCCAGCGATGCAGATAATGATTAAAACTGGATGTTGTGTAATTCCATCGTGTGCAGCGGCATTACTCCTGATATGTTGTTGCTATTGTGGCACTTTTCTGGCACATTTTCTTGTTTGCAGCCATTGTTCATTTGATGAGATGGTAATGAGAGCAACATTTGATCAAAACACTTGTGTTCCAGATTAAAGGTAAACATCAATCCACTTGTATTCCTCCCAATCTTTGGGTCATTCTTCCTGAAGCCTGGTCTGATGAAGAAGTCATGTGACTAAAGGGATTAGTGAAAATTTTCTGGCAGTTTTTTTTTTTTTGTTGCTTTGTTTCATTGTTCTTGAGTCTTCATTTCGTTTCCTTTACTTTGTGTTCAACTGTGTTTCACTTTTCGGGATTTTTACAGGTTTTTGTTACCCTCTGAGATCAAACTGGATCGAACGTTCCAGTTCCGCGATCATTTTCTCTCCACATATTTTCGAAGCTGATATTTACATGATATATAAGTTAGCCTTGTTATAGTCAGACATACATCAAAGGGGCACAAAGTGATAATAGACATGACAAAGTACGTGTCAGCATAGTACACAATAGTACACACCACAAAGCAATAATGAGGAACAGGGACAGAGGCTCATGGAAGCTGCTTGCTCTAATGTGTTCTGTTCTGAAGGAGGGTCACTCTCCGTTTTGCGGGTTTTGTTGAACCTTGATGTGTTTCTCAGATTTTTCCTCAGTTTTTTTTGTGGTAGTTTTGTGCAGGAAGAGGGAAGGACAGAGTGTGGAATGAACACAAAGCTCTGAGGACTCAAAGGGGGCATTGAATGAACCCCAGCCTGATTGTAATAGCAGGGTCGACTCTCTGGCCAACTCAGCTGGCTCTTGAACTTGGACCTGTGCAACACTTGGCTAACAATTACTGATGAAGAGAGAGAGAAAGACGGGTTGAAAGAAAGAGAAAGAGATGAGGAGGAGAAGAGGAACATGGAGAATGGAGGTGGAGTAACAAGGAGAACAATTAAGGAGGGGGTGGGCGTGATGGAAGTAAAGAAGCAAGAGGAATGAAAGAAATTAGTCTCTGAACAAATAAATGAGGTAAGAAAGAGATGAGGGAAAAATGATCCCCAACTTTGTTCAGGTCAAACTTTCTAAAAGATCTCCCATTAGGAGAGCGATGTTCAAAGCTGTGTTGAACTAACGTTGGATGAGGCTTGTGTTGGCGTGGCGCTCCCGTCTCACTCTGACATTCGCTCGCAGCATTAATTACCGGGTGTCAGTCACAGCCGACGGCTCTCCCACGCTCCTTTGCTCCCACTGGTGCAATCTGGGAGACCAACCTGTGCATCTAAAGGTACTTTGTGTTGATATGTGATGTGTGTGTATCCTGAATGCAGTTGTGGAATTGTGGAATTTGATGAGTACAAAACAGCCATAAGGATATGTAACACTGTTGCTATTTTTGTCATAGCAACAAACAAAACAGTCTTTGTGAGGTGATTGCACACACAGCTGCGAATGCTCACACACTCACAAATCTGAGTATCATAGTTTGTCGATAAGATTTTCTCTGGGTGAGTGATAACAGATCTTTTTATTTGGTTTTGAGCAATAATATTAACTTTGCTGGGTTTATGACACCTGAGCTTTAGATAAGAGCTGAGTACATGAAACACTGGTAAATGGATGGTAAATGGACTTGTACTTGTATAGCGCTTTTCTAGTCTAGCTGACCACTCAAAGCGCTTCACTACATGCCGCATTCACCCCACTCACACACATTCATACAGCACGTCTTAGGGGATAACTACGTGCTTTCTAACCCATTCACATTCATACCCCCAATGATACACTGGGGGAGCAACGTGGGGTTCAGTGTCTTGCCCAAGGACGCTTCGACATGTATCCTGGGGAAGCCAGAGTCGAACCACCGACCTTCCGATTGGTGTGCGACTGCTCTTCCTCCTGAGCTACAGCCGTGCCGAGCCGAGCCACACTGTGTGTGTGTGTGTGTGAATGTGAGTTAAACACAACACACTGCTGCTCACACGGATGGTTTGTGTAAATGTAGAAAAGCCCAGATGTGACTTGTTCTCATTGACTAAGACGCAGACAGGGGGAAATGAGGTGAAAGAGCAAGAGAGGAGCAGATAAAGTCTGTGTGTGTGTGTGCTCTATCATAGCTTTAATGGGATTTTATTAATAGATTTTCATTGTGGGCTGCAGTTGTAATGGGGAAATTGAGTGATGCTAATATTAACGCAGTTCGAGTCCCTCTCTCAGCCTCCTCTCCTTTGTCCATTTCTGCTGCCTCCCTCATTTTATCCCTCCATCCATCCAGACTTACTCCTTCTATTCTGATCTGTGACTTTCTTCTCTTGATGAGCAGACTGAGTTTTTCTTCTCCGTCTGTGCTTCTCCATCCCCCCAGTCTTTGCTTCCATCCAGTATTTGCTCATTGACCACTCTGCCAAACACTGGACCACTACACCAGTTCACATACATGGGTCTGGTCAGGATGTTTGTGACAGGGGTGGATCTACTACCTGCAGAGCACTTCTTCCTCCTTCTGAAACCTCCCTCTCATCTGCTCCCAGTGTTACTGCAAAATCATTCATTGCCTCTTTTCTTCTCCAAAAATAACACAGATAATTCACTTCCACTTGTGAAATTATTAATCAGTGGACAGACTAGCATTCATATTTCACCCTGCATCAATCCTTCAGCCCACTCACGTGTGGTCCATTAGTCAGAGAGAGTGCAAGTGAGACAGGGAAAACAGAGATAAAGTAAGGCAGAGTTGGGCCAAAGTCTGACTGCATTATAAAAGCACATTATTAACCACAAAGCTGACTTCTACAGAAAGCTGTATACTGTATACAGCATGTAGGTTTTACATGAAATGATCCAAAGCAAACTTTTTGAGTGGGAGTCATAAAGCTCTAGTGTTAGCAGCAGGCTCAGACACCACTGATTCAACTCATGAATGCGAAAAGGCTCTGCTGGCCTATTGGATTTCAGTTAACATTGTGTATTAACTGAAATGAAACTGGATCCTCCTGAGCTGTAATACACTGAACATTAAAAGGGAATTCAAGAAGCCCCTGCTCCCATTAAAGGGACATCTCTGTCAGTCAAACCCTTACATCTTTGCTATATGTATATGCATTGAAAGAGTCAATTAGACTATTGTGAAGGAAAATTGCTGTACTTACTCTTGCAGTGTTTTTTCTATTTGCTCCATGTGTGTTAAGGGATGATTATAGTTTTTGGGATGGAGTTGGTTCAGTTCCCAACTTCCTCATTCTACACATTGTTCCTCACCTGTAAGTCACTTTGGATAAAATGCTGCTAAGCAAAAGGAATGTTGTGTAACTGTATCTGCATTTGGCACATTGAGGGTTATTGTAGCCACCACTGCTAACATCAACTCTGTCCTCTTTCTCCTCCACAGGCCCTCCGTCTGCACCTGTCCACCTCATCTCCAATGTGAATGAGACCTCAGTAAACCTTGAGTGGAGCCCTCCTCGGAACTCAGGGGGGCGGCAGGACCTAACGTATAATGTTGTGTGCAAACGCTGTGGACCTGATGGCCGGCGCTGTCAACCCTGCGGTAATGGCGTCCACTTCAGCCCCCAGCAGTTGAGCCTGAAGGGAACCAGGGTGTCCATCAACGAGCTGCAGGCCCACACCAACTACACCTTTGAGGTGTGGGCTGTAAACGGAGTGTCATCTCAGAGCCCGGGGCCGGACCAGGCCGTGTCTGTGACTGTCACCACCAACCAGGCTGGTAAGAGGAGGGGGCTGTTTTGAGGGATGGATGATTGTGAGTGGACTGATATGAGAACAAGCTTAAGTTTAACAGGTTCGTTCACAGTGGGTCATTCATCAAAAAGAAGAGTAACTATTATGGGCTGTTGAAGATTGGCATTTTCTCTTTGATTTGTGAGAATCCAAGAATCAATGAGAGAATGAATGTATTAAATTAAATCAAAAGCTATCCATAAGTGGTAATCAGTTTATTGATTTTCCATCAATTCATCCATTTTCCATTTCCTGGAACCATTCGTAAATCTCACATAAGGATAAGGGATTTATCAAATCCATGATATATTGGCACGTCAAATATTTATCAAACCTGTTGGACATTAAGATAGATTCAGAGAAACATTTCAAATGTCCTTTCTTAACAAGAATCCTTGTACCTGATTCAGTGTGAAAGAGAGTTGCTATGTAACATTACCGATCTTTTACAACATACAATATACAATGAAAAAAGCCATTTCTGACTGACTTGTAGGTATAAATTCACATAATACATCAGTATTCATCACGATAATTTCAGTGCAAGAGGTGTCATGGCAGCTAAGGTCACTGGTGGTCTTTCCACAGCCTCAGTCTCAGAAAAGCTCTTTGGTCACTGTCTTCCACTGTGTTCTCTGACTTGACCTAAGTCAGGAGCTCTCTGATGGTTTCTCTACCGCAGGTTAATATCCACACTTTCATGACCTGTCTGTATGAGAGTGTGTGTTGGTAAAGACCAGCTGAGTGTGCAGGTTTTCTGCAGACCTTATGTTTGCTGCTTTCTGGGAGCCACTCAACACATAGATATATTTATCAAAGTTGTGAATCATTTTTAAAGGATGGATTAGCACTGAGGAGAATGATGAACCCTCAGCCGTTGGAAATACATTTCTGGAATATTTTACCGGGGTTTTGCAGAATTAGGCATGAAGGCTGAATATAGAGGCACCAGACTATATTTAGCTGCCACGCTAATGAGTTTGATGAGTAATATTGATCTGTGGAGGCTTCATTACAAATGCCATTGGATGGTGTGCATGTGAGTGTGTGTATAATTATCCTTGTAGAATAACTACTTCAGAGCTGAAGAAGAGCCTGGGGCGAGTTCAAAGCCTCCCGTTGTTTTGTAATTTAGCCATTTTGTAACCTGTTGTTGTGTAAATAGATTTTATTGCCCCTGCCCCTTTCATTTGTCTTTACTTTCTCTCATCTGTTTATAGCCAATCGTTGCCTTTAGTCTCCTTTATTGCTCTACTCTTGGGTGGGAAGATAAGTGTCTTTTTGTGTCTTTTTATCATTCATTTCTATCCCTGGGAAAAGTATCTTGAATAGGTCTTGGACTCGCAATTTAAAGACACCCTGGCTTGATTTATCGACTGGAGTCGAGAAGCTAGAGATGAATGGATGTGCTGCCTGTCCCTGTGCCTTGTGCAGGAGAAGCAGTGGAGCATGCCCTGAAGTACAGCTACAGGGCGAGTGATCGCATGTCAGCACGGTCACACACGTGCACAATTGTGCAAAAGTCCAAAGTGAATTTCCACACATAGTTATTCAAATACAGAGTAACACACACACCCACACACACAGCAAACTCGCCTTGAGGTTGAGCCAATCTGCTGATTTGAAGTTGCAAGATATAGATGATGTTGCCTTTGGCCCGTCACTGGTGCATGTTTCACAACTGTTCCCCAGGATTTGTTATTTGAAGCTACAGCTGGAAGCTCTATCACAGAGTGTGTGTGTGTGTGTTTGCACATCTGCAGGACTCACTGTATGTGTGGCTAAAAGTTGGAAAATGTGTTACACAGAATGTTTACTCTCTTATGGGTGAAGATGATTTATATTTGCTTATCAAACAATGTGTAACTCCATGTGTGCGCCTCTTCACATTTGTGTGTGCATGTTAAAGCGAACAGTTCCAGACTGATTGGATTTCTTCCTGCTAATGCTCGATATGGGCTTTGGAAGCTCTGGTTTCAGCCTCTTCGTAATCCAGCCAGTCATCTGCGGCTGTCCCTCACTCTGAATTGGCTACCCTCCTCCAGACACTGTGGATTACACATTTATTATCATAGATTTATTAGGATTTATAAGTGCTGTGGAAAAGACACTCACAGCACCGCCCTCCCATAAAGTTCAAATTTCGGCTAGAGGGAAAGAAGTGAGATAAGCAGGCTGGAAAAGAGGAAGAGCTGAGTATTTTACAGGAGAGTGAAATGGAAGAAGGTGCAGTAAAGAGAAAAGAATTCAGGTGGACCAATACGAAGAAGTGAGTTGTTGATCATATGTGGAGGATTCTGTGACCAGGCATGCATTTGTGTGTATGAGGTCAGATTCCATGTGTCGCCATGAACAATTCCACTGTCGTAAATCAGCCTGGCTGTAACCCTTTCACCTGGACTGCAGGGAGAAGGGTGGGGAGGGGGGTGTCCAGGCTTTGAACTGACCCCTGGCTGTAAATGGATGTTTTCTCCCCCTTTATGGGATCAGTCACTTTATGTGTGCATGTGTGAGAAAGAAGAAAGAGAGAGAGACAGAGAGTTTATGTCTTGCTACAAAATACTTGGCGGACTTAGGTGAGTAAAAGTGAATTAGTGCATGAGGGATTGTGTGTGTGTGGGCAAGTCTATTGTCCCACATGGGTGTGAGTTTCCATCTCTCTAACCGTACAGAGACACATGTGGAAATGTATTGGGGAAGCATGGGTGGAGTTGGCGAGAACCTTGTAAGCAGGAGCCAGTTTCTCGGCTCTCTGAGAAACGACTCCCTCCTCGACTATTTTTCCTTGACAGCAACAAAATTGAATGACTCAAATGTGGCGACCAGGCTCCAATCTGGCAACCACATGTTCACCCGGGCCCCTGTCTCTTAATGTTAAACTGTGATTGGTGTGAATGTGCACACCGACCACAATGTCTCTAAACTACAGAAATACTTTGAAATGAACAAGCTCACAAAGACAAACTCATTCACTCAGCGAGCACACAGAGAGGAAATCATCCAACCGCCAGCACAAAACAGCTGCACAACCTTCACTTTTTTTCTGGGAGAGTGTTTTTACAAACCTGGACTCTACACGCCTCTGCTAGGTTTTTACTCATAATGTATGCATGAGCAGTGTGATTTGTACTTGTGCTGTCTGTGTGAGATAATGGGATGGGGAGTATATTCTTTGGTGTGAATTTCTATATGTATGTTTGTGTAATCCTGTCCTTTGTGTTGCTGTTTGTGTGTGTGTTTGCGTGTGTGTACTGTGTTTACATGTGTGCAAGTGTCACAGAGTTTGAAAGAGTTTTGTACAGCTGTGTAATTAGATCTGAATATTCATTGTGTCGAAAACTTAACATTCCACTGGCCTGTTTAGCTCACATATTCATGAGGCAGTAAGAAATTATAGATCTGCCCAACATTTGTAATACTCATCTACAAATTGTCAGCAAGTCTTGCACGGTCTGCCCAAAATACAGCCTCAGAAGCTCAGCTGTACGCATGTTGTTTGTGCACACAGGATATCAGCTCGGCTTTTTCGCATCAATCTGACCAATTTATCTAATATATAGTTAAACTTAACCCTGATAGACGACTTCTTTGTGTTGGCACTGCAGTATCTTAATATTAACCTAAGAGGAAAACTTCTCAGAAAGTCACTCATCTTTATCCTCACATAGGTGGAGGGAAAAATAAAAAAGCACAACAAGAGCAGCCGTTACATCGCCATAGCTGTCATCTTTGGATGAAAGATGGATGTGTGGATTACCTCTGGGGAATGAAGGCCTACGACCCCTCAGGTGTTTCCTTTCTGAATCAGAGCATCCTCAGTCAGCCCCAAGAGGGCCTTTAAATTGGCTCTGGCTGCTGGCTAAGATTGATCGGAGGGATACAAATGGCTGCCATCTAACTGTTTAACGGAGACGCAACACATTAGGCCAACAGGATGACACAACCTTGGGTTAATCCATTTACAAAGAGATGGCTGCAATCCCATCCCTCTCCATCTCCATCTTGACTCCCACCGCTCCCAAACCCTCTGTCCCCCCATCCTTCCAGCCGCCTCTTCAGCCCACTGAAACTCAATCCATGGCTGGTGCTTGAATTCCAGGCCTTTTTGAACTCAATCCCTGACTAAAAGCAGGGGTTTGTTAGCATTAGCTTGAAGGTTAGGCTCCCCTGAGTCCCCAGTCAAAGTGATGAGAATGTATTTAATGTCATAGATAATCCAATAATAATTGGTGGACTAAGAACCCCTCATTAATCATCCCACTGTAATTTCTTTAAAAGGCAGATGGTCTGGATCGATTAAGGTTACAGTTATCACTGAGTATCAGAGGTCAAAGTTTCGCTCTTTGTGAACCCCCTCAGAATGTTACTTGGGTGTTAGTTGAAGTGTTTTGTGTGGTGCTGTGGAGGTTTTAAGCTCCTGTAGAAACTGTTTGTGGAACAGCAAAGCACTGGAGATATGGTTGTGTCTTAAATACCTTTTGTGTGGATAGTTGGATGTGAGTCCATCTGTATTTTCTTCTCGTCTGATCAAACCTCAGAGCTTATATGAGAGTTTCTCTATTTCCAACTATCTCTCATATGCTTTCCTCTTTGTAACACCAAGAGTGTGTATGACCCAGTGTTATTGTTGTCACCTTTCTTGAAGGTTTGTGCAGTGGTGAGGCAAAAATGTGTAGGCCATTCTTTGTGCTTTAACATTCATGTGTTAAAGGTGTCTGCAGTGCTGCTGCTTGAACTAGGCATAATTTTTAGCTGCAGTGAAATATAGGATCAAACACTGGAGCTTTAATCAAAATAGATTGATTTGCTCTGCTTACAACAACGAAAGGTGAGCTTATTTCACTAATTCATTCACTTTGTAGCCATGTATGGCTTCTCAGGGTGAGATGGGAATCTACACCAAATGAAGTCTAAGGAAAGTAGATAAGGTGCTGGTGTCGGCTTGGATCAGTTTTATTAATGCAATCCATTAGATCAGAAATAGATTATTGTCGTACACTCAACCTTCGGCAGTTCAGCTGTGTGGCCTTGCAGCTCTGTAAGATCCGCTTTTGAATGGAAGCCAAGTTCAAAGACAACTGGAAGTGATTGCTTTGTGGCCTCGCCTGCTGTTTGACTTTCTCAGCGGGATAACAAGTGAAGGATTAAGGAGAGCAGTGTAAAACTGACTCAATGTCTGCAAGGCTGAAAACAACACGGGGAGCTGGGAGAGGGCATAAACTTAAACCTCTCTTTCTTCTTCTGTCTCTGTCTTTGATCAGCTCCTTCTCCAGTGACTTCCATCCAGGCCAAAGATATCACAAGACACACCATCTCACTGGCCTGGCAGCCACCAGACAGAGCCAATGGGGTCATCCTGGAGTATGAGGTCAAGTACTATGAGAAGGTAAGGGGAACCTTAGGAGGTACAGTTTCATTTCTCCAAGATAATTGTTTTGCAAACCAACCTTTGAGTTGCTGACATTGTTTCTTTTTGTCTTCTTCAGGATCAGAATGAAAGAAGCTACCGCATCATAAAAACATCATCCAGAAACACAGAAATCAAGGGCCTAACCCCCCTCACCTCCTATGTGTTCCATGTGCGTGCCCGCACTGCAGCCGGCTATGGTGAATTCAGTGGGCCATTTGAGTTCATGACCAACTCTGGTGAGTGTAATCACACAGCCTCTCCTCAGTTAATCTTCACTGCAGAGTCACCAGTACACAAAGCCAGCTCTGTCCTGAAAATCCTGCCGTGATAGGCACTTTGACATTTTTGTCTCTCTCCCTGTAGCCATTGATCAGAAATAAGCTGCCCTTTTAAAGGAAATAAATCATAATGTGTTCCAGCACCTGACTGGCAAGTGAAGTCTCAGTAGATTTTCCACTGAACGTTCAAATGTTTGAACATTTTCAGCATTCGCTGTTTTAGCCGGACTTAAGAACTGTTTACAAGCCTGACAATAAATGCACATACGTGGGTGGGCTAACAATTTCAAATTAGTCTCTCAAACACTGCTGACCTTCCTCTGGGTCGGTCATTACATTATCATGCTGTGCAGCCAAAAACTGAATTCTAGAGAAGATTCAACATTTCCCTGAGATTTTAACCTGATGGTCAAGTCAAGGAACAAGCTGCTAAAAAATATATCTAGTAGAGTCAGACAACAGAAATGAATTAGGAAAACTTATATTAAGGAGATAAGATTTTACATAGAGTATGTATTTACTATCCATGTGTAATATGATCATTCCTCTTGTCCACTACAATTTTGTACTCCTCTTTTTTTCATGTGTGTCTGTCTGTTCTGAAATATCCTCCCCTGTTGCTCTTCCTTAAGTTTCTTCTGTTTCTTTCCCTGCTCAAGAGGCATTTTTCTTGATCTGAATTGTAGCCATGTGCTGTAACATACTGGAAAAGAAGTGTGAGAGGTGCTAGTTGTGGTTGGTTATATCATTACATTCAAATAATTGACTTTATTGACTTTAGAAAAAAAGTCCATCAATTCAGTACAAATTAATCAAACCACATTTTAATTGTCATTGACATTTGTCTGGTGAAATTTGTTGAGTGGAGCTTGATCATAATAATGACAGAGATGCACTGGAGGCCCAGTCGTTCTCTTTGTAATGCAGATAGACACAAGAGTGCATGATATTGTCAGAGTCACACATCCTAATGGGTGATCATTGCCTGCCAGTGAAGCATGAGAGGCTGCAGATTCTGAGGGCAGAACTTCAAAATGGAGGGAGAGAGAACAAACAGTGTGTGTGAACAGAGGAATCGAGGCATGGTGAGGAAGTAGGAGGAGATTAGTTACAATCACAGATTGCACACTGGCTTTTTGATGTGCTGTGACTCGATTGAGCAGAATGATATTGACTTTGTTCTTTGTCCATGACCAACATTCCCCCTTTCTCTTTTCTTTCCTGCTCTCTGCTCTCTGTTCTTTTCTTTTGGCACAGTCCCAGCTCCCATCATCGGTGATGGGGCCAACTCCACAGTGTTACTGGTGTCAGTGGTGGGCAGTGTGGTCCTCCTCATCATCCTCATCAGTGCTTTCGTCATCAGCCGAAGGTGAGCGTCGTCCTCTTCTTCTGTCCCTTCTGCTCTCTGTCTGTTTCTCTTGCCTCCCAGTTGATTGACGTCTTCCTCAATGTTGGAAAAAAGCTGTCAGGAGAATCATGAAGAAATACACACACACACACAGCTGGACGACTGGTACATCTTGCTCATGACAGATGAGTGACGACTCACCACACCGGAGACATGATTGACAGCTCCGACAGCTGAAGAGATAGAATCAGTGACCCATCACTCCCTGTCCTCCAAATCCATCCATGCTCTTCTTCTTCCTCATCTTTCTCCCTCTATCTCCCACCTAGCAGTAGTAATCTCCCCACCCTGCTGCACCCTGACCGCCATGATGAAAATGAGAAAAAGGGAGGAGAAAAAATCTGAAATCGAGAGCAACAGGAGATACGATTAGATAAGGGAGCAATGAGAAGCAGGAGACAGAATGCAGACGTTGAGAGGCATCAGGTGGATTTATAGTGACCCAATCTCAGGGTGTTAACCAGCGAGCGGGACGAAGTACCGTCACACAGATGGGATTACATGCAGATGGGGCTGCCTCACATCAGGGTGTTAACCACACCTCCCCTCCCCCTGTAAGAGGGCTTGTATGTGTGTATGTGTGTGTGTTGTGAGTGTAAGTGGGCTCATATCCTTCCCTGAACAAAAAAAAGTGGGGTAAGGTTTAGTGTTTATGGTGTGTGCGTCTGTGTGTTGATTCCTGCTCAAGTGCCTCTTCATATGGAAAATCATTGTTTGCTTGTGTGTATGTTGATGATGGGAAGGGAAGGCAGCTGTTGATTGTGTGTGTGTGTGTTCTCTTTTTCTGTGTAATTGTTTCTCTCTCCAGCCAGGCAGGTGCTTGTCTCAGCCTTTTTTATATGCATGTGATGGCCACCATCTTTGTGGTGCAGCAACCATCCTCCATCCATTGTGGGGAGAGACTGCAATCACATTGCCGTTTACCATCAGTGCACAGTCATAGGGGAGGACAATGCCTCACACATCTGGTCATTTCCACCACTGACCTACACATCGATATAAGCACAGGTGTTAGGCTGCCGGAGAGCTCCAGAGAGATTTAAAGCATCTTCTCTAGGATTGATTCATAGCTTTTATTCCTGCCTGCCTTCTCTGCTTCCTCTTACTGTTGTATCCTCAGTGCCCTTCAATACTGGAACATATCCTACTTGACTTTGAAAGGAAATTTACCCAAGGACAACTATTTGCAGCAAAGGAGATTTAAAGAAAAGTACCCGTTATTCGGAATGCCAAATTTCTTATTGTTCAGCTGGTAAATGATAGATTGTATATGTTTTGAATTAAAATTGTCAACTGAATTTGAATTTTCAAGTTCCTGAAGGTGAGGCAGATTTTCATTGTTGTATATAAAAGGTTATTTATTAATGAAACATCAGATTGTATGAAAGGTTTTTGTGGACGTGAAAAATCATAAGTCATAAGTTTAGATCATCAATAATCACTGTAGTGCACATAACAGTTTTCCTTTAAAATGCCATAAACAACCTCAAATTTGTGCTTATATAAAAGTACTTTTCTTGTAGAAGTGGAAGCCTCCATGTGGTGTAACTGTCTTTGTGATCAAGGTTTACTTCATTTTGTGTTTCAATATGTTAGCTTCAAGTTGGAGTTTGGGAATTTGGAAAGGTACATGAAATTCAATTTTGTAGCTCAGGAGCCTAAGGGGTGGTCTGCTAATTAGAAGGTGGTTTGAGCCTCAGCTTCACCAGGCCTTGTCTGGACACTGAACCTTTGAGTGAGGAATAGAAAAAAAATAACAAAGTCTGTTAAAACTGTAAAAGTTATCAAATGTTGTATAAGAGGTCAACAAGACCATTTACAATAGCGATCTTTAGAAATGTTAGTAGCTGCACTAGCTCCTTCCCCTATTTCCAGTCTTTATGCTAGGCTTAGCTAACTGTCCCTTAAAATAATTAAGAAATAAAAAAATAGTGATTTTAAGGTTTTTCTTTCTGTAACAAGCAAGTATAAAGAAGGAAATATCCGTAAAAATGCCTCAGTGTGTTAAACATGGTTTAGGATTCTCTGCTTTTGTGATGAGGTCTCTTTAATTGTGTCAGTGATTTACATGTGGGTTTAAGAATTCTTGATTCAGGTATAATCAGTGATTATGCCGTTGACACTTGTGCTCCTTTGTTATTGTGATCATTTTTGTTTCTACATAACATGCAGACACTCTGCCCCTTAACGTATTGTTGTTTAAAATGCATCGTGACTGACTGTCCTGCTTTTCTGCCCCCAGAAGGAGTAAGTACAGCAAGGCCAAGCAGGACTCTGATGAAGAAAAGCACTTAAATCAAGGTAACTCATAGGTAACACTCCACCTCCACACTCTGTAATTGAAAAACATTAGCGCTGTCAGGTGCGCTCATGTGCATGCACTCTAAACTGCAAATGAAGGCCATAAAATGGGGAGAAAAACAAACTATTTTTGCGTTTGCTTCCTAACATGTTTCCAACACCTCATTATCAAGTCATCAACATTATTTGTGTGCCACAAGAATTTCAATTTAATGAGCTCCATCTTCTCTGGAGTCAGCCACAGTGACATGAAAAGCAATGGAGTCAGAGAGTGAAGGGAGGTTTGGAAAGAAGAAAGGGGGAGGGGGGCGACCAGAGAGGAAGGCAGTGTAGCCTGCAGCATGGTGGAAATAAAGTACAGATGGAGAGTCGTCGCCAGAATGAATTAACCTTCTCCTTTCGTTCTTTCATTTTTTTGCTTCCTTCCATCCTTTTTCTACATGCTTTGTTTTAGGAGTGAGGATATATGTTGACCCCTTCACTTATGAGGATCCAAATCAAGCTGTCCGTGAGTTTGCCAAGGAGATTGATGCCTCCTGTATCAAGATTGAGAAGGTTATTGGCATCGGTAAGGAGAAACGTTTTGTTTTTAATTCAACCCAGATCACATATTTCAGTTAAAGTATAAACAACCATTATAAACTGAGTGTAAGCAGGAGCCTCTGCAGTCAAGACCATTGAAACAAACAGTTCTTTGGGTAGAAGTCTCTATGTAATTTTCTTTTTCTTTTTTTTTACATTTGTTTGATGCAGATATTGAATATAAAAACCCAACATTTTCACAGACAGTGACATTTGATCTAGTTATAAACAAGTTGGAAAAAAAAAGTCAGGATAAGCTAAATCCTGTTAGTGTTACTGTTCCTGTGGCTGGACAAAAGTCATCCAATGACAAAATAATAAAGAGAAAGAATCAATATCTATTTCCTCTTCTTTCCCTGCTCCAGTGGATAACAGACAGAAAAAGGCAGGAGGGGATTAAGGCCCTGATCATTGTTTAAAGTGGAACCCTTTTCACTTACACACAACCAAACACACACTATTTTTACATTTTGATTTATAATCCGTAGATCAGAGAGCTTGGGTTCCATCGTTCCACATTTTCATTGCAGCACATGTGTTCTTAGGGGAGTTTGGCGAGGTCTGCAGTGGCCGCTTGAAGATGCCGGGGAAGAGAGAAATCTGCGTGGCCATAAAGACGCTGAAAGCTGGCTACACTGACAAGCAGAGGAGGGACTTCCTGTCCGAGGCCAGCATCATGGGCCAGTTCGACCACCCCAACATCATTCACCTGGAGGGCGTGGTCACCAAATGTATGTCCTGCATGTGGCTGTCAGATATGGGGAACTGTTGTACTATTGAGCTCATAAACACACACACACACTCACACAAAAATACTAAACTATTTACACACAGTTACAGCTACATTCAAACAACACAGAGAAGACATTCAGTCTGAAAAAATACAACACTGAATCGTAATAAATTATGTCTTTGTAGAAAGGTGAGCACTGGGACAAAGCAAAGCTGTTTGTGCGCTGCAGTGAGAGTATTCGTATGTAAACTGTATTACAAAAGCTTGTATTTGTTCACATGTGTGATGTCCGGACGTCCCGTCCAGGGTATCCCCAGGTGGCTTTTGTCCAGATGGAAAGGGTGCAGTGTTAGTTGGGTGGGGGAGGTGGAGTGCAGTTAGTAGTTGGGCAGTTTGAAGGGGCTTTAATGGGTCCAAGAACAGGCCCTGTAGCACAGCTCCAGACTCATTAATCATGGTGTCAGCTGTAAATGTGTTTGGGGTTAGGGAGTGATACCCTATCCCTCCTCTATCTGCTTCTGCATGGTCACAGAACACCGGCCTAACCCCCCCAACTCTGCCTGTGGCGCTCTCTCCTCTCTCTGTCTCTCTCCTCCTTTCACACCTTCCCCGATGGCATTCATTAGGCTGTAGGTGAGTGCATGCGTGAGTACATGTAAGAATGTCTCCTCAGCGCTGTGATAGCATGCATGTGTGTGTGAGTGTTACCACAGCTGATGGCCAGCCCAGTTAGATGGATGAAGTGCCTTAATGTGTTGTGATACAACAGCCCCAGACTATCTGTGTCAGATAACAATGTCTGTATCACTGTTGAACACATTGGTCCCGCACACACACATACAGTTAGATGGACACACACACGAAAAAGCACACACTTCACCCAGCCGGAGCTGAAAGTGAACAGCAGCACAGGCAGAATTGCTTATCACCTATCACACCTCTCACCACGTGGAACGACCTCTCAGACCTCGCAGAGACAGAGTGAGAAAGACTGAGAAAAGGCAGACAGATGGACAGGAGAGAGGAAGGAAGAGAAATCTGAGACAAGCGGCAGCCCAGGAAGATGCAAATAGAGATGAGGAGAGGAAGAGGCAGGAAGGTGGTTTAGAGCTGATGGTTTCGGTGGAAGGCAGAAAACAACAGATAGGGAAAGTAGGGGGGTTGGAGGACTTCTGAACCGTCTGCAAAAGAAAGACACGGAGCGAAACTGAGGAGACACATGAAGGGGAAGCAGATGAACTTAGCACCTGTGACAGTAGCCGACATGAAAGAATGGTGAGCTGAAGCTGGAAGGGCATCACGCCCACTCAACCACTTTTACTTTTCAAAGCTTGATACAAGGTTTGGGCAAATGAGTCCTTCACAGTTTAGAGTGTCAGTGGAATCTATTAAAAATCCATTATTTGAATTGCATTCTGTTCTCCATTACAATCGAGTTAAAAGGAATTCTCAAATTGGCCTCAGTTTGCTGGCATGTCCAACAGAGCCAATTAAGGCTTATTAATAATGGACGAACTCCAGATCAGCACTAAACTACATAAATGCTCAGAGATCTCTCACTGAATACCGCTGGCTGCGATCCACCGTCTCGATATGGTCATATACTTGAATACTTCTACAATGTTAGTGTGTTATAAAGATCTAGTCTCCCCTAGAGCTTGAAATCAGATGTGATATGTTTAAGAACTCTTATATTGAAATTACAGAATGCTAGTTTTAAAAGGATCTGCTCTTAAATGACAAATCATTGTTTGCTCTAAATGCCAGGGCCTCCAGACTTTCCCAACTTTCCCCCAATATTGTCCCCCTGTTGGGTTTTCTCAAACTCCACTGTTTCAGTGGCAGGTGATAATCGGCCCTCTGATGCAGATCTTGCCCAGAGTTCATTGCCAAAGGCAGCAGGGCGTACTCAGTAAATATGGAATTAGCATGCAAATGGACTGGAGGGAAGAGGGCGGGGCTGGGAAGGCGAGAGTTTTAGGTCGCAGGTCAGATGCTCCTCAGACTTGATTGCGAAGCTGTCAATCACCAGCCGCCCGGGGCAGAGGTGCACAACAAAGGGAACAAAGATGGCTGACAAAGAGGGCCCCACACTCTCCTCCAACTTTAGCCCAACTTCCTTTTTTTGGGGCATCACTAGAGTACCCCGTAATTAATGGAGTGCCAATCACGCGCCGGGTATGGCGGTGACTGACGGCCTCTTGGCATGGCAAAAAGCCTGCTGTGGAGTGGAGGAACTTCACTTTCTGGACCTCAGTCACTCGGCTGGCTCTCTGCTGCTTCAGGCATTCAGAGACTGCTCATAGGATTTTTTACACAGCCTCACCTCAGAGCTGCAAGTTTAGGTCAGCACTTCTTCTGAAAGAAATAAGCTTTTAAGTCCACCTAACTTTTCCTTTTCACATGTAACACAAAGAATAAGGCTGACCTAGGAGGATTTTGTGGCAGCATGTGCTATTGCCATGGCTGGTTAGGCACCAGCATGCTGCCTTTTTAGAACAAAAACTAACCAGCCATCCTTCTTTCTCTTTCTTCCTCTACTCATGTCTGCTTTTCCCCCTCATCCTTGGAGACAAAGACAAACAGAGAACCACCAGGGAATGTCCACCCTCACTGTCGCCTGCCACAGCTAAGATAAAGACACAGACGCTCCCCCATAATAGACAGAAGGGGGAAGCAAGGGAGCTGGGGTGAGAAAGGCCACAGAGGAGTAGTGGGGCTCAGGGGGAAAAGGGTGGGACAGAGAGTGAGAGCGAGGGTAGACAGGAGTGAGCTGAGAATGACAGATGCATTAAAATCTGATGGAGAAGAAAGAAGGAAAAGGGACGGTGAACAACATGAACAGACTGAGGGATTCTTGGTGGGTGACTGTGATGAAATTCTGTATAACACACCCAATATCACATCGTATTTGCATGAACACAAAATGGGTGTATGTGTGTAGTTACGTTTTGTTGTAGTGGAGCTGCCTTTGAATGTCCTAGTAAAGATGGGAAATGTTAGGGGAATACTGAGCTAATTAAATTACTACTGGACAGGGATGGATGGCCTAACACACGCACACAGATTCCCTCAGGATCCCGTCTGCTGTGTGGAGCTGTGAGGTACATCATTTACCTCCATAATCATCTGCCTCTCGTTCTCTCTCTTTAGGTAAGCCGGTGATGATTATCACAGAGTACATGGAAAATGGATCGCTGGATGCATTCCTGAGGGTCAGTCATGCATGTCTGTCTGTGCACATGTGTGTTTGTGTTTGAAACAACCATAGCTTACTGATGTCATCTTATCTCTGTAATGACATCTGCTGAAATTACAAGTGTTGGTTCACAAACATGGCCCCTAATCATTATTCATTTTGATTGACTCACTCTTTGTCTTACAAGGAGGATGGAGCTTGTTTCTCCTTTGTAATTCGAAGGTTTGCTCCAGTTCAGGCTATTCTGATTCTTGATAATCATGTGAGATGGAAAATAAGTAATGCAGACATGAAAGTACAATGCTTAAAAAATTTGTCCTGCGTTGGCATAAATAATGGGAAAAAAAGTAGCAAAATGGTCAGAAAGCATAATATTTTATAAAAAAAACAATGACTTTGTGTCTAAATGATTACAGTAGTTGAACATACCGTACCATAGTGTTAATCTGACATAATCTGACATAGCCCGGAATCTTTTGTTTTTTCTACAGAAGAATGATGGTCGTTTTACAGTCATCCAGCTCGTTGGCATCCTGCGTGGCATCGCATCGGGTATGAAGTACCTATCAGACATGAGCTATGTTCACCGTGATCTGGCAGCTCGCAACATCTTGGTCAACAGCAACCTGGTGTGCAAAGTGTCCGACTTCGGCATGTCTCGAGTGCTGGAGGACGACCCAGAGGCTGCGTACACCACCAGGGTGAGTGTGTGTGTGGCCAGCTGAGTCAGTTGTTTGTCTGCACTCCAACTTATTGTCAGATTTCATTGATCTACCCAACTTCCATTTGAAGGGAGGCAAGATCCCCATTCGCTGGACAGCCCCGGAGGCCATTGCTTACAGGAAGTTCACCTCAGCCAGTGACGTGTGGAGCTACGGCATTGTCATGTGGGAGGTGATGTCATATGGCGAGCGACCATACTGGGACATGAGCAACCAAGACGTAAGTCTGGAAAAATGCAATTGTATGTAGATAGTCATAGTTATTAGAAAAGTTGGAAATGTCGCAGAATATCAGGTGTGAGCTGTCAAACTGTTTTTAATAAAGGCTCCTTCATCTAACCTGGTTATACATTCAAATCCTGTAGAGGTCATAAATGTCAACAACTTCCACTCATAATGATAAAGAAAGTCATTTCTGCACAACCAAATGCGTGTAGGTGCCTAAAGGAAAGCAGTTGAATTTATTTAACATTAAGACAACATGGTCATCAAGCAGCTGAAATCACACATGAGGTCACTAACAGCAGCTTTAATCTTCATCAAGGTTATCAAGGCCATCGATGAGGGCTATCGTCTGCCCCCACCCATGGACTGCCCCGTGGCTCTCCATCAGCTCATGCTGGACTGCTGGCAGCGGGAGAGGGCCGACCGGCCAAAGTTCGGGCAGATAGTTAACATGCTGGACAAACTGATCCGTAACCCCAACACGCTGAAGAGGACCGGCAGAGAGACTGCTGTCAGGTGAGGGACCAGAGACTGACGCTACACAGACGTGATATTAAGATTTGTAGTTCAAATGAGTATAATAGGATGACTAAATTCCACAGAAATGTCACGTGCAAATAAAGGTTCTTGCCTCACAGATCACCAGGTCCATGTTTCATAGTGTTGAAACTAAACCTTAGCCACATATATGTGTGTATATATGTGTGTGTATAGGCTTTTAATCTGTACATATGTGTCCTTGGTCAGACTTTAAAGACCTCCATTCTCATAATATTACTCAGATGGTAATTAAATAAAAGCACCAGTTCTACATAATGACTGCTTATAACAACAAACGGCTAATGACCCTCATTTGTTTTTTCACTAATAGCAACTTTCCTTCAGAGATCAATGAATATTTTTCAGTTAGATTTCAATTTATGATCTAAGACCTCATGTGTCTACAGATACATTTTTCAAGATGATGTTGCTACTAAGTAAGCAAAAACGTTTTAATGATTTTAGCCTGACTTCACTGTATGTTTAGTTGAAAATAACACCTCAGAACACAAACAAGCAATGTGCTTGTTGAAGATCACACAGACGACCTGCAAATATGTGAAATAATCACACACTGACAGCCTACACTCCCAAAGTACAGCGAAATGCACAATATGCTTAGTATTTTACCGGTCACACGAACGCACACATTTTTATTCTCTTTACATTCCCCATTAAACCTGGGACCTGTCTTTTTTCTGCACTAACTGGCTCCCTAATGGATTTCTCTGCAAACCAACTTTAATGGTGCTGTACACTGAGGAATGTAGCTGCTCAAACCTGAGTTACGATGTAATGCCGAGTTAAAAACAAACATTAGCCCGCATCACTGACACCATTACTCTTCAGCAGCTAAATATGTGAAGAATGACCTCTGTGTATTTACAGACTCGACACAGAGCGGTGGGAGTCTGTTTGAGTTTAACAAGTGTGTGAGCACTTGTGTTGCACAATTACACACTCTCACCTAATGGGACACAGTGAGAGTGAGAGGAGAGTCCTTGTGGAGTAATTAGAAGAGCTGGATCCTATAAATGCTGTTTTTACGGTGACAGAAGGAAACATAGCATGTGTGTGTGGATGGAAAAGGATCTCTCTGGATAATCTTTTCCAACTAAAAGCGGAAATATGGAGTCGGTCGTCCTGTCCTCAGAGTTCAAGTCAACATAATCCTTTTTAAAAGAAAGAGGCAGCGATGAAGAGACACCTGAGACACCAGATGACACGAGTCAGACCCACCGACCCCAAATAAATGTTTTATGTCTGACAGGGTTGTTCTGTAAAGTAAGGATTAGGTAACTGTGTTGGAGCCTGTTTGACTTGGCTCAGTCTCTGGTAGAACCTACAAAACAGAGGTGAACCCAACAGATGTGCTGATTCAATCAGAGGAAAAGCTGAGAGACATGTAGCATGGTGCTTTTTACAGTTGGTGGGAAGCTGCCTGTCATTACACAAGGTGTAGGAAATGTTTCATGTGACGGTGCTGTACCTGAAGCTGTACAGAGTTGAATATCGAATATCATTGCGTCTCTGGGAAAAACATTTAAACAGAATTTAACTTCAGTCATCGGTTTGCAGACTGTCGGTCGTACACGTCATGGCTGTGGTTTATGGACTGGAGTTCTTCAAACACTGACTACAACAGCAAGTGAAAGTGGAGATGATGTTGGATCAACCCGAGACGTATATTTGGAGCTATAATGAATTCATACAATTTCTCTCCTCCACCCACAACAGGTCCAACACCACCCTGCTGGAGCCAGGGAGCCCTGACACATCCTCAGCTGTGGGCACAGTGGAAGACTGGCTGCAGGCCATTGGCATGGAGAGATACAGTGACAACTTCACAGCAGCCGGTTACACCAGTCCAGAAGCTGTGGTCCATATGACACAAGAGTAAGTGGTGATAAAATAAAGAAAAAGGAGGAAAGTAAATTCTGTCAGTGTGGTCTGTGGTAGGCCAACATTTTTATTAGATATAAAACAGTCGTAACCCTATCTTGAAATAAAGTTAAACTTTGTTCACTCACTTCGCAATAGTTAGATGACTGATACCACCTTCATGTCTGTAGATTATGAATTATGAATGAAATCCAGCCAGTGAGCTCTGTGAAAAACAGAGGAAATGGTGAAGAAGCTAGTTTTTTTCTCTTCAGGTAACTTTTGAGTAATATCACTAAAATTCAGTATCACACATAACACATAGAAATGTAAGATTGTTAAGTCTGACCTGTTGTTCAGTTTCTTTACTCATAAGAGTGTCAGGTACTAAGCTAACTGCCTGAAATATTTCCCCTGTGTGGTCAGCTTATGTTTTCCTTGTTGGAGCTTTTCTTCTGTAGTTCTTTGCTTTTAAGCAAAGCTTAATTCAATAACTGAAGCACCTGAGATGATTCTAGCATAGGTTCCTGTTTGCTTTCCCATCTTCAGAATATTTGCTAATGTAAGCAGATGAAGATATAAACCAGCCTGTTTACTTCAGCTCAGCTGCAATATCTTCTGCAAATAAAATGTTTTCAAGTGTCTCTGCTTTTGCCACTTTCTGTAGTATTTTCACTTTACTGAATGATAGTGAAGCAGTTAAACCATACAGCAGTTAAACTGTCAGCCCCATTTCCACCTGAAGGCAGGACAATCCCTTCATATATGTGGTTTTGTTGTCATCTGTCCTAAAAGGCCTTGTTTCATCTTTTTTCAGGGATATGGCACGCATCGGCATCTCTTCGACAGCTCACCAGAGCAAGATCTTGACTAGCGTCCAGGGAATGCTGTCCCAAATGCAACAGATGCAAGGCAGAATGGTTCCTGTTTGAGACAACAACAAACTAAAAGGATCAAAGTGACTTTATTGCTTACAAATGAAATTAATAGATAACAAAAAGACGAAATACGAAAGAGACAAACTATAAATAGTTTACCTCATCCATGCACTTTAAATTGGATATAAAAGAAAACAAGATGAAGAAAAGAGTGTTGAAAATGGCACTTTTTGAAAAGAAATCTGACCTTTACCTTACCCTTTTTGTCGTTCTGGAGAATGGAACACTTCTGTCTACAACATTTATGAACAAATGGAAGGACGGCTGGAGAAGTGCTTCCGAGAGGCCAATCTGGAGTGCCTTTAACGGTCTGAAAGAAAGCGAAGGAAGGGGGAATCATGCTTTTCTTCTTCCTTCTGGGCAAAGTGTTGTTTCTCAAACTTTCTTCCTGGAATAATCCAAGGAGCAGATTTTTTTGATTATCTTTAACTGTGTTTATTGTACATGAGTTGTTTCTGTGGGACTCCCAACCTGCCCCAGCCACCATTGTTCTCTCTCCCAGCTGGATCTGTTTGATGTCTCAGACAAAATGGAGGATCCTACAGATATAAAACAGTGATTCTCTGGGAAGTTGGTGTTGCATTCTGGAGGGAGACGCTGGTGCAATAAGGCCTTTCTGAAGGAGCTTTTTGTGGTTTTTGCCCTGTCCTGACCTTGTTGATTTCCCAGGAAGCTGTATTTTGTTGCCCTCAGGACGTTGCTGAGAATGTCTTTTATCTTCCAGAGGAGCCTTCCCACTCCCCTGTCTTCCCAAAAATGCCCTCTTAAACCTATGATAAACACACAATCTGGATTCTTCCGTTCATGTCCCTTCTGAATTAAAGCTCCCACCTCCCACCACTGCAGGGTCAACCAAACCTTCCTCAGCCCGTTCAATGAACACCTGTTTGGATCCAGTTGAACTGGTTGTGTAAACAGTATGCAAGATGAAGGAATTTACTCGCTCCAAAGGGCAGATGGGATGAAGAATGACTCGTGATCATCAGGTTGTCAGGAAAGTAAACCAGAAAGAATGTGGAGGATTAGTCAACCTGTCATCAAGGTGAGGATCATTTGTACATATTTTTTGTTCTCTTATCCACACTCAGCCCAGACAAACATTCACTGGATTAAACCTTCTTTTATTTTCACAGTGTCCCTCCAATATCAAGTAGGTCAAGCCATAAAGTGCCTATAAGAGTCATTAGATCCTCCACAGCTCCCATCACTGGCCCTCAGCTCCACAAACTGTGTTAATTAACAAGCAGGTTACACCACCTCAGGCAGCTGGAGCAGATCAATAGTTACTGGTCTGTGATCAGTCTGTAGGCCTGTTGCCTCTGGCATATTAATGAGATGAATTAATCAGCAGCCAACAGAGCCCACCTGAGCTCAGAACCAAGACAAGGTGCTCTTGGGCTTAGCTGAGGTCTTGATTCATTTTCGTCTAATAGCAGCTACTTGATAGTATTCTCTATTGCTGGTTAACTTTTGGCCACATTCCAGTTCCCCTTTTTTTTTTTTTAGTTGAAGATGATTTATGTACTCAGATTAACACACTCCCACATGATGATAAAACATGGATGTAGTTTACGCAGCAAGTTAAATCTCTGCTGAGCTCCTCTTACATAAGTGCTATATTGATTTATTTGACTCACTTAGTTGCCAGTTAGTTAGGAACTATAATGAGCTGAAACCATTACAGAGCCTCCTGTTTAATATGGCTGTAGCGGATTATCGTTCCCATCATAATTCACCTGACATCTATTCTTCAGTTCATGTCTATAAAGTTATGAAAAATGTCACGGATGGTGTGTTTTCATAGCTTATTTTTATAATTAAGAACATATATGGTATATGGTATATGGTATAATTAACCTTACAGTTTAGAAGATGGAAGCAACAAACTTATTGAGTGCAAAATACAAGCTAATTGAGTTAGTTGATACACTGTGGTCGGACTAATGAGCTTATTACTTAACAAACCATCTTGGCTGTGTGGATGAATAGTACTTTGTATGATGAGGGTGCTTGTTTTAAGCAGTTAATACCAAACTCAATTTTAAAATCCTCTTGTTTCAGTATAGAAGCATATAGCTAATTTAAAACAAAACATGCAACTCTTTTTAACACATGATATAACAAACAATCAATCAATACGAGGAATGTTGATGAGGTCACAAATTATTTCAGTTGGTAAATAACTCTTGCTGCAGTAGACGGATTCATCTTATAGACTCGCTCTGTAAATGCCTGTTTGTGTGCTTTTTTGTTGTGTGCCAATAAATCAAGGGCATGTTTCACATATTAAGTCCAAACAATAGTATGTGGTACACAAACGTTAATATATTCTGGCCACAAAATCCATATTCCCACTGCAGGCCAGCATTTTGCAGTGTCTGGCTTTGGCACCCGACATTGTTTCTCAGATGAGTCGAATGTTCCATGGGGCTACAGAGCAGGACGCTGACCAGAACTGTTTAGATTCAAACCCACCATGACTGATGCAGCCTCTCATCCCCTGCCCTCCTTTTTCTTTCTGCTCAGCTGCTGCTGTCCATCAGAAACAGGATCGCCTGGCTCGCCAACACAAGAATTCTTCCTCTATAATGTTCTTCTCCTGCTCTCCTCGCTTCCTCTTTGGGGTCTCCTCCAACAACGAGATGACAAATCCATTCCCAAGCGCCTGGGATGTCTGCCGTCACAGCATATCAACTTGACAGCCTATCTACCCTGTGCTTGAAACACTATGAATGATCTTACAGCATAAAAAAGAGACAATAAGAAGAATGTAACATCACTGAGAAATCCTGCTCCAGCTGACAATGTGTGTGTATGTGTTTTTATTTCATTTCATGTATGAGTTTTAGTTTTTTATTGTTCTGTTTGCATGTAGAGTAGTAAGGGTTTGATCTGAGCGTGTGACTGTGGAGTGTGTGTTTGTGCGTGTACCTCTATGGGTGACAGAGTCCTAGAAGAACTATCAGTTATTGTGTCTGTTTTTATGCCACTGTGGTGGTGGTGGGAGTGAGATTACAGAGCTGTATAGATTTTAATTTAAAAGATCCCTTTTTTGCTTTTCGTGTCATCTTAAAAAAGGACAACCTAAAGTGTGTTGCTCATGTTGTGCAAACTCTACCTAGCAACAGCATTTATCAAACAGCTTTCTGGAATGTGACATACAGACATACAGAGACACCGCTAAGTTTGACTGAAAGCCTCCTGCGCATATAAAAGCAGGCAGGAGTTCAGACTCATTCCACGTCAAGGATTAAGCATCTATCTCAATGTGAAAAGGTTGCTCCTGTACACAAAGATCAGAAGAATGAGGGGAACAGTGTCCAAGAACATGCAGCTACAGGTTTAACCCAATGGACTGTATTCCTTTTGGTCCAATCTTTTTCAACTCTACTTACGTGAATGTTTTTGAATTCATGACACTTCATATAATACAGAAACACCTCAGTCCTTAATGCAGCCCTTCAAATCTTTCCATATTTTGGCAGTTTGTCCCTCCTCTTTTGGGGAGGAGGGGGTGTTTCTATAGAAAAAGGACCTGTTTGGAAATATGCAAGACATTTTAGGAAGAGAAGAAAACCAGAATGTACTGTAAAATAATTTTTCTTTTATGTAAATGAGTTTAAAACATGAAAAAGAAGAAAAAAATTAACAAAACACAAGAGTTAATGTTTGTCATTGTATGCCTTCTGATGCCAGATGATCTAGCCATGTGGATCTAACATTCTCTTGATCTTTTTTTTTTTTTTACTTTTGTTTTGGTCAGGAGTTCTAGGTACATGTAACTTATGTCATTTATTTATGTCCTTTTATATCTAGTTTGTAAAATAATAGCCTAAAGTGAAGAAAATAAAGGAGTGCCAAAATGCATTCTTATTAAAGTAGAAACTACCCAACAGTCTCTGTGCCTTTGTTCATGCACTCACATGCGCTGCAGTACAGCATGTCATATGTTATTTCAGTCATTATATCTGTAGAGGAGAGCTGTTTACTGATTTATATGATCTCATGCAAAGGGAGTTAGTAATAGAGGGAAAAGGCTAGAGTATCACATCCAGCAGTTTCTGTGCCCAATCTTTGCTTTGTGTTTGTCACTGTTGTCTGAGTAAGTAAGGCAGTCACACACATGCACACACGCTGATTCAAAAGCTCTGGCTTTTGGCAGTTTGATTCCTCTGTTGCACATGTTCAGCAGATTACACGACTCTGGATTCAGACTTGGCCCTCAGCTCCTCTTAGGCCTTGAGGCAGCAGCTAACGCCGCTCGCCGCACTGCGTGTTTATGTGTAATCAGACTGACATCTGCTTCCTGCTCCCATTTCCAGCAGCGATAAACCTCTGATTGTCCTGAGTCTTGATAAGAGGCTGGGAGAGGAGGGGAGTGGGAGGATGGTTTTGAAAATTAAGTTCATGTAAACCCCGAGCCAAATAGTGTTTCACACACTTCCTGAGACATCGACAGCAAAAGACCCACTTACATGAAAGGCCTGACGTTTGTAGTGAGAGATGTTTATCAGCTTCAGGGGAAAATGTGCCTCCACTGCAGACTCTTGGAAAGCTTAACGGGGAAAGTCAAAGATTAGAGCAGTTGACAGTGATCAATTTAAGGCAAGATGTGAACTTTTTTGTTCTTTTTGATGTCGATAAGTTGAGGTGGTATTGAACAGAAACAGATGTAAGAATAATTGTTTGTGTGACGTTTACATTCTTATACAAATTACTATAAGCTTGTGGGATAGTGTGTAAGGTCATTCCTTAAAACATCAACCCTATGGTGGCACAAACAGCTAACTCACAAAAATTAATCACACAGACTTATGTACTGATGTTTGTCCATCCTATCTAGTTGAGACATTTCACTTTGGACCAAAGTGGAATCAAGCTCAAAGATGAAGAAGGCATAAAACAAAGGGAAAAAAGATGGGGCGAATGGGATAAATGAATTCCAAACTGAAATTAGAGAGGAGGAAAGAAAGAGTGAGATGAAGAGATCCAGACCATGAGACTGTAGAAGAGCAGGGAAATATGGCTGTGTATTAGACAAAACAAATTCAGTTAATATCAAATATGATGGAACTTCTTAAATTCTCGAATTTAACAGGGTGCCAATGATGAGAAGCTAAAACTGGAGAAATATGATCTCTCCTATTAGTTCTCATCAGAACTCTGGCTGCAGCATCTTGGATCAGCTGGACGCTTTTCAGAGAATTTTTGGGACAGCGCAATAATAAAGAATTACAGATGTTCAATCTTGAAGTAAGAAATGCATGGAGCAGTTTTTTTGCATCACTCTGAGACGGGATTTTCCTCATTTTATGTGAAAGAAGCCACTGCTGGAAAACATTTTTATATGTGTATCAAAGGTTAGATCTTATTAAAAAATAATTCCAAGGTTCCTTACTGTAGTACTAGAAGAGCAGGAAATGTCATCTAGAAAAGTTTATAGTTAGAAAAGATCCTTCCTGAAGTGCTTAGGTCCAAAGGCAACAACTTCAGTTTTGTCTGAATTTAGGAGTACAAAATTCAGAGTCATCCAGACAGGCTTGTAGTCTAACCAACTGATTGGTTTAATCTGGTTTCATAGAAAGGTATAGATGAGTATCATCAGTATAGCAATAGAAATTTATGCCATGCTGTTTGATAAGAATACCTAATGGAAGCATAAAATACAAGTTGATGATATGTGAGAGACTATTGCTGTTGTTAGCTTGGAGAGTTTGACTGGACAAAAACAGTCAGGTCCTAAAGATACTTCTAAAGCTGCTGTACCCCCCCCCCCCCCCCCTCCCCCCGTTGCAACTCTTTAATTGTGCGCATGCGCATTAGCTGCAAGCTGCCTGTTGCAAAATCTATTTCCCCCTCAGGGGATTAATAAAATATTTTCTGATTCTGATTCTGGCAGTAGTGGGAAGGATTCCATGAGTCTTCTCTCAAATAGAAACCGTTTCATTGGTAAAGAAGGTCATGAAGTTATAACTACTGAGAAGAATACCTGGCTCAACAGAACTCAGACTCTTCGTCAGCTTGGCTACAGTGCTGAAAAGAAACCTGGGATTGTTCTCATTCCCTTCTATCAATGCCGAATAGCAAGCAGTTCTGGCTTTATGAAGGGCTTATGTCAGTAAACTATCTTCCCAGACTAATTGAGACTCTTCTAAATTAGAGGAACCCCGTTGTCGTTCCAGCATTCTTGCAGTCTGCTTTAAAGCACCAGCTGTGAATTATACCAAGGAGCCAGCCTATTCAGACTGATTTGCCCAATGTTGTACACATTGAAAATCAAGTGCTGTCAACAAAACAATCATGTTCTGCGGAGGCAAAGTTTAGGTAGCTACACTCTGTTGTTGCACATGACAGTGAAGATAATTATAATGGTTTTATTTTAATCAAATTTGGTACAACATTCTCTGAGAGACACTTACTATAAATACATTTCGTCTCAGATGCTGTGTTGTCAAGTAATATAAACTCACATTAAGTTGGAGTGAAGACCCTGGCATGGAGACTCAGAGGCAGAAGAGACAGATGATGTGCAAAAAGCTCATTGTAGACAGAATGTCTTTTCTGTGATGATCGGCGGTGTGGAGAGTCAAGCGTGGAGATCAGGTGGCAGAGGCAGGATGGCAGCACAGTCACAAAAACACAGGTAAGAACCCTAGGGGGCAAAAATATCAGGCAAAAACACAGGAGGGTGAGACTTCTAAAAACATTAGCCAAGCTTTACTACATAGAATACTGAACTCTCTGGCGATGAATGGATTTGAAGGCCAGGTACATATACACAGTAGGTAATCAGGGGAAAATGGAGAACTGGTTTGTCAGGGCTGCTGCGCTGTGTCCCACCTCCTGCCTGTAGATTTAAGATGAGGGGGAAAAAACAACAACATAAAAATGTAGCTGTGACACCCAAAAGCTGTCAAAAACTGATTATTGAAGACAGGGTTATGATGAAAATACTCTTAATTATTCACTCTCAATGCCATAGGTTAGCACAAGATCAAGAGTACGTGTAAGAGAGTGAGGGTATGTTTAAGCAAAGTGCATTTTGAGAAAATCCAATTGAATCTAATATTGAATTAAAATTCAAATTTAGGCTGTCATTTTCAACATCTACATAAACATCAAAGTCCCCCATTACAAAGATCTATAATCCGCACTAACTGAAATAAAAAATCTGAGAATTCAGACAGAAACTCAGAATAAGGGCCAGGTGGACAACTGCTTTCAGTTTACTTATCAAATCAAATTGTATTTATATGGCACCTTTCATACTTTCAAAGCAACACAAAGTGCCTCACAGACGCTAAAAACAACAATGATAAAACATACCAACCCACCCACCCCCATAAATACCCAGAGAGACACTGAGACAAACAGACACACACATGCACACACACAAACACACAAGCTCAGACCCACTGCACCTATCAGACAGAGACATGGCCGGGCACCCAGACCTAAGGCAAGGAAAAAGCCACCTTGGGGGCCGACCACACTGAGAGGGCTCCTGGGCCACGACCGCAGGGAGCGCCACAGAGACAGTCCCGACTCAGGCAAACAAGAGGCCCCACACCAAGGTGCAGAGTCCTCCAGCCACCTGGGCCAGAGCAGTCCACAGGACAGCACCCCCAACAGTGGACCCAAAGCAGCTCCCAGTGTGGTAGGAAACACTGGAGCTAAAAACTGAAAGACTAAAACAGTTAAATAACATAAAAGGGTGTAAAATGAACAAAATAGATATAAAGCTTTTCAGCTCATATAGTTAAAATGTCTAACTAAAACATGGAGTTAAAACATATAATTAAAATAATTATACATAGAATTATACATATTGATTAAAGGGAATAAAGAAAATCAATAAAATCAAATAAAAGCCTGTTTAAAAAGGTGAGTCTTGAGCCTCTTTTTAAAAACATCAACAGTTTCAGTCTCTCAGTAAACTGAAAGTTTAGGTGGTGGCTGTGATTCAGCTGGAATGTTACCCTCTTCTTCATCAGTGCAATCCAACACCTTTGTCAGAAAAGCTTTTCTCATTCAGCAGAGCAATTTGCGTTTCTGACAAACAAAACTTTTCTTCCTCAGGCAGAAAGATCCCAGCAAAAGTTTCAGGTGCTCTGACATGTGAACCCTTTTATGTCCAACACAGAAAGCAGAACAGAGACAATCTAATATTAGGATCATTGTTGAGTTTGCTTTCTAAATTTATGATTTATTGAATGAAGGTTCTTATCTAACCAAAATATTCAGATGAGCATCCTTTCATGGCTCACACAGGCAAAGCACTCCATTTTAGTTCTGATACTAAGATTGACAAAAGCAGAGTTGTCATTGCTGTAAAAATATGTCATCACTGTTCTTTCCTAATTTCATATAACAATCCTGTCACTTTAGACCCTCTTTTACACACACACACACACACACACACACACACACACACACACACACACACACACACACACACACACACACACACACACACACACACCAACACTACCACAGTTTAATTAAAAAACCCTCAGGTGAAGTGGTAGCCCTTAAACCAGGCTTAACTCCAACAGCAGCTCCAGCAGCTTCCGTCATTGAAGTCCTGTTCCCTGGGTTCCTTTGTTTCATAATTCAGTTCCTTAATTTCAGATAAAACCCCTTGACCTGCTCTTTAGACCACACAACCGCACAACCGCTCACACTTATTTTTTGTTCTTTGGTCTGTCATAATTAAAGGCATCCTTAACTTCTGCCAGTTTTAGAATTGATAATCGATACACTTCCCACATGCTTCAACCAATTCTGAGTCAAACTATTTTTTTTTATTTACCTTTCAGGAGATCAATTGGCGTTTTTGCTATTCTACAGTCGTAATGTATGGAAAGATATGAGACAAAAAAATAACAGGTAGAGGAAAATAACGAGTAGAAAGCTTCAGTGGAAAAATGTCTGGGCTGAGCCTCTGAAACGTCTGAGCGTATTGATCGAAAGGTTTCCAGTACAGAGTTAACCTTGTGTCTTATCTGTAAGGTATTACCTCTGAGGGCTTCCGATGTAGCACTGCCATGGAAGGTTTTGTGCTTGAACAAAACAGCAGAAAACTTTGAAAGCATGTGTCCCAATTTAGCTGAGTTTGAAATCACTCAGTTCAGAGCCAGTGTAACTATCCTATGCATTTGGTTCAGCAGACAGAGACGACTGCACGCAATGACCCGCCAACAACAACAACAACAAAAACGCTCACAGGAGAAGCCTCCTCCACTGAATGGGAAAAAAAGGTATGAACTGGAGACAAAAAACAAAGGTCTGATTCAAAGAGACAAAGCAAGAAAGAAAAGGGAGGTAAATTAGAGGTAAAGTAGAGGGGAAAGTGAGAGAATATTGGTAAAGAAACTTTATACTTTAATACAAACCTGAGAACACCTTTTGAATGATTCAACATGCTGAATCAGCACTAGGTCTGTTAGTCAGCACGGCTACATGTACAGTTGTGTTGAGCTGAGGTTACAGCTACTTTTGACAATTAAGCTACTTTTGAATGTTAGAGGACATCTTTGTGGTGTGTTTAAGTGAAAGAGTGAGAGTTGGGGCTCCTGTTGTTGTTACTGGCTCTACATGCCAGTTTTAGGATTCTCAGCAGTCCATCAATGTGTGCTTACACAATTAAATTTAATTAAATTTAATTCCGTTGCCTCTGGTGATACAGTGACTTTTCTTCTGAAGTCATTTAAGATGACATTTGACTTTTATCTAAATAACATCACAAATATCTGATGGATTGCAGCAACATTTGGCACAAAAATTGTTCTTTGATAGCCATGGTTGTTTGTCTCTTTGTTGGTCCTTGGATGGACTGATAACCTGTGACCTGTCCAGATGTACATCACCTCTGGCCCAATCACAGCTGAGATAGACTCCAGAAATCCCACAACCCTAAAAAAGAGAAAGCAGGTACAAAAAAAATGGATATATGGATGAATGGATGGATGAATGGTCTCAAAGTTGTACTTTTAAAGATTTTTGGAAGATTCTCTCATCTTATAGCTGGTGCATCATCTGATCAAACTTTAATTTTGCTGATAACTGAGTGGTTAATGTGCATCCGTGCATAAATGCCTTCAAATAGTGTCTCTCCAGTTCAGCTCCTGGTTGGCTTGTTCTTTGCTGCCGTCTAACTTTGCATTTTCTGCCTCTGTCCACATGTAATTTATAAACACTTTAAGCTCTTGGTGTCATTTTACACAGCCATGTACATAAAACAAGTGGTTAGAATAAAAGTACAAGGCAAGATGTTATCCTCTCACTCTATGCAGTGTGCAATGACCCACATAACTACAGAAACACGTATTAAAAACACCCGACATGACTTGGTGTGCAATAACTGCCTCTTTATGTGTACAGATAGAGCCAGACCTCCTATATGGTCATTATTTCATGTGTGTAACTCCATAACATCTTGGAATGGCTGTGGACTCTCACCTCAGTGTTCCAGTGAAGTGTGATGTTGCAGACATGAAGGCTTTTACATGATAAAGGGATTTTAGTGGAGATCTGGATAAAGAGTGACTTCTTCTGTTTATGAGTTTACTGTTCAGCACCTAAAAAAACAGTTTTAACAAAAATGTATTTTAACTCTCAACATCTGTGTAGATAGAAGAAAGATAAAACTGAGAGACAGCAAAGCCAAATCATGAGCTGACTTGTGTGTGTGCGGTCAAACACAACTGGACTTCATGTTTGTTGGGATTACAGAATTCATTGTTTTGACAATGATGGTTACAGCAAACCTAAATAGTTATGTCTTTGCTCAAGGCTGCAGACACCAAAGCAACAGCGGAACAAACCTTTTAATGAGCTATCCTCAGACCTCCACTTGCTTTGTGTGGGAAACTGTCTCTCTCAGGCAGGATCCAGTCTGAAAATTGTACTGTTGGGAGAATGTGGAGCTTTATCAGCCCAACCAGACTAATCTCAGCTCCCGGCCACAGGGTGCTGGCGGGTGGCCTCTTCCCAAATGAAGGCGAAGGGAGGTCACCTATTTGCCCACTCGATCTCTTCTTATCCAGACGAACTGGTCACAGTGCTGGTTCCACCTGATAAGCTGACCTTTGGCTTTTCTGAACACAGACACGCTAAATACAGCAAAACTCTTTCCCCTGCCATCAGGTATCTTGTCTTGGACACCTTAGTGTGCTGGAAGGTTAAGAAGCATATAGGAGTGATGATGACTTTACTCCCATCCCTGCCAGTAAGAAGAAAGTTAATCAAGTCAGCCCCTACTCTCCTCTTCCCCCTTTCTCATATGGCCTGATGAAGGTTCAGCAGGCTATCAACTTCAGCAGAAACCTGGTTATCACAGTGAAAACAATGTTCTGATGACTGTCTGATAGACTGAGATGAACAGACAGCTGTGTATATATAGAAAGACAAAAGGAGAACATCGAAAAAAAGAAGCAGGAAGAAAATTCATGAAAGAAAAACTTGGGAGACAATCGGGTGATTCCATTCAAAGTCTTTGTCGTTGCCTACAGTTTCTTTTAACCTCATTTCATTAAAAAACCTGGGAAAAAAGTAAGAGAGTGGGTGAAAGACAGACAACAAGAAAGTAAAAGCACCTTGTGACACAACAACAATCCATCATCCGCTGGTTTGATCCAAATAGTGAGAAAAAGGAGTCTAGATTAAAAGAGACAGAGAGCTCAGTGTACAGACACATCCAGTGTACAGACACACCCACATGTGTGTGTCTGCATGCCAGTGCACACATGAGCTATCGGTCTTAATCCGGTTTTCAGCAGGTAGGAGAGTGGAATCAAAATAGCAGCCATACCATGAAGACTCTGGGACAACATTCCATGATAAGATCACCTACAGAGAAATACTGTATGTAAACGCTTAGCTTATTGGAAGGTAAGACCTCTTTCATGTCTGTCTGATTTTGGTTAACATGGGATGTGTGTATTTGCGTGATGACAGATAATCGGGTTTCATATTTCACATTACAAATGGATTAAAACAGCTACAGTTATGCCAATACAAATACCAACAGGAGAGTGGTTTGATGCAACAATGTATACACAGCAGACTTATGACCAGAGCAACCATAGTCCATCACTGATTTTCCTTGATTACATAAATGCTTTTATCTTCAGCAGCCCACTGAGGCCTGCCTGTTTTTTTGATACCTTGATCCATACCAATAACTATTATTACTTTTGACAAGAAAATGTAAGACTTCTCCAAGCAAGTTTTTGCCATTCCTCATGCAAAAAGGAGCCCTAGTCAACCTTCTGGCTTCTTATATGAAATGATGGCTAGCCTCCAGGCCTGAAACAAAAAGTTTTGCCTGGTGTGGGACCGCTTCGTGTTAATAGTGTTTGGATTGGTTTCACATCCACAGACATGCAAGTTTGAATTACCTACAGCATCTAACTGAAGGCCAGGAGGTACAGTATGATCTGCCAAAGGGGCCTGGAGTATGCTGGGTTTGACTCCAGCCCCTTAGAAACCCTAAATAAGTTTCAGAAAATATAAAGAATAACTCAATAAAATGTCCTGGTCCTTTTTGTAGTTTAGAAGTCAGTAAAAATGGCTGATATTGTGCTCGTATTTGCCTGCATTTTTATTCACAATTCTTGCTCCTGGTCTCTCTCAGCTTGCATCATATTTAAGACATCATTCACTTTCTGAACTCCAGCCCCCACTGTCCTAGCTCCTGCAGCCCTATTGCAGTGAGGGATTCTGGGGCAAAGCAGGGTTCTTCACCCACACACGACCCCATCGACTGAGCCGTTCTCCACTGGCTACATGATGGATACTGGCCTTGGCTAACTAAACTCCTGAGTCCAAAAAACACCTAAGGCTGGCTGTCTAGTTGGCTGCAGTGTGTGTGTGTGTGTGTGTGTGTGTACAGTCAGCCCTGGAGACTGAGTACAAATATTTGTGCAGGAATCAGGAACAGTGGGTTTGTGTATGTTTGTAAGGAAACATGCTTGTGGCTCTAAAGGTTGAAAACAGCAAACATTTTGAGTAGTTTAGGTGTGTACTGAAGGACTGTGTGCTTGTGTGTATCTGGTGAGCATGTGCACATAAAAAAGCTTTTTCACTTCAAATACCAACAGTACGCGTGCTTTACATGAGCTTGTTGGTGTGGGATTTGATCATTTTTAAACTTTTTTTAAACTTGACTTGTTGACTTTGATGCTGTGAGACTGCAGTGCACACTGATGGAGACAGGGCTTTGTCACAATAGGATTACAGCGAGGCTAATTGAATGAAATGGTTCATGTTTTACTTCGCTGATTAGACTGCTTGCTCCTTTTGAACCCATGACACAAGTCATACATTCCATTAAGTAGCCATAAGAGGCCAACGGTAAACAACACATGAGTTAAATAAGAAGTCAAAAGGAAATCCTAAGGCATTAATCATTTTAAGTGACAGTAATATGAAATCCACTGAAATCCATAATTTACTAAAGATTTAAATTTCAGATCATGTCAGTAACCTTTATTTTCAGCTCAGCTTTGTATTCTGCACCTATTAATAACTGTAATTGCTATAGCTTTACTATCATTACTGCAGGTCAGTGGACCCATCTGGGGAACTTATGGCAAGACTATCACCATGGAAACCAGTCTTTGCTCTTATTAATTGGCAATTAAACTGGGTCAAGGAGCATTTCTTAACAAACCACAGAGGTCTACTAACTTAAACTTCCTTCTCATCCAACAACCATACTCTGTCTCATGAGAATCTATGATATTAGCATATTAGCATTTTAAGGAAAGGTGAAACGTGGACGAGAGATAAAGTGGAGGAAAATAGCAAAAAGTCCAAATATACTGTGTTCATGCAGTGAAGGAAAGGAAAACTTATGCGTGTCTAAAACAGCATCTCCTCAGACTGCAAGACAAACCAGTGAAATATGTCAGTGACCAAACTTAGCAGAGTTGTCACAGATGGTTGAACAGAGTATTTTCACCAAAATGGAGGTTGTTGACGTTTGTGATACATCCAGCTGCACTTTCCAAATAGCATGAAGACGGGTTATGAATATATAATTCTGTATATGATCTGGAGCAGAGTGGCTCTGCTACAGTCCAAGTAAACAGGTTTTCTTAAAGTTTTTGTTTCTTTGTTTGAAAGTTAACGTTGTCTTCTGGCTTTCCATGTTTTATATTTTAGTAAACTTTTTTTTTCTGATTTCTGTGACGGTCAGGAGAAGGAGGTCCGTGGTTCACCACCAACCTATCTGTATTTCTTACAGTAAAACAGTTATTCACATTGGCAGTAATGACACAGGGTTACACCAATCGGCACGTTTAGCCGCATGTCATCCTTCAAATGGTGGCTGTCTACGTGGTGTCCATCAAACAACGTGGGCTACATAGATAATTGGAATTCTTTCTGGTAAAAACCTAGTCTGATTAGGAAAGACGGCAACCATCCCACGATGGAAAGAACAGCTCTCATATCTAGATATATGGCCAAATGTTTTAGTCATGCATAAACATGACAAGACAGGGTTGAAACCGCAGAGTTGCAGTCTTACACACTTCTCTGCAGCTTCTCGTCTGCTGCTGTCCCCTCCAAACCCCATAAGGACTGTTTGCTCCAAGCAACACACAGAAAACCTCCAAGAAATGAAGATGAAAAATTTAACTGAACAAAAACATAAAACTACTGAATGTGGTTTGCTGAATTAGATTTCTCCTTTCTAAGTCTCTGTTAGTGACTGACTTGATTGATGATCATCACATTGATATATTTAGTCTTACAGAAAGGAGGATCATGTTAGCATTAATGAATAAACTCCCTCTTGCTATTAAAATTTTTACATTCCATGTCAAAAAATTTAAATATGTCTAATGTCTAAAATATCTAAAAATATTACTCTTGATCCAGGAGTGATGGCTAATTATCAACCTATATCCAGTTTCCTTTCTATGTCTATTGTTCTTGAGAGAATAGTTGCAGCTCAGTTCTGTGATCATTTACACGGAAATAATCAGTTTGAAGAGCTTCAGTCAGGATTCAGAGTGCATCATAGCACAGAAACAGCAGTTACCAATCATCTCCTCTTAGCCTCTTAGCAGATTTGTGTTTATGCTTATACTGTTTGATTCAGTGTTGAATTTGTTGCATTTGATATGATCGATCACAACATTCTACTGCAATGACTTCAACATGTTATTGGGAGTAAAATAATTGCATTAGGCTGGATTAAGTCATATCTATCTGATAGATTCCAGTTTGTTCTTGTAAATGAAGAATCTTCTTCACACACCAGAGTAAATAATGGAGTTCCTCAGGGTTCAGTGCTTGGACCGATTCTTTTCACTTTATACATGCTTCCATTAGGTACTTTAGTATCACTTTAGTAGACAGCGTGGCATAAATTTCCATTGCTATGCTGATGATGCTCAGCTATACCTATCTATGAAACCAGATGAAACTGATCAGTTAGTTAGACTGATGATTAGAAGCATGTCTTAAAGACATAAAGACCTGGATGACTCTGAATTTTCTGCTCCTAAATTCAGACAAAACTGAAGTTGTTCTCTTTGGACCTGAGCCCTCCAGGAAGGCACTGTCTAGTTATATACTTTTCTAGATGGCATTTCCTGGTCTTCTGGTACTACAGTGAGGAACCTTGGAATTATTTTTTAACAGATTTTAACCTTTGATGCACACATAAAACTGGTTTCCAGCACTGCCTTCTTTTAAATAAAATTGGGAACATCTTGTCTCAGAGTGATGTAGAAAAACTGCTCCATGCATTTCTTACTTCAAGATTGAACAACTGTAATTCTTTATTATTGTCCCAAAAATTCTTTGAAAAGCCTCCAGCTGATCCAAAATGCTGTAGCCAGAGTTCTGATGAGATCTAAAGATCATGTTTCTCCAGTTTTAGCTTCTCTTCACTGGCTCCCTGTTAAATTCAGAACAGAATTTGAAATTCTTCTCCTCACATACAAAACTCTTAATGACCAAAGCTCCACCATTTGTTAAAGATCTCATATTTGGATATTTTCCAAACAGAGCACTTTGGTCTCAGACTGCAGATTTACTTGTGGTTCCCAGAGTTTCAAAAAGTAGAATGGGAGGCAGCGCCTTCAGTTATCAGGCCTTCAAGATTAGGCTTAAAACTTTCCTTTTTGAAAAAGTTTTAGTTAGGGGTGGCTCAGGTGACCCTGAAACATCTCAGTTATGCTGCTATAGGCCTAGACTGCTGAGGGACTTCTCAAAATGTACCTCTCCTCACTTTACTTTCCATGTGCATATGACATTATTGTTGTCATACACTTGTGTTTCTCTTTCTCAGCAGGTATCCCCGGCCTGGTGTTTTGGTGTTTGTCATCCTCTCTTTCCTGTCCTCTCAAACTCCAGCCAGTCAAGTCGAATAACCGCCCTTCCTGGTTCTGATGGAGGTTTCTTCTTGTTAAAAGGGAGTTTTTTCTTTCCACATATGTCTTACGCACACACAGGATGGGGGATTAAATTGAAGAGAAATTTCAGTGCAATCTATTGAGCTCCTTAGCTAGGCAACTTTTTTAAAATTGGCTTTGTATGTATGAATTGGACTAGTTGAATTTAATTGTATTTCATTGGATTTGATATAATTATGATTAGATTACAATTATGATTAGATTACAATTAGATTCTAATTGGCTTGAATTGAATTGTATCTTTGAAGTGCCTTGAAATGACATTTGCTGTAATTTGGCACTATGTAAATAAAATTTAAATGAATTGAGCTGAACTGTAAATTACAAACCATCTTTTTTTTTTTTTGCTTTCACCAGCTGTTTAGCTAAGTTTCACAGACAATATTTTATTTGGATAGGCACGGAATTAACTTAGTTATGGTAAGGAAAAGACCATTGATTGGTTTATTATGATGAAATTAACCATGCAAGATGTAATGTGATGGTTTGAAACTACCTATGCTTTTTAACTACCTTTACAACTTCTGCCAAGTTCCTCCCTTCCAAGTTCTTCCCTCGAGACATCAGACTCTGCCTCCTCAGTGGAGGATATGGTGGTGGGATTGAGAAGACCCTCAAAATGTTCCTTCAACCACTTGATTATATCCTCAGCTTGCAACAGTTCTCCACCCAGGTCAAGCACAACCTGGGATGGACCCTGCTTTCCCTTTCAGAGCTATCAGATGGTTTGGAGGATCTCAGGCCAACCAAAATCCACCTTCAAGGCCTGGCCGAATTCCTCCCAGACCCGACTTTTAACTTCGCACAACACTCAGTGGGTTTACCTGATGAGATTAACGAAGAGCAAGATGAAGCTACATCCCTCTACATTTGTGATGAGCATGGTTATGGCACAAATGCGATGCACAACGGCACATTCTCCATCACGTTGTTTGTTTTTTTCTGACGGCACCGACAACAACAGTCATATCGTCTCCTTCTACTTCCGGCTGACGATCGTAGGAAAAAATCTCGAGCATGCACAGAACGCTCGATCCGATCCACTGTCGTCAACATGCACGTTCAGTGGGCAATTGGATCGAGTTATCTCGGGGTCTTAATTCGATCGCAAGTAACCCGATCTGATTCGATTTCTTGTCAGATTAAGCTGTCTACATGAGCTGAATAACTCAATCTTATTGTAATTTAGCCATTAATCCAATCTGATCGCACTGACTGTAGCCTTCTTTGGCCATTTGGTACCTGTCAGCTGCTTCAGATGTCCCCCAGGTTGCCCTCTGGTTGCAGCTGCCATGACAGGCATTGATGACCTTCTGACCACAGCTCTTGGAAGCCGTATCCACAATGGAGGCTGAACATGGCCCATTCAGATTCCATGTCCCCAAACGTCCCTGATATGTGTGGAAAAACTGTGATCCCGAAGGTGTGATTTGAAGATCTTCAAGACAGAGGCCTCCAACTGACATTCCCAATTCACACTTACTACTCATTTGGGCTTACCAGGTTTATCCGGCAGTCTTTCACCACCAGATCCAACTCACCTCCAGGTGGTGATCATTATAATGCAAGGAGTTGGGAGTGAAAGACCAAGCTCAATATCCGTTTTTACGAATATAATATCCAAAAATTTATTTTTAGGTTTTCAATTAATTTGAAGGATTATGTGCTTCCTCTGTGGGTCACAAACAGCAGCTTTTTCTAAATCCTCATTGGACACACCCGACAAAATCAAGATTAAAAGTTTTTATTGTCATATGCCCAGTAGAAACATGTTTCCCTGTACATTGAAAAACTTTGCTGTCTGCAAGAATGCCAGTCAAATGAGTAAAAAATGCTATATACAGTAAAAAAAAAAGCTATATATAGTAACATATGTTACATACAAAATACAAATAAACAGAAGAAGAAGAATATATATATATATATATATATATACACTGAATAGTGCAAAATCAAATGTAAACATTGTGAAGTTATTGGTAGTGCAATTTGTTAGTTGTTATGGAGTCTAATGGCAGTGGGGAAAAAAAAAAGTTATTGAGCCTGGTGGTCCTGCATTTCACACTTCTGTAACTAAGGCCTGAGGGGAGAAGTGTGAACAGTCCATGTTGGGGGTGGGAGGGTCTTTGATGATGGAGGCAGCTCTCCTGTGGACTCTGCAGTTGTAGCTGTCCTGATGATCCTCTCAACTGTCTTTACCACTCTCTGCAGGCATTTGCAGTCCATAACAGTGGCACTGCCGTACCACACAGTGATGCAGCTGGTCAAGATGCTCTCAACAACGCAGCTGTAGAAATTCTAAGCTGACATGCCAAACTTCCTGAGCCTCCTCAGAAAATACAGCTGCTGTTGAGCCTTCTTCACCAGCTGTGTGGTGTTCACTGTCTAGGTGAGGTCCTCGCTGATGTGAACCCCCAGGTATTTGAAGGTGCTCACCCTCTCCACCGCAAGCTCTCGGATGAGTAGTGGCTTATGAGGTCTTCTCTCCTTCCTCATGTCCACTATATTCTCCTTCATCTTGTTCGTGTTGAGGATGAGGTTGTTGTCCTGTAGGCCGCTTCATCCCCGCCGGTGATACGTCCTGTCACTGCAGTGTCAAACTTCAGGATGATGTTGTCCTTGTGGGAGGCAACACAGTCGTGGGTGAAGAGGATGTAGAGGACAGGGCTGAGGACGCAACCCTGTGGGATGCCCACGTTTGTGATGATACTGGCTGAAGTCCTGTTGCCGATCCTGACAGAGGGGCCTGCCAGTCAGAAAGTACAGTCACAGTGGGTAGGGTTCAGGCCAAGAGCAGACAGTTTATGGGTGAGCTTTTGGGGGATGACCGTGTTGTGGGCGGAGCTGTAATCAACAAGGAGCATCCTGATGTAGGAGTCTTTGTTTTCTAGTTGGGAGAGGGAGTAGTGGAGGGCAGCAGCAACAGGGTCTGAGGTGGATCTGTTGGACTGGTAGGCATACTGCGAGGGATCCAGGGGGTCTGTCATGCTGCTCTGAATGGAGGCCACTATCACTTTCGCAAAACACTTCATTATGATAGGAGTGAGTGCTACTGTAGTCTGTAGTAATTAAGGCAGGTGGGTGGGCTTTTCTTGGGGAGGGGGACGATTGTTGTGGTCTTGAAGCAGGAGGGGACGGTGCTCTGGATGAAGGATAAGTTGAAGATGGAGGTGAGAACATCTGCCAGTTCGTTGGCACATGTTCTGAGGGCACGTCCAGGGATGTTGACCGGCAATGCTGCCTTGCTGATCCCTGTTGACCCTCTACAGGGTTTTGAGTATCTGGACTGAGGATACTGCCAGATTTAAATGCAGTGGAGCGAGCACGCAGCATGCGCCATACCTGACTGTTGATCTTGGGCAATCAATTCCTTAAGTTGTGTCATGACCAAGCATGACTGGGGAAAAACTCTTAAATCAATGGTTCTCCCCTGCCAGTTTACAAAGAAGAAAATATATAACAACTTAGTGAATTAAAATAATCATAAGGACCACTGTTAGCCCGGTTTTTTCATTGGAAGCTCAAGAACAAGCTGGAGAAATCGTTTATTAAAAAAGTATTTATTAGTGGTCACAAGTAGAGTATATTGCAGCGCTGGACTCGGAGTGCCAGAGCTCCCGCAGGAAATCCGTCAGGCCGAGCCCCGTTATCCGGAAACATGTTATATTTATATTCAGCTTTATCTCACAGAAGTTGTATTCACACTTGTCAGAGTATAATTGGCCAGTTTTGGGTGACATGCTCAGGCCAGCTGCTGTCCTTGTTGTGTTCTTTGGATGTGATAAACAATGTGTGTGTGTGAGTGCTGTTTTAGGCGTGGATCTAATGGACCAGACCTATCTGCCCTAATAGAGATGTTTTGTCTGACCCAGTTGTTTATGTCCTTCTAAGGTCTTGGACCATCTAAGGTCATCTGTTGTGCAGTATGAGCAGAGTGGAAAAGTAACAGCTAGGAACATAGGTTATTTAGGAAAATACAGAATATGAATTTATAATGTCTAAGATCAAAGCCAATTATAACAACTCCCCCTTTTGACATGATTTAATCATGTCAACTAAATGAGGTAGGACCGTTATATTCTGTATTGTGTAACACCTGTTAGCGGCAGCCAACTTAGCAGGTCCCCAAACTGCAAGTGGCCACCGACCTTGAGGTGCAGCACAACCAGACAGGAGATTCTTGTTATCCCCCTTTTGATACAACTTCATTATGTGAGCTGTTATGTGTAAGCTGTTCTTCTTTGCGATTATCAGCAGCAAGCAAGTTTTCATTGCATATGCATGTGTAAAACAATTGTAATGCGTTAGCTAAACCGTTCTGTATCAGGAGTGTTTATCATGATGCTGGGAACAGAACCTCTTTCCCAGAATAGTTCAACCTTCATTACTCAACTGATCATAACTCTGCAATGAGCACATTTCATAAAAGCTATAAGTATCACGCCTGTACGTGTATGCAAGGAATAAATCAATAAATGTTTCAATATGTCTTAAAATTAGTGTGTGTATGTGGCCCCGAACCCAATCTCTGTGTAGAATCTTAGTTCATTTTGGCCCAAAACTATATGTGGTTTAAGCAGTGGCAAGACCCTGCTCACCCATAAGTACCATTACAACACATAATAATAATTAACTAAGCTACAACAATTCATAAAATATTGAAACCCAAAAAGTGCTTAAGGCAATTAACATTACCATCAGGATCGTCCACTGTTCGCAGCGAATAGGAGCGAAAAACCCGATGGCTGATATCCGGGAAAATTCTCCTATGGCCCCATTCCCCCTTGGCGACCGACCACTTAATTACCTTTCAGTGCCTAAGGTCCCGCTCCGAACAGGCGATTCACACCAATGGCAATGGACATATTTATGATTGGCTATGATTAGTACTTGGTCTACTTAAAATCATTAAAGTACATAGGAACATCACAAAACACAACACACAAAACAATACAGTACAGACATTTAAACATGATGTGAATATGAAGATATGACCCTGTTGAGAACAGATGAGTAATGATAGATGTAGTGTAAAAACTGACAATTTCTTTTGAGTGAAAATTTTATGATAACATTGTGCCGAGTGGTGCAGTGCAGCTCAGTCTTCTGGTCCAATCCTGTCACTGCTTGGTGTTTGGTTGTCCTTCTGGCTGAACCTCAGTTCAGCAGTCTGAGCTAACTAGGAAGGAGAGGTTACCAGCACTTCACTTCCACAAAGGGGTCTTTACCACCCGTTTTCCCTAACTAATCTTTTTCTTTGGGACAATTCAGGAGAGCATTCAGATTATTTTGTTGACAGTGGTTGAAGGTTGTGTGGTTGTTCAACCATTATCTTGGCATGATGATCATGCCTCCCAGAATTTCAGACTGACGTCTTGTCAGTCACTTGGCTGTGAGTCCTGTAGAGGTTCTGCTGCCGATGCAGTTAATTTAAGCTGTGGATGAATGTTAGCAGGAGAGAGAACCGAGCAGCACAACATTTCATTTTCACAATGTTCTATATTCAGGAATTCCCTTTTAACAGATTCAATCCCAGTATTCATTGGTCGACCAATTAAGTTTTCATATGAACCCCAAACAAAAACAAATAAATAAACCGAAAAAAAAAAATAAAAATAAAATAAAATAAAAATAAATGAAATGAAAAACAAAACAACTGGCCAGTTGATAGAAACCATGTTTTAGGACAGTACCGTAATACTCACCAACCTGCTGTACAGCATTAATGAGAAATCCAGTACCATCAACTTTTTCTGTGGAAAAACTTGAAACCATTTAGAGAACACAGCAAGACAAAGACAAAACACAAGACAACATAGAACAAAAGACAAAAGGAAGACAACGACTCACAGAATTTTGGGAAAAACTGTTAGTAAACTATGATTAATTGTTGTATCTCCACCCCCCTGATGAGACTTAGTCTCCTCCGTATGTTAGTTCTGCTGAACTCTTCCACTGCAGTTTCTGCTCCTGTGTTGTTGCTGCAGGACAGAAATGTTTGTGGTTAGATTTCATTTTGGGAGCAGCACAGCATCAAGAAAGCAGCCATTTCTTCTCAATGAGTAACTGATTAACCTTTTTGGGATAAATAGTGTCTGTCCTCTTAATTCAACTCAGAGTGCTTTTGATAAAATTTCAGCATGATCTGCTTAATTCTCACTTGTTACTTTATACTAAATTCTATTTAATTCTTACCAGTGGCTGTGTTTCGTGATGCTGAGCCATCCACAGACAGTTCAGGATCAGCATTAATTTTTTTTTTCATTTAAATTAGAAAGACTTCATGTGGTACCAACAGTGTGGCATCAGAGTTTCTTATAACATCACATGATACAATAACATACTTCCATACAAATTAGAATCAAAGACAAAGGTTTATTCTATTTTTCTATTGGTCTTAATTCCTCATTTATTTATTTTTTAGATGAGCCATGTGGCCTTGTGCTGCTAACTTTTTCCTTAGCAGTGCCACAGCATCGCGCTTGTGTTGTCAGACATCAGATCTTTGGTTGGTTATTGATCACTGTTACCTTGCATGCATGCTTTGACCTAAGGGCCCAGATTCTTGATATTATTTTGTAATATTTTTCTTTGCTCATAGCAGTTTTGGAATGTTAGCTAAATTGTTCAGGATCCTTCTTGTTTTTCCTTGACATGAATTAGACCTTTAATTGTGCAGTTCAAAGCTCTGTGCTTTACCTTACTTAGAGCAGCTCTGCCTCAGTTTATTATGTTTTACTTAATCTTTACTTCTTTCTTCCAGTATGTGTGGATGTATGTGGGTGTGTGTGTGCGTATAGATGTGCGTGTGTGTATGTGTGTGTGTGTGTGTATGTATGTGGCCTTGGGTTTCACTGTTTTGTTTTATTTTCTTCTATCTTGTGAAGCACTTTGTGTTACATTTTCTTGTATGAAAAGTGTTGTGAAAATAAAGTTTGATTGATTGATTCATTGATTAAGTGCACCAGATTAAACAACTTGGGTCATCTCCCGTGTAATTTCTCGAATGGACCAGAGCACATGATTAAAACTGTTCTCACAGAACATTTTATTCATCCCATTCATATCCTTTTCTTTCGACCAACATGTCATCACTGAGCACAGATTGGATTGTACATATTGTTTCTCAATAAATTGCAATTGAAGTGGATTGTTGCCATTTTTCAGAGATCTTTTAGTCACCTGGTGTGGCGTGGTGGGAAGAGAGGGTGTGTCCAGATTATTGTTGTAGCTCTTTGTCACTTGAGCTTTTAATGTCTGACTTTCACACAGGAGAGGTGTGAAAATTAGTTATTGTAACCTTTATTGTTTCTGCTACTGTGGTTCTACAGTCTAGTCTCCACAGTAGTGTTTTCCTTTGGTTTCATAGTCAGTGGTCCGTTCAGTCTCTGATAGAGTTTTAGTCCCCGTGGTCTAGTCTTTGTCAGTAGGTGAGGTTCCTAAGTCAGTCCGGACCTCAGTTAATGTTCTTTCGGCAGGATCTTGAGCCTGAGTACAGTGATCCTTGTGGATCCAGTTACTCAGTCTATTCTCAGTCAACCATACCTTTACACAATGTGTTGTAGCTTCTTCGTCCTGTCCATATAGGAGAGGACCAGTTAAGTTTGTTCACTTTCCTGGTCCTCTTCCTTGGTGAGTATTTATGTAACCTGTTGAGATATCCTCATCACCGGGTTATTCTGTTGTTTCACATTCATTTTCACATTCACACAAGTTTCCATACTGTAGTACAACAAGGGGTGAGCCTGTTGGTGCAGTTGTAAATGGACAGGGTGTTTCCTCCCTGTCATGACCTCATGTGGGACAACATGACAACATTCATGGTGGCATTTGGAGTAAATCTTAGGCTAACACAATACGTAGAGCTTCAGCCCAGGTTAACTGTGTGTCTGCACAGACTTCTGTTCGGCCTTTTTGATGGTTCTATTTGCTCTTTTCACTAGTCCTTGTAAAGCTGGGTGAGAGACTGCACCGAGCTTATGTGTAATTCCAAACATCTTTTCTACTTCTCTTAGTTCTTCATTAGAAAAGTGAGTGAGTACCATTGTCTGATCTTATCACTTCTGGTACCCCAAATCTTGGAATAATTTCTCTTGTAAGCCATTTAATGACTTCTTTTCCTTTTTCGGTTTTAGTAGGTGTGGTTTCTACAAATCTAGAAAAGGGATCCACACCCACTAGAAGATATCGTTTACCTTCAGTCCTGTTTGCTGCTCCCATGTCAGTACAATCAATTACTATCTGCTTCCAAGGGGCATCAGGTACTGGGAAACTTGTCTAGTCCTGCTTTGAGATTGAACAGCTTGCAAATTTCACAAGATATTTTATCGTGTCTTTTAGGTGGGGGTGCCACCAGTGTTGTGAAATTAGCGCTGTTACTTTTGAGCTAGCACAGTGTGCTCTATTGTGTGCTTCTTGACATAGCAAATTTAGTAGTCCAGTTGGAGCTACTATTTTGCCTTCATGACTCCTCCAGAGTCTTGTGGAATCCTTTTTTATTTATTTTTTCCGTTCCATGCTTGCTTTTCAGATGGTGCCGCTGCTTCGTGAAGTTCTTTAATGTTTTCTAAACATAATTCTCGTTGTGATTTTACCTCCAATGTTTTCTGAGACATCTGGTTAAATGCAGTATACCCTGCTTTTGTTTTTGCTGCCTTATCTGCCGCATTGTTGCCTCTCGCTACTCTCCCATCTCCCTTTTGATGTCCTCTGCACTTGACTATAGCAACTTGTTTTGGTTCAAGTATGGCATAATATAGTTCGAGTAATTGATTTAAGTGTTTAACCGGGGTGCCTGCTGAGGTCACAAAGCCTTTCCTTTTCCAGTGACACATGTCTGGTATAGAGGCATGTCTTTAACTGTAAACACTGTTTTTGTTTTCATTTCACTAATTTATTCAATGTTTATTGTTAGATTAATTAATATTTATCTGCAGGGTTAGAATTTGCTAATAGTATTAATATAGTGTTCAGATGTACAGCTCTCTGGTTGCTGTGGCTGTTTTTAAATGTGCCATGAAAACAAACCTTGACTTGACTTGTTATGAGTCAGACTTACTGCAGCGCAGCTGTCTTTAAATTTCTTTTAGAGTTTTCTTCTTTAAGAAACTCATTGGTGATATCTGACTCTCGTTGTGCCTTTTATTGCCGTGTTTTTGTTAATTTCCTAATAATCTAACTCACTTTAAACCTTTCTGTAAAGCACTTTGCTGCTCTGTTAAGATAACAGATCAATTGATTCATAGATCTGCTGCAGTTAAATAGTTAAATGGTTTAATGAGATCAAATATAAATACTGATGATGAATATTAACTCAGAATTGGTGAAAATAAGCAGAGGAGAAGTATTTAGATCAGCTAAATTTTAAGTCATGTTACTGTGATCTCTAACACAATAAAGGCTAACCTTTAATGCTTTAAGATGGTAAGAAACTGTCTGACACCTATCTGTCTGACCTTGCTGTTAAATCCTGATATTTTCTAATATGTCATATGGTCTGACTGTCCGGTCTCTGACCTGCTTCAGGTGGAAATCATAAAGTCTCAATTTGTAGAACATCTTTTGTTCAGGCAGTTTTTCCATTAAAGGATCAAAGATTTAAATGCTGTGTTTGTTTGTTTGACTTTAACTTTTTAAGAGAGCTGTTAAATCTTAATTCAACAACAAACTGGTTCTAATGTTTAGTTTTAAACAGTCTGTTCTTCCTGGATTTATTTTGGATTTTTTATTTTGTTATCTCTTCACTGTGATACGTGCATTGAAAAGCGGATTTCAGATTGTCCATTCAATTTGGTATTTCTCCCATTCATCCATCCATCCATTTTCTATACCGTTAGTCCGTTAATCGGGTAGCGGGGGGGAGAGGCTGGAGCCTATCCCAGCAGTCATCGAGCGAAAGGCGGGGTACACCCTGGACAGGTCGCCAGTCCATCACAGGGCCACACATAGAGACAAACAAGACAAACAACCATGCACACTCACACTCACTCCTAAGGACCATTTAGAGTCACCAATTAACCTAACATGCATGGTTTTGGACGGTGGGAGGAAGCTGGAGAACCCGGAGAGAACCCATGCATACACGGGGAGAACATGCAAACTCCACACAGAAAGGCCCCAGGCGGGGATTAAACCTGGAACCCTCTTGCTGTGAGGCTATGGTGCTAATCACCACACCACCGTGCAGCCCCTTCTCCCATTCAAATTTATTTTAAAATAAATTAATTGTTGAATTGATGATAAATGCTCTAGTAAAAACTTCCATTATCATTGTAAATTTTTCGACTAAATAACTATATGTAACTCTGGTACTCTTTAAGTACAGGCCAATGATCAATCAGAATCTGTCCTCACTCTCAGGGCTGAATGAGGGAAGAGGGAAGCAGGGTTGGGATGAGATAATCTTAGAGTGAGAGCATTTATGATAAAGCTAAGGATATCTAACCTTGTCTTTTCCAATTACACATGTCCACATGTACAGCCTAAGCTGTTTATGCTGAATCTGTATAAATGGTCAGTTTTTTCTTTTGCTAAATGGCATGCTTCTGTTATTGAGCATGCGCGATGTTGGGAAGAGGTGTCTTATCTTCTAGTGTAGTAGGATGTGTCCCTGGAAAAGATGACGTTGTGTCTGGCACATGCTGTGGTAGAGGTGCAGAGGACTGCGTCTGAATAGAGAATTTAACTTCTCCTAAAAATGCTGACAGTCTGCAAGAAATGTTTTTTTTTTTTTCCGTCTTTATCTGCCCTTGCTTTCTGGAATAAACCTGCCTCCTTTAGCTTTGCTGTTGCTTGATTCCTACTGCCTGTTGCTTGTTTTAAAAACATGGAGAAATCCCTCAGTAGCGGTGGAGCACTTTCACACCCCCCAAACATTCCTCTCTCTTGCATTTCTCTCGTCCAGTTCACAACTCTCTCAGTCCCTCCTTTTTCATCTTCTCTTCGAACCTTTTTTATCCATCTAGTCAAGGTGTTAAACAATACCGACCTCAATGAGCCGGGTTTACCTGTTTTCCACTTCTCAACTATGATTTGTGACATGTTTAAATGTTTTACACGTGTTAATCAGAATGGGTGAATGGCGCAATGCCCGAGTGTTGGACCCGACCAAGAAGCTTCTACACAGAATCTTTTCCTCTGTGCGCTTGATCGCTGGGGGTTCTCCCAGTCCCTTCACTCGTTTTAATTCACCAATCTCTGTAACACCCTAACTAAATTCCCCTTTATTTTCTATTCCAATGCCCCCCTTTTACAGAACCACTTGAGATCTGTGTCAGTGTAGGAATTCTCGATCAGTCTCGACTGCTCGATACACTTCCACTAACACAGTAAAATATCAACCAAGTAGCAAACCACTCCACATTTTCATGAAAAATAATAAAACTTAGCCCTGTGTCCTTATGCAGAGATAAACCCTTAGTATATCGTCTATGCACAACATCTGCAGAACCACCGCTGATTGCGGAGAGAAAAAAACAAAAACAGACACACCGCCAATTGCGGATTTTACAGTCCAACCACCAAACGTGAAGTAATACAGACCCACCGCCGATTGCAGATAGAGGTCCAAGCGCCCTTGTGCGCAGAAATTACCCACACAGTCTATTGTGAAGTAATACAGACCCACCGCCGAATGCAGATAAAGGTCCAAGCGCCCTCGTGCGCAGAAATTACTCACGCCGCCTATAGTGCAGTAATACAGACCCACCGCCGATTGCAGATAAAGGTCCAAGCGCCCTTGTGCGCAGAAATTACTCACATCCGGTCATGCAGTAATACCGAGATTACCCACACCGCGATAGCGGACTAATAGACCCCCGTCCATTGGCATCTAATTCCTATTCAATTTAGAAGACAGGATGAATTTATGTTATCTTAATTTATGTCTTTTATTTGGCCAAATTGTACTAAACTAGGACACATATGACTCTCCCTATGTGAGACTATGTGTTTATACTTTACATGAGACCACCTAGTAAACCTGCAGACACAAATTTTGTGCTTTTGATTTAGTGATCGGAGGACATCCTAATTCAGACAATTTAGTTTAGAATGACCAATGTGCAGAAATTTCACATATCCTGATACAAGAGGTTTTCTGCTCACCTTGTGTTTTAGGCACCTTGAATTGTCTGAAGAAGGGTCCCCTCCAACCAGCTCCGGTCCTCGATCGGACACGGTCTCAGAGTCAGCCAATCCGGGTCACGGCACCAATTGTTAGCCTGGTTTTTTCATTGGAAGCTCAAGAACAAGCTGGAGAAATCGTTTATTAAAAAAGTGTTTATTAGTGGTCACAAGTAGAGTATATTGCAGCGCTGGACTCGGAGTGCCAGAGCCCCCGCAGGAAATCCGTCAGGCCGAGCCCCGTTATCCGGAAACATGTTATATTTATATTCAGCTTTATCTCACAGAAGTTGTATTCACACTTGTCAGAGTATAATTGGCCAGTTTTGGGTGACATGCTCAGGCCAGCTGCTGTCCTTGTTGTGTTCTTTGGATGTGATAAACAATGTGTGTGTGTGTGAGTGCTGTTTTAGGCGTGGATCTAATGGACCAGACCTATCTGCCCTAATAGAGATGTTTTGTCTGACCCAGTTGTTTATGTCCTTCTAAGGTCTTGGACCATTTAAGGTCATCTGTTGTGCAGTATGAGCAGAGTGGAAAAGTACCAGCTAGGAACATAGGTTATTTAGGAAAATACAGAATATGAATTTATAATGTCTAAGATCAAAGCCAATTATAACAACCACCATTTGCTTCCTTAACCAGTTACAAAACCTCAAACCAGTCATACGTGGTCAGAGAGAGAGAGAAATCGTGAATGAGGAGCCAACTAAATAACCTGCGCCCAGACTGCCCAGGTGTATGTCATCAGGTCCTCAGCTCCACCCATCTACCTGAAATAAGCCTGTAACAAAAAAACAAAGGATGACCAGAAGAGAGGGCGGGGTCGTCACATTATTCCAACAAAAATGTCATTACACAAGCCGTGAATAAATTTGTATTTGATCAAATTTATGTTTTTTTTTCTTTTTCCAGTGCTGTGTTTTTCCTTCTCCAATAATCTTAGATTTTCCTGCCATGGCAAGTTGTTATAGAAAGTGTCTGCTGGGGTAGTTCAGTCCCTGAAAACGAGAAGATTAATATATTCATTGGGGATCACAGTGAGTAAAGAAGAAAGTATTCTCACTGTGCGGAATTCAGTTTTTCTTTTTGTGAGTTTAGCTGAAAACACAAATGTTTTGTGGTACAGGAACAAAACCAGTTCTACAGTTAATCAGTGAAACTGTTAATGGTGATGCTTTAATTATTTATAGAAAATTAGTTTACAGTGAGAAACATTTCATTGGTCAAGGTGACATGATCACATTTGGACTGTATATTTCAAGTGCCTTTAGATGACATTTGTTGTGATTCGGCGCTAAATAAAATTTTATTTTATATTCATCCTGTAGAAATAAGACAACACGTGGTTCATGTTGTAAATGAAAATCAGAACAAATTACTTTCCTTTTAAATTCATGAATTGGGAGGACAAAGTTGCATGAGAATAAGATACTCACTGAAGTACATGTTAGTTGGCTATATTCCAACTTAAACAAACAATGAAATGTAACTTCAAAAGAATGGGAGGGGGTTACATATAAGCCAAAGGCTTGTGCTACACGCAATCTTCCGATTTACTTGCATTGCTGTATACTACCAGCAGAAGGCAAAGCTAAAATGGAAACTCAATAAGTGACCTTTAATGTGACATGGCACCAAGAACTCACCAAGGAAAGGCTCTGGAATAATGACCGCTGTGTGTGTGTTTGATGAGTTATGACCAGTTCTCATGCTGGCATTTGGGAAATTGAGAGCAAAAACCAGGTGGATTAAGATACTCACATCTGTGAGAATGGCAAAAGTGCTCTCAGAAAGTGTGTATGTGTGTGCATGAGAGAGAGAGAGAGAGAGAGAGACAAAAAGCACAATCACACAACAGAAACAGAGGCATAAAACTGCTGCCTCAAGCAAAAGAGGGAAAAATAAAGAACACAAGACACATGGAAAATAAAATGTGACTAAATCATACTTCAGCCAACCAAGCCAACCCAGAGAAAGGCAACCCAGAGAAAGTCAGCTGCAGTTTTGTGGGCTGTGGGTTAGTTAGAGGCACTTTACTTGTAGCTCACAACTCTGTCCTTCATAACAGGTGTGTTTGAGGGTTTCTTCATGTGCTGGAAACAAAAACAGGAACAGGGTCAGTGGTGTTGAGCTGGACAAGAAGTTTCTGTGTTCTGAGTTCATAGAGGAAAGTTGGATCTGAACTCATCCCAGGACAGAAGCACAGAGTGACACAAAGATTATCATTCATTCAACAAATTCAAATTGAATATATATGTAACATTCACATAATATAACCCATATATTGAGAGAGAGAGCTATTCTGCACATGCATTATGAACCAAGTCTATATGCAACTGGTTCATGTCACACCGTAATGAAGTGCGGGCCCCGGTGCGGTCACAGAGTCAGGAGGACAAGAACTCTTAGTTCAAACAAAAGTTTATTAGTTAACAGAAAATCTCACACAGAGGAAAAACCTGGCCTGGTGAGCAGGGAAGTCGGCCTGCAGAACCGGAACAAAAAAACCAAGGTAATCCAAGAACTGAAAATAATCCACAAAACATCAAGGGTCAGGATCCAGGTCGTGAACCAAACAGGCATAACAAATACATTAACACACGAGCAAAGAAAGGCGGAGAAGACCAGGTATTTAAACTAATGGGGCAATCAAGGGAAGATGGAACACAGGTGAGTTACGAACCAGGTGTGACAGTACACCCCCTCCGACGACCGCCTTTAGGCGGCCCACCAGGCTTGTTAGGGTGGGTTCTGTAGAAGTCGGTGATGAGGGCATGGTCCAGAATAAACCGACGTGGAACCCAAGAACGCTCCTCCAGCCCATAACCCTCCCAGTCAACCAAATACTGGAAACCCCTGCCACGACGTCTGACATTCAGAATCCGATCAACTGAGAAAGCAGGATGGCCATCCACGACCAGGGGGGGAGGAGGAGGTTCAGCGTGAGGACCAAGTGCACAAGAGGTGACTGGCTTTAAGAGGGACACATGAAACGTGGGGTGTACCTTAAGGGAGTCTGGGAGCTTAAGGCGCACAGCCGAGGGATTAATGATTCTGACCACTGGAAAAGGACCAATGAAACGAGGGGCCATCTTACGGGAATCTACCTGCAAAGGCAGGTCCCTGGTGGATAACCACACCATCTGCCCAGGCTGATAATTAGGAGCGGGCGAACGCCGACGGTCCGCCAACAGTCGGTTCCGGGCAGCGGACCCAACTAACGCAGCCCGAGCCTCCAGCCACACTCTGCGAACTCGTCGCAAGTGTTCCTGAACAGAAGGGACGGACACATCATCCTCCTGGGAAGGGAACAAAGGGGGTTGAAAACCATACATTACCCTGAATGGCGACATACCAGTAGCAGATGTGGAGAGACTGTTATGAGCGTACTCCACCCACGGTAGCTGAACACTCCAGGAGGATGGGTTACGTGCACACACACATCTTAAAGCGGCCTCCAGGTCCTGGTTGGCCCGTTCTGTCTGGCCGTTCGACTGAGGATGGTACCCAGACGATAGACTAACCCTCGCCCCCAATGCGCCACAGAACGCTCGCCAAACCTGGGAAGCAAACTGGGGTCCCCGATCAGAAACGATGTCCATGGGGATACCATGGAGACGAAAAACATGATGAACCAAGAGCTCAGCAGTGTCCAGAGCAGAAGGGAGCTTCGACAGTGGTACAAAATGCACAGCCTTAGAAAAACGATCGACAATAGTAAGGATGACAGAGTTACCTGAAGAAGGAGGCAGACCAGAGACAATATCCACCGCGATGTGAGACCGTGGTCTCCCTGGCCTTGAGGGAATGGGGAGAGGGTTCAGCAAGCCAGCGGGCCGTTGGTGCGAGGCCTTCCCTCGGGCACAGACAGAGCACGCTGCCACAAACTGATTGGTGTCACGGACCAGCGTGGGCCACCAGAACCGCTGTCGAATGAGCTCAAGTGTGCGTGCAGCCCCAGGATGGCAGGCCAATCTGGAGGAGTGCCCCCACTGCAGCACCTGAGACCTAACGTTCTCGGGAACGAACAAAGAGTTAGGTGGTCCGATCTCTGGACGGGGACAACGGGAAAGGGCCCTCTTAACCTGCTGCTCATCCTCCCAATGGACCGCTCCCACAAAACAGCTTGGAGGGAGCACAGGCTCAGAAGGATCAGTCAATGGTTGTCTCTCTGTCTGACGGGAAAGGGCATCAGGCTTTAAATTACGGGAACCAGGTCTATAAGAGAGTGTAAAATTAAATCTGCCTAAAAAAGTGCCCATCTGGCCTGTCGAGAATTGAGACATTTGGCTTGCTGAAGGTAGGCCAAGTTCTTATGGTCCGTCCAAACCACAAATGGAATTTCTGCTCCCTCCAGCCAGTGTCTCCACTCCTCTAATGCCAGAACGACTGCTAAAAGCTCCCGGTTACCCACGTCATAGTTGCGCTCAGCCGGAGACAGCCGGCGAGAAAAATACGCACACGGATGCAACTTCTGTTGTGAGACCTGCGAAAGCACGGCTCCCACACCACTGTCAGAGGCATCCACCTCCACTACGAACTGCTTAGAGGCATCAGGGTGGATGAGAACAGGCGCAGAGGAAAACAGCTCTTTAAGTCTTGAGAATGCCTGGGCAGCTTCAGAGGTCCAGGTAAAAGGGCTGGAGGTGGAGGTAAGTTGGGTGAGTGGTGCAGCCACCTTACTAAAATTCCTAATAAAGCGCCGGTAAAAATTAGCAAAACCAAGGAAACACTGAAGTTGGTTGCGGTTCTCAGGTGCTGGCCACTCAACCACCGCCCTTACCTTGGCTGGATCAGAGCGAATCTGACCTCTTTCAATGAAAAAGCCCAAAAAAGAGACTGACTGGACATGAAACTCGCATTTCTCAGCCTTGACAAATAATCTGTTCTCAAGCAATCTTTGGAGAACTAATCTGACGTGCTTGCTATGTTCCTCCAGTGTGCTAGAAAAAACTAAAATGTCGTCCAGATAAACAAAAACAAAACGGTTGAGCATGTCACGGAGTACATCATTAACTAAGGATTGAAAAACTGCCGGTGCATTAGTTAACCCAAAAGGCATGACCAAGTACTCAAAATGGCCAAGAGGTGTGTTGAACGCCGTTTTCCACTCATCCCCCTCACGAATACGGACAAGATGGTATGCATTCCGAAGATCTAGTTTGGAGAAGACAGTGGCTTGATGAAGGGAGTGAAAAGCTGAATCCAATAGTGGCAGGGGATATTTATTTTTGACAGTGATAGCGTTCAGACCACGATAGTCAATGCAGGGGCGCAAGGTCTTGTCTTTCTTAGACACAAAAAAACCCCCAGCACCTACAGGGGAGGAAGAGGGGCGAATGATACCTGCTGCCAATGACTCCTGTATGTACCTCTCCATGGTCTCTCTCTCGGGACGGGAGAGGTTGTAAAGGCGGCTGGAGGGGAGAGGAGACCCAGGCAGTAAGTCTATGTGGCAGTCATAGGGACGGTGTGGTGGGAGAGAGAGAGCTTGATGTTTGCTAAATACCTCAGCCAAGTTATGATAACAAGGAGGAACCCCAGAAAGATCAGGAGAGACGGAAGGAACTATGGCAGGAGGACTCAAGGCTGGAACAGCAGATCTAAGACAATTATTGTGGCATGCTACACTCCAGCTAATGATTGTGCTCTGTGTCCAGTCAATGTTGGGATTGTGCAGCCTAAGCCAGGGGAGACCTAAAACCACAGGAGTATGAGGAGCAGGCATAACAAAAAAACTGATAAGCTCATGGTGGTTACCAGAGATAAGTAAAGATAAAGGAACAGTCTGGTGAGTAATTACCGACAACAACCTACCGTCTAGAGCATTTACCTTACGAGGTGCTGTAAGTGACACAACAGGAATATTATGTAGTTTAACAAAATCTGCGGAAATAAAATTCTCATCTGCCCCAGAATCCACAAACGGATTCATAGCCACCTCCTTAGAGTCACAAAACAAAACGGCAGACAACTGAGTACGTGTGGAAGGCAAACAACTTGAATCTTGGCTCACCTGGGTCCCCCCCTCCTCAGGTGAGCCTAGGCTTTTGGCAGATTGGGGCAGTTCTCTCGAACGTGGCCGGGTTGGCCGCAATAAAAACAAAGCCTCGCCTGAAGTCTCCGTTGACGCTCCGTCGGAGTCAATCTGGCCCGTCCAAGCTGCATGGGTTCAGGAGGGGGCAGGACAACAGGAGTGTGAGCACCTGCTGGAGTGGACACCTCCACCTGTTGGCCAGAGGCAGGGCCAAACAACGGGGTACAGGCGGAAGCGATGCAGCTCCGGTCACGCTCCCGGCGTCTCTCTCGCACGCGGTTGTCCAACCGCCTCGCAAGGTCTATTAAATCGGCCAAGGATTCTGACTCATCCCGAGCCGCCAGCTCATCCCTCAAATTGTCATTCAGGGAGCGAAGAAATATTCCCATCAACACAGCCTTATCCCAGCCGCTCTCCGTCGCCAGTGTGGAGAACTCAATCGCGTGGTCGGCTACTGACCTGGAGCCTTGGCGCAGTGAGAGCAGTCGGTTGCCCGCCTCTTTACCACGAACAGGATGGTCGAAGACCCCTCTCATCTCCGCCACGAACCGCCGGTAGGAGGAGCAGAGCTGGGGGTTGCCTTCCCACGTAGCCAGCGCCCACTGTGCAGCCCGTCCGGAGAGGAGGCTGGTGATATACGCCACCTTGGCGCGGTCCTCCCGGTACATCCGAGGCTGCAACTCAAACACCAGAGCGCACTGGAGGAGGAAACGTCCACAGGCTCCCACGTCCCCGCCATAACGCTCCGGCGTCGGGAGATGGGGCTCAGGAAGAGGGGGCGTTGATGGCAGAACCGCGACAGGTGGCGGATAAGCAGCACACAGTTCCAGTCTCTGAGAGAGGGAGGCGACGCTAGAAGTCAAGGACCCCAACGCCTCCATAATGTCCTTGAGGTCCTGGGCATGCTGTCCCAATAAAGAGCCCTGGGCGGTCAGCGCCTGGTGAACCGACTCTGGATCCGCGGGGTCCATTTGGCTCGTGTGTTCTGTCACACCGTAATGAAGTGCGGGCCCCGGTCACAGAGTGAGGAGGACAAGAACTCTTAGTTCAAACAAAAGTTTATTAGTTAACAGAAAATCTCACACAGAGGAAAAACCTGGCCTGGTGAGCAGGGAAGTTGGCCTGCAGAACCGGAACAAAAAAACCAAGGTAATCCAAGAACTGAAAATAATCCACAAAACATCAAGGGTCAGGATCCAGGTCGTGAACCAAACAGGCATAACAAATACATTAACACACGAGCAAAGAAAGGCGGAGAAGACCAGGTATTTAAACTAATGGGGCAATCAAGGGAAGATGGAACACAGGTGAGTTACGAACCAGGTGTGACAGGTTCAGTCTTCAACCTCTACTTTTTCAACTTCTTCATTCAGCTTCCTCTCAACATATTCTCGTGAAAGGGTTCATATGGAAACGTACAAAAAGTTATGTACAGATTTGCGTGCATTATCCTACGAATATCCAATGACACGAGCGACCAGTGCACATGTGCTACTCCCCGCAGTGAAAAATGGCTTCCATTCGTTTCAGCTAGTGACCACGCCCCTTTCCGTCAGCGAAACAGAGTGGCAGGAATCATGTCTAAATTAGAATATGTTTATCTTTTTGTCACGTTTTATGTTTTGACATTCTTGTTTTCTGGTTCTTTGTTATGTTTTCAGGTTCTGGTCATGTTTTTCCCCCTGTCACCTGTTTTCTGTTCTACAGCTGCACCTCATCACCAATCACCTCCCCAAAGTATTTAGTTTCCAGGTTTCCAGCACTCATTGCAAAATCCTCACCTTACCATGCATGCCACAGTTTTTTTTTGTCTGTTTCGTCAGGTCAGGTTTAGCCTCCATAGTCTTTTTGTTCACAGCTTTATTAATCATAGTCAGTCTTCGTTCTCACAGTCTTGTCTTGTTTTTGTTCTGCTTTGTTTGTTTCATAGTCTCATTCAATCATTGTCTTGTTTTGATATTCGTTTTGTTATTTATCCATAGTCTTGTTTTGTTAAATAAATCTGTTTATTTTTGAAAGTCCGTATCTGGGTCCTCCCGTTCTCGCACCACATATTGACAGTTTTCATAACATAGCTTTTCTCACAACATAAACATACATGTTAGGGTTACACTTTTTCAGTTGAAGAATGCTCAGATATGTTTTTTAAACCTTAATTTCGCACGATATAATTTTGTACTTGTATAATTTGTACTAAATTGCTGTACACAGTGGCGGGCAGAGCCATAATTTTGTAATTTGAATGTGTTTCCTCTAATATGTGAAACTGTGGCCAGGAAACTTTCAAACTTATTATAGGTTTTGGGGTTGGGAAGCACATCTGTATGGTCAGATTTGATTTTGCTTAAAGTTACGGGGGTGAAATCACGTTTATTTCTTGGTTTTGACCCTACTCAGTGGTACCCCCTACAGGTGTCCCACATGTGATGGTAGTATAGGTCAAGAGCTTTCCAAAACTGTTTACAACTGGTCTGTAGCCCATTTTGTTGCTGCTCTGTAAGCTTTCAAAAGTGTCTCAGCTTCAAGGTTCAAAGGTCACCTCTGAGGAGCAGGAGCTGCCCACAGTTTTCATACTGAAAAATGTTACTCCCTTGGTCAAGACCTTTCCAATGATGTCAACACTTTTGTTCTACTCCAAAGATTAATTTTCATTTTGCTCCAAGGCCCTTTGAGGTGTACCTTCTCAGACCCTTATTAAGGCCAAGCTGGATGAAATAATTCAAACATGTTTTAAGGGGTAGTTAGTAGCCACATGTGTTCAAAATATTGATGTCTGCTTAATACACTGTCAGAATTTTAAATTTGGACCAGTTTAGACCCGGTTTTTGCCATAATTTACAGTGAGTTTCATATTATATTTTCTAATGACCAAATAAGGCCAATTATACCTACTTGGTCCTAGATGACCAAGACTTCATTGTAGTGCCAATATGTATCTGGATATACAATTTTAACTTTTGCAAACATAGCTTTACAAATGGCCTTTCTGTGTGGAGTTTGCATGTTCTCCCCGCGTATGCGTGGGTTCTCTCTGGGTACTCCGGCTTCCTCTCACTGTCCAAAAACATGCATGTTAGGTTAACTACGACTCTAAATTGTCCTCAGGAGTGAGTGTGTGAGCTTGTGTGGTTGTTTGTCTCTGTGTGTCTCTGTTATCCCTGACCATTTTTATCTATTTTGATTAATTTATCCATGTTTACTTATTATTAACTGCACTGATCTCCAAACGGTGGATGTGTGAAGCGCAATTTAATTTTTATGTGACGCATAAGAATGACAAATAAAACCTATCTTTAGTTTATTTGTTTATATATTAGCCGTCCGTGAAGACATCCTCCTGTAAAGATAATGATTCTGGCTCTCTCCATTCACCACGGCGCTCTGAATCAATGCAGAAGATGTCAGTAAGCAGAGATCTTTCAGGGTGCGCTGTAGTTCATCCAAAACAAAACAAACTCCAAATCATTATATGATTATACATATTATTATACATATGATCTGCCAGGCAGAATGACACAGCGTTCATTGTTAAGAGGAGATAACAACTATATTTATTGACATCCTGCCGCTAGGATACATCCCGACAGTGTTACCAGGTTAGAAATGTAGTATTATTGTACCAGAGACATAAAATTATCCTATTTTCAGAAAATTATCGTATACCCGTCATAACCAAAATAACAAGTCTATTGATGCGCTATAGTCAATCTAGTGTTGAATAGCGTCTAACAGGCACTCACGGCTTTGCATCAGCAGTTGCGTTAGGCTAAATGTCCCGTAAACAATGACGAATGGGAACTAATGAGCCAAATCATCAGGCCTGGAGCCCACCTACTGTTAGGAACTTCTGAGGCAAACGCATGCACGTCACTCGTAGCTCACATAGAAAAGCACGATTGGCTTGAAACTTCTCACACGGAAATGGAAATGCCTTCAGGGTTCACAAAAAAATCCAACAGGCTGATTACAACCAATTACAAACACACATTCACAGAATGGTCAAATTATCATATAATTATCATACAAATACGACAATTATCGTACACGTGACCTGCGGGACACGGCGGGACCCGGCGGGACCCAATCCCAATGCAGCCCTCTAGTCTGAATCCCCCCAAACCCATCAAAAATCTACAAGATTGTTTACACACATCAAATTATTCTAACAAACATATTTGTTTTTTACATTTAGGACACGATTAAAAACCATTTCACCCACTTCACTTAAATCTGAAATCTCAATTAAGCACTCCAATACATGCTACCTTCCCCTCTTAATTAAGACACAGTATCTTCCAAAACCTTCAAATTGTCTTCAAGCCCCTGGGAACTCTTTTAGCCTGAACACCCTGGAAAAAGAGAGGACAGAAGAGGTAAGAAACTTGCAGAACATTACACCTATTGAAAAATTGTTATTTCAATCAGTAATTTCAGAAATTGAAAGTAAGTAATAGGATAACCAAATCTTTTACAGGACAGGCCTAAAGTACCAGCTGAGAGGGAATTATCCAAGCACATCAAATTTAAAACTTCAACAGTAAAATACATCCAATCTCTGTATTTTTGCAGTATTGTACTTTATATCATGACATCAAAGTGCATATTGATATATGTAAAATACTTCTTGTGAGTCCATGTCATACCTGCGGTCAGCAGCGCTCTCAGGTTTGGAGAATCATAAGCTTTCCCAACAAGTGTTCTACAGATAAAAGCTAAGAACAGGACATAAATATCTGTCCCTCAAACAGCTATGAGATTTTTACATTTGATTTATTTTAAATGATGAATAAATTAGCTTTTTTGGTAATCCTGTTCTGGGTACCTTTTAGCATTAGCCCCTCTATTGGAAACCATGATTGTTGTCTACAGCAGGTAATACCCTGACTGCTCATACATTCCACATATAACACCATTAAAATTACATTGTCAAAAAAAAAAAAAAAAGAAAATCGTTTTCCAAAGAAATCTGACTAAGTCTGATGTATGATATATATATATATCTATACGTTTCTTTTCATGTGGATATTGGGAGTATGAAGCGAAATAGAGCTGTCAAGCAGTGAGGCTGACTTTACGGTTCTCTCTTCTTCTCTCTTCCAGTATTTACTCCTTACTACTGGTTACATCTGATCTAACGGAGAGTTCCACCAGCAGAGTTATTCTGATTGTTTCCAGATTTACTGTGTCAGTGGTGCAGTTTGATAATCTTCAACCATTACTTGAACCAAAGGTTAAAAAAAACAACTTGTTCTATAATATTTATATATAGGTCTTTTAAGATCGACAGTGGCAGAGTTTAACAGTAAAGAAACTTAAAATGACTTGGTAGCACTATTATAAATCATCTGCAATAGCCTACAACAAAAATAATGATTTCATACAAAAGGATTACTCGGAAGTTTTCTTTGAACAGAACCCAAATTTTACATTCCCAGAAGACACTGTCAAACAGACTCAGGCTTTAAAAGATTGTGAGATGAGCAAGGATGAAAGATGTCAGGAGGTTAAGCCTTTGTTGTAATCCACAGATCACTGTAGTAATACATTCTGTTACTTCAGTTTTCTTCCTTTCCGAGAAGGAAGGAGACAGTCATTGAGTCCTTTTCGGTCTTTTCAGGCAGTGAGAAAAAAAATGTTTATTCATCTGTTTCAAGCTCATTCAACTCATGCATACATGCATTAAAGCTACCCTAATCCAGTGTTTTGCTCACATATGTTTTTCTAAGTGTGAGTGATGTTGTATTGGTAAACATTATTATCCAGAGATGAGGTGTAAATGACAGCCAGGTGCAGAGAGACAGAGACAGTGGAAGTGAACACCTATCGATTTACATCCACCGCTGCTGTGCGCTACAATGAGACCTCATGTATAATGCATGTGGAACCTATGAAAGAGTCATAAATACAGTCTCTCTTCTTGTCAAGATTGTACACTCAGCACCTACCATCACCCTGTTAGTTAGCAGAAGAAATGAGGGGATGAGAAGAACTGAGTTAAGATGATATAACATTGTTTTGGTGTTTAAACTGGCTGGTTTATATATATTATAGATATTCACATTTAATGCAGATTTGTGCACACCACATGCAAGTGTGACCTGCAACATGACAGTTGTTAATCATACACCATATTTGTGGAGGCCTTCTTCAGTCCACCTGTCGCTGCTTTGACAACCAGGATGTTTCACGTCAGCCACTCCACCGTAAAACAGCCACTCACCTTTCATGTCTTTCACCCTGCCTTTACAATCTGGAGGGGAGAGGGTGACCGAATTATGGGTCTTATTGGGGACAACATTTCAATGACTGTGCTTCATGTGTGGTGAATTTAGAGGGGATGACCAGGAACTGAGTTGTTCATATGTCCATGTGTGCATTTGTTGGTAATACAATTACACATATGTGGTTTTCATCAGACCATAATGTCCAATAAGATTTTCGAAAACATCAAGTGAACGCAACACATGCACACAAGCCTGAAATACAGAAGCTTAAAATCTTCACTGGAGATGGAAGCACAGAGGATGTAGACACTGGGAATGAAGTAAGGCTTGTGCTCTGCAGAGAGGAGGAGGTTATGAAGAGAGGACTCTCCTTTTCAACACAATGCAATCTCTGTGGGCCTCTGCAGTGGAACAACTGCTGCCTAATCACTTGAAATACACACCGCTCCATTTCTCAAAGGAGTGTTTCCCTGACACACTAAATCTCCACACCACTGAGGCTATCACCTCACAACGACCCTGTCTCATCATCTATCTACACAACTTCTTTGACCCTTCCTCCATAAAGCTGGAGTGCACTTTTTCCCACACACTAAAAAAAACAAGCCTTCATTTCAGTCCAGCTCCTGTCTAGTATAAAACATTGTGCAAATGCTATGCCCTTGAACGTAAAAGTAGGGAGATAGACAAGGTGGAGGAGGAGGAGGGAGGAAACCAGAGAAGGAAAACAAGGTAAAAGATTTTTTTCATAATGACAGCCAGCTTCATAAAGAAGAAGGCAGGGCTCGTATATTAGCTGGACCCAAGGTTCAGCCTCCCCCTCTTCCCCCGGCTGAGGAGATCTGCACTGGGCTGGGCCACATGACAAGGGTCGGGTTCGAATGAGGAGAGCCAAGCCAGCCTGGGGAAGGGCAGTTTGATTGAATGCGAGGGAGGGTCTGGGAGGGGGAGTCGGCCTTGAGTGTGCTACAGTCGGGCACATCAATCCACACAGGCAGACAGGAAGGATGGACATCAGTCTTTTGAACTGCAAACCGCAGAATGCACACATATGGGCTCGTCCACACAATCACAGCCATGCACCAACATAAATAATCCCTTTGTCTTCCTTTGCAGCTTCAGATCACTGCAAGTTTTACTCCCAAGACTTCCAATAACTGACGCCCTGCATAAACACATAATGTCTAATTAGTGGCAAACAAATACATCAAACCACTGTGACTTCACTTTCTGATACATGCAGCTTTTTATCCTGTTGCAGAGTGACTGATGTCGTCACTAATGTGAAAAAGCAGCCTACGTACATGGCTGCAATACTGATGTGAATGTGACGAGCTGTGTATGAACTGGGCCAAGGGTATCTGAGAGAAGAGAAAATTCATATGCAAAAAGACACCATGTAATGAGTAGTCAGAGGAATTTAATCAGTAAAGAGTGTGTAATGGGATAGTGGAAAGTTCTTAATGTGAGACAGAACATTCAGTCAAAACAAATAAAGCAGTATGATTTGGTACAGTACCTCTGTCTAGCCTTCAAACTCCAAGGCCTGAATTCATTACATCTACATAGAAACATTTCAACCCTGAAAACATTAAACTGAGCTAAACCAAATGGTCAAGGAGCCCTATCACAGGGTTAGCAAAGACTCTGAAGACATGGATTGTTGTTTTTCTTATATTTAATGGCCTTGGATTTTCCCCTTTATCTAAAGCATACCATTGTAGGCAACAATAAACAGAGGCAAAGTGAGGAGTAGCACACAGGTACGACTGGAATGCTGGAATGGAAACCAAATCTGTCCTCCTTTGTTCTCAACATCTCACTCCTCCATGTCTTCTTTTAGTTCCCCCACAGCATTACTGTGGACAAATTACTGAACAAAGTCTCACTTACCTGAACTGCCATCCAGTCATGAAGATAGCTCTGGTATTTATTGCTTGGGGTTTGATGCCAGTTTTTTTTAAAAGTCTGCAACTAACGTATTGCAGTTACAGTCAGTTCACTGAATTTCTGTTGAGATGCTCAAAGCACTGAATTATATAAATCAATATCTTTTTGGAATGTGACCTGATCTGAAACCAAAAAGGTCCAACAAACTATCGACAAGCTCTGGTATTTGGCTAAAACTTTGGCTTCCAGCTTGGTCTTTCAACCTTCATGTTTGTCATGTGGTGTGAGCTGATCTGCAGTGCTCTGTCAGAGGGAGCAGGACCCAGCGTGTTGTTTTATAGCACTAAAACACACATGCATGGATTTTCTCCAGCTTCCTTCCACCATCCAAAAACATGCACGTTGGGTTAATTAGTGATGCTAAATTAACCCAAGGGAGTGTGGATGGTTGTTTGTCTCAATGTGGTCTTGTGATAGACTGGCGACCCGTCCAGGGTGTACCCAATGGCTGCTGGGATTGGCTCCAGCCCCCCCCCGCGACCTTAATTTAAGCCTGAAATTTGCAGCTTGCTTAAGAGGAGTTCTTGGATTTTCATCATTAATTGTTTTCCTCTCTCCTCTGTCTCTGCTCTTCTATTTATAACTTAGTAACTTTCTCTGCATATTGCTGCATCTCAACCCATCTAATAAGCTCTGAATTTCAACGTGGGTCTTTTTACCGAATGTGAGTTATGAAAAGGAGGGAGCTGTTACAATATGTAAGTGCAGAATAATAAACACAGAATATGCTCCACTGCTGACCCTGAAACCTGAATGTGTGATAAGGTGTAATGAATTTCTGTGGACTGACATAAAACATAGCCTTGACTCAGTGTTTACCCCTCAGTGGAATTCCAGATTCATGGAGCCATGCTCTCCCTGAGGCTGCTCTCCTGCTTATGTCGAATGACCGCCATTTCACATCAACATACTCACCCCCGATACAAGTTTTAAATTCAGTGCATTTTCTTTAGGAATTTTACAAGGCTGTAAAACTGAGGACAACTTGTCTGGGCATGTATGTACACATTCAAGTGTGTTTTTGTGCTCTACAGTAACTGTCTGTGAATTTCCCCCTTTGGAAATAATTCATCCAGCCTTTATCTTTATTGTTTCTGAATTCAGCCATCAGTGAGCCAACCCTCAGAACTAACTTTATGTGCTTTTTCCTCGTGCCAGGATTGATAACTGAATTATAGGCTCAATATTAAGTACACAATGGTTTCTTTGATAAAGGCAACACAGACAGAAAGGGAGGCTGAGAGGGGGAACTGTGCCTCATTGAAACTGCTGTGGATTACTAAATAAAAGAGCTATAAAACACAGCACTTTGGCTCCAGCAGAGGAAGGTTGATGCTTACACACAGAGGTAATGATTTTAATACCAACATTTAGTGCAAAGGACCACACGCTGCAAATTACCACCGAATACTATAGGTCTGCCTTCCATAACCCCCTATCTGCATGTTACAATTTTAGGGGGAAAAGGCTTCAGAGTTTCTTTTTGTTATCAAAAGAACAAAATCTTTCTTTTTTTTCAAAATCTGCTTTCAGAATAAAAAATTCTGACACAAATATGAACTTCTCTTCTCTATCTGACACTATCTGAGTAATGAATTATTGTTTTTCATGTCAGATTGGACTGTGGTGTGGTGGTCGGCTCATCAAATTAAATATATTACAAACTAAACATATATGCATGGGCACAAATGAAGAAACTATGATAAAAGGTCTACCGAGTTTGTGAAGTTTGTGAAGACTTTAACTATCTGGGGACCATTATTGACACTCAATTCTGAAGCAGTTTTGGAAGCTGTGTATAAAGAGGCTCTGCAACATCTGTGTGTTTAAGGAAACTTTCCCTCTGATGGTACCATAATGAACCAGTTTTACCTGCTTTTACTGAATCAGTTCTGTGTTCTTCTGTGTTGTTATCATTTGGTCAAACATCTTTAAAAGACAAGAACACCTTCAAATAGATTGTTAAATGCTTCAGTTGTTGGTGAGCGTTTAGCTAAATCCATTTTAAATGATGACTCCCATCCTTTGCTCAGGGATTTTAAGCTTTTTTTCCATCTGGTGAAGGTTTTATGTCCCAAAAACAGCTCTGTTCCTGCTGTTAAAACTGATCTGCCGCAGTTTTATTTAGTTTGGAATAAAATTTTACTCTCGTTTTAATTTAAGAACTTATTTATTTGATGATTGACCTTTTTCAAATATGTCCTGATTTGTGGAACTAGAGGACTTTAATTACTATACTGTCAAATATTTGATTGTTGTTATAGTTTCAACCATTATTTAGAATTTTTAACATGTTTTAATAGGTTTTATGATGTTGTGGGGATGTTTTAAATTCAATTCAATTGAATTCAGTTTTATTTATATGGCGCCAAATTACAACAATTGTCATCTCAAGGCACTTAAATAATGTAGTCCAATTCAAGTGTAGTCCAATTCATTGTAATCATAATCCAATGAAATCATATTAATTCATTTCAAAATAATCCAATTAATTCACACAGAGCCAATTCAAAAAACAATATCCTAACTAAGGAAACCAACAGATTGCACCGAAAATTGTCTTCAGTCCAATCTCCGTCCTGAGCATGCCTGTGGTGATTGTGGAAAGGAACAACTCCCTTTTAACAGGAAGAAACCTCTGGCAGAACCAGACTCAGAAAGGGTGGCCATCCACCTTGACCAGCTGGGGTTTGAGAAGACAGAAAATAGAGGGGGGGGGGCACCCAACACCATAACACCATTCAAAGGATACCTGTTGAAACAGGGAAACACAAGTTAATAACCACAATAATGTCACATGTACATAATATCATTTGAGAAATTAAACAGGGGGAAAAAGAGAGCAAAGGTGTGACAGATTAGGTCCCCCATCAGTCTAAGCCTATAGCAGCTTAACTATGAGATGTTTCAGGATCACCTGAGCCATCCCTAACTATAAGCTTTATCAAATAAGAAAATTTTAAGTCTAATCTTAAAAGTGGAAATGGTGTCTACTTCCCGGACATTTACAGGCAGCTTATTCTACAAGAGAGGGGCCTGATAACTGATCGATCGTATCAAATGCAGCACTGAGATCCAACAGGACAAGCACAGAAACAAGTCCGCTATAAGAGGCTAAGAGGAGATCATTGGTAACTTTAACCAGTGTTGTTTCTGTGCTATGATGCACTCTGAATCCTGACTGAAACTCTTCAAACAGATTATTTCTATGTAAATGATCACTAAATTGAGCTGCAACTATTTTTTCAAGAACTTTAGACAAAAAAGGGAGATTGGATATAGGTCGATAATTAGCCAACACTTCTCAATCAAGAGTAGGTTTTTTAAGCAAAGGTTTAATTACAGCAATGTTAAAAGTCTGAGGTACATATCCTGTTAACAAAGACAGATTGATCAAATCCATGGTGGAAGTGTCAATTAAGGGGAAAACCTCCGTGAACACTCTGGTTGGGATTGGGTATAAAATACAAGTTGATGGTTTAAGAAGAAGCTATTGTTATTTGTTCAAATAGAGTTTAAATACAAATCAGGTTCTAAAGATACTTCTAAAACTGCTGTACTTGATGATACATCAGTGATAATAGTGGGAAGGATTCCATTAATCTTCTCTTTGATAGAAACAATTCTAGTGGTGAAGAAGCTCATGAAATCATCACTACTGAGAGTTAAATGAATATAGAGCTCAACAGAGCTCAGAGTTTTCTGTCTGGATTCAAAACAAATCTACCAACCTGTACAAATACTATATAGTTACCCTGACCTGAGCTCTGTCTCCTCGCAGCCAGAAGGTTCTCTCTGCTCTGGGTTCTTTCTGTTTGCAGTTTGCATATTTTCCCAATGCACATGAAGACAAGTATGTTAGGTGAACTGGTGATTCTGAATTCATTGTAGGAGTGAGTGTGCATGGTTGTTTGTCTCTGTGTTGGTCCTGTGGTGGACTGGAGACCTGTCCAGGTTTAGCCTGCCTCTCATCTTTTGACAGCTGGAATAGACTCCTTCCCCCAGTGACCCTGGAAAAGATGTAGAGGGTTTGGAAATGGATGGGTGGACATTTTCATGTCTACCGCAAGGCTTTGTCTTCTTCTCTTATCAGGAGCAGGCCTGGGAAAATTGAATCTAATCAGTTCTTCAACACACATGAAGAACAAATCTTACATGTTTTGAATTTCGAGCCACTTTGTGAGCTGTTCTGGCATCTGGCTGGTCACATCGAACTCACTTCAAGGGTTTCCAAGTCATCATCTGTTAGATAACATTTTTTCTACAATATGATAAGAAGTGAAAATATAAGAACAAAGCCTTCTAACCACAGTTTCATTATCTGTTCAGTGGTAGTATGACGATACCAATGATCCTATTCTGCTGTAGATTTAAATTCTTAGCCAGTGTCTATCAAATGCAACTGCCAAGAGAATCTCACATAACTTTCTGTATTTGTACTGACTCATCTTATTTCAATACAAAAAACAACCAGTCACAAAATTATCAGTGCTTAAAAATGACAGTTTGCTGGTCAGTTTATTTATACTAAAATGGCATCAGTGGTACAAGTCAGCTGTCATATAAATCACTCACTGATTATGTGCCTGTGTAACAACCCCACCTAAACAATAATCAACTGCTTGTGTAGTAATATGATATTTTACTGCAGCTATCAAGGTTTTTACAATCACATTTGGTTGTCTTTAGAAAATGTAATTAGATATTATTTTAAATGAGTAAAATATTTCATGCTCAGTACTGAGATGGGGATGATAGTGGGATGGGAGGCAACAAACCTGTGGCGTCATTTAAAAAGTTGTTAGGGTAATACTTTAAACTGGATTTGAGACAATTTACCTTTTTAAACAAGTTTTTATATCTTGTTTATAAAATAGGCTGAACATTAGAAACCTTATTTAAGCAGGTTTTGAATAAATAAATCACACTTGTTACTCAGACAGTTAATAAATCTCTCCTCTGTTTAACTGATGGAACTCACCTTGGGATTTACCTTCAGACTATTCCAGCATAAATGACAATTTAAGAATATCCAGAAAAAAGTGTTTTTAAACGTGAGCTCTCAGAAGTGTTAGAGGGGACTAAAGAAAAACAACCGTTATGATTTTGTGGACAAAACGGTGAGATGACAAACCCAAACACTCTGGTTGGGCGGGTGTGTCACCTGTGTGGGGCTGAAATAGAGCAGCAGATTATATTAAAAAGCAATGCTTTAACTGTTCAGGGGAGGGGAAATTAATGGGAATACAAAAAAAACAAAAAACTTTTAAATGGGTTCATCACAATTTTACTTAATAATTTCTCAGATTATTTATTAAAAATAAATAGATAAAAAATAAAAAACAACATCACAAGCTGGAGGATCACTTGATGCCCGTGTCTAGACTTGGAGGTAACACTATTTGCATGTCAAAGAAAAGTTTTATTTAGACATGGTCTTTCTTATAAATCAGTGAACGTCAACATTTTCAATAAGCCAGTTTTATAAATAAAGCTGCATGTGTGAAATATGAATACACACAGAAACCTACCATACACTTTCTAAAGAATAAATAAATAGGGTGACTGAAATAAGTGAGAAACGGCAGTTCAAAGGTTGACTCCAAACCTGAGCTCCTTGTTTTCCCTAGATCTCCTTCAACCTCCCAGTGATCATAGGGTTTACCCATGAATCAAACACTGTAGAATCATGCTGGGATAATTTATTGTGATCTACTGTTGGTACGGCTGGTGCCAGTATCAAAGATTATGTCAGAGGGTATTTTATAAAAGATTTACAACAAAAAAGTGACTTAAATGTCACAATAACGAGAGCTGGAGTGGAACCTGTTCTACTGTATAAATGTGGTGCTAAAAACAGTGCGGAGACAATGATGAGGTCTGTCACAACAGTTTAAGTTCATGTACCAACACTTCTTCCCCCAACAGGAAACTGATGCAAAGATGAAAGCTGAGGTGGTGTGATCTGAATCTGTCTGATCAACTTCTCATACATGCCTGTAAAAATCTTGTGAGAAAAGACCAAATGACATAGGTGAAAATATTTCACTTGTTCATGTGTTTTGAACCTTTTTCATCTGGAAGGTTACTGGTTGATGAATCAGAGTGCATGACTTTCAAACTGACATGATCAAATACTCAGATATAAAACGAAAGAGATTTTAGGTGCACACGGTAATGCACGACACAGGTGCACATGATAATTTAGGCAAACGCTCCTTAAAATCTTAAAAACTTTACTGTTACCAAATCATAGCATACCTACTTTGTTAATGTCTATCAGTAAATTCTTACTCACCCAAACTCACCCATGCACACACAGATGTAAACTAACAACACACACAACGTTGCTGTCCCCTGGCTGCATCTGTCAGTAATGGTTTAAAGTTTGAGCCTAGCACTTCATTAGTGGGCGGAGGCTGCTGCACTTCCTTCCATGCTTCACATCCTCCATCTCTCTTTCTCTCTTTGCAGTGCCCAAACCCTGAACCTGTCCTCAGGGGGAATATTGGGAATGAAGGAAGAGGAATAGGAGACAGTAGGAAGGTTGAACAGTTTTTCCTGTATCAAAAGACAGAATGTGTGCCACACAAGTCTGGGTGGATGAAGTTATCTATTGGGAGCATTTCAGACTGCAGTGATAACAGGCTGAGAGCTGGAGTCAGACTGAGCCTTGCCGTAAGGCTGTCAATTCTTCACACCTGCTAATTCCCTGTGACAGCCTCCTAATGTTAACCTGTGTTTGGGATTTCTTTAGTCATGCTCACACACGTACAGTGCATTTGTTTAAATTCCTTTTCAGAAACAAGAAGAGGACATAAATCTTGCTGAGAAAAGTGTAAAAAAAAGCAGGAAATTTTCTGTATGAAATTTTAGATCAGCTGACTTCTCTGTTTTCAGCTGCATCCATTTGACAAAACACTTATCTCTCCCATCATTTGTTCCTTTTCCACCACTGGAATAAATCCAAGCCGTTCTGCTCTGGGAGCCTCTCAACAAAATCCTCTCCTGAAGGGCCGGCATCAGTCCCAGCTCTTCTTTCATGTCTAATCGACTTTTACAGGCCCCCTTTCATAGGCTGACTTGTACAACCTCTGCTCCTTATTGGCTGGAAGGCTGAGCGTGGCCAAGCGGCACAGGTGCAAAACATTACTTCCATAATCACAGCCAATTACAAACAGGTGTGTGCAGACCAAGCCAAAAAGTGACCGCTGGAAAAGGGGGGAAGCTTCTGAGGTAGAGCAATTGTTACATGATTGAGGGTTTTAACAATCACAACTGTAACTTTTGCTTCATGCACTGTGGACGTGAGCAGATTTCTGGTGGCTTAGCCTCACTAACTCACTGCTGTTGGTAAGCGATCAATCCTGTCACGTGATGCAAAATCAGGTTTTCTTCTTCTGTCTTTGTGTCTTTGTGTTATGAAAGCTGTTTTTCAGACTGTAACGTGATGTTTTTTTTGTCACAGACAGGTAACTTTTACATTCATGTCCTTTAATTGTGTCATTCATTAGAGCACATTTTAGAAAAGGGACAGATGATGTGCAGTATTTGTTACACATAGAGAAACTGAGTGATGATTTCCCCTCAAAGGCTCCATCATTTATGGATTTTTCAGACTTATTTTGCTGCTGAAGTATTAATCAAAGGCAGAATAATGATCTGGACATTCTATTGATATTCAGCCATAATAACAACTGTAGGGCCAACCAAACTGAGGCTTGCTTTCCAGAGTGCCCTTTTGGCAGCTGTTGGCTTAAATACTGAATAGAGTATTTCTTATGACATGGCCTTTACCTGTCCAAATGCTGTCCAAATGCTTATCTAATGTTTAACATCCACTCTTTATATGCCTTCAGAGACTTTCTGACACTTTCAAATATGTCCACAAGTCCTCCAACTTTTACCAAAATTCTTAGCATAGCAGCAAACTGATGTAAAATTATGTATTGTTAGACTCACATTATAATGCATATTTGGTACAAAAAGTCCAGTTAATTGAGGTTTTTGACTGCACTGCTGGGAGGACAGATGTATGTGTATGAAGAGGAAGTCATGTTTCTGTTTGGCTTCTTGTCAGGATCACTCACTGTAGTTATCATGTGGTGAATTCATTTTTATAAATGACTGAAAACAGTCCTCAGTACATGGGAGGCAGTCATGACTAACAACTTACTCTAACTCTAGAGAGAGCCTTTCATTTTCAGTTTGTCAGCCAAAGCACCAGCTGCGTTCATGTGCTAGTTGGAGTGGGCTTTCATGTCAAAGTCCGTTCCTGCTTTAATTAATGACCATTGTGAGCCCAAGGGACATTTGCCCATTTCTCACAGAGATGTTTTATTGTGTGAATCTATTGTTACATGTTCCCAAATCCAACAGAGCTCAACCGCTGACTTACAAGCTGTTTAACTAAGACTTTCTAATTGCTATTTGCTTGCCTTTATGTGTGATTGTAATGTGTTTTGAGTTTATTTTTTATGCAGCTAGCATGCATAACACAGATAATACAGGTTACAACTGGAAGTCCAATCAGGGTTAAACATGATGAAACTACAGCTACTGTATTTGTGATAATGGACACAAACTAAACATTTCTAAAAGCATGTTTCATCTTGATATACCTTTCAAATACGGCATCTCAGTGGGAGATTTGGTTTATGTGTTCATCACACTTAATGTGTTTTACAGAGGTGAATAGATTTGTGACCCTGTGAGCCAGAGATCATTTTTATGCAGAGAATTGTTTTATCACGAGTCATTATGTTTTTTTCCTAAACCTAACTATGACAGATGTTCTGATGTTTCTTTGTTCAGACTTTTTTCTTTAGGCTCTGAGTGTGCTCACGTGATTCGAAGATATTTTGTGTAATTTAATGTGTCTTCCTCACAAAAACCACTGATCAGCTGACACGTCAGTCATAAGAAGTGCAGGTTATCTGAATGTAGAAGTGTGAAAATGCAAATCCCTGACAGGTGTACACAACTACTGCAGTTCAGACAACAGAGGACTGTTGACAGAAAACTGTTGAACCTGATAAGAAGTACATTTAGCTCTAACAATGTCAGGTAATTTCCACCCTATTATGGGACATTGATCAAATAAAAGGGCAGTTTTATTGATTCAATATTCTCTGACATATAGACCCACAATTATGAATGTTCTTATCTGTGTTAGATAAATATCAGCAACAGAACAGATCTCTTGGCAGACCAGGACCACATATAAAATCATACAGAACCCAGGTGCTGTCAGGGTTTAAGTTTTATTGGGGTTTGGATCCAAAACGCTGGTGAGGACAGGCAGTAAAATGTTTGAATCAAACAAAAAGGCACTGCCAGGGCAGGACAGAAAACCAAAAAACACAAAGCAAAAGAACACACCAACAAAGAGCACTGATGGACTGACTGAGTCTGGTGGCTCAGACATTTTATAGATTAAACATTGGATCAATGTTGTGGTGTGGTTAAATTTGGGGATTAATATACCAACATTTGATCAACATCTAAATATAGAACACTGACAGATGGCTGAATTATGGATTTTCTGTTAGATATTGTTCAATCCGATGTTTGTTCAGCTTAAATGAAGCTCTTTAAATGTTGTTTCAGTGTCAGACATCGACTTTCAGCATTCTACCTGATAACATTTAAATGTTGCTTCTTCCTGAGTTTGCTGTCTAGGAGAAGAACAAGAATCAGGACAGGAATCAGTGAAAGAACCAAATTGTTTTCAGACCACATAATTTCAAACTTTGACCAGAAAAATGAGCTTCGACTTTTAGCTCAACAGAGCTCTCTAATGTCTCTCTGATGTCAGAACAATTTTGTTATTTCATGATGCCTTCTGTTGTCCTTCATCATAAAATTGTCGTTTGATCAACAGATCTGTGTCACCTATACTTGCCGTCACACAGTGAAAATGAAGTAGAATTTTCTCAACACAGCTGTCATTTTTTCCTAAGTCCCTACTAACAGGAAATACATAACATTAAAACAGCAGCGTGTTCATCACTGCTTTGTTATTTATCAGAGACTAAAACGTATGTTATAACATTATCCTTTTCATCTCGGTCTAACAGATGAAGCCTCAGTTAGGGCCTCAGTTCTGTTTCAGACTAACGTGGAAATAAGTACTTCACATGCTGAAATGTTTGGTCAGTTTTACCTAATTTTACACCACAAGTTTGCAGCCTTTCAAAATGTTATCTGAAATCTTCAGTACATGACACTGTAATGTATACAATAGGTATTATTCTGCACATGCATTGATTTCCCACATACACCACCATTTGGATCCTTTAAAATGTAAATCAGAATATATAAACTGTATTACAGATAAACTAGAACATTTAATTTTTTGTTTTGTATTTTGCATATATCATATAAGATAAATCACAATCTTAATCTTGTTAGGCCCTGTAATATTATACTGTATTGTCTCTTGATATGTCTAGTTGCTTCTGGAAGTGTCAGCCTCTAAAGTAACAGGTTTACGTGAATATCTGTGCATGTGCAGGGTTCAAATGTAGGGTTTGTCTCTACAACTGTGCCATTATATCCCACAACTATAAGGGGAGCCAAATTCTTTAGTGATGCTTTGAGCAGACTTTGTGGGTTTACAGGATTTTTTAAAGGTGTGAACAAATCATTTATTTGGTCTTGACAATAAATAAAATAATATGTAGGTTTGGTTATTTACCTCCAGCTTAATATTCAAAGGGAATTACAACTAAAGTCTCAATAATTTTTCAGATCAGAAACTAATCTTAGTAGGGCTACTATTTACCAACGGACCAACGTCATCCAGGATTGGTACATTGAGCTGATGCGTGAACCCACACACTTATTCACGTTTACATTCATCTCACATTCCCTCTAACACTGAAACTCACCCCATCCCAACCAGATTCTTCGCCAGTCCTTTAGTCCTGCACGACCACAGCAGCACGCACACAGCAGGAGGGAGGAAAGAGGATCTGTGGGTTTTTCAATCAGCAGCAGCTCTGTGAGCTTCTCAGTTTGAGATTTTCTCTGAGGTTACTCCCTCCCAGTCCTGCCTTCCTGAAATCTGTCAGATCCTGCTTCGTCTGCAAATGAGTGAATCCAGCAACTCACCTGCAGCTCAACCCACAATGCACCCCTGGTTCAAAAGAACAGCATGGGGTCTCTGTGTCCTGACACACAATAATCTCCCAATTTGAGGGGAAGCAATCCATTTAATTTATACACGCAGGCTCCATTTTTAGTACTTTTACCATGGCAGCTCAAGTCACCTCATGCCCCCTTCCTTCCCTCTCAACATGTCGCAGCAGTGGGTTTAAGAGGCGTCAGAGCTGAACTGATCAGTGTACGGCTATTTAGTCTTTTCAGTCATGGTGGTGAATGAGCCCGGTCAGTTTCTGTTACATGCTCATGACTGTTGTAATGTGAACACGTAAAAACCGCTTACAATGAGATACTTGAAACTGGGATTGTCGTAATATCAACAGAATGTTTTCAAAACTATATTTTTCTAAGTATTGTTAATGATGTGAAATATGGAAATCTAAACGTAGACTGTTTTTTGTAATTCAATGACAGCAAATCTTCCAAACAACAATAAAGATTTCTTAGTGCCATCCAAAAGTTTGTAGAGTACTCAAATGCCCCTAATATTAGCAATTTCACACATGAGCATTACAATGATAATAACCTCTTATTGTTTTCTGATTTAGCTTTGCTTACCTTCACAAACTTCTTGGTTAACTTTGGGGAATGTTGCTGTGGACCTAATGTGTGTTGCTGAAAAATATTGTCAGTCACTGGCAGCTAGCTGTTTGGGCTTAAAGCTAAAGTGTGGTTGGACTCGCTCAAATACCTTTTGCCTTTTGAAACAAGCATCATTTATATGATTTGTCCTCCTTGTTAATAGGGGACTGGAATGGAAAATATGTGCAAGAGGACTGGAGTATCCCCTGGAACATATGTAGAACTCCAGCGCATTTATTTAGTGTGACAATTTAATGACAAGCAAACGTACTCCAAAGGATTTAGGTGCTCCTTCACTCTCCTTTCAGATGACCTACATACTGCTCTCTGCTCGCTCTTCACTGCTATGGACATTGATATCAGCACAGCAAGGAACCTCATCTGCTTTTCTCATATGTTGTGGAGAAAAGATTTCCTGTGCGATCACATGCTGCCCCCAGTGAGCTGTAGACACCAAATCCCCTGCACCCCTCACTCACATTTCCAGTCAGTAGAGTGCATCTGTCCTCCCACTCTGATATGTTTATGTGTACGGCAATGGCGGAAAAAACGGATCAAACTGTCCGCAATTTCTCCCAAACGTCTCCAGTGGTCATGTGTGAAAACAGTTGTCAGTGAGACAAATAAAATAAAACAGCAGGTGATGTTTCTAAATCTATTTTTCTACGAATGCAGGAGAATGTGTGGTCAAATGCAGAATGACTTTAACAAAGAGTGGGTTAAAATACTAGATGCATACAATGGTTGACTTAGTGTCAAAACTGTGTGCAGTAGGACCAGATCATGTTTAGATACAGGAGGTCTGGCATGCATGCACATCATGCAGTTCGGCACTGATAAAGATTAAAAATCGCTGTCATTAAGGAGCATTATGGCATGGACAAGATGGAGGTGTAGATTGCTACCTTGATATAGGCTTGTAATCTATTTTTTACTAGTTAAATACATAAGAATAGAGGTCTAATGCTGGTTCATCTCAGAATGTGACAAACAAAGAAACAGAAACCAAAAAACATTCATTCTCACCTGCTGAACACTCGTTCCAGTGTAACAGCAAAATGTCAAACAGTTATGGAACAGAAAACTATCAATTCATGCCGATGAAGTCAAAATCTATTGTTTTTGTTTTTTTGGTTTGTATTTGTTTGTTTTTATGTGTGTGTCGACTCTTAAAGGGGAACTCCGGTATTTTTAAGCGTAGACCTTATTTCTGGCATGAAATACATTTATCTACTCACCGAGAGCATATAAGATCCATATAACGAAGTGAACGGGGCTTAGACGACGCAGCCTCTAAATAATGCATTATCTTTATTTTCACCAATACTTTAAGTCAAATGAATGAATTAACGTTCCCCTTTAATCTATTTTAGCAGGACATTCAGGGGTCCAACACGTTTTGAGTGTTTAGCCGAAGGGGCAGGATTTGGTAGCCAGTAATACAGGAAATAATTTATCCAAGATATTTCTAACACCAAACCTTCACAGTAGTAGTAAAAGTCAGAGTAGAGCCACTTGAAAAGACTGCTGGTCAAGGTGGCACTGAACTCGACTTTTTCACCTACTAAAAGGGAAGCAATAGCTAATTTGTCACTACTTAACAAAAAAAATAGATACAGGGGATGAACAAGAAATGGGTGTTTCAAGGAAAACCAACACTGCAGAACCTGACATACTCTCAGGGAAGCAATGAACAAAATCCAATCCCACACAGGTGGACTGTCTCGCTCAGACAGGGGTCAGTAAGGTCCTGTGGTTTTGGACTTCTTTGTTTTAGAACACAATTGTTTATTTTGCTTTTACTTTCAGAGCTCTGGTTCCTTGTTTTTGCCACACTATGGCAACTCCGCCCACCACCAGGTTGGTCATTACAAACCTTCATTAAGGCTCTCTCAGTGTTATCTTTATATATAGTCAATGAAGGATTAGCTCAATCTAAGTCAGTGAAAGATTTGATCATTTAATTAACCCTTAAGCTACTTGACACATTATGAGATGATTTAATGAATAAATGAGTTTCTATTTCTAAAGGTTGCCTCAGGTCTTCATGGAAATGAAAGTTTCCAAGTGGAAACAGAAGGCAAAACCAATCCTGTCCATTTTATTGGGGTTAAAAACTCTCAACATTCGGTGCTGATTAGACACTAACAACGTTATTAGTGCTTTTACCGACTGAGACATGTGGCGCTTGCCTCCTTTATTCTGTAAAAGCAAAGAAAGCTGCTGTTTTGGGATAAAAGAGCATAGCAGGCAGCAGTAAGTACTTTCTACAACTGCAGAGGAGACCATAAGGTATCACCCCCCCCCCCCCCACCCCCCCCATACAAACACAATCTGAATTCGGTCCACTGTTGCCATGGGAACAACCTGCCAAATCCTGAGTGAGATGTATTTAAATGAAAATCTATCTGCACCCTCCCTGCTCCCCTGTGCAAATCCAGATTCATTTCAGACAACCCTGTTAGCCTCTCCTCGTCCTCCTCTCCCCTGTCTCAGTGCATTTTGGCCATGGCTGGTTGAACTGCATAGACAGAGCAGCCCAGAGGTTTTGAAGCAGATTATGGAACTCGCAGAAAAGCTAGTGGGGGCTGGGTTGTGTAGGTCATAAACACAGAAAAAAAGGAGACAAAAAGACACTTGGGGAAAGGCAGTGAGAAAGGGGGAGGCTTAGAGATGATTTAATTCAAATTGCCTTGTCCCTCCTTGAGACAAAGTAATTCTAACTTCAGTATGGACTTTAGAAAATTATACCAGCCATTTGGGGAGGATTCAGGAAACAGATGCTGGTCCAGAAGTGGGGAAAAATTAAGGCTTAAACATTTCCATTTTAGTTTCTATGTCTAAGCTGGTGTCGCAAACAGATGTTGAGCCTGATGTTGAGGAAGAAAAGTAAAGAAAACTGGCCACGACCGACCAAAGCAAGACAGTTGGTGAGGACGTTGTCCTCCAGTTTGTCCAAGTTGGGAAAAAAAACAAGAACCCTAATTAAGAATCATAATTACATTTTTTGGGGGGGCAAGCTGCTGAGCCAGCTGTGTGGATATGACAGGGCTTAAATTGTATTAATAGTTTGGATTGTTGTCTACCTCTACTGTCCTGTTCGATCTAAACAGATTTACAAGAAAAGAAAGTCGCTGTGGCCCAGAGGCTTTATAATGATACAATAACTCTGTGGAAAGCTGGTTGATTTCACATTTGGTAAAATGCATCAGTAAAAGAGACAAGAAAACCAACTAAAGCTATAAATGTTGTACACTTTAAATGTTTTAAAATCCTTTATAGTGGAAACATTTCTGTTTAAAATGTAAAAGGCCTGGCAAAAGAAGTAGCCTCACCGCAGTAGTGGGGTAAAGATGAACCAATACCCCCTTTCATTTTAACATTAAAGATATAATCTGTGTGTGGACATTGGTACACATGGATTAAACCATAAACCAGTTAATTATGCAACAATACCCACTGTTGTTGCTTGTGAGGTAAAAACAAATGCAACATGTTGAGGACTGATTGTGTATCAGTTTACAACAAACCATCCGGTCTAACATGTGTAAACCATCTGGATTTTATATAAAGAAGCCACATTGGACCATAGTCCAATGTGCAGAGCATGAATTAAGTACAGCAGCAGCAGAACAGGTGTTAACACTCACCTGCTGAGATGTCAGTTGAGATGTGAATCTCTGGATGCTAACACAGCTAGCATAACAACACACATAATACTGATCTACTGTCTGATTTATTGATGAGGATTCACCATTTTACAGTGTGGTTGAGATGGATGGCTTTTGTCACATAATATATACATCAGAGCTGTGGTCAAAAGGGCGGATGCAGCTCAGGAGGAAGAGGAAGAGCACAGGGAAGGAAGAGCAGATACCTGCTTATCAGAGGGTTTGAGCCACATATTGAAATGTCCTTGGACAAGACACTGAACCCCACATTGCCTTTGATGCATCCATCTGTGTTTTAAAGTGGTTTAAAGTGTAAAATACTTTGAGTGGTCAACTAGACTACAAAGGTGGGCAAGAACTATCAGATGGAATTTTTCTTGTCATATAAAAATTCTCTGTTCTTTTGTAGAATATATCTGTTTGAATGGTGCATTTTTAGCAATAACTTGTGTTCATTTACAATGAGGAATATATATCTACCTGTGTGTTAAACAGATGTTAAGAGCTGTATCAGACAGCTTCAAATCAAACCCAATTATTTGGTTTAAAAAATGTGTCGTCCCCACATCATGCACCGTTTATCTAGTTACATATCAAATCAGCTTCTGAGGGTGAAATACCCACTTACTAGATATGCTCACTTCAACTCAGAATTGGACATGGTTTTGCTCTGACAGAAAATTGTGTTTGTGCAGGGCTCAGTTGTACCATTTGAGTTGTTCTCTGAGTAAGAAGCTGAGTAAAAAAAAAAAAGGTTTCAGGGCCTTCAAGACAGACCCTGTATTATTATGGGAGGAGACTGTTTTAAACACTTTCCTCCACACATTTGACACCAGAGGCAGGTATCTTATTTGTAAAAAGATTATGACGTATGTCAGCTGCTTGCCTTAGGTAAAGAATATCCACTACACAGAGGGATATAAATCCAGCCCTTGTTGTGGGGTCAGAGGGGGAAAAATTTTAGGATTGGAGGTCGGTGAAGCCTAATCCTTGGTTTTTCCCCTGGATCTCACCGGTGGACTAATCCAAACCTGCACCTGGTCCAGGGATTAGAATCAACCTGCTTTCAGTCCAGTAACCTAACGCACTATTCTGCCTTATAAGTACGTCACTTGAGTGATGTTTGTGTGTGATGTTCATGATGAATGGGTATTTACGGGGTTATTGTTGTGTCATGGCTCTTCACAGCCTCAGTATTCATAGTGTCAGCCCTGAGTAGACTTATAACTTGTCCTATTAACATTAACCTTGACCAGGTCCCTTAGGGAGCACACTGTATGTAGGCTGATTCTTCATGTTTTACCAGTTCTGCCACCCCAGCCTCACTGTGCATTTCCTTTTATATCTTATTCTTTTCTCATGGAAGAGAACAATGAATCAACAAATGCTCTCTTTAGCGCTGTGCAAATGTCCTGTTTGTAATGAATTCATCCTCTGTGTTTATTTTCCTTATAGGTTTGTAGTTGTAGTTTTTATATTTTTTTATTTTATTTATTCTTGTTGACTTGGTTTTAATTTGCTGGCTCTTTCTATTGTTGTGTACTTCTGTTCTCTCCTGCTCTGTGAAGCACTTTGGGCTGCATGTTCTGCATGAAAGGTGCTATATAAACAAATACAATAAAATAAATAAATAAATGATAGTTTGTTTGTGTGTGATGATGCCATTGTGTATTAATTACACTTGCTTATGTTAAATTCCCTGCACGCCCCAGAGCCGAGAAGCTTCTGTTACTAAAAATGTTTTAATGTATCACTTAGTGAGCAGTTTCTTGCAGATAAGCTAATATTCACAGATACTTGGACTGTTCATACCCTTTTCAAACCTAGCAAAACACTCATATGAGCATGATTAAACACCACCCACTCTGCCTTAATTGTAGTTCTTAATTTTTTTCCTGGTCAATAGTGGTCACAGTTGGTATCATTATATTGCAAGCATCAACGCTGTTACATGGCAACATGAGTGGACGCATCTTCAGCAGCACCGCAGGAACTGGATCAAAGAGTTCCTTGGATCAAAGAGATTCAAGTTTTTGAATCTTTACTGTGTCGGCTATTTACCATGGGACAACAAACGTATCATATGATCTTACATGAGATTGCAGTTCTGCAATAGGATGTTGGCTCAATAGTCAAATGCAGCAAATAGACCAAACTGGACAAGTTTAGAAACATGTCCGTTATCTTGTTTTCTACTGACTAATGTTGCTTCCTTTCTAAACTGGTTTCTCGTTACCTGCCTGCTCACCCTCCTACGGCTCCTGCGCCTCCTTCGGAAAACCAGTGACCCCCTTGAGGCTTGAACATTAGATCTCCCCTTTCTAAGTCTCTGTTAGTGAATGACTTGATTGGTGATCATCATATTGCTATACTGTATTTAGTCTTACAGAAACCTGGCTGTAGCAGGAGGATCATGTCAGCATTAATGAATTAACTCCCTCTGACTATTTCGATTTTTACATTTCTCGAACTGCAGGCGGAGGAGGAGGAGTGGTGGCAATCTTCAGATCAGGGTTACTAATCAGTCCTCTACCCAAGATTAGTTTTAGCTCTTCTGAATATCTGACTCTCAGTTTTTCTCACCCAAAGTGAAAATCACAGAAACCTCTTCTACTTGTTGTTGTGTATCAACCACCTGGCCCTTATTCTGAGTTTCTGTCTGAATTCTCAGATTTTATATCTCAGTTAGTACTGAGTACAGATAAAATCAATGTTGTGGGAGACTCAAATATTTATGTAGATATTGAAATTGACAGCCTAAACATGAACGTTAATTTCATATTTTTTTTATTAAGATTGCTTTTATCAGACAGATCATTCATGGAATCCTTCCCACCATTGTAAGGTTGTTGTAATCAAACCTTTAATTAAAAAAACCTACTCTTGATTGAGAAGTGTTTGCTAGTTATCGACCTATATCCAGTCTCCTTTTTTGTCTAAGCTTGTTGAAAAAAAAATCATTGCAGCTCAACTTTGTGATTATTTACACAGAAAAAAAAAACAGTTTTAAGGGTTTCAGTCAGGATTCAGAGTGCATCCTAGCACGGAAACAGCACTGGTGAAAGTTACCGATGATCACCTCTTAGCCTCTGATAGTGAACTTGTGTCTATACTTGCCTTGTTGGATCTCAGTGCTGCATTTGATATGATTGATCACAGCATTTTATTACATGGACATGAACATGTTATTGGGATTAAATAACCTGCATTAGACTGGTTTAAGTAATATTAATCTCATATATTCCAGTTTACAAATAAAGAATCTTCATGGTCATGAAGTTCCTCAGGGTTCTGTGCTTGAACCGATTTTCTTAGCTACTACTCAGCTATACTTATATATAAAACCAGATTAAATCAATACATTAAGAGCAAAATTACTCAAAATTCTGCTTCTAAATTCAGAGAAAACTCAAGCTGTTGTCTTTGGACCCGAGTGCTTCAGGATGAAACTGTCTAACTATATAATTACTCTAAATGGCATCTCCTTGTCTCCTAGTCCTACAGTGAGGAACATTTGAGTTATTTTTGACCAGCATCTGTCCTTTGACTCACATGTAAAACAAGTTTCTGGGACTGCCTTCTTTAACACCTTCGTAATATTGTTAAAATCAGGAACATCCTGTCTCAGAGTGATCCAGAAAAACTAGTCCATACATTTGTTACTTTAGTATTGGACTACTGTAATTTTTTATTGTTGGGCTGTTTAAAAAAATATCCAAAAAACCTCCAGCTGATCCAAAATGCTGCAGCCAGAGTTCTGATGAGAATTAGCAGAAGAGATCACATTTCTCCACTTTTAGCTTTTCTTCATTGGCTCCTTGTTAAATTCAGAAAATAATTGAAAATTCTGATCCTCATACATAAAGCTCTTAATGACCAAGCTCCATCATATCTTAAAGATCTAGTTGGATATTTTCCCAACAGAGCACTTTGGTCTCAGACTGCAGGTTTACTTGTGGTTCCCAGAGTTTCTACAAGTAGAATGATAGGGAGAGCCTTTAGTTATCCCCTCTCTGTGGAACCAGCTGCCAGTTTGGGTTCAGGAAGCAAACAACCTTTCTACCTTTACGATTAGGCTTAAAACTTTCATTTTTAATAAAGCTTATAGTTAGGGGTGGCTCAGGTGACCCGGAAACATCCCATAGTTAAGCTGCTGTAGGCCGAGACTGCTGGGGGGCCTGCCATGATTTATCTCTCCTAACTCTACTCTATTTACTCTCATTGTACTTATAACATTATTGTTGTCAATAACTTGTGTTTCTCTTTCTCAGCAGGTATCCCTGGCTTGGTGTTATGGTGCTTGTTGTCCCCTTTCCCGTGATCTCAACCCCTAGCCCGTGAGGCAGATGACCGCCCGTCCTGATTTTGGTTCTGCTGAAGGTTTCGTTCTGTTTTTTCTCTCCACAGTCACCTTGTGCAAGCTCAGGATGAGAATCTTTGGACTGCTGAGAAGTTTCAGCGCAATCTGTTGGATTCCTTAGCTACACCTTTTTTATTTAGCTCTGTATGAATTGAACCAATCTGGAATTTAATTATTTGACTGGATTGTATTTGAATGAATTCACTTCTAATTGGCTTCAATAGGACTGCGTCTTTGAAGTGCCTTGAGATGACATTGTTATGATTAAACACACTATAAAAAAAACTGAATTGAATTTAAATTAATTCAATAATTTTAGGTGAGCATGAGAAAGTTTCCAAGCCCTAGGAGAGCAACAACACGTCACTAATCAACGACTGCAACATGTTTTTGAAATGGCTCAGACTATTAATGAAAGATTATTTGTTACCCCTTCCTCCAAGACTGTTTCTGATGTTCCACCTGCTCTTCCTCAGACCACCTCACCTCTACTGGAAAGAAATTTACAACTTGTGCCAATTTTCTAAGATGCTATATGCCCCACTACCCCAAACCATTTTCCGGCGAGCTGGGCAGCTGTGGGGGCTTCCTTCTACAATGTTCACTGGCTATTTATCAATCTCCACACTACTTCCCTAATGACTCATCTAAACTCTCTTCCCTGGTGGGCCTCCTCAAAGGTGAAGCACTAACCAGGGCACAAGCTTTCTTACTTTCAAACTCCATCAGGACTTATTTATTCAAAGAGTTTCTGGAAGAATTTAAAAAGACCCTTGATCACCCTATCCAAGAAGATAATGCTACAAAATAAGGAAGAAAAGTGTAGCAGAATATGTAATTCAATTTAGAACCCTATCCGGACAGCCTACTGGGCTGGCCTGTAAAAGTCCTTAATGAGGTCTTTTTACATTCTTTAAATGGTCAGATGATAGTTCAATTGGTGTCCAGAAACAAACCTTAATTCTTCGAGGAATTGATTTCCTTAGCTATTCATATTGATAAGTGTCTTTGAGAAAAAAAATGTGGAAAACAAATAAAACTACAAATCCCATCAGCCACCAGTTCAAAAGAATTTTCGCAAGCCTTCAATCCATCTTCTTACACCCTCAACTTCTGCTTCCTGTGCTAGAATGAGCACTAATGATGTATCCAAACCCATGCAGATTGGAAGAACTAGCCTTTTCACCGAGGAGCGGTTGAGAAGAATCAAAGCTAACGAATGCATCTAATGTGGTTGATCAGAACATTTTATTGTTGAATGCCCAATTCAGCCAAAAGACCACACCCATCAGTAAAGGCAGGGGTGCTGGTGGGCGTTGAAAGTTAATCAAATCCTCCGCATTTGACCTTACCTGACAAGGCATGCATATCAGAAAGCCATCCTCTCCTGTTATGGTAGCTTACAGCGTTGTCCATACCAGGGAAGAAGAGATTCTTTGTTCCATGTATTATGGGGTGTTCACACGTTTTTCACGAGTTCACACAAGTCAACACATCAAGGAAATATGAAGCATTGAAGAGCACTGGTGACCTCAGAGTTTAAGGCTCTGACAATGAACTGCACTCGACCTGCAATAAAAGGTCAAAAATAGACAAGTGAAACAGAGACCAGCTGTAATCTTCCCTGCAACTGGTCCATTAGAAAAAGGTTTGTCTTTTAAACCTTACTGTTTAAGTCAGTCTGGATTCAGATAAGAATAGAGGAAGGAGCAAAATCAGCAGCATGTAAATAATTTCTTCAAGTAAAAGCAAATTGCAGCAGTGTAGTGGTTTGTCAAACTACTGTACATACTCAGTTACCAGCACTCTTTGCTGCACTGGAAACATGGTCACATGATGTTTAAACATTTGTATTAGCATAATGCAATACTAATCCCAGGGAGTGATGGAGGGAGAAGCTTAGCGCTGCATTTTCAACCATGGACCTTTATAGGATGTGAGAGCAAGACCAACAAACATTCAGTTGGTAACATGACAACAGGTTCAGAGATAGACATTATCTTGACTGTCACCTTCATGAACCCCATTTTTAACCTTCACATGCAGTTGCTCTCATAACCACTGGTATGGGGGCCCCATATTCTTTGGAAAAAATTTTTGACTTATCTGCCTGCATGAATATATACCACATGTGCATGTTTTAAGTAGGACAGCCTCCTATTTTGGCACTTTGTACAGTCTAAAAAATGTTTGAACATCAATGTACTAAAAGTGATCACATGTCCTGTTTTTGCACATTCACAAACACACACACACTCCTTCCACCACTGAACTATCATCCCCTCTCCTCCTCCGACAGACATCCACACTGCTGTCATGTCTGTAGGGAAACATAGCACTGGCCAAATTCCCTCAGGAACCCCCCGGGCCTGCTCTTTTGCTTTTGGGCCTCCAGTTTCTCTACATCTCCATGATGAAGGCCAACTCCGTGCTTCCCTCTCCTGTCTCAGAAACCATCTGAAGGGATACTACACCCAAAACAAGTCTGTGTTATTTATCTTCCACCATTTATCTTCTCTCTCTCCATGTACTTGTTTCACTTTTCTCACTTTAAACCCTCATCTGACCAACTCCCTCTGATCAGTTTCACGTTGTTTGTGGTCTGTTTGGTCAAAGATATTATGTTGAAAATGAAGACTATGTCGGTATCTTTGGACATTTGTTAGTTTTGTTTAAAAAGTCAGAGGGGAATGTGGTTCCATGTTTAGTTTGGATCTAGTCTGACAGTCATTTGCTCAGTTTCTGTTACATCTCATACTGTTGTCATAAAATGGAATGAGAGCCACAAGGTCAGATTTATATCCTATGTGTGCATGTGTGTGTTTAGTCTGTCTGTATTTTCATAGATTCATTCTCATGCCTGCATTTCTTTCTCACTTCGTCTCCATGTCCTTGTGTGTTTGTTTATGTGTTTGCACACTAATGTTTGTATGTGGTTGGTTGTGGTTGATAAGAAACCCAGTGTTTGGCAAGGGAGTCATTGTGGCTGCTGCTCTGTTTATACAAGTTCCAGGCTTGGTCTTTGTGTGAGATATATTGTTTTCTGCTGGCCTTACAAATAGCAGCACACACACACACTCACACACATACACACACAAACAGTCTTAATAAACTTTCATTTTCATATCATTCACTGTTGTAGGAATGTGCTGTAAAACCTGAGGTAAAAGCCAACTGGCTCAGAGTGAAGGAACCAAAATAATCAGTCTTGTAAGTGTTACTCAGCCACATGTCTTAGTCAGCAAGAGTTACTGACAGACTGAAAACAATTTAACATCTGCCACATAAGAAATTACAATCACTCTAATGACTTATGAAATGACTCTGTCTTAGTTAATGTTGTCTTGAGAACTGGATTGACTCAGAAGTGCAGACACGTTGAGTCTCTGAAACAAACAACAATAACTCACAGACAAAAAGAGAGTAGTTTGATCAGGTCAGGGTTTCCCATCTGTTGGACAGCTGGCTCTTAGTCCTGCTGTGTGAACTGATGTCTGCAGTCCAGTCAAATATAACAAACTAGTCTAATTATCCCAGAGAATGCTGATTATCAGCCTCTGTAACAACACGAAGGGATGACATTACACAGTTTCTCCACAGCAGAGTGGTTGTGCTGGACCACAGACTGGAAGGTAGTGAGCAGCTGTAGCCCTGTACTGTAGCCCTCTTTGCTCTCCATCTCCAATACATTTTATTGCTGTCATTAACTTGGGCTTTTCTTTCCCAGCAGGTATCCCTGGCCTGGTGCTACAATGTTTGTTGTCCCCTCTTTCCTGTCCCCTCAACCCGTAGCCGGTCGAAGCTGATGGCCGCCCTTCCTGGTGCTGGTTCTGATGGAGGTTTCTTTTTCCTTACGCAGTCGCCTCGTGCACGCTCAAGATGGTAGGTTTGATCGAAGAGAAGTTGGTGTGAAATCTGTTCTTTTTTTAGTTAGGCAACATGTTTTTTTAATTGGATTCTAATTGGCTTCAATTGGACTGTATCTTTGAAGTGCCTAAACCAGTGATCGTGGTATTCTTTTCACCAACAGAAAAAGGAACTAATAAAACTCCCCACAGCTTTGTGTCTACCTTTACGTTGATTCAGTTGAACAGGTTGGGGGTCATTTGCCACAACATGCTTTTGCTGTCAGTTGTAGTGTACCAAACAACATAGAAGTCATGACTTTACTGAAAGTGAGAAACACGCCATTTAGCATCACAGTGATCAAAGATGTTGAATGAACCTGCGTTGTTCACTGAGCCTAACTTTTAATTTGTTAAAAAAAAGCGCTGTACTGCAGCAAAAATGCCCTTCACATCATACTTTAATTACTGATTAGGCAGGATGTGAAGAGAAGAACCAAATTATAACCAATGTTAAGAAAATGTAACGTGGCTGTAAAGAGGCCTACCAACTCTCACACCTTCACACGCTCTCATGTCCATCATTCATGTTGTCTCAAATAAATAAAAAAACACTAGGGAAAAGAGGATACTGACAGGTCTTTGACAGTATACAGAGTAGGCGGCAGAGCCTCTTCTGTGTGCTTCATGTACATACAGACAGAATTGGGAGTGAGTTACTGTGGTTAAGTGCATGCTCTGACTCCTATCCTTCACTATCAGGTCAAGGCAACATGGGTGTGCTGGAGAAACTACCAGTTAAAGCCTCTTCCAGTGGCTTGTTACAGTCACGTCTCATGGAACTGTGAAAAACCCAATGAAAACTTAATTTCATTATCAACGTGAACAAATGAAACAAGGGACCAAAAGGCAAAAGGAGTATTCATAAGACATGTCCTACACCAAGGCCGTGCTGTCTTTTTCTTTATTTAGAAAAATAAAAGCGATTTGGTTTTGAGCCATAGAAACAATAGGTTCTTCCATAGACCATACTCTTCTCCAAGTTTCATTAGATTCTGCAAGGTGGTGTGCATATCAAACTCATTCCCCTGTCCAATTTATCAACATGACTCAGTTAAAATATTTGCCTCTTTAAAATATTGCCTCTTCAAGCAGTTGTGGGATGGCATTTCCTCCAGTGTTGAGAATTCACTCTTTAGCACTGAGAGAAATTAACAAGCTCTTCACATAGCTGCCATATAAAAACTCATCATTGATTTCACTCAGTCAATTCTCAAAACAAACAAATACTGTTTGACCAGTCCTCGTGTCTCTTGCTGGTCCAGGAGCCACATGGCATCCCCCATGAAAACAAGGTAAAAGTTTGTTACCTTGACCCTGGTAGACACCAACTTCACCCATCCATTTCCTATGTCCATGCTAAACATATTTTCCTGATTTAAAACACTTGAGGTTTCTTCCTGAGAAATCTGACATTACCAAAGCTCTGCTGCATCCACATAGCTTCTAGTTAAGATGAACTTTCACTTGATATTCAAATCTGACTATGACAAATTGGACTTTTTTCCTCCACCAGGATGCACAGAATACTGTGTGTTTACATGTCGTAAAAGTCCCTATAAACACTTTGCTTTGATTGCTGCATTATCCAAGTAAAACATATTTTACTGACAAAGCTGCATGTCACCTGCTTGGCTTCAAACAATAAAGATTTGCTCCAAAAAGACTAAACGCATTAGAATTTGACTTAGTTTTGCCCTTCCTGATGCATCTTGAGAGTTCCATCTTGATTTCATGTCACATCTGTCTTTAATTTTGAATGTAATTTAAAACCAAACAGTTTTATCTTCTTTAGCAGTAAATATCTGGTTTTAGGCTGACATTACTAAAAGGCCCATGTTGCTCATGTTTTTACTGGCTTTCTGCCATGGTTTGTCTACCTCAGCGAGTTGTGCAGATTAAACAAATATAGAAAACCTTTTGTTGTGGAAATCTGGAAGCACTGTTTGTGGAAAACGGGTCAGATACTGACACAACATTGAGTCTTTTACGGCCATTAGTAAAATGATGACTACATCCTTCTGTCACTGTATTTTATGTTTGTGAAGATAACGCTGTGTTGTGTCTGAAATGGTTCACAGAATACCAGAGAACTCTCTTATAATCCACCCTGAAGGGAAAAAAAGACCCACCGATAAGCTCACATGATGGTCTGCTGTTCTGACTCAATGCAAGAGCAGGCAACAGTAGTAGGTAATTCAAATCATCAATGACACAGACTGTCAAAAGCCTAAATTATGAGTGTAATGAATGCAGAGCAAATCAACTCATAATACAGTTTCATAAAAATGGTCAGCAGTGAACCAAAGCTTTATATCCTCTACAGCAGAGCCAGGGATGCAGCTAGCTGTCAGCGACTGCCTGATGGAGCTGTTTGTAAAGACCCACGTTGTTACATGTGTATCATTGCTCATCTTAGTTTAGTCATTGGTGTTTCTCTGTTCTATGTTATTGTGCAATAATTTCTAACTTACATCCATCAGGGATCATAACAGAGACAGTGATACCATTGAGTGGTCATTCTGATGTCAAACCGATGCAAAACTGTTAACATTAACTGATGCGCTGCTGTGCATTAGTTGTTGGTCATGAATCATTGTTCATATTATTAGTTAAACCTGTTTCTGCTGTAGCCAGTCAGAACATCTGCTGTGCCAAATGCCCGTTCCAATAATCTCATGAGGTCTTGGTGTTGCTCTGACGTCCCTGTTAGTTTGGTACTAGTCTGAACTGTATGTTGTCAGATTACTGTAAGGCCTCAGCAGGACACAGACAGACTGAGTAGTTTATTTAACCACACAAGGAATGACTGTAATAATGTGATAAGGAGCCAATGTTAAACTGGTGAGGGGATTCTATCTGTGCAGTACTAATCTGACCACAACCTCAGAAGTTTTTCAGCTGTCACAGACCTTAAATTGTTCCTTTGTGCCATACAACACACATTTTTTGTACCCTCTTTTTTGCACCCTTCGTTCTTTCTTACAGAAAGGTTATGCTGGAGCTACAATAGACTCAAGTGTTAGTGTCCATCCATCCATTTTACATACCTGCTTAATCCAACTGTCGGGTCACAGGGAGGCTGGAGCTTATCCCAGAAGTCATTGGGCGAGAGGCGGGGTACACCCTGGACAGGTCGCCAGTCCATTACAGGGCCACATAGAGACAAACAACCACACATGCTTTTAGAGACACCAATTAACCTAACATGCACATTTTTTGGACAGGAAACTGGAGTACCTGGAGTGAAGCCACGCATACACGGGGAGAACATGCAAACTCCACACAGAAAGGCCCCAGGTGGGGATCGAACCTGCAACCCTCTTGCTATGACACGGCAGTGCTAAGACCACACCACGTGCATACCCAAAGTTAGTGTGAGAAATTAGGAAGAACGTGGTTAGGATAAGTCATACAAAGTTATTCATTTTAGTAAGTACAACTTAGTTAGGGTTATGTCTCAATTAAAGTTTAGGCTTTGTTGAGCCATGAACATAAAGAAAGATGGGCTGTGTTGGACTCACTCAGTAGTACAACCCTTAGTAGCATGCAGTGACCCAAGGCTAATTTCTGCCCTGTTCGGGATGAGGAGACTGAACAAGTGATAGCACACCCTTAGAAAAATGTGTTCCTTGTGACTGGCTATCTATGATATTCAATTGGAGCTATAGGTTTGCTCAAACCAACTTCTTTTGTTCAGACTTTGAATTAAAAAATACAAAAAACAAGCATTAATCGTAGAAGTATCAAAGTCTTACTGAGAACAGTAACAGTAATTATTTCATTTGAAGTTATAATTTCTTGGACAATTTTTTACAAAAATGAGCCGTAGAGAAGTCAGTAGATCATTAATGCCCAAAATATAATGTCAGTCTTCTTTTTTTTACACAGGGTCAGTGTTTGTCTTCCCACCTCTTCCTTCCTGCCTGATATTACATCATCTGACCTGACAGCAGGCCTCTGTTACTCAATCCACCTCCTCTCCACCTCAGTGACTGACAGGGGCACACATTGTGGGAACAATAAAACTGTAGATAATCTGTGCATGTCCTCGAAGGTCTCGGGGTCATATGGAAGGCCACCTGTGCTGTCCTTTTAGCGCTCAGCTCGGACATGCACGTGAATATGCACATGCAGCAGGGCTGAATGACATGGTTCTCTTCCTCCCTGGAATGGCAGCAGACAGCAGTAAATTAAAAAGCTCTTTTCCTAATAATTAGCCTCTCGGCGGGGGCAACCTTTGTGCCTCCCATAGCAGGAGAGGCACAAAGGTAATTAATGCCCCCCAGTCGCACCCTCTCCCCTTCATAATGACAAGCTCACACGCACACACACACCCTGCCTTGTGGGGTAACACGGGCCAGTGAGTCCCCTCTGAAAATGATACCTTGTCCTCTGTGTCCCCTTCAGGGTGTCCCGACTGGGCACCCATGGGTAGCGGTGAGGAAACAGTGGGTCTCTGAGTGTATGTGAAGAACTATGTTTGTAACATGAAGATCACTCATGTGAGGGGGTAACTGTAGAAATGACTGTAGATTGGAAAGGAGAACAAGGTGCCTGCTGTTACGATATGTGTTTGATTGTGTTTTCAAAAACTTTGCACTCAGCTCATGACACCAGCGTGAATTGTCTATGCATCAAAGATGTGTCTGCTGGTGTGGTTAAAACAAATAGTTTCAATCACATGTCTATATTTTTGGTTTGTTAGTTTATATGCCTTTGTGTTTGTATGTGTGTGTAAAAGAATGAGAGGCCATGAATGAGTGCCTGAGTTCCTGTGGGTCGTGCCCGTGGCAGCAACAGCTCTGAGTGGAACATTGTCCTCTGGAGATAAGAGGACATGACCGTGTTCTCAACTGCAAGACTTATCAAAAGGGACCACGGACCATTACACAGCTATTCTGACCGCCTAAAACCCTCAATCTGACTCTCTCACACACACACACACACACACACACACACACACACACACACACACACACACAATTATTTTTAAATCTAAACAAAAGTCAGTGCATTAGGACACAATCCAGTCAAAAATAAAAGTAAATAATTTAGTACATGTGCACTCCATCACAGAACACACATCATCTCCGACAGTCTAAACAACTTAGTTCTTATCTCCTCAACTCCTTGTGATTTCAAATTACTGCATCATTACGTGGCACTCACCTCCTCAAACTGTAATTGATCGAGTGAGATTGATTAAGCATGTTATTAGAGCAGCATAATTGGCTTGATAATGAGCAGATTGTCTGCTAATTTGCTGAATACATAATAAACCTCAAATCTGCCTCAGGCAAAGGCGAAAAAAGACTGCGATAGAAATGCACTTGCTGAGAAAGAGAAACTAGAGGAAAATGTGCCCACTTGATTGCTATAGATCAGTCCTGTGCTGTCCAGCCACCCAAATTTACTGCTGTGATCGTTTTACAGTTTACTCATTTTAGGCAATCGTCGAGTAATCAACAAAATCTGCTTTAATGGCTATACCCCGGAGACATGGGACCTCCTATGATGCACCTCTCCTCACTCTGCTCTCTTTTGTCTCCATGTACAGACAACATTATTGTTGTCATTAACTTGTGTTTCTCTTTCTCAGCTGGTGTCTCTGGCCTGGTGTTTTTCTTTCCACCGTCACCTCATGCACACTTGGGATGGGAGATTGGATTGAAGAGAAGTTTCGATGCAATCTGTTGATTTCCTTTGCAAGGCAGCCTTTTTCTTGAATTATATTTGTATGAACTGGACGAATTTGGAATATAGAATTTCATTGGATTATGATTGCATTACAGTCAATTGGATTCAAACTGGCTTGAATTGGAATGTCTTGGAATGATCAACACTATATGAATGAAAATGAACTGAACTGAATAGATAAACCAGTTGGTGTCCCTGTAAGTTGGGTTTTATATACAGATATTTCACAGATACTGTGAGGTCTAAATGAAAAGTGTGTGACACGCTTTAGTCAAAGTATCACAGAGAGGAAGCACTGTTTTTAAAACCAGTAATCAGTAAAAAACTTAAAAATCCCAAACTAATTACACAAAATTTTGTGCATACAAACACTCCTGCAATGGTTTTACTGGTTGGTACTGATTTTAGAAGACACAAACTGAAAGACATGATAAATGTACAGTTTATTACTGCTACAATCACAACTGTGCCATGTAGGATTTTGCTGGTGAGACTTCAGGGAGCATTCCATATTATTGTTCTGTTTGAGACTTTAAACTTTTAACTTCCAGGCTCAACCAGGAAGCATAGAAGATAGGAAAGCTAAAGACTTGGACTGGTTAAAGACGGGTTAACTTACTATTTAAACATTATGCCGTAACTCCGCTGTCACATATTGTCTCCATAAACCCTGGGCTTCACGTCTGTGTTTTGTTGAAGTTTTACACCTTTAACATAATTTTAGCAGGGCTTGAGCACATGAAATATGCCTTTCAAGCTGTCATGGCTCCATCCACAATGTTCTCTCCACTTTGCTGATTGGCAAGTTTCCATTTTCTGTTGTCAATCAGCGAATAAGGACTAATGGCTTGAAGAAAGAAGAACCAGGGAGATGTAGACTGGCTTTGAGAGGCTAAATTTAGATCTAATTTCCAATTTAAATTGATCTCTACTTTGCTCCCAGACACTTAATCTGTAAGAGTGTTTGGAGATTTTGGTGGCACGGAATTGATAATTGCTGGCCCTTTGCCTTAACATAGGGTTTAGTGAATTGATGCCCTTTCCCCTCTTCTTTTTCACCACCATTTTCCTTTCTCTCTGTTCTCTTTCTTTTTGTCCACTGGAGGTGTCTTTCAGCATCCCTGTCAGTACGATGGCCATCAATGGCCCTCTGTCCTTCTGCCTGGGCCCCTGTTTGCCTTAGGGCTTCCCCCTCAGCCTTTGCAGCCTCCCATTGTGTGGGAGAATCACAGTAAAGAAAGCAAAGATCACGAAAAGGGGGGGCAGGGGGCGAGCTTTGGTAAACAGTGGCCTGTCACAGCTCAGCAGGAGATGCTAAGGCCACTGCCTCCATCACCACCTCCGGGGAGATTTTTAATCGCAGGGGCGTCTTGAAGATTAGACAAAAGAGAGTTTTGTGTTGTCTCTATAGAGTGGGCTGGACTTTGTCAAACAACAGTGTGAGAACTAAGACATTTTTGGGGTGGTTCAAATTGGGTCTGTTATGGTCAAGAGCTGTTAATGCCCTCTTGTGTACTGTACTGACAGATGGGGTGGTCCGTCTTGACAAGCCTGCTGAGAAGGATCACCGATAGAAAATGTGCACAATTTTGTACATGAGTGTTTTAATAACTGGTGGGAAGCAGTAAAATATATATGAAGGTTAGCTTTGTTACCCACAGCATTACTATTTACTAAGAAAAAAAAGACACAAAAGCCTTTTTTCACATTCATCCAACTTAAAACCAAGTTGTATGAGGTGGTTTAGAGATCATCACTGCATACAGTAAGAGGAAGAGAATGTCATATGTCCTAGTGTGGTGTGTGCAGACTCCAAGCCAAGTCTCCAATGTCATTAACCTATATTGCTCTAAATTACCTCCTATTCCCAATGAGGGGACACAGAGAAGTGTGTGGTGGTGCAACAAGAAAGAACAAAAGTGAGGACAAGGGAGCAAGAAGTGCGAGATAGAAGAAGTAACAATGGCAGAAACATTCAGAGTGTGTAGGCAGAAGAAAGGAAGACAGAATAGATGAGGACAGTGATGGGAGTTGACAGGCAATGAAAAACAGAATGAATGAGGGAAGCTAAGCCTGAACCATTAGGAAATGAAAACCCAACAGATCCTGTGTAAAATGTGTGAAGTGTGATTTATTGGTGTTAAGATTTCAGCATAAAACTCTCACAATAAAAGGCCTGTAAAAACTGGAGCTGCCCAACGTTTCATTTTCAGAACATGAATCTAAATGCTGCAGAGGGAAACAGACGATTTGTTCATTTGTTCATGTGTGCATTTCCCATGGTTGAGTGTTTTTACATTCATATGTCTGAACTCTCTTTGTTGTGTTTTTGACTTTGTAAGTGTAATTAACACAGTGCTACTGGCACCCAATGCTCAAGTTGAGCACACAATGCAGAGCAATGACACAGAGACTGACAGAACTGACTGGACTTAAACGAAACACACACTCCACTGCTTCAAATACAAAACTGATCATTGAATTCCAAGATGACACCATCTGAGGCAAACAGAAATAAATAATGGGCATGTATGATTCTGGAGAAGAAGTGACCATGAAATTGAAAACAACGTAACCAGAGAACAGGAAAAGCTGAAACAAAGGGAGTCTGTTTTAAAACAAAAAGAAAGGAAAAGTAGAGTTTGCTGAGGGATGCAGTGCAGTGACTGACAACTGCTGATGAGATGATTGGCAGGTAATGAGTTGCTTCATTCTCCTTATACCTTTGGGCAAATGGGTGGGGCGAAACAATCTCAGGCGACACTGCAAAGTGGGAGAGGAAGATTCCGGCCAATTATATAAATCACTGAAATACTGACCACACATGAGGGATCACAAACCTCACACACATACACACACACAAAATGTCTTTATTTTCTTATTATCATCATCATTACTCTTTTTATTCTATTTTAGTTTTAGTTGGTTAGTTGTTGTTTTTTTTGCCCAACAATAAAGCAATGCAAAGTAGGCTAGCTCACTTTCAAAGACTGGCCATAGATTTTAGATATGTTTTAGATAGGAAAATGTTTAACAGTGTTGTGGAGAAAAGACCAGAGTAGTCGGACTCACCTTGGAAGCCACTTATTGGGAATTTACTAACTGAAACAGAAACATATTACATGGCAGCATTAATTCCTAAAGACGGAAGTTGTATTCATACTTTCTCTTATCTGACGCCACTGGGTCTTAGGTTTATACAGGCATCTTCTATTGTTGACCATACCAGAGAACACTCTGACCCTAAGCTGGTTGTCTAGATGGTGTCCAGAAAACAACGTGGGCTACAGAGATAATTTACAATCTTTCTGGAGAAAACCTGGTCTGATGAGGAGAGACGGCATCCATCCCACTTTGGAAGGAGCTCTTCTCATTTCTAGAAATATGGACGAATTTATTAGTCATCCAAAAACATGACAACCCAGGGTTGAGACCAGGATGCAGAGTTGTAGTCTTACACACTTCTCTGCGCGGCTTCCCATCTGATGCTGCCCCCCCCCCCCCCCCTCAATCAAAAAACACAAAAGGAGCAGCAAATCCTCTTGTGCAAAAAAAATTTAAAACAAAAACTTTAACAGAACAAAAACATCAATGTGGTTTGCTGAATATTAGATCTCTCCCTTCGAAGTCTCTGTTAGTGAATGATTTGATTTGTGATCATCATATTGATATATTTTGTTTTACAGAAACCTGGCTGCAGCAGGAGGATAATGTTAGCATTAATGAATCAACACCCTCTGACTATTTAAATGTTCACGTTCCTCGAACCACAGGTAGAGGAGGAGGAGTGGCAGCTATCTTCAGATCAGGGTTACTAATCAGTCCTAGACCCAAGATTAGTTTTAGCTCTTTTGAATCTCTGATTCTCAGTTTTTCCCACCCAAAGTGGAAATCACAAAAACCTCTTGTGTTTGTTGTTGTGTATCGTCCACCTGGCCCTTATTCTGAGTTTCTCTCTGAATTCTCAGAGTTTTTATCCCAGTTAGTGCTGAGTACAGATAAAATCATTGTAGTGGGTGACTTTAATATTCATGTAGATGTTGAAAATGACAGCCTAAATATTAACTTTAATTCTATATTAGACTCTATTGGATTTTCTCAAAGTGTTCACAGACCTACTCACTGCCTTAATCATACCCTTGACCTTGTGCTGACTTATGGCATTGAGAGTGAACAGTTAACAGTGTT